>NC_141827.1:22647298-23272298 GCF_982586985.1 Callionymus lyra
CTGGCTTGGTAATAACAATGCAAGACTGCTCCATACAAACGATTCTTCAGTAGCTGCCGCGAATGTGTGAGGCTCCAATATCGGATCATTTCTGTGTATTTGAGCCGGTTCAGTCCATATAATGTAAATCACCTCATGTCAGTGTTCAATGTTAAGCCGGGTAAAGGTTGGCGGTTGGATACCACCCCCTTAGTCCCCACTTCCCCCCCCCCCCCAAAAAAATGAGCCTTAGCCGATGTAATACGATTTGATTTATGTCTGCTAGCGGTAGCGTGTGTGTGTATAACAAACGTGTGAAAACGCCTGCCTGGACTCTGGCACAGACTCTGCAAGCAGTAATGCATTCACTTTTGGTACATAAATCACAATCAGCCCAGTCTGCCATCTGAGTTACTGCTACATGGCCCTCGTAATGTACACGCTAGTTGGACCACCAGCTGGATAGATGAGGACCGCAGCACATGAGGCGGATACATGTCTGTAATGGGCAGTTGGCTGTCAGGCTCACTTTCATTTCTTAAGAGACGCCTTTCTATATATCTATCACCAGTTTGAGTACTTTTGACGGATTTAAGACCCCTTGTTTTGGAGAGAAGTGCTGGAAGGTATCCTTTTTTTTCTATTATTAATTAATGTTTAAAATTAACAAAACATTTCACCTCGAAGTGCAAACGTATTTTACTGCTTTTTGAGTGAAAAAACAAACAAATAACAATAACACTGGGAATTATTTCAATGTGATAATAGTCGCTGACAGAAACATAATAGCCAGAAATACAGTTTAAAATAATAAAATAATAATTAATTAATTATATTATATTATAATATATATTATATTATCATATTATATTAATTATATAATGTATCACAGTGCCACCTACTGTCCAGGCAAAGTCAAAATGTCCCTGTTTTTTTAACAAGAAGTGCCTTTTTTCTAGGAAAGATTAACCAAATCGACTTCATACCTAAACGAGATACTTAGTTATGCTAAAAAAAATATTGTGATCTGTTGCTTTCATTCCAGTCATTAATGCCAAATACCATGAAACTAACCAGCAGTAAATTCTCTTTTACACCCATTTATTTTTTTTCATTTTATTCTCGCTTTTGTAATGCTAAGACACAGGAGCAGCAGCTGGTGAAAAGAGGCAAAGACTTTTGTTTTCACCAATAAATTCATCCAGCTCTTCTGGGAGAATACAGCAGCATTCAGTGTGTTCTTGGTACGCCTCGTGGCCTCCTCCCAACTAGCTTCTCTCTTTCTACTCTTGGGTTCCTCCCAACTAAATACGCTTTCATCCCCATCTCTTTGGAAGTCAATTCAGACGAACCAAACTTTATAAGTGATAGAAAGAATCACACGTGATGAAGCAGTTTCTCAATGCATGACACTGCTGCAAACAACACATTCACTCTCTCTCTCTCTTTGAAATTATTATTATTATATGCAACACAAAATCTCCACAAAACGAGAAAACTTAATAATTTGCATCACTCACACTTGACGTGCAACAATTCCCACCACAATTTATTATTCTTTGTCCCGTTATCCAAGCAAAAAGTTGGCACATGTTAAGAAAAAAAAGTCATCCACTGTATCACAATATTGACAAACACAAATATTAATTAGAGACCCACATTGCACAATGAAGTAACGACTGCTTGTCTTTTTTTTTTTCATCCTTTGATATAATGGCAACTGTTCAAAAGGATTTTTTGTTTGCCTCTGAGAGAACTGGGACTTCTTCCAGTAGAAATCTTGATCAGGAGCAGTAGGCAGATCCAAAAAAAAAAAAAAAAATGTATTGTGTAATACGTGTGACAAATCTGCTCAGCAACACGTCCATATAGCTGAACTCTAATATTGCGATTTTTTTTCTACCTCCCGTATTGCGTGTGAAAATCAATTTCAGAAACACAGGGTCAACGTAAGGTCTTCACTCTCGCTCTGAGGTGGGAGAGTTGACAGATTCCTACAGAAAAAACAGGGTCTAATTGGAAAATTAAAGTCATTGATTGGCTGATCGGACCTCAGAGACCGTTGACTTGTTTTTTTTCCACACGCCAATTAACTTGGATAATTGGCAAACTGAGTCGGATCCAACAACACACGAACACGTATATACAGTCAAGAGTGCATGTTAAGAGCGACATGGTCAAGATTGCAGACACCCCCGAGTGTTTCTAACCACTGCCAAGGTCAGCCAGTAATATCCGAGTGTTAAGTGCTCTGTAACCCTGCGGTCACATATCATATTCTTTGATATGTTGCACACTCTCTACCGAACAGGGACATGCTTTCATTTTTTTTTTTTTGGTCGGTTTACTGGAATGACGTCAGTGAACATATGTTCAGATTAATCCTTGATTTTTGAATTAAACATACAGATTTGTTTATGTTTACATTTTTGATTATATTAGTTGTTTTTTTTACAAAAGATAAACTTCTCAAATATGCATAGTTCAGGATATCTGTATCAGTGCAATTCATTTTCTATCACACGAAGTTCAGAACACAGAGCAGGTTATATTCCGGTGCATCAAGTGGCTGCAGCATCTCCAAATCACAGTGTGCATTTACGGTACATTTTTTTTACGCTCCTCCAATCGTCCCTCAAAAGTCTGCAGCATGTTTGCTCCAGCACATGACGAGAACACAAACTCCTACTACACATGTTGTCCTTTTTTATGGATGGATCGACCGGACCACTCGTGGATCTACTTGAAATAACGTTTTTTTCGTTGCGCGCGTCAGTACCAATAAATACAAGTTGACGCTTTAGAAATTGTGACATCATGTCAGTTGTAGCAGGACAAAAAAGAAGCATCAAGAAGTGAGGATCAGTGTGGTCTCTGGATGTCTTTTCTACTGGTGCGCTTCAAATCCAAAAAGAGTCCATACACACACACACACCGAACTTTCCGAAATGGGAAAAAAACGCAAAGTCTTACCTTTCTGAACCGTCGGATGGAGACAAACACACGCGGTTCTGGTACCAGCTTTTTTTCCCCTCCAGGGTTTAGACGAGTATGATCCCGTGTAGCGGTGAGCGGAGTGCGGCGCGGATCCTCTGCGCGCTCCGTCTGTATCCGCGCTGCGCGTCTGGAGCCTCTTGGAGCGAGCGCGCGCGGAGAGAGCAGCCTGAGACCAGCAGAGCACTGAGCGGTGGTTAAAGCCCCTCGTGGTGATGGAGGGGACCTGCAGATGAAGAGAGAGAGAGAGAGAGAGGGAGAGGGAGAGGGAGAGAGGGATGAGTAAGGGAGAGATTATAGTGAGGGAGAGAGGAAGGGGAGTGCGGGTATCATTGGAATCACTACTTGAAAAGTCCTTGTATCTTTTTATAATAAAAGTTATTGGTTATTATTAATTAATTATTATAATAACTACTTTGGTTTAATGAAAAATAAAACACGAAAAGACGTCAGTGTAACTGAAAAATATATGAAAAAAGAAAGGACATTTGGGGCGTTCGGCACGGTGATGTATTGGGTTTATTATTCATTTTTAATTATTCCTGCAATGCATGCTGGGACTCTCTGAAGCCAACTTGATTAATTAGCAATTTAGTTAGGGGTAATAAGCAACTCGTTACCTTTCATTTGGTGAAAATGTTGCAATTATTAATCATTTTGTTTACTCTGTGTTAAAGGGTTAGTTCACCCACAATTTAAAATTCAATAATTTTCTACTCACACTCGTCTTTACACAGGATTGCGATTATTATTGGAGTAATCCGTGTCTTTTTGGAGTTACAGGCAGAAATGATGCCCATGTGATGGTGGCAAACAGGCCTCGCTTTTCTTCATCCTCCTCGCCCAAAAGAGACACTTAAAAACATCCAAATATCTTTATGCTGCTCATCTCCAAGTTTCTCTTGAACTGAATCCTCAATGTGACAAATTGTGAAAATTATTTGAAGATTGTTTTTAACGGAGGATTCAAGCATTTAAGGGTAAACATCGTGCAAGCTGGCAGTGATTTATGCTGATAGCCTGGGATCTACTGCTAAAAAATGGCTTCAAATATAAACTTGAAAGAAGAAAATTCTGAGCAATTTATACTGTTGGGGCTTTAAGACAAGGGGGACACGTAGGACGAGCAGTATGGAGGTATTGAAGTGTCGTTTTGGATGAGAATGACTTAGAATAGTGAGGCCTGGTCATATAGACATACTGTACATTTTTAACTAAAAAGGAATTAACTAATCTCAACTAGTCAACATAAGGGTGAGTTGAAAATGAGTGAAATTAAAAAAAATTGCTATCCCTTACTATCCCGTAAATATTTTTTTAAATGTGCTTTTTAAGATAAATATACATGAGTTTTCAGATGCTGGAACTATGGGCCATATGAGCAAACGGACATGAATGTTGTTATAAAAACGTCCAGGTCAGTAGCCGAGACATCCGTAGGGATTTATTGCAGAGTTTGAACGTGCTAGAAAACATGCACAATTTACACATTTCTGCTGATTCAAAAGAACAAATAATGCTTTACATACAGTCCAGTTGTACAAAAGGTAGGAGAGCGACAGATGTGACGTGGTTCAACCAGCATCCACCGAAAGAGTGTTTTATAGCACATGTAAAATTTTTTGGATGTGAATTTTAAGTACACAATGAAAAAAAAGGAACAACTTTGTATGACTTAAAGATGGAGGTTGAATTTCTTTGCTACTGCGTTGCATTTATAAGCCAGAGTTGAACAGCCAGAAGATGTTCAGTCGGTAAACTGTTGAATGCACTAAAGAAAATAATGAATTTCTGAAAGTCGCTCCAAGTGTATTCAATTCAATTCAATTCAAAGTTCTTTCATCTTTAAGATACTCAGCCTAGAGCTGTAGCTTAAATAGAGACAAGTAGGTTTTTCTTGTTTTTAAACAAAACATATAGAATGCATAAATGTTTACTAGCGGCTTTTTTTCCTTCCAGCAGCATCATTGCATCTGTGTGCGTCTGAGAGGGGGTCAAGTCAAACTAAGTCAGTGAGACATGAAAAGACTCCGACAAAGATAGAGCGATAGCATCGCATCCATCTGGAGTCAGTTTCCAGGCTCAGTCTGTGAGGTGAGGAAGGTTAGAAAAAGCTGATGTACCAACCAGGATTTTAAAAGCTGTTGCGGAGAGGCTGATCACTGAGAGGTGCCGAGGAGAGGAAGAGAGGTGGGTGGGAGTGTCACAGAAGGGCAGGAGACGAGCACAAGAGAGGAAGTTAAAAATGAATCGGGTTATACTTGTTTGAATACGCATCTGGGCTCTGGTGAGACACAATGGATTGGTTTCAAATGGATTTCAAATGAGACGGAACAGTTTTCAGAGGGATTTAAAACGTTGTGTTGGGTCTTTATGATCGTGAATTAACCGACAAGAAATGGTGTATACATGGACAGTATTATTTGTGAGGACGAACTCCCAAGAGAGTAAGATTGTTTCTCAAGCAAATCAATTGAAATATCCTGTTTCATAGATCAGTGCACTTTAATGGCCAAAACAACCTTTCCTGGGGCTTCAGTACATTTCATCGCGTGAAGAAGTCCCAATAGTTAATATTTTAAGATGAAAAATCATCCATATTCAAACGCTGTAAAGTTTTTAAAAGGAGCCTAACCAAATTTGTTTGTTAGCAAAATGCCCTCAGCCCCCTCCTGGAGATGACACTACCATAGTCTTTCCAAAAACAAAAAAGCTATGAAGTTAACAAAGGATTAAGAATCAGACATAGGAATTTGTATTTTCACAACGCAGGAATTTCTTGCGGTGGCATTACAGAATAGAACAATGAAAAAGGTTGTTTTTCAAAACAAGTTGTATCGAGATATTCCCTTGCAACCAAAGTTTCATGGTCAACTATTTACAAACTTTCCCTGATTTTGAGTTTTACCACAAAAAAGTCCAAGTGAGGAGCTTATACAAGAAAAGTGTCCTGATGCTTTTCCAATGCAGTTAAATAAAAAACACCTTTGTAGGAATTAAATCAATCATTGCAACTTTTTTTTAAAGTAACGCATGGCTTATATTTTTTAATTTCCAGGCAAAACTTCTGTTTTTTGTTAATTTTCATATCATCCATTCTTTTTAATTAAATTCGTAAAACAACGTGTAACTTAGTAAGTTCAGAAGCAGACTTATGGCACAACTAATGTAAAACACAATTCTCCTGACTCTCTCACATGTTTCAAATGTTAAAGTCTTCCTCTCCCTCATCAAGACCATGTTTTGAACTTATAACTTTATAAAGTTCTCCTCCGTCTGAAATAACAGCGAACGAGAGGTTACAAGAGCGGAGTCCATTATGACATAATAATGTCTTCAACTACCTACAGCCAGCTCTAATCACGCCCTGATTTGTTTATACAAGGAGTACATTGGAGGTGGAGACTTCCAGGATTGATGATGCATGGTGACAAACCTCTAGGCTTAACTACACAGCAGAGCGGATGTGGTTGCAGTGAGCAAGATTCAATCTCAAGAAAAATAAAGTGTTTTCAATGGGCGGGGCTTAAGCACATTTTCTAATTTGAATATTTAAATGAAAAGAGTTTTGTACAAACAGACACATACTGATGAGTACAATAGACGTCCAAGATCTATTTAAGACACAACTGATTTAACACATTAGATTCTCTTTAAAGTCGTACTTATTACAACAAATATATTCATCACACATCCCGAATACATTCATTTAACTTAGGGGCATCAGATGTTTTCTTATTAATAAAAAAATATAAATATATTAACGTGTTTAAACAGATAAAACGCAGGAATGCTGCTAATTGGATTATGAGATTGTTGGCCCATTGTATCGACTCTTAATGAATACGGACATCTAAAATCTATTTAACGGAAGATTATACTATGCGTTTGACTTCAAAATAATAGAATAAAAATACACAATAGTTCCCAATAGGGTTGCACTGGTATGGTGCGATGAAAAAAATAGGGGTCGCTTTATTGGCTCATGTTTTTTTTTTATGTTTAGTCTCTGCAAGGAAAAAAATCATCTTATTTCAACAGCAAAATCAAGCAATGTCTTCAAGTTAGGTTGCAAGAGAGCAATGTACAAAAAAAATGTTAAAAATGTCAAGAATTCCATTGAAATACACATAGACGATGTGTCAAAGTCATGAGAAAATGGGTTTCTCTCAACATTATATCTCTCACTGTGGTCATTAGCTCCTGCACCTGAACGCACCACCAGGACAATAAAGATATAAGGTGTCAATAATGACTGAATCTTGCTCTAAAACACCCACATGATCGTCTGGTCCGGAGATGTTGATGCAGCCTCAAGACAGTAATAGATAAAAACAGCGTCCTTGAACGTCCAACGCTGAATGGAAAAATGAAGTCATTACAGTGATGGAGGAAACACTAAATGTGTTCCGTGAAAGAAAAGTGGATAAAACATTCTTTGCTGTGAGAATCCTGACATTAGCCACTGATGCAGAACAATTCTAGAAAGCAAAGAAACTTGGCATTGTGGGAAATAAACATATCCACAGTTAACTTTGAAATATTGGTAGCATAGCTTTTCATTTGTGAAAGTTTCCAACAAAACACTTTTATTTTAAAAAACTACTAGCATCTTCAAGTTATTAAACTTTGGTAATGCACAGACTGTAATCTGTTTGATTACGACATATTTTTACTTCCTTTTTTACCTACCAAATGTAAGACAAGACCAACTCGACTTGTCCTTTAAAATGCAATATTGTTTTAGTCTGCAGTGTATATTAAAGGGGAAACAGTATCATTTACATACCATGTGGTCCAGGGGACAAAAGGTTTAAGTGGAGAATACTTCTGGTTTCTACCATCTCTGGGAGGAGGGGGTGGGGGGAGTAAATTGCATGGTCATGTCACACCTCTATTATTTTTGATATTATGTTGTGTATTTTGACCACAGAGGTGTGTGAGTGCCATGTTGTGGTGAAGCAATATGAATATTATGGATGCTAACATGTTCTCCAAAATAAAAAAAATAGGAGTCCTCCCCTGCAGCTTGGTTCAGTCCAGGTGGATTTTGGTCTTGGGCTCCCACTATTTATAAAGATGGCAGTTGATCATGTGGGGGGTGAAGAGAGGGTAGTTTAGTTTCAGTTAAGCTGAGTGAACTGTTGTTGTTACTCTGCATTTTGGTGGATCTTTGTCTACAAATAAACAGATATTTAATGTACTTCTCCCACTTTACCCCTCCCACTCTGGCCAGCCCTACAACACCCAATATTATTGCACTGTAGGATTTTTATTTTTATTTTTATTTTTTTATTCCAAATACTCTTCATGGGAGACATGTGGCAGCGCCGTTCGGAAACTCGCCGTATACACGCTGTAAGAGTATAGAATCTTAAAATGATTTGTGGATCCAAAACACCAAAAATCTTTTCTTTTTTTTTAGTTACTTGTCTTTTTTGTATATGACTGACAGACATTGGCAGATCATACTAAAATCGACCAAATTCTAACACAGAGCTAAAACAATTTTCTGTTGTGTTACAACAATTTCATTGTAATAAAACCATACAATATATTTATGATTATTTATTTATTCAATATCAAAGTAACATATCCCGTATGTGCATCAAATGGATATTTGGTTTTATATATGAACATCATTAATTTCAGGTGAGCATTGTATGTGTAATGTGGATCAAGTGAGTTTGTGTCATTTATTCTTTTATCTTTGAAAATATATTTTCTCTTTTGTATAGTTCAAAATTCACGGCCTTTAAGTCATTTATATTTCTCTGGAGTATTTTCCACACATTTTTCCTTTAACGTCCAGCAGAGACCCTTAGACTATTAATGTCGCCCCTTAGGAAGAACTGATTTGATTATATACATATTTTTTTACTTTATTAACATCTTTCACACTTTTTTCCTTTTTTTTTCCTTATCCTTTTTGTGGATGTTTCTTTGCACTCAAAATATGTTAGGCAAATATTGATCATATTTAGAGAAAAAGGTTATTTAAAAAATGTATTCATTGTTTGAATGTTTAAATCACTGGTTTATCAATATTGTATTGTAATATTTCGCTTTATTCTGTGTTTTCATAACTTTTTCTCCCCTTTTCTCCCTATTATTTACCTCCGTTTGACCAGACGGTCCCTTACAGTCAGAGTATCTAATATGAACCCTGAGGGTTGAATTGCCCCTGGTCTACAATATGTACAAGACACAGGCCATACATTAAGCTAAGGCTGATAAAGCTTTATGAATCAGTTTAACATACAGTATAAGAGCCTAGTAGGTGGAACTCTGATGTGAGGTTTCAACAGAATAGCTTCTTAAATAAATATACTATACAGCAGGTTCATGAAGTGAACAATACCCAGCAGATGACACCAGTGAGCAGTAGTTTTGAAGAATTAATGGGTTCAGTAGCCCAGTTGCTCATATTGCATGTTATGCCGATGGTGGCAGTAGGCTGGTATGCATCACACCCAACAGGAGCAACTAGTACCTTTGCTCTGGGACACAATGACAGTAAACCGCCTGTATATGTAGGTAGCATTGGTCAGAAACTACAGATGGCAGTTGGTAAGACAGAGTAACAGACAGACAGACAGAAAGACAGTAAGTAGGTTAGTCACTCAGACGTAGTATGTATGCTCTGTTATTGGGATACTTTTTTTTTTTTTTTACATCCGTTACAAAGGTCTGTGACTCATACATAGTTCCAAAATTCAGGTCAGTTATACGCCTTACATAAAAATGAAAAAAAAGTAATGAAAAAAACATCTCAAAAACATATTTCAACATGGAGGATTTATAATCAAATCACAAGTAATGGACATGCACCGATGTGTTTTTGATCACCACAGCCGAAGCAGGAAAGTGAACACAAGCAATTGAGTCGGTGCCAGCTGAAGTAGCTTCCACACAACGTGAAATGAGAAAATAAATCAGAAGGTCTATCACTTCTTTCATTTCCAAAGGCTTTAGGTCCCAATTTGTTGGCTGACAACCGGTGTTTGTGCTACGTAGCACACTGCCGAGCGGAAATACAATTCTGTTGATGTGATTTAACCGACGGTGCGTTAAAAAGGAAGAAGCTCTTGAGCAAGTTGTAAGGTGCCAAAAGGACATGCTGGGTGGTGGAAATTAAAATGTTTTGATTATTTAAGATGTTATTAGTGTCATGATTCAAAACGATGCCTCATAGAAACCAGGCAAAAACACACATACAGTTTATGAAGCATCTATGTTTGGGCCACTGGTGTGTGTAATTGTCTGTTTGTGTCATTCATCTGTTTATTTTCAGCTTAATCTTGTCCACACAACAAATCTACAATTATCTCTTCCTTCCTGTTGACACATCTTTTATAATATTCTTATATTATCACACACGTTTAAAACACTAGAGCTTGAAGCTCCTGAATAATATTTTGAAATAAAAAAAATAATTCCCGGCACGGTTTAGGAGAGGTATGGATAATTAATAATGTGAGTATATTTCATCAAATAGTATTCACCTTTTTTATCATTCATCTTCCATGCCACTCAACCATTAATATCTGCCAGCAAACTTGCTGTTCCTGGTCATTTTACATAGGCAGCTCTTGAGCTGAAAGTGCTGACTAATGAATATTACATTCCCCTCAGCAGCAAGGTGTTGAAAGTCTGCCCGTGCCCATCGCTCAAGCCCATAATGGGAGCTGGAGCCCCGGAGGCTACAGACATAAATACCAGTCTATATGGTACTGTAAGAAACAAGCAGATCAATAGAGAGAGAAAAGGAAGAAGTGTGGAGTGTAAGAGTTACTGATGTTATTGTTTGGAGAGCTGTTTATGTGCCTTTTGGCATGTTTTTGTTGTAGAACTGTTGCTTTCTGATGTGTTTTAATGTTTGTTGATGAGGCATATTCTGCTATTTTTGAACTCACGTTTATTCTTATGTGGTTTAAGTTTGTCTTCATGCATGCGTCTTATGGACAGACAGACAGACACTTTATTGATTATGAAAATTAATGTTTTAACTAATGACAATGTGTGTAAAGTAACGCAGGCCCGGTATTTCTAGTACATTTTTAAAACAAACAGCAGCACCATGGACAGCTCTACTTGCAAACCTCTGTTAAAAAGAATGTGAATCAGAAACACTGGACAGTTCCTTGAACATGTAATCATAACATAAAAACAATTATTATTTTAAATTTTAAGTAGAGAAAAACATTGTCGATTTAATCGACCACTATATAAATAAATTATTAAAGAAACCAATAAAAGGAGAAGAAAGAACAAAATGTTTGATTTAAATAAATAAACCAGTGTAGTAAATTAGAGGGTAAAGAAAACTTTTAAACATACATTTTAATCATACAACCTTAAATAACACTAAACTATCACAAATAAGTAAAACTTAGTTCACACTTCATAAAAATGGTAGTGGAAACCCACTTGTTTTTTTTTGGCCAATTTTGCTGTTGTGTTTTCAAAGCTTGTTTTTATATTCTGTTTTGTTTACAACGTTGAACATGAAATTGAAAGCGAAATAATTGGAAGGGAATAAAGTCAACAGTGGAGTAGTACTTCGCCACACTTTTGTTTATCAGTTATGATCAGAGCGATGCGGATTACCTTCAGCTTCTTTCAAAGTAGCAATGGCCTTGTTTAAATCAACGTACTTGCCAGAACCCATCTCTTCAATCTTGAGAGATCAGAGAAGTGCAACCAGTGGCCCAAATCAATAGAGCGCCTCCTGCACACTTTCTGCTTTGAAAAATGTATCGCTACATTGTGTTGTTAAATCACCGCATGAGTCTTTCAAGGAAGTTTCCTTTGTCGCCATCCACTTTATGATGGTATTGTTGACAGAAGCGGCAGCGACACACAGCATCTTACGCTGAATTGCAAAATACATAATACATGTATCGTCAAAATTGACACTTATGTTGGCTTTAATCAACATGACTTGAACACAGTCTTTTGCAACATATAAGAACTCCCTCTAATAAACCATCATGTATCTATGATGCCATTCTCTCAACATTTCTTACAGACATGCTGCCAGTATCACTAGTAGTTGACAAACTATTTGTCTCGTTATTTTGGGGATTTTACACCAAAATGTTTTTTTTCTTGACTGAAACATTGATTTCATCAGCTGCTCCGCCAGAACCGGGATGTACCTGCTGTTGCCTCATGCTGTTGCCAGTGATTTACTTTTTCATAACGCATATCATAACAATTACGATCAAATACCATGTGGAAAAACAACCATACTATTTGTTTTACAAAATGAGATTAATTTAAGAGTGGGTTGATCACTGTACTGTTTTGACATGTCCAAAAAAATGAAAAATGGGTAAATAAAAGGTAGAATTAAAGTGTTCAGTGCAGCTCTGAGCAAATTGCAGTGAGGTTATAATTGTTCATTCGTAATTCATATTTACATTATATCATTAGTTCACATTTTCATGATAGTATTAGTTAATTGTATAATACAAATAAAAATATAAAAATAAAAGTCATATTAAGTTAATTTCTTTATCTTTTATTCTTTTTAATTTCCCAAAATCTCCAGAGGGATAAATAAACTCAATCTTATTTAATATCTATTTAAATTGTTTGTTTTTTTAATAGATATGTAATGGCTAACCATTGGTTCAGAGTAAACAATGTATAGTTTTAATTTAACAAAGACGATTACATAGTACATAGAAAGCCAGAATTTCCACAATTTTTTTTACAAAACCTGATGACAATTGCCTTTATTACTTCCAGTTACTGACCTAAAAGAAGCGCACATTATTAATGTGTGATTTGTTTCGCAAAACTTTAATGTATTAAAAACTGGTTCTTTTGTTCTCCAACATATAACTCTATTAAAGAAATGAAATAGTCATCAATATGTCTTGTAAGTTTTATTTTGAGCTGTAACTGTGACTCTCAAGGTCAAGGAAAAGAGAAAACCTTGTCAAGGCGCTTAGAGAAAAGGTGTATCTCATGTTAAAAAAAAAAAACTCACTACAGTGCTCCACTGGGATCCACTCACACTTAAAAGCTCTAGAATAAGCTGTAATTGGCTCTAAAAGCAGTTTAGTAATCAGAGAGCAAATTACATTTATATATCCTTCTAAATAAGTCCAGGATCAACAATTAGCAGCTCAGCATAAGTGACATGAATAACCTTAGCATTAGTGAAACTCTGAATAAAGATATAATTCTTGCTGCCAGCAACATTTTCCAAATACGGCCAAGTACCACCAACAGTTTTTTTTTTAATTTCAGAATGTCAGCTCTATCTAGAATCAGTTAGTTTGGCAGGTATCTCAAATTAATTATTGTTTATGAGTGATGGCGGAGTGGTGTCTTCGCTCAAGATGGTGAAAGCAAATAGATTCATTTAAGAGCTGGAATTGTAAATCTTTTCTATAAATTTGTAGCAGCATTTTTAGATTCATCCAATGCTGTCTAAATAGTGATGTGCTGATGAAGCCTCATGAAACAGGTGTGAAGTGAAGACACTATCACGATACAGTGTCTTCATTTTCAAAGACCACCAGATGGCACTCTCAGCTTGAAAATTATGTCAGGTTTCATTGAATTAGAAAGTAAAGTAAATTTTATAAAGCAGAGAGTGCCATCTAGTGGCCTTTGAATGTGAAGACATTCTACCTCATCAGCTGTTTCATGAAGTCTCATAAACCCATCACTTCTAAGTACTAGAGGTGTAGAAATGTGATATTTTTTTTCCATTATACTGTATCTATATTTGACAACAGTGTATCATGTGTTTTTGTTGTTCTTTAAGGGTTTATTGTTTAATAGTGTGTGTGTGTACAATAAAATAATTCTTCATATTTTAGTTTACAATTACAAATAGTCACGCGGTGTTCATTTTTGTATTCTAAATAAACTACTAGCCGCTAGATAGCATCATACATTAAGTCCACAAGTAAATGAACACTGAATTCCTGCAAGATCCTGTGATGTCTGAGGACGAGAGGATACAGTTTGGACATATTTTGGTTTCAAAACAAATGAAAGCAGTTACGACTTTGTCAGGAGTCATGTGCTCTGTAAATTCAAGTACTGCACATATATCATTGTTCCTACAGTATCGCAGTATTTTGCAATACATGGTATAGTTGCCCCTGTATCGAATAGCCAGAATCTTCCAGTACACAGCCCTACTCAAAACAAAGTCTTTGAATGTAGAAAATGCATTAGTGTCATTAGAAAAGTCTTTTTGGATTTGTTCAAAGCAAAATATTTTTGATGTCCTTCAATATTTTCTTGATTACAATGCCCTACTTCCTGCTCCCCACCAATCCTTGGCCATTCTTAGCGCCATCATTTGATTGCACTATTGAAAGATTGCACTTAAGAAATTATCAACCATTATGTATCATTTCGGTTCTGCACAATTTTCTTTTTACTGGACTACTTGTGTTCCATTCTGTTTATTTAATGATTTCCCGGAAAGGAAAGGTTTTTCACCCTCCATTTATCATTCAATCATTGAATAAATGATCAACAATCAAACCTCTACTTAATTTTTCTTGTTCCAGTCTGCTGCCTAATTCCTATGTTGATTGATAATTTATAATATTATAATTGGTTTTGAGTTATAATTAAATATAATCGAAACATCAGATAAAATTCAATGGTTAACAATACAAATGAAATTATTATGATGACAAAATTCCAGGGCATATTTATGTTGTAATTAAACATCTAAATTTGACAGATAGCTATGAACTCATGTTTGTTTGTTCTTAAGCTCCAAAAATACATGAGTTAAGAGGTCGCACTAAAACCAACCGTCATCAATCCAACAGCAAAGCGTTATCTCAGGCAGGCATGCAAAAGTGATCTCGCCTTTCTGACAAGAGTTTTCGATTGAATCTCCGTGTCATCGTCTGCAGGGTGAGGATAAAGACGAATTTTAGATATCCCTTCCTGCCCTTTCAGCCTGCAGCGAGATCACAGTCACCCAGCAGGAGCCACAAATTACTGCAACATGATTATCTATGCTGATTTGATCATATCTTCATGCAGGGACTGGAATCGCCTTCAAATGAAACCTGCAACTTGAAACTGTCCGCTGATGAAATGTCCCTGTTGCTACTCCAAGTTGAATCGGCTGTGATGGGGCAAAACAGTCAAGACTGCTGGTTTTCGACACCAATGAAACAGAGGAAGAAAATAAATAAAGCTCTCAGAGGTATAAATAAATAAATAAATACTATAAAGAAGCAGAATCTCTAACAACCAACCCAACAACACACAATGAATGGTCTGGCCGACATTAAAAAGACTCTGGGACATTATGTACGTGAGAGGAATGCAGTTACTTTCCCGGAGCTCGGCTTATTTTTGTCACGGAATATTACCGAAGCATTACATTGTTTTGGTCTGCTATGAGCTAGCTTGTTTATATCAGAGCCACTGTTTATTGCAGCGTATCATTTTTTATTGAAGAATGTGAAGAAGTTTCCCCGTTTTATAACCAGACTTTCATATTGCTCTTGTGCATACATGGCGATATAAATATTCAATGTGTGTGTGCGTGTGTTTGAGAGAGGGTTGGAGGGAGAGAAACATTAGAAGGAAGTGCTGCTTTACATATATTGTGAATATTGCCATTTTAAACTAATTACTCAGTCTCTTTATGGCTCGTAACATTCACTAGAAAATTGCTAATATTATGGCTGAATTTTCTACATTTCTCTGTTAATCAAAGAAAAGCATTTTAACACGCGCTGGAGAAACATTTACATCATCAAACATTGCTTCTTAAAGGCCCCGAAGATAAATATGAAGTTGGGATTTTTGCAAACTTGGAATTATTTTCGAAAAATGTGATCTATTTAAATGCAAATGTACTGTATGCACGAGGAATGTTCTAATTATTTTAGAGAAGTCAAGCACCAGATTCCACATGAAACCTTGATCAGCTCAGACACAAGTGGCGACAAGAACCACTCGATAGTTTATCCCAGAAAAAGAAGCTAGTTTTATGCTGACAATGAAGTGTTCCTCACAAAGAGGAGAATCTTATCAAACGACTGACCCTTCAAATTGGAAAATGTGACAAACACACGTCTATTTCTTTAATGGAATAAATGTCATGGACATGAGGTAGAGGATCAGTCGTTTCTAAAAATAAAAGTAAAGTCGTTTAATATAACTTAAAACTAGACACAGTCCATTAAGATGGATTAATGTGAACTGGGGTCATTTCCCTGAAATAAAAGTTCTGATAATCGTTAATGAGATTTTTGTAGTAAATATACGCAACTTGCCCTGCTAGTCCACAAGGTTCCGAAAGCCGCGCCCTCGACTACAAGCGTCCAAGATTCTACAGACCGTATAAACGGTCTTGCTATAGAGGATGGCGGAGGTGGAGGAGGGGTTCTGGAGGTTGGGACGGGTCGGGGATGTTTTGTCAGGACCCAGGTCCCAAATACAGAGGAAACCGGAATGATGAACAAACTACTTTATTAACAAAAAGGCTAACAAAAACAGAGCAGGCAAATTTCACGACAGAGTTTACCGGACAAGGATGGTTTTTGAACAACCATCTAGGGGAACAGGGATCAGGTGAGACGAAGACACAGGTGACACACGAATCAGGGCAATCAGATAAGGAGCACAAGAGGAAGTAAACAAGATGGATCAGGACTTCACAATAATACCAGGAAGTGAAACGAAAAAGGAACATAAATGACAGGACATGACAATATCTAAACCAGGTCAAAGTAATAGACCTCTGATTTTTCCATTGGTTTGTATTCATGACAGAAGGAGCATCGAATTATGAATCAGATTTTCTGAGAGATTTTGGCTTATTTAATATGTAATGTTGGAAAGAAAAGTGCATTTATTCTTTGTTATTCTGTATTGTCAGACTTGGGAATTCCAATCATGGCTGTGGAATGAAACAGTCCTTGTGTTAAGTCATTAAAGAAAAAAAAGTCTGTGTCAAGGTAAGTAATAAAACAGTCCATGCTCACGTGTCCTATAGCCCAGGGGTCCCCCAACATTTTTTGGAATTAATTAATGTAGGCTCTATATTCATGGTCCGACCCAAATTCTTCTACTGTTTATTTTTGAGTAAACTTGACTGAAACAAGCATCTTGACATGTCAAGAGTCACATGCTAATGTGTTGATGCCAATCTGGTAAAGTGTTTAGGACATGAAGACCGCAAGGGAGACCCAGGTCAAGGAGATTATGTCCATACGGATAAGCCTAGGAAGACGGTTCTAAAAGAATGATCCTTTAAAACAAGTCACATATTTGTCGGACATTTGATCAAAGATGGTTGAAGAAAAAACGTTTTTGCCCCATTTGGGATTTGAGAGTTCAAAACATTACGATGCAGTCAAGGTCTCTGCAAATGATGAGTTAGAATTTAAAATTCATTCTGAACCATAAGAGGAATCAATGCGAGTGAGAAAGAATTGGGTTAATGTTCAGTCTGCAGTCAGACCTTCGCCGTCACTGATGCTCTTTAGACACGAACATAACTTTTACAAGAGTAGATAGAGATATGCTGTATATATACTATATATATGTATTTTGTTTAGTTTGTTTCTCTACATTTAAATATGTGGAAACAAGCTGTACTTCTCCTCCACTTTCAGTTTATGGTTCCATGATCAGGTTAAAATAAATTGGTCCAGGTGTTTTGGCATCTGCAGCTGAAAGGTTGCAGATTAAATATTAAAAAAAAAAAAAGATTACGGCTGAGTAGTTTTATTTTCATTTTCCAGGGTCTGGTGCTTGAATTGCGATGGTCTTCATTGCTACTGAACACGTTTTAATGGGATTGGGCCCACAAGGCAAATTTGTACCATAATGACTTTATGCATTACATTTTATTTAAAAGACTTAACTAGACATATAATAAAACTATCATTGAGCTTTGACCCTTAAGCACCAAGCAGGGCAGCATATGGACGTACGGACTATGTCAAAGTGAGTAAGGAAACAAGCCTATAGGGGAGGATTGGGATTGTGTCAACAATTAATGTAAAACGTACCTGATACATTAGTAGCCCTGATAGTGGAGGAAGTGGAGTCACTTATTACCTTGTATTAGACCGAAATCAAGGAAGTAAAGAGTAGAGACAACTGTCACCATTCATTCTTGGGACTGTGAATGTCACACTCTCTCAGTTCATCCTCGTTCAATAGGTTGCAAGATTTCTACAGAGCCTGACAAACAAAAAAGGGGGTAAAAAATTAGAGGCCGTTTGAGACAAAATTCAGTTTTCTATCAAGTGCATGCACACTTGATAGTACGTGTAAGATATGTTGTATGTAGGTGCATGAATACTTGATAGGAAGTGTGAGAGATCTTGTATGTAAGTGCATAAACATTTGATAGTGAGTGTGAGTGAACATGTATGTGGGTGCATGCACACTTGATAGTGAGTGAGTTATCTTGTATATAAGTGCATAAACACTTGATAGGGAGTTTGAGAGATCTTGTATGTAAGTGCATGCACATTTGATAGGGTGTGTGAGTGTTATTGTATGTAAGTGCATGCATACTTGATAGTGAGTGTAAGTTATCTTGTATGTAAGTGATGCACACTTGATAGGGAGTTTGAGAGATCTTGTATGTAGGTGCTTGAGCACTTGATAGTGATTGTGAGAGAACTTGATTACACAGGAAACCCACTTGATTACAAAGGAAGCCGCCACCTTTTTCAAAAGTAATTCAAAATACATTTGTTTAATCATTACTGCATTTCAGAGCTGCCAGCAGTTAAATACTAATGTTTGGATTGGTATCACGTTATTTCTTATATTATCACATTATTTAATGATATCACCATGTTAAAACTGTAGTTTTTTTAGGCAGTTTTAACAAAAGTGCCAGAAGAATGAATTCAACGCTTGGAAGGTGCGCATGTTAAGGTTAATAAATTAGTCATCGTTGTGCACATTAACATTAATTGTCATTGGTAATTCCACATTGTGCTTCACCCATTAACGCTCTGTCATGGAATTCCTGGATGATGATTCTCTTTTCCTACTTACCGGGATCGCCTCACACTTGTGCAAGCACTTTCTATGTCTGCACCATGAGTGATTGTTTGCTTGTTGTCTTGTCATAAGTAGTGCAGTAATTACAAAATATATGTCTAACTCACAACATTATTTTGCATATTGGTTTGTGAATTTTAACACAACCAATCACCATCACACAATAAAAAAGGAGAACTAATGCAACTTTCCTTATTTCTTCTATGAACTCCATTTTTTTTTTACAGTGTTCTCATACACATCCTAATATCATCTACTATGATGAGTAACTGAAGTATAAATATTTACAACAACATTAACATGTGTCACACCAAGGAGAAATAGGACTGATCTATTTCTTTGCCATATAATGTTTTAACAACTTTATTTTGAAGTTCCTTAAAAAAAAAGTGGTGTCTCAAGTTCTCCTGTGTAATCAAGTTCTCTCTCACTCACTATCAAGTTCTCTCACATTCACTATCAAGTTCTCATGCACTTATTTACAATATATGTTACAGTCACTATCAAATATTCATATACTTACAATCAAGTAATCATAGAAGGTGTGTAAGGGTTTGATTGTAGATGTAAGAGAGTTTAATAGAAGGTGTGAGAGGGTGTGATAGTAAGTGTGAGAGGGTTTGATAGTAGGTGTGAGAGGGTTTGATAGTACGTGTGAGAGAGTTTGATAGTAAGTGTGAGAGGGTTTGGTAGTAGGTGTGAGAGGGTTTGATAGTAAGCGTGAGAGAGTTTGATAGTAGGTGTGAGATGGTTTGATGGAATGTTTGAGAGGGTTTGATAGTAGGTGTGAGAGGGTTTGATAGTAGATGTGAGAGAGTTTGATAGAATGTGTGAGAGAGTTTGATAGAATGTGTGAGAGGGTTTGGTAGTAAGTGTGAGAGGGTTTGATAGTAGGTGTGAGAGATTTTGATAGAATGTGTGAGAGGGTTTGGTAGTAGATGTGAGAGGGTTTGATTGTAGATGTGAGACGAGTTTGAGAGAAGGTGTGAGAGGGTTTGATAGTAGGCGTGAGAGGGTTTGATAGTAGGTGAGAGAGAAAAACTGAAATTTGTCTCAAACGGCCTCTCATAATACACACTGTAAATATGTCTTAATGTGTCTTAACAGTATAACATCATACTCTCAATCTGGAAACCATGTAGCACAGCACTACAGGGCCTACCTCCTCCACAAAGCAACACAGATGTGTTCTATAATCATTTAAAAATGTTATGACATGATAAATTAGGATGGACAAATCTTACATTTATTGGCATACTTTGACACAAGCTTTTAAAAGAATATCTGCAGGTCATCAACTGCGAAAGCTTCTATTTTGGATGGAAACTTTTAATATATTTTATCATTTTATTTGATTTCATTGCATTTTATTCAAATTTATTCCAATGTATTCTATTTTATAATGTATAATTTACTAGAACCAGAAACAATCCTGTACCTGTTCTTACAATACTGGCAGTAAACATTTTCTTATTTGGATATATATGAGCTGTAGCAATATTTTTGATAAATATTTGTCCACAGCAATGCATGGGGGAAAACAATTAAATTAGTTAATTTGTGACCTTGTTGTGGTGAAGAGTCTCGCCTCTATGACCATGAGGGCTATACCAGTGGGCCCAATGCTGGGCAGGACTCGTGGTAGAGAATAGATGAAGAGCAACACCTGCTCCTCAAGGTTGTGGGTTGGGTTCCCAGGAAATTAACCATGTTTCTGATTCACAAACAAGAAACCCCACATCTTGTTTGTGGCCAATGCCCTAAGATGGAAAGTAGGTATATGAGAGCATTTTTGGAACCGTGAACTTCACGTTTTGCATGATAAACTATGAACTGAACCATATCATTTTTAAAAACCTTGAACTTAAGGTTGAACTTGTTCACATAGAAAGTAAACTTTCCCACACTGCCTGATACATCCAGAGGTTAATAAAGTAATAACATTTATCTACAGCTGTGACTGTGTTCATGAATGGTTGTTTGACTCTGTGTCCTGCAACAGGCTAGCAAACTGTTCAGGGTCTCCACTGCCTCTTGCACTAAGTAGCTGGGATCCACTTGAGGACCCTGTGGTAGATAATTAATGAATGAGTTATCACAAAAAATATATAGTATTTTAGAGTTAGTATTAGTAACGAGGTTTCATGAAACAGTTGATGAGGTATCATGATACAGTGTCTCCATTTTGAATGACCAGTAGATAGAACTTTCAGTTTGAAAATAATGCCAGGTTTTATTAAAGAGAGGGGATGGACATGGTGATACTAGAGTGAACAGGAACATTTTTCAATCAAAATGATGTCATAGATCTAAACAATCAACTGCAGTTCCAGACAAACAAACTAAAATGACATTTTGGCTGTAGATACAGACACTGAATAAGTATGTGAATAATAATCACGACAAATGTAGAATCAATTTAAAAATAATCATTAACACGTGTGTGCATGTCAGATTTTTCCGCTCAGGAAAATAGTCCCCGTTTTATCTCTGAACAAAAAAGTAATTGAGGTCATATGAGTCAAGCAGGCAGCATCTCCTCAACCGCGAGTGTCCCGCCTTTGTAATAACTTCAAACACTGTCAAAAAAAAAAAGAAACGCTCAGTACCTCAGGTCAAACCCATTAACTGAATGGGAATATTACTTATGCAAGCCACATAGGTAACAAATGTTTAGGTTTGAGGGACAATCGAGGTGAAGTGTTGGGGTGGTTGTGGTGAGGGTGGGGGTGATTAAATGTGCTCATGAGTTCTGGCCTATTTTCCATCACTCAGATGTGAACAGAGTTAATGTGAAACTCTGGCTCTCTGGCTGAATACATCGAAGGTGTGCGGAGGACAGAAACAAATGGCTTGTTTTTCATCAGCAGGGAATGATTCCATCCACGTCTATGAGACTGAGATAATCAAAGGTCAAACAAGGCTCCCAGTTAAGCTTTAAATAATGACACAAGCAACATCCAAATATTTAAGAAAACAGAGGGAATATTTTTTTCTTAATAAAACTTTTCTATAATTGGTTCCCTTTTTGTGTTTCTGGGAAACCAGGCTGACCGTAACTGCATGCTTGACTCTTTTGAGCTTCTGCTTTTTAGTGGTTAGCTACAACTAAACTTAACATCAATTTCGGAATCCTTACAAAACAACAACGTAGAGACCAATCCTTTAACGCTAGCACGGCCTGTAGGAGGTGCGAGGACGTATATATCTGTGTAGTCGTCCAGCAACAGAGATCAACACAGTTACAGTTATGGTATGGAGCCTCAAAGGATGGTCTCCGTTGGATGAAAATAGTTTTTTGTCAGCCATTCAGCAGCTTGAAGTCTCCATCATAAACAGTTATATCAACAAGAGTAAGTAAAATACATAACACTTAAAAATGTCACACAAGCATTTGAGATCCCACCAGTTGAATAAAACAAAATGTTGAATTTAAATGCTGAAAATGCCTTTCCTGTATGTCTGTAATAAGTCTTTTATTTCTTAAATTAATTTCAGGATGAAAATTAAAGCTTTATATTTGTACTTCTGAATGAGTTAACTCCTGGTCTGATGTTACAAAATAATAAATCCAAAATGCAGTCACAGATTGGTAAGATGTGGAAATAAAAAAGACTTAGCATCAAATTAGTAAATACATGAATAAAAGTAACACAAGTACCAACATACAAGAATACACATAACACATAAATGGTCACATTACACAAAAATAATGTTATTAAGGTATAAAGCCGACGTGTTGTAGCATCACTTATAAATAAATAAAACAATTTAGTATGAATAAATACACAGTTTAGATCGTATGAATAAGGAGCAAAAATAATAAGAACTCTCCATCTCTTTGCTTCTTTTTCATAAAAAAAAAAAAACTTAAAAAATGCTTAATTATAGCTGAACATTGTTTAATTAAATCATGAAATTGTTTATATGCAGTTTATAATGTGGAAGATTACAGCTGATGTTATGATTGTACATGTTATGGCTGTTTATAAAAACAAAAATAGTATATAACTTGAAGTGTATGATTGTACAAATATACTGTAAACTGATGTAAAGGAAAATATGAGAGTAGAAAAAAAAATAAAACATGTGTATCTCTGTGTTTTCCTGCTGGGCTCCGACCGCGGCAATGGTTATCGTGGGTGGCATCTTGAGAAAACCCTGACAAGCACAAGGAAAAAAATACAACCTCAACACAAAAGAGCTAAAAGTGATGCTTAACTCTATTTCTGGTCCAGATGCATGAAGATTTATTTTAATTGTCTTTTTTATATTACCAGCATATTTATGAATTACGTTCTCCCACGTTAGAATTAAAATAGTGTGATCCACAGATAAACAAATCATTGATATCTCTCTGTTAGACACCGGCAGCTCTAGCAGTCAAATCTCCCTTCTTAACCAAAACACAGCATCTGCATTTGAAGGAGAAATATTTGTGCCGACTTTTGTGACTTTCACCACCGTCCTTTTTTTTTTCTTAAACTCAAATAGAACAAGATTTAATGATCACATTTAAATACATGCAGTGAGTATTGATCTGTTTCAGCTTAAGGGAGTCAGCAGATTCTGAATCAAAGCTGTCAACATTAATGCCATAACATGCCAGTTAGAGGCCGGCAAAGTAATAGCACCACAAACTACTTTAATGGCACACGTAGCTTTAAAGCTCGTCTGCATACTGAACAACCGCTGGCACTGATGCTATTTTTTCATTTTGAGTTCCTGGTTTGTCAACTGAACTTTCTATTATTTCACTGACAAATAATGTACCATGTGAATACAGATTTGTGTTTCAATGTTTTGTTTTCTTTTAAATGTTTTTCCTCTAAGATAATGCAAGCTTTCGTAAATGCCTATAAATCCATTAATTACTTGATGTACAATGTTTACGTGATTACGTGCGGTCGAATACTGAACAATGACTCGCTGGAAATGGGTTGTGAAAACTGCAACGCCAACGTTTTCTACTGTGTACATGTGATTCCATGCTAATACGAAAGAAGAAAAAAACATAATGGCTCCTTTTAATTCTTATGCCACATTTCATAATTAAAGATAGGAGGCTGGTGAGCCTAAAGGTATGTTACACTGTGAGGTAGGAAGCTATTCTGTTTGTATGTGCTGATTTTAGCAAAACCAATGTTTCAGTTGAACAGGCAGGGAAGCATAATTGCTGAAGCTAATCTATTTTATAATATGACAATTCAAACACAGTGATGCCTCTGCATGAATATTGCATGTCCGTAATGTCATGTATAGGCTCATGGTCTATTATTGAAATGTTTGTATCATTAAGCTTTTTTCTAAATTAATATTAATATAAAATGTTAAAAACTTCCATTCAATCCATTCAAGTTCAGACCTGAGATACCTACCTTCTATAATAAAATCAAGTGAGGTGGGACAGACAGCTATAAAAGAGACCGCCGAGCTCGGTGGAGGTCGCTATCGAGACTGAGAGTTCACATTTCCCTGTACAATTACTGTGTAAAATAAAGTCATTCAGTCGCAACGAGTTTGCGAAAATGCCACAAAAATTCGTGGAAAAGGCCTTTCGTAAACTAGCACCCAAACAAGTGTTGGATAGGCAAATATTATCCATTCCTAATTTCGGAATGATTCAAGTTCTAGTTCTGCCACTTACTTTACGGCCATTTTGACCCCAATTGTGTTCACATTTGGTGCCCAAATATAAAAGCTTTCAAATAATTAAAAAAGGCCCACAAATGTTCATTTCTCTAACTCAAAAGATACGGCCCATTTCCATAAAATTCAATGTCAATGATTCAAGGTCAAAAGATTGGAAAAAAAAACTCCATCACCCATTTCATATATACACATTTACTCTCTCCTCACATTTTGTTTTCATTTCGTTTATTTATTTTTCTTATACAATATATTGACTGTACTGTATTACTTTTCAACAATACTGGGCAGGTTTTAGCTTAAACTCAGATCACCGTTGACATTGACTTACTTGACCCAACACTGATTGTAGTTAGAAGAGAAAACGTTGGCTAATGTATCAGGTAAAGAAAAAAAAACCGATGAGGTACAAGGGAGTGGCAAAGGAGTACAAGGAGGTCACATGTCCAAACATGTTTTCAATTGCATCGGTTAACCAAGTGGTCTTCTCGCTGTTCCTACTTCTGTATTAATTGACCACCATTGCTGTATAGATTGGTTTCCATCAAAGGGTGCAGCGATATAGATGTCGACAGGAACACGTGAGAAAGCTCAAATGAATTATGTAAGACATTTCAGGGCTTTATGTGAAGCGTTTTGGATTGATTTATGATTAAAAGAGCGAGATGAGATCTTTTAAATGCCATGGTAAGCCCTCTTTGGGGCGCATATTTCTGAGAGAGTATGTGGGAAGCTCATCTACAACATTTTTTCTTGCACTAACAACCAGTTCTAATGTTGAAATTATTTTTACTGACCACTGGACACTGATCCAAAATGTTTTTCTCTCATTTGTAAACTTGAGCAAAACAAGTATTTTGACTTGTCAAGAGTTTAACCTGATCTTTAAAGTGCAACTAATATCAAAATCCAACTTTCACTCACACGGTCAAATGTCAGGTCTTCCTCTCCAGGATGCAGAAGGTTAATTTCAAGGTTAGGTTTACTTTTCATCTTTCTTTTGACTTGATGTCCATTTAAATATTTACAAAATATAATGTGTAATCTAATTTCCCAGCCGAAATTTAGAAGAAAGTTGAACAGGGAAAATATGAATAGCTTTCAAGTTAACCTTGGAGCAAACGATTCATTGTACTTGGTAACTACAGATAAACAGCACACACTGTCTACTGTCTACACAGCGTTCGGAGTACTCTCGGGGGGGTGCTTCCAGTTGATGGCGCTTTGAGGCTTTCAACGTCTGCCACAGAAGAGGGTAAAATAAAGACTTCTGGAACAATTCTTCTCATCGAGGCTTCAATACAAGATTACTTACAAGCTGTATGGAGGCATATCGTCTTTTTGTAGAAAGTTCTTCCATGGGCGCCCGGTTGCTACATTCGAATAGAATATAACTCGTAAAAGGATTACTTAAATTAATCCTAACCCTTAGTCAACATGAAAATAAGTGCTTTGGTCAACATTAAAGACACTTGTTTTTCCCACATCCAAAGTCACAAGCCAAAGTTTAATATATGCTTACAAACTATAATGTACACGTGATGGTAGGTTTTCAATTATGTTGAGTATTTGAAGACAATTCTTTATATTCAGATTCGTAATTAATTTCCACTCGGATGCTTCCATCTGCTAAACAGTGAACCCTCATCAGAGTCACATTGCAGTGCAATAATGTCCCGAGGAGCCGGGATGAAAATGGAGCAGATATTCCGCAACAGTTATTAAAACCCTTCAGCCAGGCTCATCTTTTTAAAGAAAATGAATCTGCCGACTGATTTACTTCTGTAATAATCTAACGGTTTGGTCTGCCATGCTAACTCGCCTGGAACTGATTGGTAGAAGAACATATTGATTGAAGAGCTCGCCCTCTCACAGAATTAACAATTTAACGTTTATATTGGACATGTTTTTTTCACACAAGTGCGCACATGAAAGACAATGTGTTACCATCATTTTCTACACGACTGTGTTTCGAAACTGACAAAGAACGTCGCGTGAATCACAAAAGTTTTCGACAGTTTCGATGATAGCAATACATTTAGTTCCTAACATCAGCTTGACAGGACACGTGAACACTGTTGTTACACTTCATCTCACAAACGTGTTTTACCCTTCGAAGGCTCGGAGAAAGGAGTCTTGTTTTTAAAAGCCTCCTCTTCAGGTCTACTGCGCATCTTGTGTTAACACCTGAAAATCCCTTTTTACCCTGGCAGACAGAATTTTTTTTTAATCCCAGTGAAACATGCCACTGAGCAGCAGTTTTATAAGGTTGAATCAGGACAGATTCTTCTTTTTTAAGTTGTTGAATTGTGTCTCTTTTCTGTCAGATGCAGGCGATTCACACCATTTTCATCTACATTTTTGTGTTGCGATTAGGCTGTTTCGAGATTTGAAATAAAGTTTAAAGGTTTAGTCTGGTGTGTTTTGTTTGTAATTCTCAGCAGCAGTGAGTCGTCGTACAAACACAAATATTAAAATAAACTAAAGTTTGAAGTGTTTTTGAAAATTATAGTACTTTTTTTGTCCTGTAAAGATAAACTTAATTCAATGAGAACGGTATTAAGAGCCAAAGAGATTTTCTTTTTTTTTTTTAAATCCAAGTTTTCAGGGACATTTTTTTCATTATTATCTGTATAATATATTGTATCGGCTTGTAACTCTGCAACAATGGTCCCATATAGAGCCTATGTTTGCCCAGCATTGTCTTGAAGGATCAAGAGTCACATACAGTGGAGGAAATTACTATTTGACCCCCCCACCGATCTTCTAAGTTTGCCCACTTACAAGGAAATTAATAGCCTATGTGTTTAATGGCAGGTTCATTTTATCAGTAAGAGACTGAATATCAAAAAGAAAATCACGAAAATCACGTTTAAAAAAAAGGAAAGAAAATAATTTGCATTTAATTGAGTTAAATAGGTATTTAATCCCCTACCAACCATAAAGAATTCTGACTCCCACAGAATTATCCACAAATTATCCACACTGAGACTCCAATCAATCTGACACTAAGCTCTCAATCATTGGCAAGACTAAAGAGCGTTCTAAAGATATCAGGGACAAGAGTCTAGACCAGCACAAGGCCGGAATGGGCTATACGACCATTGACAAGAAGCTGGGTGAGAAGGAGACAATTGTTGGTGTGATTATTCCGAAATGGAAGAAACACAAAATAACCTTCAATCTCCCTCGGTCTAGGGCTCCATGTACGATTGCATCTCGTCGGGTATCAGTGATCATCAGAAAGGTGAGGGATCAGTCTAGAACGGGGGTCGATAACCCGTTGCTTTTTCAGCCCTCTAAAGTGGTTCACTCGCTTTTTAGAAAAAAAATATTCTAATTGTGGGTATTTAATTTAAATGTTAACTTCGCCGATATAAGAACAACATCAGTTCTTCACGATCATCAGTGCAGAACTCTGGCTCCTCACCTGTCTCAGTCTTAAAGGAACAGTGACACGCACAAACATTATAGTATTTTACTTCAGTTTGTTCAAAAATGTAATTTCAAATGTGTGCAGACCTATAAATCAACACTATAATTTATTTCAGCCTACATAGAAAATATTTTATTAATTTTTCAGCAAGTCAGTTACAGACCTGAACACTATTATAATTTGAGTTACGTTTGATAGCAAATCATTTCGTTTTAAATGTCCTTTTATTTTTATTTTGCATTGTTGAAATGATAATGCTAACAATAATAATGATTTTGGTACAATTATTATGATGTATATAAATGTATATATAACCCTTCAGAGCCACATAGTGCTTTATATAAGAAAAGAGTAAAAACAAACATGAGTCAGTTCAACAGGACAAAAGGTTCATATACAGTATTAAACATTGTTATGATAGTTATCAATGCTTAGTTATATTCACATGTTGACTAAGGGCCGGGTTTATTTTCAGAGCAATATGTTTTTTTTCATTTTAATGTAGGAACTGGAGCTCGGTTGTCTTCATCTTCATCTTCGTTCAAAAATACACTTAAAACAACCAAATACTTCCATACTGCTTGTCTGTAGCGTCAATCTTGTGTTGAAGCCTGGTATCATCCACTAAAATCAAGCCTAAAATAAAGTCTTTGTTAAGGTTTTTAGGGAACAATTCCTCATAGTTGGATGTTTTTAAGTGTCTTTTTAGAGGAAGATGAAGACAACTGAGCATCAGTCGCTACATAAAAATGAACAATTATTTTTGCTTATAACTCTAAAAGCAACAGATTACTGAAAATAGTAATTTGAAGTTTGTTGAACTATCACTAACTAATGTTTTATTTATAGTTTGTTTGTAAAGAGCATGAAAGCAAACGAAGAAAGTGAACATTATAATGAATTATATCAAAAGTCAAAAAGGTCCAAATAGCTCTTTGAGTGGTAAAGGTTGCCGACCCCTGCTCTAGAAGGACACGAGAGCAGCTTGTTAATGATTTCCAAGTAGCTGGGACCAATGTTCCCTCAAATTTTTTTCGCGTCTGAGCAAACACACCATCTCCCTGAGCGGTCCCTTGTACCACTGTGAGCAACATCAGACGTACTGTCATCAGGCCAGTATCGCATCCATTCAATATTAACTTGGGATAATATAATTGATTTAAATAATAACCATGTCATTTTTGACAATTAATATTATGCTTCATAGCTAAAATATCATGATTTAATTCAATTTCTCTAAATTCTACATTCAAATGATTTAATATTTTGTGGAATAGTCCACATATTCAAGAAGAGATCAATGTCAGTCCATGATTGTTACCCATGGAAGGTATTTATTTATCATAATCTTAAATTCCATTTAAATGATCTAAAACAGGGGTGCTCACACTTGTTCGGTTTGCGAGTTACTTTTATAATGATCAACTCCACCAGATCTACCTTCATCAAATTTGCTCAAAATAAGTAAATACATACTTTACTCAGATGACTAGCACTGAATGAAATAAATGGACTGATAATCAGTCATGATGGAAGGATGTGTGGATTTAATCATCTTCATAAAAATGCTGACTTACATAAATAACTTAGAAGTCAGTAAAGTAAATTAGAGTCAGGGAGGAGCATATCTCTCATAAGAAGATACTTTTCCTCTGAAAGTAACTTCCAAAAATGTCCAAGAGACCTTAAGTGTTAAATCTCATCCTCCACTGCAGACAAGTTCAGACTCATATGTACTAAGAATTGCATTGATTTCCAACTAAAAATGGTCATTAATACGAACCCAAATGATGCACATTCAATATTCATGTGTAAGAATCTGTGCGTGACAAGAATTCAAGCCTTTTTCCAAATAATTCAGACGGGTTCATCCCTTTCCATGCCTCCATTTCAATGTGTCCATCATGTTTAAATTAATCATAATGAAGACTTACATTTCTCCTTTTTGTGATCATGAAAAAACAAAAACAAATGAAAACATGAATTTAAACTAACAGTTTACATTTGCTAATTTTAAACATGTCTGAGTTCAGATGTGCTTCGGGGTAATGTTTATATTTTACATACACGGTTATTAACAAGAATACTGCATTAACAGAGGCGACCAGTGGTTTATTTACATTTTAATAAAACACGCATTATTTTGTTTGATATATTATTAAAAAAAAACAAAGCTTATAATTCTATATCGTTTTTCTGAACTGCGTAAAATGACTGTCGGGAAGTCTGTACGTTTTGCTCTTTTTATTCTCGATTCATATTAACTTTGCCGTGCGTACACTGCAAGAGGCGGGAGCTCAGATTTACTGCTGTGCATGTCAATCAAATTGACAACCAATCGGCGCACTGTTGTTAGCAAGCTAACCTGCACGGTGCCACAGCGTGTATGGGCACATTGGTATCAATTTGTTTCGCCGTATTTGGAGGAAAAGGAGTTCTGACTGTGACCCCACAAACACCATCCCCAACGTCAGGCATAGAGCTTCAAGAATCATGCTTTAGATGTGTTTCTTTGCTAAGGAACTTCACCACATCAAGGGAAAGATGGATGGGGCCTTGTATCGTTAAATGTTGGGTAAAAACGTGGGTCGTGGATGGGTCTTCAATCTTGTTAAAATTAATATTATATAATAAATACATATAATAAGATCATTAATTTCTTTGTCAGTGGGCAAACTTACAAAATCAGTGGAGTATCAAATACTTATTTCCTTAACTGTATATATATATATAGCCTCACAGACTTGTGAACATTGGCAAAAATGCAATTTGTCTAAAGATTTTGAACTGTTTTTTTTTTTTTCAGTGCTATACATGATGACAATTCTTCTGGTTACTATGTTCTTATTCAACCTGTAGTGCATCCACCGACCTCTCCACTTTCTTTAAGACTTAAAAATATAAAATAATAAATAAAACATGGATGTAACTAAGGAGGGTTTTTTTTGTATTATGCATATTAGACTATGCATAATGCAATTTTGATCAATATTTACTTTCATCAACTTTTTCGAAAATGACGGCTTTATTCCTATTTTTAATTGATTTCACACAGCGTTGCTGCAGATGCCAGAGCATCAATGCATGGATTTGTCTGGTGCAGCTTTTTTAGAATTCTCTGTATAGGAGCAAATGAAAGAGTTGTCTTTCCTCTTTTCAAATCCCCTCAAACACACTTCAGTGCCACTCACTTGCTTCCATCTCCCCTCGCAATCCAGAGGTCCTCGGTTTCCCTGTGGGCAGCTTTTAATGAGGCACTATGTGATGATTTATATTAAATTTTAATGTTGGTCAGGGCACCTGCTGAGATGTCAATATGAATGGGCTTCATCAAATAATTAAACAAGAAAATCTCTTATACAAGAAGAGCAGAAGCCCTAAGCCATTTTTTTTCCTGACTGACTATGAATCCAAAGTAGTCAAAAAGTAAAGATTTATATGTTTATATAATGCATCAGTAATCAGTTTTTAAGGTCTATGGTATTGGGACAAAGTGGTTTAGAACAAGAATATTAAGGAGTAGAAGTCCACCCTGCCTGGATGGTTTAGTCCAGGTCCACTCAGGTCTTGGACTACCAGAATTGAGAAGAGGACAGTGGAAGTAGTAAAACCTAGAAAATCCATAATCACTCCAGCTTCATAGTATAGTACTATAAGTCAATAAAGATACTTTTAACTTTAATAACTTGGTCAATAAGACTAATAACTACAGCTATGATTTTTTACTATGTGATTCGAAAAAAAGATTTGTTTATTTTGGTAAAACAAAGTCACTACATAGAACTACTTTGCTATCATTACTGGGGAATATTTCTGGTGGTTTTTTTTTTAGCTTTTTAGCTTTCAGACCAAACTAACTGATTTAAAAGTTGCTTAAAGCTATGACATGTTTGCTTTTTTAATTGACGACTAGGGAGCGTTAGGATGTCTCTACCTCTACGTAAAGACATATGTTTTCTTCAAACTAAGATGAGGCAAAGGGCTTAACCGATCGACGGATGGACGGACGGACGGACAGACACATTCAAACATCCATAAATAAATACAAATATCTATATCTTTATCTCACTACTCACATACTGATTATTGTGCTAGTAACTACTCAAACTATGTTCTTTCTTAAAGCAAGTATTACAGCACAGAATGACAGGGCACATACAAATCAGTTATACATCAAATCCAACATCCTTAAACTACATGACTTGATATATTATCGCACTGTACTAAAGATGTACAAGGCTGCAAGAAAAAGCCTCCCTCTTAACCTGCAAAAGACCTTTCATGACAAAAAATATGAAAATAATCTCAGAAGAATGAAATTCAGACAAAAAGCAATACAGACTACTTTAAAATCTCTTTCAACATAGATCACAGGTGTAAAAACAATGAAATGCTCTAGAAAAAGATATCAAACACGCAACACTAAAGGACTACATTTTGCATAAATTTTACCATTGAAAGGTACAAAATGATTCCAGAAGGAAGAGACGTAGGTCGGACATGTTAAGGCCATTAGCCAAAAATGATAACATAGGGACACTCTGAGCTGAGGTCGAGAAAACCTGTGACAGTTGTACGTATCAGGATGTCACATAATGTGTTTATTCAAGTCAAAATAAACTGGGCCTGTGACACTGTGTGAGAAGTAACAGTCTCAAAGGCCTGAAAATCCACACACTCAGGACAATCTACTGGTCCACGATGGAGCTACTTAACTGGTCAGTGAACGACATTCAAACACGGCGTGCGGGTTCTGGTGAACGTACCTGCCCGGACAGGACCTTCATGACTGGCTACTACACCCTGGACAGTTGGGAAGAACGGAAATTCTCGAGCCTTGCTCCACTGGATGTGGAGGATGTTGAGGACGTGTACATATTTTAATTCATGATAATTAGAATGGTCATCCTGTCAATCTGTTTCTGAAAGGATTGAAGCGCGAGGGAGGACAACACAACTACTCGGAGTGCTGTGGTTGGGATGTGCTCTGACATCTCCAAACTTCGCGAGATGGTGGCGTGGATGCGAGCTGACGTAGCCAAAAATCAGCACTGAGAACGTTGCAGAAGAAAGTGACCAATAAATTTAAAAAATGGCTGTCACTCCATCCAACATATACAAAATGGACTGGACAGATAACTATCTGTCGACTGGAACAATTGTGATCTACTGTTGTAACATGTTAAGTTGTCATACATTATAATCTGTTATGCCGAAGTGAAACAAGCGCTAGCATAAAATATATTATATCTAGGATTTAATTTCAAATACTACTACAAATTTGAGCATAATGGGGACGGGACTAGATAAGCTTCTACTTCTCCCGCTTTCCCTTTTCGGAACATGGATGTAGTATGTGAATAATGATGATATGTGATGTTGATGATTTAAACTGTCATGGCCGACATAAAAAACATTCATTCATTTATTCATAACATCGCTGCACAAAAGAACCATATTTCTATGGATCTTATGTTTCACGGATCACATTATATTTCATTATTTTATCTTATGTTCAGGATGTCTCTTTTCTGATTCTATATCAGTTTTAAAAGCACATTTTTACATCTTGAGTGCTTTTTTTAAAATTTAATCAAAAATTTAAATGATTTGACAAAAGCAGTGATAGTTGATGAAGCTTCATGAAACTATTTAGGGCTGAGTAGGTGGCGCAGTCAGTTCTATAAAATAATGAGATTTCTTCAGAATACCCCCCCCCAAAAAAAAACGAAAATCAATTATAAAAGGAGGAGAGTTTCTCGCAAGATCACTATCTTCAAAATCTCTTCTGTGTAGTGATGTGATGAGGAGGCTTCATGAAACAGCTGTTGAGGTATCATGATATCTTACTGTCTGCCTTATAATTGTTGGCTCTGATCTACTAATTCAATGAAACCTGGCAACATTTTCAAACAGAGAGTGCCATAGTGCCATCTAGTGGCCTTTCAAAATGAAGACAATGTATCATGATACCTCCTCAGCTCTTACATGAAGCCTCATCAACACATCACTAGTTTAAAGCAATAGATTATACAACGAAGTATAGAAATGTATACTGTACATTAAACTATACCCCCCCCCCCCCCCAAGTCTTTCTAAAAAAAAAAACATTTAATATAATTCACCTTTTTTTCAAATGTAATTAAAGAGCTATAATTCAAGTAAATTATTATATTTTCTCAACAACAAATTCATGACAAGAGATAACTTTGAGGGACCTCAAGATTTAAGGATGTATTTGTGGCTTTTTATTATATATTAATTTTTTCCAGCAACATTTTTGAGTGAATTGTAAACCAAAAGAGGTTTTAGATGTTTCACCACCCACAGAGACTTTTAACACCCATCACAATGCCTGCTCTATTTTAATATGGAAACTACAACACTTATAATCTCAGCATCCCATGAATATTTTACTTTTTTTATGGATTCTCACAAGGAGAAAAGCCAAAACTGGCGAGGACACATGGTACTGAAGAAGTAAGAAATAATAGATAATGTTTCACTGGACCAGACCATGATTCAAGATGATTAGAGCAATGAAAAGAATCATGCTGTATCCGTATTTGAGTACAGAGACATCAGAATCTGCTTAAGAGGATGATTTATCATGCAAGAACAGAAGTAAAGTTTCTTTCCGTGTCAGCGCGCGGCCAGTGAGCGACATTTCTGACGGAGCAAAACAAGTATATTCGTTTAAACAAAGATACTGCGAATCTCCCACTGTCAGAACATATTAAAGGTCATTCTATAACTGCAATCCAAGAAAATGCATGTAAAATGGTGTCAACCAATGAGAATATGATTTATTATTTTAAATGAATCAATAAAGCAGTCTGTATGAATTATTAATATTGTACATACGAGAAAATATTAATATTTTATTTTTTTGCAAGAAACATTTTTTAATTTTTGAGTGACATGGATACGCAAAATATTTGAAGAGATTTCTAAAAATAAACTTCTAAACCATGACCCGCTACAATGTGATAATTCAGGATGGCAGCTTTTTACTGTGATTCTTGCTCAAAGGCTTATTGTTGTTTTTTTTTCTATTTATTTGTACTTCATTATTACTCTTGTCATTACTTTTTTGTCTTTTTTGTCTTTTTTTTTTGGTGCTAAAAAAGCAAGTAACTTAATGTATTTACCTCCACTAATTGACTTTGCGTCAAGAAACTGTCTTTATTTATCAAGGTTTCTGCTTTTTTTTTCTTTTTAGTTATTTAAAATATGTTAATATTGAAAACTTACAGGCATTTATTCAAAGAGCCTTTTTGCTACAAATTTAGAAACACACAATCTCTGATTAAAGCAGACATGACCCCCAACATTTGGCAAAAATTAAAAACACAAGTGATGCCATGTAACCCTCAAAGAAAAAAAGAAAATACATTGTCACTAACTGTATGGAGCGGAACTTAAGTGCGAGTAAGAATTTCAAGCAGAACATAGGGTGGTAATACAAATTTAAGATATAATTCAACAAAATACAAATGCCAGAAAGAGTCCATTTCTAATAACACTGTTTAAGTCCAAAATGTCACATGAAATGTCCAAGACAAGATACAAATAAAATCCAACAGAAAGTGCTAATGAAAGTGTTATCGTAATTCAAAAGTTATTCATTATTCAACACTATTTAATGGTTTATCTACTTGAGACTACTACTTGGGTATCTTTGGATGTATAAATCATGTTATCGGTGTCAGCATTAAATTCATAAAATAGACAAAATCCCTTCAAGGACTGTCTGTAAAAACTGTGACATCCACAGAAATAAAAATGACTAGTGCGCCTCAGGATACAATTTGACAAGGCCATCGCCAATGATACATCTGTGACCTTTCTGCATCTCGGATAAGAATGACTGAATGCTTAGAAATGAGTAGATACAATGAAAAGAAACGACCAAACATGATCAAATTCAGATCATCTTTATTGGGTTATCTACACTCAAAAATGATGGCAGAAGCTTGATTGTTTTATTCACCTCTTGGGTAAAATCTATTGTTTACCAAGAACAACACTATGCTTTAAAGTATAAACAAACTTGTTTCAAAATTAAAAACGATTGCAGATCACTTCAGTAGACAGAGTGTTACGTCCTACATCCTTTGCAGCTCCTAGAGAATTTAATTCCATAACTCAAGTGGTTGTAATTGCTTGTAGTGACCGTTTCAATTACCAAACCAATGACCATAGCAGACCAGAAATGCTATTGAACGTATCCGACAGATAACATTCCAGACGGTCTACAGTACAGTAGATAAATCTCAGGAAATTAAAAAAAAAAAAAAAAAAAAAAAGATTATGATTATAAAGGTGTTTTAGATAATAACTAACAACTCATTTGTTGAACCTGCTATACTTCTTAAAAAGTATTTCACATCAATAAAATCTATAATTTTTTATAGGAATCCCACAATATTTAAAAGTGTACCCAAATATTCAAGGGCATTTTATGGACTTCGTGATCAACAGACTCCTGTTGCTAATGTGTGTGATTGATCATCTGCGAGAGCAGAACATTGGAACATTATCAGTCATTGTTTGTCTTCTGTTCATCACAACAAGCACAGGAAAGGAGAAAACAGGCTTGACCGTTATTTACAGAGCGAGAAGACATGAGAGTGGACCTATAGAAACTGATTTCTCCAGCTACAGGGAGGTTGTTGGGTTCTTGGGTTTTAGGTGGCTTTATACAGTAAGTGCAACACAATTGCTTAATTGTTGTCTTCCAAGAACAGTGACATAAAACCTACAGTATCATTTTTAAGTTGAAGCACTTGGTGAATATTTACATCTGAAAACAGATGTAAATGTGTCCTCAAAATGTTTTTTAAGAAATAGTAGGACATTTCTGCGTAAGAGCCGGAAAGGTTCTCATCGACTATATAAAGGATTCATGATGGTTCAGCTGTAATTCTCCCTCATCATTGTGATGCTTCGTTTAATCAGCCTTAAGTCATAAAAAAGTGTACTTACTTGTATTTATGGAAGTCAAATGGCGCTGGAAACTTATGTTGATGTTACACGTTACCCTCACCTTTCTCTGAAGAATAGAGGGGGCTGCTTAAAAAACTTAATTCGATAAATATGTGCATATTTCCATAAAGACTACGCAACACTATTCAACAACACAAGGCTTAACTTCAATTTGAGTTGTCTCAGAGAGAAAAAAGAGGGAAATTAATGAAATTGTTTGTAGGTGTGAGTGTGTGGATGAATGATAGTCGAGACTGTCCATTAGGAAATGAATGTCTGAGAATGAATGAAGAGAAGATAGAGTGGGTGTGAGAGATTTTTACAAACATTGATGCCTTACTTACAATAAATGCAAAGTTTTTTAGCATTGGGATTTAAAAGAGAAGTGACATTAAACACTGTAGATCAGAGGTGTCTAAAGAAATAATATAACTATAACTATAACTTTAACTAAATGAGATCCAATTCTTTGACAAACATTGTGGCTAAATTTGTTAAAGGGCACCTAATGTGAAAACACAGCTCTCCTGACTTATTCACATGTTGTAAATGTCGAAGTCGTCCTCTTCAAAATGCAGTAGGTCATTAATCATGACGTTGCTCCGTTTTGAAGTTATTACTTAATAAAGTTCTCTCCCGTCTGAAATCACGGTTAAAATTATACATTCTGACGTCACTCTGGTGGAGGTGTCCTCCCCTAGAAGCCCTAAATTAAAGTACCTACATGTTAATCATGAAACAAAATAAATATTTATGCAAACATGGTGAGAGTTACTTCTGCCTTTAGGTGTTTTTTTAATGTGTACATTAAGCAGCAAACCTTATTTTAATTATTCGTTTTTAATGTACAAAATGGGAGTTTCAGGGCTGAAATGAAATTTACATGAATCCTTGAATGCAACTTTTGTTTTTGTGACCATTCACAGCAAAGTTTGCGTGGTTGCTTGGAAGAGATTTGTGCTGTGTCTCAAATCGCATACTTGCGTTCTCAAAGTTAGTATTTTTAGTGCGTAAGTGTGTCTCAATTCTTAGTATGCGAAATTTAGTTCGCCATGCACACTAAATTGGCGTACTAAAACGCCCACAAAACTGAGTATGGTTTGATGGACACTATCTACCCTAACATCTGCCATCTTAGTGACGTTGTAAACGTAAGTAACTTCATATATATGCATATATATATATATATGCATATACTTACAGGTGCATTTTCTGCCAGCAGTAGAAGGATGACACGTCTTCGGTGTCGATACCAGTGTAAATATCTCGCAAATATTTAGTTTCTCATATTTTTACTTTATTTCTTCTTCCAAACTTGCAAAACATGCTGCCAGCAGGTGTCGGCGATAGTGTTCCTACAGCTGGTTGCAAGCATCGTTAAATATTAGTAGAAGAAGAAGCTGTCGCGTCATTTACTGCAGTGTTTGATTTGAGACATACTATCTGTGGAGAATTTGCGTACTAGTTAGTATGTAACACTATCCTGATGCATACTAACTTCTAGTATACTAAGAGAAGTATTCGATTTGAGACAAAGCATTGGTCTCAGCTGAAATGTAGCATTTTAAGTGGGCGGGGCTTAAGCATATTTTCCTATATAAATATCTTTATTAAATGAGAGTTTTGTGCAAAAAGAAACACACTGATGAGTGTAATAGAGGTACTAGAACAATTTAAGAGACACTTAAATCAGCACATTAGGTGCCCTTTAAAAACAACACACAAGCATGAATCCAGATGTTCTTAGATAACGGTGTACTAGTAACAGACGTGTAACATCATGAAATGATTCAGTAGATAGTAGGTCACCGTTGATGATATTCCAAGTCTCTACTGATGATTCCCAAGAAAATGAAAAGCAATAACAATGTTTGGCAAATAATGAAAGGCTGAATCAATGTATCTTCAAGAAAGAAGCTCAACTTACACCAGGGAAAGAACGTGTCATCCTGGGTTTCTCTTTTTTTTTCCATGTTCTTTCTTGCTGTCAAACAGCAGAAATCAAACAAAAGAGCTGTGCACAAAAGGGTCCATTTGAAAACCACCTGCAATTATATTGAACAGAATCGATAATAAAGAAAAAAAAGGCTTCTCTCAAATTGTTCGAACAAAGTACGTAATAAAACACAGATGATGGAGGGAGGAGGGAGGGGGGGACAAAAGACATGCTTCAAGAAAAATAATAAAATCGGTGGGTGAAGTGATTGTGCATGGTGTTTTAATACATGCAATTACAGGCCTCTTCGTGAATAAATTCTTCCCTTCCTGAGTGATGTTGTGATTATGTCCCTTTTACCATTAAAGACCAGAGAAAATAGTCATTGAGAGGGAAAAAAAACATTTTCTCTCTCTCCCTTCATAGCTATTATCAATTATTCAAGTTCAAGTGTAGCTTATTCAATGTAGGTGATTTTACTTAATATTTTTTAATTAAAAGTTGATTTTTTTATGACTTTATATTGTGAAATGCTTTATCGTCATTACAATTAAACTTGCTAGAAAATTGCAGCCTAAAATCCAGAGTGTGCGTAAACCTGCAAAAGATGAGACGCCGGGATGAAATATTCAAGTGCATTTTCTTGTTTTGCTCGGTTTCTTTTCAGATATCAAAACATAATGTTGAAGAAAAACAGGGCGGTGCACTTAACAACTCAGAACACCAAAAACTACCAGTGAAGTAGAAATCTAATACATTTACCTGCATCTGGGTTTCAGCCGACAAACTCCAAAGGAAGGTCGACATATGCACTATGTACTAGTCTCTTCACACAAGTCATCCAAACATGTCACTCAAATGTCCCTAAACATCCTTCAAGAGCAACTAATGTGTTGATTTAAGTGTGTCTTAAAGAGTGGACCTCTATTGTACTCATCAGTATGTGTCTGTTTTGTACAAAACACTCTTTTACTACAAATATTCACATTAGCAAAATAGCTTAAGCCCCGCCCACTCTCCTGTGATTGGTCAAGCATCGATTTGTATCGACAAAGCGGGGCAAAGGAAGACCATTGTCACGTCATAATGGACTCCGCTTTTGTAACCTCTCATTCGCCAAGATTTCAGATGGGGGAGAACTTTATAAAGTAATAATTTCAAAACATGGTGATGATGAGGGACTTACTGCATCTTGGAGAGGAAAACTTCAACATTTGAAACACGTGAGTGAGTCAGGAGAGTTGGGTTTTCCCAAAACATGTATTACTAAAAAGAATATCAAATAATATTTGGGTGAAAATAATCACAATATGAAATAGATGCTTGATGGAAATATCATAAAAAAGTATTCATTCTGGAATTTCCCTTTGTGGAACAAAAATCTAAATCTTATTTCCTTTCTTTTTATAGCTTTTCTCATCTCATCTTTTCTTGTCTTCTGTATCTTACACTTGGTTAACAGAGGTATTGTCACCTACTAGTTAGTCCAGCTCTTCCTGGTGGACCCCAAAGTGCCCCTAGCCCAGCTGAAAGACATAGTGTCTCTAGTTCAGGGGTCACCAATATTCTCTCATCTGTTTGCTACTTAAAAGGCATTTTGACAGTTTGGTAAACACTTCTGAAATAACTTACATAGTTATGGATGGTAAACTATATTCATCTAATGCTCTTATCACATGATTGGTTCTTCAATACTTCCCAATGGGACACCAAGAAATGAAACCCAAAATGAAACATTAAAACATGGTTATTGTCTGAAATGTATTATTTGATCAGTTCCCAAAAGGTTACTTCTTGGTGTGTTCAGACACCTTGTTGGTGACTCCTGCTCTAGTTCGTCTCTGGTCTCTACCAGTCTACTGGTGGGATGTTCCCTGAACACCTCACCACTCACAGAGGCAGGAGGCATCTAGCACAGGAGCAGCAGCTCTAAACCCTCCTGGATGACTACACTTTTTCAACCACATCCAGTAAACATTATCCATATGCAAATAGCAATAACCCTATCATGAAACCAAGAAACCACAAAGCTCTGCTGAGAAACTAAACCTAACCCTTGGTGGCTAGCACGACCCTCTGTATAATCCCCAGAGGAACATGCTAGCTAAGACTCTTGTTCAAGGTTATGCTTTCATCTGATGTTCCACAGAGGTTTGTTTGAGAGAGAAGGAACCTTTTGTTTTCCACAGCATGGAACATTTGGAGTATATCTGTTGTCTCAACACAGCATTAATTTATTGATTTACTCTAAACCTCTATTATCCATTCATCATCTGTCGTTGCCCGCACCTCACCCGTGATGAGAACGAACCATGCATGGCCACATTAATCATGAGTCTCACTGCAGTTTAGACAAATTAAGGTGAGTAATTAAGCGCTTCCAATATAACTGACAGATTTAGAAAAGAAAAATTTCATCGGAATTTGTGGTGGTGGCATTACAGAGTGAAATCAAAAGAGATTAATCAAATAAAACACAATGTATTTCAAATTAATAATGAAATTGCAAATGAATAAATAATTAATAAGAAATATTGTTAAATTCATTATCTGGACGGAGAAGGTAACAGTGTAAATAATTTAATAAATAAATACAAATCATTGAGAAATACATTTTTGTTGTTCATTGCTTTTTGAAAAATTCAACATGGCAGGAGAGAAAGTAGAGAAAGTAATCCCATATTTTAACAAAAAGTACAATAGGGACCAGATCTATTTCCCTCCAACTTTTTGGATTTTTATTTTTACTTTTATACGTTTATTCTGATAATTTACTCGATGTATCCCTTTCAATTTCATTAAAAAAAACTTTTTTTGTTCAATCTTCCTTATATTGGGACAAACAATTCATTATGCTCAGTTAATAAAAGCAAAAGTAACTGCTCATCAAATAAAATATCTTTCTATAACTATCTGCAAAAATCAAGCTTGGATTATTTTCTCCAAATATTCACAGTCTTCTAAACTTTTCCAATTATTCATCTGGTTACAAATAAAAAAAGGAATAAATGAAAGAAGATGCCAATGAAGACCCTTGTGTGGCAGAGTGAGTCGCAGCAATTTTAAAAATAATAAGACATCATATTGAAGAAACATTTGAGACGCTTTTTTCCCAGAAATCCAATCATCACCTTGATTCCTTTTGGGTCTTGTATTATTATTGTGCTTGAATCTAATTTAAAGTGATCACACACATTTCATTTAAGACTACTTAAGTGACAACTTCCTGGTTTATTTGTAATGGAAGTGGAAATGAAGACGGTAAGGGAACGTGCCAGTGAAACACTTGGATAGTCTTGAAAGTGAATAGAATAAATCAAAGGAAGAAACTAATTCTCTTCTTGTTTCTACTTGGGAATGTTGGCAGGGACAGCGTGGAACAAAAATCCATCTTCAAAGGATTGATGTTATTTAGAGTGGAAAATCTCTCCAAACAGGAACACACCGTGGAGTTATTCTTTTTAATTGTGTGGGCCACATGACTCAGTGTTGCCTCAGGATGAAGGTGTAATATATACAAAGGAAAGACATTAATGTGTAAGTTGGCAAAAAAAAAAAAAAATGTTGGCTCTGAAGTTAAGGCTGAGAAGCTTTTTATTTAGTGAAAACAGATGATGTTGTTACTCACACATTAGCAGTAAAATTAGAATGTAAATTAAAAATCCATGTATCTAAACTACAAGGTAGGTATTTTTTTGTTTAGATATAATATACAGTATTTATATATAATAACGCCAATCTTTGTGTCACATATAGTATAAATAAAAATAGGCTATTCTTTGTTCAGTAAATGTTTAGTCTTTAATATTTACGATTATCAGGGCCACTCATGTATATATTATTTTAATTCTACTACAACAATTACATCGTACAAAAATTCTCAATGCATTTTGTAAAAATTTAATCTCATAATTAATCATTTTTGTACGACTTTAATCTCGTAATAAATGCATTTTTTTGGACGTCTTTGATCTCGTAATACAGACATTTTTCTACGACCTTGATCTTAAATTATTTTTTGTACAACTTTAATCTCATGATAATTCTTTTGTATAACTTTAATCTCGTAATATTTTTGTGTAAGACTTAAATCTCTGCAATTTTGTAAAACGATTAAAGTCGTGCAAAAAAAATACATTTTTACAAGATTCAAATGGGTGGGTTTTTGTGCATCAACCAATGTGTTATTTTAGGGTCAAGGTGTCCTGGCCTGAAAACTAACAATTTTGTGATTGTGTTGTCTCTGGGTCAAAGTGACACGAAGACCTGAAAAACAATGGGTTGTGGTTTCCCTTGTGTAGTCAACTATGAATTGACCAGTACACACATCTCTGAGGATTCCGTAACATTCAAAACTGGATTACTAGCAAGACTTGAAGTTATCACCTATATCGGTAATTGCCTTCTGAAACAACAAATTCACGTCCATTAATGGTGAAAGGCGGATTAGAAATCAACTCAAACAGAAGAAGCACCAACGAGTCTATACTGCTGCCAAACACAAAACCTCTGGTGTTTTATCCAGGTCTCAATTATTCAACAGTAAAGCAGACTCCACCCTCAGAGTAGAGAGAACATATTGGACTCTACATTACCCGCCGACAAGGGAATAGAGGGTTTGCAATAGAACCCAACTGAGAAACAGTGCAGGGACCAGGTAACGGACACTTCCCTAATGATATCATCCATTTCTCAGGGTCTCTTGGAACATAATTGTGGTGATTTACAATTTATTTACATCCATGGTTTAATTCCTTTGTAGTGAGTTTGAAACAACCAGCCACTCATTTGCCGTCAACAATAAGGAGAAAAATCCAAATACAGAAAGATAAAGAGCAAAAATGAATTAAAATACATGACAAAAAATGCAATTCTTGAATAGAATTCAATTTGATAACTGATTTTAAATATTGAATTGTTGGAATATATATGTTTTAATTAAATATAAACAATGAAATCTTTCTTTCCGCAACAAAAAATAGTCATGACATCTATCTTTCTCAGTGGGAGGCTCTCTATAGTTCGCTTAATATAACAACTAAAAAAAATTGTATTCATGAAATTCTCTTGAATGTTAATAATGTATTCACTTTGGAATAAAAAGAAAAGGATAATTTTCATTGGAGAACTGCACCATTTTCTTTCTTTGTCTTTGTCTTCTGCAAGAAAGTTCAAATAGTCGGCTGCTGTCCTGAACAATACACAGGTATAATATATAGTATAAACATCAAGACACATAAGACAAACAAAGGAGTTCAAGATAATTAGGAAAAAACTTGTACAAATAAGAATATCTTAAGATGTTTCTTGAAGGAGTCAGTAGATCCATCAAACACAGAGGGAGAGGAAGTTCTCATGTGGTCCTGAAGCATGTGCGCAGAACCATCAATAGATTCTGATCCACAGACCTCAGAGCCCGAGCTGGGGCGTAAGGCTGCTAAAGATCACTCATGGAAGGTCGGACAATGAATAGATCTGAAAGTAAGAACCAGAATTTTAAAATCAATGAAATAAAGTGGCAGCCAGTGAAGAGTTTTAAGGATCGGGGGAAAAGTTCTTCTACCAGAGGGGGTCAGAATTCTCTCTGTTTTAACTGCCGGCGAGACAGCTCCTTTTTGTTTAGACGCGAAAATAAACTTTTAAGTTAAAATACATAACAAAAAATATAATTTGTAATGTATTTGTGTGTTTCTTAAGGATTTTCCATTTTATCACTAATATTTTACTTGTTGCACCAAACAATTAAAAATAATTAAAAATAAGATAAACAGTGAACTACACCGTCTTTACTTATTTAAAATGTAAATTAAGTATAAGGATCAGGATATGTTCCGTATTTTCAAGGTATATTTGAGAGCAAAACGACCGTTTCACTCTCAGTTTACACAAAAGCATTGTTGATCAAATTTGCCTAACCAGAGGTACATTTTAATAATTTCTTGTGTTTTTAAAACAACCCTTGGTCTCAGTTTAAAATAAAAAATGAGAGAATCTCGCAAATGACACGTACCTCCTTCACTCAGAGAAGACATTAAGGAAAAAACACTCACCTTTCTAAGCTTAATTGAAAACCAGCTGTACTTTATTCTCGTCTGTGCTTATTCTGGTTGAAAACTTTGTTCTCGCCTCTCGGATTATTAATAACTTAAGGACTATAAATTGTGACTGACAAGAGTTCTTACTTAAGACTGAAATCGGACAATGAAATTCTAAAGAGAAGGTTCTGTATTAAACTCTCCTATTTATGAACATTATTATTATTGTGATTTTAAACCAAATCTGATGACTCTTCTTTGTCTTAGTTCATAGCATTAAGTCAGATTCTTAACCTGACAATAATCACTTGGCTATGTAAATAAATGACTTTGAGCTAAAGTATTTACAACAAAAACAATGTTTGAACTGAGCAGAGAGCAGCAACTTTCTTTTAAGCGTAAAAAGTGAAATTTTCCATATCTGCTTTTGAACTAACATGAGTCCAGACAAGTGGACAATCTAACAGTGGGACAATGATAGCACCAATGGACGGAGATGAAAGAAGGAAGTGTTAAAAACGAGGAGATTTTCTTCCAGCTGCAAATAAGAAAGGGCATAAGGGATTGTGTGGGAATCTGAATGTGCCACCATTGCACTAGAGATGTGGGGCAGTCCACGAACAGCAAAAGGGAGATCATGTCCAGACCTTCAGGCCATGAGGCAGCAGAGACTTGAGAAGGCTTCCTAAACCCATCTCACCATCTCTCTAGTGTAGCGAGTGCTTTAAAGTTTTTCGTCCAATGCTTCTCTCACTGTATGTGTGAGTGTGTGCCAGTTGTGATTTGGAGAAAGAGACAACTTTCACATGTTCCACACACTTCACACACTGTACAGTAGATTTAATAAGATCTTGGCTTTTCTCTGTTGCAATTTCTCTGTGATCTTTTTGTATTAAAACCCATGGAACCATTTGTGTTTCATCATCTTATTTTATGAGAAAAAAATGCATGTAAAGATGAATAGAACAAATGTAACATAACGGTGCTTCATAAACAAACTGCTAACCTTGTTTTAAACAGTAACATATGGCAACTTTCTTAATACACTTCCACGTAACACGACTCTGTGCGAAAAGACGTAAAGAGTTTCTGTCAGAAGTACAATTTAAAACATCTATTCACCTGCTAATGAAGCCTACCTGTACAGTCGAACTTCCTCATGAAGATGTCAAGCAGAATAACGGTGAATCTACACCCTTTATCATCCATTCACATAATCAGGTCAGATTTTCTATGAATTCAAAGACTGAAGTGAGACCCCTTGAACAGATTTTATCCATTTGCTATCTTGTTGTTCTAAAAAAATTGACATCTGTTTTCAGTTTAGTCACTGTAATTGTTGTACAAGATTTCTCATTATCCATACAATACTGACATATTGTGGACAACTGTCTCAATTGATGACTGTTAGTTGTAAGTAGTCTTGCTTCACAGTCTCTCTAATTGACAATGAAACATTGAAAAAGTAAGTTGACGGCAATATATATCAATCAGGAGAAAAAACTTAGACTCATTAGTGTGATGTTTTCAGTGGCGTTTAGTTGCTCATTTGTTAGTGAATGTCATAACTAGAAGAGTTTTCAATGATTTTTATGCTGTTTTCAGGATTGTTTTAAATTCATCCAGCCTGGGAGAGATTTTATTTAGAGATTGTTTCTTTTTGATTAAAGAAAGCCTTGAAGAGAAAACATTATGAATCACAGTATACAATTAAGTCTCTAATATAAGTTGCGTCTTTCTATGTGACTTTGGTGATTAAATGAGTTGCTACAATTACTTTGACGTGACACAGTAACGATGTACAGACTTTGCCAATTTTGCAAAATTAAGGAATGAAATGTGTCATTCACACAATCTCCTGATGGAAAACACACAGAGAAATTCATATAATGCAGCTAATGTGAAACTTTCCTGCCTAACTAACATGTTAATGCATTTAATATGATGATGTTTTTAACTTATTACTTTATAGAGTTCTCCCCCATCTAAAATTTCGGCGAAAGAGAGCAGATTCCATTCCATTCCTCCTCCTGCCACCTCTAATTAATCCCAGCTTTGTTTATACAATGATTCCCTTCGAGACTTGGAGGATTGATGACATGCGGTGTTAATTGACCAATCTCAGCAGAGTGGATATGGTTGGGGTAAACACGATTTAATATCAAGAAAAATTATGTGTTTTCAGTGGGCGGAGAGATACTGCATAGAGTTGCTATAGGCAAGCATCGCCTAAATCGAGTGAGTCATATGGACGTATCGTACAGAAGTGACTCAATGCCAAAAGACACCAAAAGTTTAAAGAGGTAATAGAAGCAGGTGGTCATTTTAATAAGTATAGTTATTTATCTAGCTGTGTAACTGCCATGTTACTTTTGAAAATGTAATTGACAATTTTAAAAATCTTTCTGCGGAAATGTTACAATGTCTCATGTAACACCCTTTTGTTTAGTGGTATTAAATGTAGATAGTTAAACGTATATTAAGGTATGCTATAGTCTGGAGATAAATTGCATCATACATCTTAAAAATGTATCGTAGATATCGCCAAAATTCATATAAAGTAAATGGAATAGAGAGAGATGGAGTAGCTGCTCAAACTAGGGTCAAGCTTGTACTAGAGTAGGCCAGTACTGACCTTGCCGGGTCTACAGATAGTAATCCGGATAACTTCTAAGAGCTGTTCCTTGTCCAATTTGTAATATTTCCTGAACATTTGATGGAAAAGAATGTCGGTTTTTCAAGGTTGTTTTTTTTTTCCCAGAGACAAAGACGGATTCCAACATCCTTTGTGGATTTTAAAATGTCCAGCAGATGATGGTGCTGTCATGTGCATCTATTTTAGAGGTCTAGTTATTTGACGGCAGTTTAGGGATATCATTTCTTTGACCACGAAGATTGTGGGGACGTGTGTGTTATGTAAGCATTGTACATTTTGCAACGCCTGTGTGGCCCTTTGTTGAAACAAGATTTTCTGATTACATATTTAAAACGCCTTAAGTCAAACACTTACTTTTCCTGGATAAATGAAAAAGCAGTGTCTCGCCACAGCGCTATTGCACAACGCCCTGGGCAAATCTTGTGAAAGATTTAGAAGAAACCCCTGTTATTTCAGAGCTATTATTATTGATATATAACCTAGGTTGGTCCAAATGAAGTGGAAATAGCCGTTGGCAGCACAGAATGTTGGCGACAAAATTGTAATACTGTATGTCCAAATTGCCCCTAAATATTGTGTGTTTACCCGGGCTTGGATCCTTATGTTTAAGAATGACATTCAATTAGAGCTGCACTCTTTCAGGTAAATGTGTATCTGCTAACTAACTTACAAACCCTTGTCTCGAAATTTAGCTAATCTTGTAAAATTAGATTATAATTAGATTGAAAGGACGCATCAGAAACTCCGTCTGATATCAGACCTGTGGCAAGACAGAAAAACTTTTGATACGCTTCGTCCGCCCCTGAAAGATGAAAAGCTTTGGAGCCGGAAAAATTGAGAACAAAGTAAGATCAATTAAAGAGAGAGAGAGCTCTAGCTGTCAGCGCTTATTGATAATAGAATCACTTCATCCAACGAAGTGCCAAAACCTATTACACTCCTGACATCGTTGAGCCCGACTTGTAGGTGTTCTGAGGTCTCGCTGTGCGAGCGTGCAGGCAGGAGGAATCCTCGTGTCACAGACTTAAGCAAGAGTGGACATCCTGGAAGAAAACTTCAAAGAGCGGCAACGAATTTCAGCTGGGAACATAGTTAGGCTTCGACAAGACATGGGTTGAAATCACACACTTGCTTGAGCAGTTTGCCGTGGTTTTGGTCACCTGTCCGCCTTTTTTAACCCTCTCTCTTTATCTTTAAAGTTTCTGAATTAAAGATAGAAGATGATGTGTCATTTTATTTATTGTGTCAGGTCGAGAGTGTCAACAGGAGAACGCAGCATGGCGACATTATTAACTCGGTACATCAATGCACAAATAGAAATATAAGTTAAAATATAACATGAAATTGGATGTACATGTTTGTACAGTCCTCCACCAAGCATTTATGAAGGCATGTGATGACTAAACAATCCTAAATAGATGATCATCAACAGGGAATATATATGGTATGGTACAGGAGCACCTCAGGGGACAGTACTGGCCCCTCTCCACTTCACCATCTACACTTCAGACGTCTGCTACAACTCAGATCACATCCAGAAGTATGCTGACGACCTTGCTATTGTTGGCTGCATCATGGACAACAGCGAGGACAGGAGTCGGATACGTGACTTTGTTGACTGGAGTGAGACGACTCTTGCAGCTGAACACCTCAAAGACCAAAGGAGCTGGTCTTGGACTTCGGGGGGTCCAGGACTACCACGTCCAGTGTCCATCAGAGGCGACAAGGTGGAGATAGTTGACAACTATAAGTACCTTAGTGTGTGGCTGGACAACTGGACTGGTCCTGCAACATAGACCATGTGTATAAGAAAGTCCAGAGTAGACACTAATAGACTAAGGGACTCATTCATTCCTTATTAGTATAATTTTGAATTTAGGGGCAGGAACAGAGCGGACGTATGATGTTTTCTATTCTACATTAATCTTTGTATCCTTTTCTTTGTGTTATTTCCTTTTGATCTATATTCTTATTTTGATCTATGTTAATGACTTATACTTGAAATTTCTCATCCCTTGAACTTTGTTCTTGTTCTTTGTTCAATGATGTCTGCTGTGAACTGGAAATTCAAGGAGATCTCCAGTCGGATTGATAAAGTCAATCAATGAATCAATCAATATTCCAGAAATGAGGACGTATGATGCATTTGGTTTATTATAACATTTTACATGTATATGTAGTTAATCCTTGAGATCGATATATAAATGAATGCATTTACATTTTGATTTTCATTATCAACGTTTATTTCTGTTTATATGTTCATTTTCTTTTTTAATTCTCATAATATCCAATTTTTTAGACATACATTCACTCATTAAGATAAGAGTTTATTATAATAATAATAATTTTGTGTGCTTGCAAGTTTAAAACTATCCCTTAAGAATCATTTAAATCCTTAAACTATTTTAGGATTACTGACATCTAGCAAAAAGGTTTCCAGTGCCACACCTCTGATAATTATGATTCTTATGTTTAAGTGTTTCAGGTTGAAAAAGCCCAAACAAACCCTACCTGGGTTGTTGTTGTTTTTTAGTTCACAATTATTTGACTTTAAAACCACAAACATGCCTGAAAACAAATATGTTTTTAAGATTGACATTATCCTCAAACTTAAGTTAATAGTCCATGTCATAGGTGTACCTTATAAATAGATTTATTCTTTTTTTGTGCCCACAGGATGGGAATTAAATCAAGCGATGAAGGGATTTGATTTTTAAAAAAGTTTCCGTAAAGACAAGGGTCATAGATAGGAATATAGAACAAAATCTTTACTTTGAAAATAAAAAGAACACATATATATTGATAATTACTTAACATATAAAATCATGACTTTTTGTCAACCTCAAATATGGATTTGGAGCCATTTTACCCTCAACAGTTATCAAAAGCTATATGTACTGATGGAAAGAACATGGTAACAGATACAAGGAAAGCTGACATTTGTTTTCATCACGGTTCAGGGCATGTCCCACCAGTAGGAGACTGTGGGGGAGATCCAGAAAAAGCATGAGAGACTTGGTATCTCAACTGGACAGTTATAGCATTGTGGGTGATATAGCTGTGGAGAGGAGTGTGTTGAACTCAAATCGAGATAAGAGGAAGTAGAAGACAAAAGAACATTCATAATAATAGTAGAAGGATTTTGGATTCCATCTGAGATTGTAATGCAAGTCTCAATGCATGAGGCATTATGGGAAGTACAATATAAGATCGTAGTTTGAACGTTCCTCATGTACTTGAACAGTCTGTTCAAAGACTAGAATCCTGACCATGGATAGACTTGATTGATGTGTCTTTATCAAGGGAAAAGCTTCAAACACATCTCTTAAAATATGTTGACTGTATTCCTTCACCATTTCCCTTAACGTTACATTTCTATATTTATGAGAACATTTATTTCTTCCTATCAGCAGCTGCTCTAATTTCTATAATGTCTCTGTGTCAAATCAAAGCATGACCGAACCAATTACGGCTTTGCAGAATTTCATTTGATGTGAAAATCTATTTGAATTCACACGTCAAAAATGTTCCGGCCAATCTGATTGGCAAACTATTAACACAATCCCGCCACATGGCCTTGATTCTTTTTTTTTTTCGCCCATGTGCGATTGTTGGACAAGCGAGTCATTGAAATGCGCAGACATGGCTCACCAGGAGGCATTTCATTTGGAGAGGTAAATCATTTCCTGCCTTTAATGTCGGAGGAACAGAACGATTCCTTCCTTCATTCCTTTGATCATTGCCGCAGTGAACATGACAAAATAGTTGCTCCAAATTAGCTGGAATTAAATGGTACGAGAAGTAAGTTTTTAAAAAAAAATCCTCAGCACTTTCTCTTCCTAATTTTACAAAGATAATGAAGTAACTTGTGGTGATTTGAAAACCTGCTATCAGCACTGCAAAAAATGGATATAATGTATTGGTGTGTTTGAATAGTTTGGAAATCATAAAAATTAAGTTTTAAATCTAATTATCAATGATCCAAACTTTACTGGAAACTTGTTTATCCAACTTTACACCTCGCTTCAAGTTGATAAACTATCTCTCTTCGAAGTACTTGTTCGTGAAGCATTACAAACACATTCATACGGCATTAAATTGCTGACTGTATAGATTACTATGTTTTATATTCATGTATCTCAACTTAATATAGGTAAGTAGAACAATAATTGGTAGACTTGAAGAAGTAAAAGTGGGCAGACTGACTTGTAATTGCAATTTTATTACAAATAACTATTTGTATTTATGTTTAATCTTTTCATAATATAATGTTATTTGTAATTACATTGTAAGTATAAGACAATTTTATACTTTACTTACATCTCTCATTATAAACGTCATTATAAGTTACCATATGTGGCTACAAACCTTAATAATTTATTACACAAAGCCTTGTAAAAGCATTATAAGCTCTTATGCTTTGCTCATTTATTATTGAATGTATTATTTAACAATTATCATGTATTAATCAAAAGCAAGAGTTACAGGGGTTTTTTATTCCCTCATGTAATTATACTTACATATATTTATTTTATTTATAAATGTATAATGATACTTAATATAACACATTTTAAAGACAGTGTACTTGTTAGATTAGCCAGCAAAAACACTCTTATTATCTTATGTCATTCTTAGATTTGTTGGAATAGTAGGATCTAAATTTGGTAAATAATAATATTAAACATAGTGTTTATTGAAAAATATGTTAAATAAACATTGAAGACAACTAATTTCCTGAGCATTTTGTTAAACCAATAGATAGACAGACTTTACTTATCCTTCTGGAGATCTCCTTCGGGAAATTAAATAATATCTATAACATAACAATATAAATATATTATATATAATATAATAATCACTTATTAAGTTGAAATGAACCAAAGTTAGGGAAGGATAACCTCCTTGTTAGAGGTAATAATTAAGAGTTAATGTCAATACACTCAAAACAGAAACTTCGGACATAAAATAAATCAAATTACTAAGAATGTTAGTGAGATGTTGGCATGAGATAATTAGCAAAAAAAGTATCTTCATACCTTTACTAGCCAACATTTTCCAGGCAGCCTTTGACATTTTGTAGGTTTCAGCAAACGACCAGATTCCCCCGAAGCCCTCATCCCCAAGTTGTCATTTACATTTGCTAGCATTATCTTAATACCTTTATCCCTCAAAATGTTATTTAAGCTTGTGGCTCTTAGGTAAAGGCTAATGCAGCAAAGCTGTGACCTTCAGTCCTCAACTGTGTTCAGATTTATCCTGCAGACTGTCAGAAACATTAAGCAAATTCAATTGACATTTGTGAAAAGATTAAGCAGCGTTCATTTCAAGAATCACTTCTTGTATCTCCGCTTTTATAAATGATCGTTAAACTAGATTTGAGGAGGAATTATTAATACAAATCTCAGAAATAACCTCTGTGTTTGCTCAAACCTGTGATGGTCATCAGTTCCCAATGCAGTTGGGTGGCATCAGGACTAGCATACAGTTTGTGTTAGCATTTACTTTGATCATGTGATGAATCAATATTGGATTCTGCTTTAACAGTATTGTATGAGTTGTAAAACAAAGCAAAAAAAATGGTAATTTCCTTATTCCTCAGTGAAATTAAAAAAACGTCAGAGAAGCTGTGTGAAGCAGATACAATTAGTATTGACAAGATATAACCCCGCATGAACCGGCAACAATGGCACCATTATGCATAATGCTCCGAGGAAACCAGAAGCAGGGCAATGAGATCTGGGGGGCAACGGATAAAAGCTTCTGCAATCATGGCAGGGCCGCAACATTAAAACCTTTTATAGATTTCTGCATGCTGCCATTTTCTGATGAGAGGAACATTTTCAATGGCTTGTGATTGCTTCTGTCAGAGTATCTTGCTCACGAGAAGATGGAGAGTTCGGGATAAATGGGAGAATGGAAAAAGTCCGGGTTTCATCATGATTGCAGTTCTTTTCTATGCACCCTTAGTCTGTTTCATCTACCCCAGGAAGAGTGTGTGGTGTTCTGGTCAAAAATTTCAGGTGAAATAAATCTATATTAAGTCCAGGGTTGGTCAATACGACACGAGTCAATCTTATAGGTAAGGTAATGTTGGTAGATTTAAATTTCTTCTTGTTTTCAGTTTTGCTTTGACTTTGGCATTTTATCCGGTTAATTTAATTACATTTACAACTTTATTGACACCACATGGTGGAGGAAAATTAGTTTGTAACGGTCCAATGGATTGGACCAGTGTTCTACTGGTCCTCACTAGTACTTGCTAATTGTATTGTGCAATATCGGCTCATTCAATTGAACATTCACTTTACATGTAAAGAATTCTCAATATATTTATGACTACATATGTTTTTATTTTACATCTCTAGCCGGTATATCATTTTGCTCTGGTCATTGATAAGTAACTTGCATGCTGAAGTTTAAGCATCCGTGATAAAGTTTAACAATGATAATGATAATAACCGTACATTTACTTGATAACTTGAATAGATAGACAAGTTTTTAATAAAAAAAACTTGTTGTTTCTCCAATGTATCATTTTATTTTAAAACATTAGTTATAGGATCAAATCCTTTAAATCACTTTCATATTTCAATAATCGTGTCTTCTCACTGGATCAAGAAATAAGCCTCACAGGGCTTCATTCAAAAATGTCACTTTTTTTCAGCGCAAACTTTAGCAGAAACGTCATTTTCTTCTAAGATGTTTTAACATCAAAGGTTCAGCATTCAGCTCTACTTTGCATTCACAGTCACGTAGAACAGGCGGCAGGACTTCCGCGATAGCGTGGGTAACAATTTGTCCTCCGCTAGCCTATTATCCTCTTGCTCTTATAAAGGCTGTCTTCAGTTATCGCTGCAACATGTACTGTGATTGAAAGAATGTTCTGTATTTTTTCCATTAACGAGGACAGCTCATGTAAATGAATAGATGAAACATTTTATTCAAGTATCAATTGTTCAAGAACATAACAGGTAAACATAAATTAAAAGCACCTTCAAATTACGAACAATTACATATGTTTTTAAGTCATGAATTATAAGGTTGTCCAATATGTATGTATGTGTCAACTTGATGTCTGAACAACATAAATAATGGTCCCAACTCCATTAATAAGGCAAAACAATACCACCAAGTAACCATGAAAAGGCACACCTGTAAAGTAAAAAACAATTATAAGGTGACTATATTTTACAGGTCATCAAAAAAATAAGTCTGGATAGCGATCAGAGAAAAAGGTGACTACTTTGAAGAAACTAGAATAAAATACATGACTTCAGTTATTACACACTTTTGGGTACACAGAAGTACATAATCATGTTTGTGTTTGTCAGGGTGCGGAAGGAAACCCAGGCGCAGAAAGTGTCCGTTTGTCAAACTCGACAGATTTATTAACAGCAGGCAGAGGGATCGTCACAGGTAGTCCAGGCAATATACATCCGACAGGTACAATATCCAGAAAACAGGTCAAGGGCACAGGCAGGCAGAGAAACGAGAAGACGTACCAGGGGTCAAAACCGGGAAGGCGAAACAATCTCGAATAGGGAGTCTAAAAAGTGAAACACGAACTAGACGAACATGGAGCGACAAGTGTGACGAACCGACAAAGACTGAGGGAGAGTGAGCAGACTATGCAATCACTGGCAGCTGCAGAAAACAAGACAGGTGAAGACAATAACAATCAGCAGGGGGAGGGACCGGAAAGGGAACTCACACACACAGAAGGGAGCAGGTTTCAAAATAAAAACAGGAAACACCAAGAAAGACACACGAGACATAACAGTGTTCATTCATAGTTTTGTGAGATTCTGCAAATAATCATGAAAGCAATATTAAAGGATTGAATAAGAAGTGTGTCCAAACTTTGGGCCTGCAGATGATGTATAATAGTCCGTTTTACTCCAAAATAGTGATGCTTTTGGGTGTGTTGCCTGAAGAGCTCTATTAAGATGCATAGAAGGGCGGGGCTGGAAAACGTTCGTAAGGTGTTTCTACTTGTGTTTTATAGGTCAGGGCCCTGACATTTTGACGCATCAGCAGTTTGATCCTAGTGGTTCCACAAGATCACTCAAATAAAAACTCCGAAAGTGATTCCACCTTTAGAGTCCTTTCACATAAAAAAAATGAAACGTTGATGTCCTGAATACAAAGAAGAGTTCAAAAGTAATTTTGTCTCAACTTTCTTTCATCCTCCATCAGCCATCTTAACTTGGCGTAACACGAAAAACCAGTGGACCTTAGAATGTATTTCCTGATTATTTCCCAACATAATACCAGACATCCTCGAGCACCTTCACAAGAGGGGAGGGGGGGGGGGGGGGGCTCGAGCGCCTGTACTTCAAATGAGGTGCTCCAGAAATACTTTGTTCTGACAGTTCAGAGTCACAGGAGAGTTTTGTTATCTTTGCGCCGAGGTGCCAGAGTTGGGACTCATCCCTTTTTTCGCCCCAACGTCAAATCAGCTATTATCAGAAGCCACAAGGGCTGGTAGAGACACTGAGATTCGGGGGAAATGCTCAAAGGTCAGGAGATCCCACTGGCCAAGCTCATATCACTCAAGAGATATGGAACAGATGGGGACGTAGCAGCTTGGCACTTTTTGTAACACTTCATAATCATAGGAAGTTGGGCAGGATCAGTGTCTTTCCTCTTGCCCAGTTTTAACTTTAATCTCTAGCAACTAAGAAGGTTTGAGAGTAAGTAATTTGAAGTTGATTTTAATTTGATCAGACTAATTTAACATATCCACTCGCCAAGTCAAAAGCTGAAGGGGAAAACTGACCATCTTGTTTATTTTTAAAGAATATATATATATATATATAGATACTGATACCTGTTACCGTAATGGAATGAACTATGGTACCAAGACCTGAAAATCATACATATTTTAGTTCCTTATTTTGTTATCATCTCTGGTGTCATTTTCCCTGATTATCTATTCTTTTTTGAAGCCATTCTACATGTATTTAAAAATATAGTCATGAGAGTGATTTGCTGGACTCTAGCGCTCAAACTGCATTGGAACTCTCCTGTCATGCTTGCAGTCCTAGGTATACACAATTTAGTAACTCAAACAACTACAAATATTACTATGGAAACACTTTCAATGATAATTTATTATTACATATTACATTTTTTTTACATAGATACATTTCCTTTTTTTACAGCAAGGAAGTAACTTATATTTTGTGGTCATTCTTTAAGCTCCGTTTCTGGCAACGTTCACGCACGAGTACCTTTTCAAAAGTAATACTTTGGCATCAGTATCAGATTAAACGATGATCATATCTCTTTTCTAAACCGACACCACTGTTGACAGTAGCAGATAATACTGGACAGTCTTGAAAATATCAGAAACCAGGCCAAGAATTTCACAACATTTACTGTAACTTTTATAACACAAAAAGACCAAAGGGCTCAAATAAACCTCTAGGGGGCGACTACTACAAAAGACGTTTACACTGTGACCATGTGCTTTGCCATATCGTCTGTGTGTGCCAGTCGGCTGATCATTCTTTGCCTGTGTAGTGATGCCAGACGTGACACACACCATTTTCAAAAGCGGTGCTGTGCGTCCGCTGATAGTCCAGCATCTTCACGGCACCGAACCTTTCTGCCATTCACTCCAGTCCAGGAAGCAGAGCAGCTGCTGCTACCGGGGTCCCCACAGGCAACGACTCCTGAGGGAACTTTTGCCAGGAGTTCAATAGTGAAGAATAATACATCTTTGAGCATTTTAGTTTAGCTCTGAGCATCCCGCTTTTGAAAAATAATGTAGCTATGAGAATACATCTGTCATAGGCAAAGAGTAAATACATATTTTTTGGAAGTCTCAATACAAAACGTCTCAATACATTGGGAAATTTATTCAAGGAAAATGGATGTAGATGACGTCACAGAAATGTCTTTCCAGCCCAACCATCCTACCTTTAAAATATGTACATATATTTTAAGTCAATTTAAAAAAATGAAGAAACACACAGTTATATCAAAAATAATCTAAATTAATATGAAGTAATGTTTCAGAATGCAGCCACTATGGTTCCATCTGCCCAGCGAATACATCTTTTGTTCAAGAAAAAAAAAACCTCTAGTGCTCCATATAGATACAGATGAGCATGAATATTCTTAAAATCCAGGCTTAAAAAAATACCTGGTGTTGCGTTAATCATACAAAATACATATTTTATTATATATTATTAAAAATAGTATTAATTCATTAGAAGCGCACCAAAATAATAATAGGAAATAAATAATCAAAAAGGTCGGAAAGTGAAACACTGAAAATGAGGTATGCAATTTTTTGGGACCATTTGTTTTAAGGCTGTAAGTAAAGTAAAGTAAAGGTTATTTGTAAAGTGCCTTTCTAGACCAGTGTCAGAAAGTGTTTTAACAAACAAAAACAATACACAGTAAAGATATATACTTTAAAACGCCAAGACACATAAGACAAACACAGGAGTACCAGAAAATCAGGAAAAAGCCTGCACAAATAAAAATGTCTTAAGTTGTTTCTTGAAGTAGTCAGTAGATCCAAACACAGAGGGAGAGGAAGATCTGGAAGGATTTCTCTCCTCTGGTCCTGAACCGTGTGCGAGGAACCCACAGTAGATTCTGATCCACAGACCTAAGAGCCCGAGCTGGGGTGTAAGGCTGGATCAGATCACTGATGTAAGGAGGAGCCTGACCATGAATAGTTCTGAAAAGAAGAACCAGAATTTTAAAATTGATCATGAAAGAAACTGGCAGCCAGTGTATCAACTTTGAGAAAGCTTTACAACTTATATTTAAGCTAAACTATCTCAGATCAATCTTAGAAACCCCAACACATCAATCCATGGAAGAGTGAAAAAATCCATTAAAATACATAGCAACGTAACATATATATTCAGGGAATGTTCCTGTTTCGTTTGTTTGTCTCTTAAAACGACATCCTTCCCTTGGTGCGGACAGATCCTCGAGTGAACGTGAGAAATCATATAATTGTTTGTATCATACAACTCCCCTGTTCTCACAGCTGTGGCCTTGAATTCAACCATTAACATTTTTTAATCGTCTATCCCCAAACTTGTCTGAGGTGTTTTTGAAACCTTGAAAGTGAGAGTTTAGCGGTGGAGACGTAAAGATGCACTGCAGACAAAAGCATGAAAATCCATGTGAGACTTGACTTGAGACACTCTAATTATTACAAAACAACGTCCCTATGACTTTGCGTTCAACAGCATCTTATTTCAACACGTCCTCACACCCGAGTCATCATACAGTCCATACATCGGTAAAAAATACTTAATTTGTATTTTTTGAAGCTTGGATTGTTCACGCATCGCGGAAGTCAAGAGGCTCTTGCGGAGTAATACAAGCTAAAAAAGGTCCTGTAAATGTGACTATATTGTATATTTTTAGGTGATACAACTCCACAATGTTGAGATTGTTTTATGAATGAGTAAAATAAAGTCTGGATGTGCTATTTCGCTTGATCCTCTTTATAATCCGGTGCGCTTATGTATGAAAATAGACCCTTTCATTGATATTGCATTTATGGGCATATGTTTTATTTTTACTTAGCTGCGATCATGAGCGATCTATGTGACGTTTGACATGTGTTTGGTGGTCACTGCTATTCCAGAGAGGAAGGAATTGACCCCTTCCACCTCCATTGGTTAGTCCGGCACCTGTCTGATATGCAACACTCCATCTCACCTAGAAAATAACATAGGATTGCATTTTAGATTATTTCCATGATGGGATGTGCTGTAGGTTTACAAGTTTGTGAAAAAATATTACTTACTCACTTACTTCACATTTGAAATCATTTGGCAGGAACCAATGAGAGAACGGTTTCATGTCAAGCAGGTCTGGAGTTCTGGGCAGTTCTTGCAGGTCACTTCCATGCAAAAACAAAACAAAAACATACTAGTGTTCCCTTTTAAATATAAGAAATAAATAAATAAATAAATACAAGCAAGTATACTTGATCATGCATTCAGAGATAAGCTCTCCATGTTTCCTTTATCCATTGTTTGATGGTGTTTCCGTTCTAGTTTACCTCTTTATGCTGGAATTTAAAATACTTTTCATTATTATTTTATATATATTCTTTCATTTAAAGAAAACAATAACAGATCAAATCCCTCATGCAAAAGGGTTAAAATAAACTTATATACTTAAATACGTTAAATATGTTATCTGTATTATTATGCGGAAGTGATAAATGAAATCAATATCTTGAATATTAATAAAATAATTCACCTACCAATATAGCAAACTTTTTATTGGAATATAAATATATTGCCTTCCTTTACAAATAACAAACAAAATACGTATTTGAGTTGCATTATAATTTAAAAAGATATTCAGTGTTTTAGCAAACTAGCTCAGAAAGTTACATTACAGGCCATGAAACATTATTTCTGAGACTTAAAGCAATAATTATATCTTACCTCAATAGACGAGTGACCCACATCTTGTTCCGTCAAGTTACTGCAGGAGCGCGAGCACAGAATCTGACTCAATTTGACTTGACTTGACGAAACGCTTACCCGTGTGTCAACAAATGGGACGTCATATCCGAGGGATTGGAGGAAGTTGCGTGTTGAATGCGCAAGTTTGAAAACGCTTTACCTGACACTGACACTACAGAACTTAACTCGGTCTTTATAAAAGCACACATCCACAATTGTATTCCATGGCGCTTTTAAACAAACAAGCACAATATCTCATTTTATTCCTGTGGTGTGACGGGTCTACATTCCGTGCACGATCAGATTCTACGTCTGAGGTGTGAAAAAAAATTAAGGTCAGATAAAGATTAAATGAGCATTGTTCAAGTTAAATAAACAATGAACATTTATTAGGAACTGGATCATTACTTTGTCAATGCGTGTTTTCATAAACTCCTTTTTATTAGCGTGTGTGACTTCACCTCTGCAGGATCGCGATTAGTGTTAATAAACGTCACGTAGATCGCTCATGATCGCAGCTAAATAAAAATAAATGTTACCCAGGCCGTCTGAATCCGACGTTGGGGAGTTCTCTGTATAATAATGGGTGACTCGGGACGGATAAAACCGACATTTTTCACTGTGTTTTAATTATGTTTTAATGTTTCAATTCTGTTTTTATGCTTGGCTGTTTTAATTTCATTTTTAGTGCAGAGAAAAGGCGCCTCTAAATAAAATGCATTATTATTTTATTTTTTTAAAATAATGCTCTTTGTAAATGCGTCAACAATCTCGCATGTCAAGTCAAGTTCTAAACTTTTCATACTCCTCAATGGGCTAATGAAGGTGAGATAAGTTGTGTCTCCAAAACTTAACACAGTTTTTTTTAGAAACTTCAGTTACATTAAAAAAGTTTTGACAACACCAAAGATCAGAGAGTGCCTTCAGTGCCAGATATTTTTTCAGGAGAACAGGAGTTCAATGAGTTCAATGAATCAGTTGCCAAAGTGGTAATTATTTCACAGAAAATACGAAATTTCATTAAATGAACTCAATGGAAAACAGTTTTTTCTCTTGGAATAAATAAACAGTGTGCATTTTTGGGATTCATTATTGGTAAAATGCTCAAGTCGAGGTAAAGGTGAGAGCAGTCACTGTACAAGTCATACATTATTTTTCCATTAATTTAAACATAATTAGGAAAAAAAATGAAATGATAGGGTTTAGTTTCATATTAAACCAGAACCTGATATAAGGTATAAGTTTCTGTGTTTAATTGTAAAATGTAAAAAAAAAATTCCGACCTGATTTTATTGTTTTTCGGTGTTACACTGTAAATTCTATAAAATTATTAATGAAACAAAAACAGACAGAAGCCTTTTTTTTTTTTTAAAGCTGCTTGAACCATTGTTGCTGTGTTGATTCTCCCCACAAAGAAGCTCTACTTTTTCATATTGACTGATGAGGGGAAAATAATGTGTCAGACATTGAGTCATGTCGGAACAAAGCGTACAGTAAACTTGTCTGTGCACAGCCATTTCTCTTTGCCTTCAATGTTTCCTATCCCTCCGGACAGCCGGATGTCAGCTGGAGTTTAATCGTCCCACTGCAGACTCAGCAGGACAAAACAAACACAGACAAATGTCTGTTTCTTATAATCAGGGGCGGTATTTTGAGCCATCAATAAGCCAAGCAAAGGCTCTTTTCACTGACGCCTCATGCTACCTTATTTAGTGCACAAACTGCGGGTTCGTGTGTAGGAGCCAACAGATTATACTTTTCTTCTGGTGATTTCCAGGTTGCGGTGGGTTTTACTGTAGAAGAAGATGTATCTATTGTGAAAAGCCATGTCAGAAACTCACACAACACAAATATGTGTCCACAATAATGACTCTCTAAGAGAGACAAATGGTAATTATTGGGAAATGAATAGATTATTTTCTTTATTTCTTGGTTTTCTGAAATACCCTCCAATTTACAAAATCTAATTTGAATCTATTGAAGGATTAACTTTTAAGGAGGAAGAGTTACAGAGCTTTGTCTCATTGAGTACTTTGAGATTCCAAATAAATATATATAGATACAATACAATTATGTCAATTACCTTGTATTAGAAAATTGAGGTAGGTGAACTCTATGTGCTCTACTTTTATTTTTTAATTTGTTTTGACCAATTTTCTATTTAGAATTTGGTGTTCTCCCAATTATCAGATCTATCAGACTCTGGATTTTTAATAATTAGACAATGGTTGTTATTTACCTTTGGATTTTGATTCGGACTTAACATAAATTTTTGTATCTTTATGAAATGTCGGAGTCGGTGTTGAGGCCAAATTGATTTTGTTTGGTTTCTCTTTCCCCAACACGGTTGTTGCCATAGTTATCGACCTGTAAGATAAAGAAATTGAAGTTTCAGCTCAAGTTACAACTTTTTTCACAAAGTCCTCTAGAGGGAGTTGCTAGGGCAGAACTATGTTCTCAACAAGGCGTGAAGAATCATTTTTTAACAAACCCTATGACACAAACTGGCATCTCAAAAACCTCTTTATCCAGTGTGTGAATATGTTGTGTTCCCGATGTTCAAAGCTCAGAAGAAGGCACAATTGGTTTAAAAAATTTCAGTTACATTAAAATAGTTTTGACAACACCAAAGTTTCTTCGGCAGAACAGGAGTTCAATGTGGTTTATTTGTAGGCACAAGAATTTGTGCCTACAAATAAATGAATTGGCTTTTAAATGTAAAGCATTTTTTTGTGTAGTCAAAGTGCTAACTCATACTGGTTAATTGTACAGCACAACAACACAATCGTATCCAGATCTGGGATTGAACCCACAAGAATTGTTTTAGCCACAAGTTAACCACTCGACTAACTGAGCGTTGCTGCCCCAATACAATTTACTATGGGTCTGCGATACCGAATTAACCAACATACACATTTTACAAAAAGTTTTCACCCCATTTGCCATCACGGTGTAGCAGAATATATTCTTGTGTTGCAATGGAATGGAGGGATTCCCCTGCTCCTGTCACATCCCTGCAAAGTCATCCATCTAGCGTGTTTTATGGGACTAAAAAGCTAAACCACAAGCCTTGGGGGAGGACATTAAGGGAACCTGACAATGTGAGCAGAGGTAATTGATCTATTTAAAAGAGCAGCAGTGCAGTTCAGGATTTGTGGCATTTTCATTTACTTTGCGTTTTTCACCTGATGATTAGATTACAATGTCCCGAGGCCCAGCATTGTCAGGAGATCCTAGTAACTGCCTCTGAGGAGGGAAATGTGAAGGAGAATCATGGGAGCGTAATTAGTTACTCCGGGTAATTGAATGCTGTGTCAGCCGTTAAATAGTTTAGATTGTAAATTATTGATCAATAGTATTCTATATAATGTTTTTGGCTGGCCCTGCCCTTTCAGGATATTTTTGTTCATTTTCATAGGTGTTTGTTAGGACTTGGAGAAGTCATGGGGGAGTAGGTGGGAGTCTCCAGTAGTATTTTTCACCAGGTGGTACAAAAGGAAAAAGGAAAAAAATAATATTAATTTATGTTGTATCAATTATTAGTGTCTGAATGGTGTTTTATTCTGACATAAAACCAAATTCTCTCCAAAGTAATAATTCCCAGTGACTTTTAAAATGTCAAGATTCTTGTTAAGGTTAAGTTTACTTAGAAAATAAGCCTTAAAACTAGTAAAAATGAACAGAAAGTCTGTATAGGTCCAGCTTGTTGGGCAGAAAACCACCCAGACTCCTGCTGATTCAGCATTATGCTCAGATGGTCTTTTCACTGGTCATGCTATTTTAGTTTAGCTGTGTTAATCTGAAGGTCATCAGTGAAAATAACGTTGACATTAAACCAGTCTGTGGTGTAAAAGGTCTGGGAACACTGTCCTATATAACAAGTGACACAGGGGTCCAGGTTTTTCGCTTATCTTGACCCCCTCAATGGAAAGATTACAATAATAAACTCTTATTAGATTGGAAATCTTTTCCGAACAACACTGAGGCGAATTTAATTTTCTAAAGTTGACAAACACGGCATACATTTCAGAATAATAATCAGTCCCTTTCAGCAAAGGACTATTTTTAATATTCAAATTATTCCGTGCAGTGCATTCAGTCAATACATTGTTTCACAAGAAGGTTGTGGGTTCGCTTGTAGCTGTGATTAATGTGTCCATTTTATGTGGATTTTTTTTGTTGTATGTTCTCCTTGAGGGTATGTTCTCTTATCAGTTTAATCCTCCCACAGTTGTGATATTTAGCTGCAAAACTTCATTACAGTGTAGGATGTTAGCCTAGCAGTTAGCTAGCTTAAAATATAGATTTGTTTAAATTTAAGTTCCGGAACAATTCCTTATGTCGAGCTTTCAATAAAAGATGGACAATGTATAGACATACATTTTTGCCTATAACTCTTAAAGGGAACGGATTCATCTCAAAATAAACCCAACCCTAAGTCGACATGAGAGTGAGTAGAAATTTAATTTAGAATTTAGGTAAACCATCGCTTTAAGAGCTTTTGTTACATGTGTGGATCTGATTGGTGCCACATAATAACTCGGACACACTTTGGTCCCTGTGTCAATCTTTTTAAAAAGTGATCTTGCAATTAATTGTATATAAATAATGAGATACCGAGCAAAGAACTGTAGTGAAATATCACTATAAAGAGTTTTTTATTTCTGTGTGTTCACGGTGTACCTGCTGCCTCTCACCCTTAACAGCTGGGATAACTCAAGCCCCACATTAAGTCTGATAAGGGGAATAAGCTGTACAAATCAATTAAGTTTTAATTAAAATTGATATAAAGTTGCCTTCTTGACAAGATCTTCTACAAGAATCAATAAACTGAATTTAGTTTTAAAGGTTCTTTTTTATCCACATTTCTGTACCAAACTGAAAACCGTTGTCTACATTATACTTTAATAAAATAGGTGTAGAATGTGTGGAAATAGTGAAAGAGAAATAATGGAAATGGCATATATTTGATATTCAAGGGGGAAATAAATAGAATGTTTTGATTTATCATTGATTTTACCCAAGTAAACATTTTGTTTGTATTATTTTTCAACAGCCACAGTTTCTCCTATAAACAATTAAGAGTCAGGGGAGTCTAAAGGAAGAAGCTCATAATAAAACTGGTAATAAAACGGAGGAAAATAATCCAAGAAGGCTTCAACCGAGGGCTCGAGTAGAAACTCCCATATCGCTGAAAGACTCTGTGATGAACTTGATAGTTGGTTAATGAGAGGATATTGAAAACTGGAAACACATTACAGGAGTCCTCCACGATCCGAGAATTGTGAAGCAGGTGTGACATGAAAATATATCCTCTGTAATTTCAATATCAAGTTGAAATAGCCAGTACTGGAGTCAAACTGGGTCAAGAATATCATTATTTCCACAGCAGCTAGATACATTTCCCTGCTTATATATAGAGTCCATCTTTGATGTGACAGACTTTAAATTAATTTAACTTAATTATAGATTATCCAGTTCTTACGGCCTAAGTCCTACAAATTTTGGTTGAAAGAAAAAAGAAGAACATGGTAGTGAAAGTAGAGGACCATCAAATATTTAAGTCATGAAGCTCGTCCTCAATCGAATGATAATAGGCCACTTTTAAACTTTAGAAGTTATTGAGTTTTCCTCAATTTTGTTCACATTAAAAGTCAAATATATATACTTCATTTCCCTCGCTTTGAAGCCAAGAATTTGATGGTGGTTGTGTAAGAAGTGTTACAGAGACACCCCTAAGATAGTGAGGTATGGTGTTCCTTTTCATTAAGTGAGTCATCATTTGATCAATGTTGATTCATAAGGGACAACATGGGACATAATTAAGGGACACATTTATCTTACAAAACATGTTATGTCATTTGTTAATCATTAGTTCGATATAACGTGTATTGCATAAAACAAATGCTACTCAGTTCAAGTCTTTTCATAGGCCTTAATTAACTATTGTCAGTCTGGCTTTTTAAGTAAATTTTTAAGTAACAACTCCTGTAGAAAGGGAGAGGTTTACCATTTTGGGGCCAATTACATCAAACCCTTTTCAAAGAGCCTAAATGGAAGGATGTCAAGAGGCAAGCAAGCAAGTGGAGGGTTTCATCTTGCTGAGATATCAGCGAAAGTCACAGAGTTAAAGGAGGACCACAGGCTGGAGACAGGGTCAATGACAGCAGGGGTTCAACACAAAGGGTGAGACATTTTCTCTTTGATCAGAGCACTTACCTCAAGCAGCTAAAGCCCATTTATAACCAGACTTTCAATGTTCCAGTGTCAACACTCTCTGCTGTATAGCTATTGCTATTCTACTGAACTCCCATCATGCTTTTTCTTGATTAGGGGCGCCACCTACTGAGGGCTAAACAACAAGACCCTACCTCATGAAGCTTCATCAGCCCATCACCAGCAGTTTCAATATTCTTTCATTTTGTAAATAAACATTTCAGAAACCTTTACAGGGAAATTTGGCACCATTCACATGTTCAGATGGTTTGCCCACTCACCGGCTGCTAGAGTTGGACATGACACTGTTCTTCTTCTGCGTGAAAATCTAAGCAAGTCTCATGAAAAGCTGCTTGAAGTAATTTTTGGAACAAATATGTGTGAAATATGACATCTTGAGAAACTTCATGTACCTTAATGTATCGTCGGTCAACGCGCATGCAGATTCCACTCCACTTTTCCACTTGAGAACTTTATATTACACATTATATTTTCTCTTATAGCTAAAATGTAATGCCATATTACAGTACTTTGTAGTCTTAATAAAGTTGTAAATGATTTTTTATGTTGTAGGTGCAAAAACTTTTAATGCAATTTGTTTGCCCATCAATTGACACAATAGGCAAAGTGTGGCCCACTTGAGTGAAACTGATCATGTATAAATATGTAGTTACCATTTCAAATATAGATGCAACTTGTTGATTTTAGAATTTAATTTCTAACTTGTATTCACTGAAAATATGAATAAAAGGAGGAAATCAAAATATTTGCATTACCTAAATCATACTTAAATGTTTTACTATAAATATTTGCCAATATATTCTCAATTTAACCAGAAAATCTGATCTATAAAAATATAATTTTAAATAAGTATTAAATTAAGTTTATTTTTATTTTTATTATTAATTCATACATGTTATATACTGTTTAAGATTTTCTTTTTTTAGATTTCAAACAAAACATTTCAAATCATTTAAATGTCAAATATTTGAAATTGTGCAAGTTTTAAATGACAGATGTTTTATAATTCAGAAACTATAAAAGAAAAAATATACATAAATGGATATGTTTATTTATTTACTTCTACTACATCTATTTTCCTTTTTATCTTATTTTTGAGAAAATTAATGGAACATGAATCACTACTTTAAATAACCCCTCTAAAACATATGATACTCCTGCAGATATAGAGTATATAGCTGACAATACAATTTCGCCCCTATAAAAATAATTTAAAAACCAAAATAATCCAAAATCTCTGACTAAAATACGAAAGTATTCTGCCCCCTATACTACGGCTGAGTCGGTGAATATTTTGAATCACAATTTAAAACTTTTTGTTGTCTTTTTAAAGTTTGTTTAATATTAAGCCTTTTTTTTTAATTATTTAGAGTTTGGATTGAAGTAATGAAATAATTATTGTACTTAAAATAATGTTGGGGAAAAGACTACAATTGTTTTTATACACTCACAAAAACAACAACACAACTAAAATCTCTCTTTTTTCACCACTTATACAAGTATATAAATGAGGCTGAAATTACATGAATTTATGATACAATTTAGCAAGTCTTATTTATGTATTTCAGGTTACAAATCTAACAAGATGTGTTTGAATGTCTGGTTGAATAGACTCACAATATTGAAATAAGATTAATATATAAATATATAATCTAAAATATCAGATTTGTTAAAAAATAAAAAAATAAAAGTGGTAATTTGCAGTGAGTGGACAACCAATTACCCCTGAAGTTGGAGGATTCAAGTTAGAAGGCGTCTTATTTTCTAGTATTCTGCTGCTTGTCTTAATCATGGATGAGCAGAAAGATAACTGACAAATTCTAGATTTGATTGACAGATGATGTAAAATTTAGGAATATTCAGTGTAACTCTCACATGTTCATGTTCATTTTAGGTTAATTAGTTTCTATATTTCACTCCGGTCTGCTCGGAGAAACAGCAAATTATTACCAACATCATAGTCTGGACTTAATCTTCTTTCTCTTGGCAGCAATGTGCTTGCTACTGATAACTTTTAAATCTAAAATATTTCTCTTCTTAAACTTTTATCGGCTTTCTGGAAGGTGTTATCTCCCACTCCTGATCCAAAACGCAATGTTTTCTACTTCGTCATCAAAGGTGAAATTGTAAAGGCAAAATCTCTCGTTCCCTCTGGACAACAGAAAAAGCTTCAAAGAAGACACAAACCTCTCTTCATCTCTTTTTGGCTTCCTCTCTGGATATCTCAGCACATGTCTCTCTCATGTTTTTCTGGTCAAAGTGAGTGTGTATATATGTGTGGTTTTTCAAAATCTCCAATATTCAACCTTTCGGTTCAACATCTGGCCCGAATTCTAAATGTGTAAGTTCACATTAAGTGCTAAGGATTCATGAAAGGTGTTTGTTGACCCTCTGCAATTAAACATTAGATGGTCTGGGTTTATGAAGTCTGTGTGTTAAATGATGTATAATGTTTTAATATTTGTAACTCAATTCTGGTTCAACTAAATTGTATTTATTTACAAACACTGCTTTAATATGAATACAAGATTGGAGGCTAACATTTTAAATGACAAAATATCTTTGTATAATGTTTTATATTTAGGAAAAACTCATTGGTTCAGTGGTTGGTTCCCTTTTATATTGCTTTTTTCACATGTAGTTTGCTTAATATTATTTTATTTAATTTGTTTCATTTCATTTTTATATTCAGTAATGCGACACATTCCTGTGTTCTGTTAACAACACTGGCAATAAAATAAAAAAAAATCTTATTCTGATTTTAACCGAATCCAAATGAATGACATCCAATATTGGATGTATGGTCTTGAATTTAAGATTCAGATAACCGATCATAGTTCAAATGGTCTTTAAATCTATTCTTCTAGCTGCTCCTACTACCTTGACGTTATATATACTGTATATATGATTTTCATCTTTGACAATGGAATACAATGGGATATAGAAAGCAAAAAGAAAGCAAAAAGCAGGAACTTCAGAACCTATAGTGTATGATCCACACAAGTATATATTGATCTTATGTGTTTTAAATAAAGATTGGCACCATGTGTGTAACTGACCTCCTATCCTGTAACATCCTATGTTTGAATTAACCACCATTTTTTTGTTGTAAATAATTTGAATTGTTATTTAATTTGGGCATGTGACGTTTGTCTGCAGGGTTTTTGCCTGTTTCATGTTTTATGAATCCGTGCCGTTGTTTTGAAGGACATTCTGCGATGAATACGGTAAAAGTTACAGCGTTTTCAAAGTTTTTGCACGCACAGAAGGAGTAACGTTTACGATGTCCGCTGTCGAAGGATTTTTAGTGCCCAGCTGGAAGGAGCAGCAGCACATTTTAATGTCTATGAAACTCTGTTTTCATTTTTTTTATATAGGTTAATGTAACATTAAGTTCAGGTGGAGGTAGCAAGACCTGTGGGCTGTTAACCATTTACTTGAATGAAAGTGTCATGAAAATGAGTTTATTTTCTTTCTATCTTTAAATCTTACGTTGTGCCTGTGAGCTTGTTTCATGCAACGGATAATAAAGAAATTTAGCCATAATCATCGGCCATCAGTCATTCAAGAAGTCTGAAATCTTGTTGTGATGCTACGCTAGGCAAGTGTCTTTTGATTAAAAAGAAGACTCTTTGTACAGCCTTGAAGTGTCGAGTCGACCAAATAAACATAAGTGGCTTCCATGATTAACATGTTAAGAACAATTTGTTTGTTTTCCAGCAATTCCCAGCATCAGCATCAAAATATTGCACAAAAGTAAGTAAAAATGCTCAGACATTGATGGGTGGAGAAGCTTCAAAATGGTGCACTACATTGTGTCAAATCCAAGTTAATTTGCAAAACGCACTGTGACAAAGTCAAGGCTTAGAAATCAGTAACTGTATTGTGTGCAATAAGATTTTTTTTAATGAAGCTAACTGCTTAAGCTTAATTAACTGTGTAACAATCTTCACTTTTTTTTTTGGCCAGTAAGCAACTGCGATACTCCTGTCATCATGTTAAAGTTGAACTCATTACGTTCTTTAATGAAGCCACTTCATTAGGACTCTTTTAGTCTTGTTACTGCCCATTTTCCTGTCGCTTTAAGATAATTATATTTCGTAGTTTAAATCAATAGATCAGATCAGAAGTGAAAATTAGAGTTTTATTATTTGAAATATTATTTGAATTTCTATTAAACAGCCATGGGGCAATAAGATTGAATGATCAATATAAATGATCAATGTTCCAGCAAGTCGATTGGTTTTAATGATTTATGGTGGTCCTCGGAAATTTGTGTCTTTCCAGAGGGCATTTGGTAGTGATGGTGTCTCTCTTCGAGAGCTCAGTAGGGGGCGCTATCGGTTTAACCCTTGTGCTAGCTCAAGGTCAAGGTGATCTGAAAGGCTACAAAACAAATGTGTTTAAGGTATCCCTTGTGGTGTCTGTGGGTCACCACTGCATATGAATTCCTGGAAGCCAGGGAGGTTGTTTGTTTTCGGGACATCGGGTCAGCCTGACTCAGATATAACACAAGGGTTAATAATTATTAGGGGTGAGGTTTGATTCCAGTTTTAACCATGAAAGGTGCAGCACTACACTCCCATTGTTTGGCTTTTCTTCGAAAAAAAAAGATAAGAGGAAATAAAAAAAACTAATAAATTAAGTTACAGTATTTTCCGCACTATAAGGCACACTGAAAAGCCTTTCAATTTCTCCAAAAAAACGACAGTGTGCCTTATATATGAACATTACCTAGTGGGTGACTTGTTTACAAACACTTTCATGACTGACCCGACTGAGCTGACATGCCGTGGACGGGATTACGTCATTGAGTCGTGGGTGGGATTAACGACGCACGTCACGACATGGAAACGGCCATGGAGAAAGATTACTGCCACCGTTTTGAGCGAGTGTGTATTGGTTGTTTTACGCCCAACATTTGTTTGCTCACAACACCAGTCTTGCTCGCTGCTGCTTGAAGCTTATTAAACATAATTGGAACACTGTTACCATGGGAGTGAACAGAGTTGTCAGAACGCTTAATAAAGTTTGACTTTATCAGACTGTTTTGTTGACATTCAATTTAGCACAGCTTTATCTAGTGGATGCATAACGCAACCCCAGTCAAACTTTTAACTGTATCTTTTATTCTATGAGCTCTATGCGCCCCATTTATGAAAACAGTTCTAAAATAAGCCATTCATTGAAGGTGCGCCTAATAGTGTGGAAAATAGGGTAGTCTGTGAAGTCTTCATCGAGGTCATGGTTATCCAAAAGGTTCGAAAAGTGAGTCAACTGGACTGTGTAGAGTCTTCTTCAGGGAGACGTTTTGTTCCTCATCCGAAGAGCTTCCTTTCTTCCAAAAGAGCCTGGGGTTAGGAGACAGTAAATATCCTGCTTCGTTAGCGTTTGGTGCCTGTTGGACCCGAAAGTGATATCTGGCTTGGCAATCGCTGTTTAAAATAAAATATTTGAATGAGATAGTGCTATCTAGTGGTCTCTGGAAATACTCATCGTGCTTTATGAAGCTTCTATACTACCATATGGTCATAAAATGTTTGCTCTGATTTATTTCATCACGTCATTGTTCTCTTCTTCCATTCCCCTTGAGTGTTAAATGATCCAGCTCATTATAAACAGACTTTTAAGCATATAAGCTTAACGATTTACCCATTTACAATTAAAGTTGACATTTTCATTTTTCTCTCGATAACAACTGATGAGACTTTCATTTTTCCTTAAAGCGACTCCTGAGTGAGAAAAGAGTTGTTGTCGCAGTAAAGAATAGAAAATTAATGGATACATCGTTTCCTTATTATTTCTTTAGAGGTCTTCAAGGTAAAGGTTTATTTATTCTCTCTTTTGTTAGTGTCTTGTAAGTAACGGCTCTTAAGGTGTATCCAGGCCACTGGCTGGTGCAGAAAGAGACGATGGAAGCGTCCCTCCCTGTACTGCCCTTCATTGTTCCCCAGGCTGTCATTGAGCAGTGTGGAATTTGCCATAATTTACATTTTTAGCACTTCCTCAAAGACACAAGCCCATTAAGTGGCCCTCAGGAGAAGTTGCCTCTTGTTTATACTTTTATGAATCTTCCAGAAGGAGTTTTACAAGCCGCGGTGGGCTGCATGTGCCAGATAGTCCCCGCAGCTATAGTTCAGCATAGAAAGAGGGAGGTATAATGAATATACAGCCGCAACTATAAACATTATCTTTTCAGGAGCAGAATGACAAATGAAATGTGCTTTTTGTGTTTGTGTTTATGATGTTGGTCTATAGTTTCAAGGCCAGTGTCTTTCAAAATTAGTTTCATTTTCCAAAACTTTTTTTATTTTGTTTTCGGAAATACTAATGTTGATTAAGCTTTTCAAAACCGTGCAAGAGTTGTTTTTTTTTCAGTGTCCCAAACAGGGGAAAACAATCAGGGACTTTTGTCTTAAAAGAAGGCCTAAAAATTTCAAATACATTTTTTAAAATCGAGGGGCCTTTTGCTTTCATGTACTAAGGTGTGGTTCCAGCAAAAAACGCGGACATAATTTTCCTTGTCAAACTCCATATGTATCAATAAGGAAAATAGTGTAGACTTCCCAACACATTTGTAGGCTGTCCTCATTTACTGCTCAGATGCATCTCAGCTTTACTAGTCATGTTGAGATGTTCACATCAGAGTTACATTAACGATCAATATTGATCAAAATGAACACACACACACAAGTGTTGACATGAGTGTATATTAAATTGTTCACAAATGTACAAATATGTTCTTATTCAGCAAACTGGCAAACTGAGCTGGTTTTTAATGAAAAAATTATCAGCATCTGATACTTCAAGTCTTTCTCTACGAGATTCACGGACGTTGAACACGGGATCGGAGGATCTGCTTGCAAAACACACTTATATGAATACACTAACAAAAAGCTTTTATTTAATAAATGTAATAAGAATTTGCCTGTGTGTTGCAGCTGTTCCACACATTTATAATAAGCTTAGATGATCAGACCATCTTCACAACATCGTCAATACCCAGTGCTTTTAGTTACTGATTTACAGTTTTAATCTTGTTAAACTCCATTTCAAGATGTTTCAAACAAGCCCATGATCTTCTTTGTAGATAAAATATTTGTGTTTAAAACCCTGTGAGTAAAACATAAACATTTACTCCGGAGCTCGTCTGCACTAATTTAAATGTGATTCATGTCAGAAATGTTAATTAACGAATATAAACTGTTAATCCAGTTTAAATTCATGTTGTCATTTGTTTTTTTTGATTACGGATAAAAAAAATCACAGACTCTGTTTCATTTAAATATGATTTAAATATGTAAACAAGGGCGTGGAAAGGCTGTGATTAATTCTACATTGATTGGGATGTACAAAGAAACATGGTTTTATTCATTTGTGTGCACATGCAGATTCATACATCTTTTCGTACATGCACCATTTTCAGGATTTGAGTGTTCAGCCGGTTTTAGTAGAAAATCCACAAACTTCTTTGAACATGAGGCCCCAGCTCTTTATGTTTTTACAGTACATTTCATGTATTTTTTTCATATATGTTCTTAGGTGAAGGAGTTCATAAATCAATTGAAAAATTACAAAAGATCCAATAACAAAGTCTGAAGTTGTCCTTTGGTCTGACCAACGTCATCTTAGCAGTGTAGTTCTCCTCTTTCTCCAGTGCTCCACATCTTTTTCCAGTACCTCCAGAGCATACTGCTGCATCCAGGATTACTACACCTTGCCATGAAAGTGTCAACAGATCCACATTCCTCTTCATGGTCTCTGGACCCTGATTCTCCTGCTCTACAGTCTTATACATCTATACGAGTCGCTTGAAGGTGAATACTTCCGGGATTTATGACCTGCAGTGACACACCTTGATGTTTGACCAATTCCTCAGCAGAGTGGATGTGGTTATGGTTAACAACATTTAATCATGTGTTTCCAGTGGACACAGCTTAATAACAATAGAGGTCCAAGATCCACTTAAATCAACACATTGGATATACTTTAAATTGTAAAGTGTCCTATGATAACTTATGATTTAAATTACATTTATTTAAAGGACAGAAGGCTCAGCATTTATAGAAGATCTAAATTCAACATCAACAAGTCTGTGTGAATAAGTCAAATGTGTAGTTTCACATCTTTTTTATTTAACACAAGAAAAATGTTCCAAAAGGGTGAAACCGTACTCCTACATATGGAAGAACCAAGACAGTAACTGAAGCTGCATCCAGTTTTGATTGACTGGATAGTAAGATACCGTTCACAACGCGTTTTGTTCTTGTATCATTTGATCAAAATTGGTAAACTGTTTACTTACTCTGTGTCTCATATCATATTGTATCCCTCAATTAATTTTTCCAGCTTTTAACAGACTCATGCAAGCATGTTGAGAACAGAGAAAGTACACACAGTATTATAAATTATTGTTTACATGAAAAATAAAACAACAATCACCTAATTTTTTGTTTAAAATATCAATTAAAATGCAACACAACAAGTGTTTTTCAGAGCAACCTCATAGCTGATGAACACGACGTGGGCCTTCTACTACAAGCTTGTGAATTATTCATCTCGAAACAAATGTCATAATGGAAAATGTATTGTGACCAGGTGAGCTGAAAAGGATGGTGGGTGTTGGGTGAGCCAAATGGTTTGAGGTGATGGTGGGCAGCCAGACTTTCGACTGGCAAATGAACAGTGGAGCAAACCCGGTGAGCTTGGTGGAATAGGAAATGAGCAAAAAATGTTGGCAAGACAGCAAGGAGCTAAAACAAGGGAGAGATCTGAAGGGCCAAGAATGGGACGTAGGAAATCACAAAAAGGAAACAATAACAACCCAGAGCAATACAAACATCTAGGCCAAGAGTAGCGAGTACCTGGAGTGGCGGGAAACTGCCTGGCAAATTCAGAAAAGGGTTTGCTAGTTTGTTCTGTTGAAGTGGAAAGTGGGGCCGCAGGACGAAAAAAGGGAGGTGAGATGAATGAGAGCCGAGAAGGAAGAGTCTCAAGGAGGATTATATAACAAGAGGGATGAAAGTAGAGTTGGCAGGGCTCATATGAAAGGCGTCTATAGCGGCAGGTTTTAATTTTGATCCCCGGCCGTCGGAAAAGGAGAGTGGTCAACTCAAGTAAAGTATACTGGTTATGGAGATGAGAAATGATCCGACATTCTATTTAGTTTCTATTATGGATTTTATAAAGATCGACTCTTCAATAAGTGAATCAGAATCAGAATCAGAAAACCTTTATTTGTCCCGCGAGGGGAAATTCGGTTAAAACAACAGCAAGAGCAATATACCACAAATAAAACACCCAGAAATAAAAATAATAAAATGAAAAAAATCTAAATAGAATAGAATAGAAATCTGCACTATATTATATATACACAACAAATCAGGGCGATCAGGTCAGGAGTAAGTTGACAAGACAAACACACAGGGATCAGGACTTCACAATAAAACTAGGAAGTGAGACAAGAAAGTACATACTGTAAATGACACGGCGTGACACCCAAGTAGTTGTTTTTGTAATTGATGGATAGGATGTGAAAAACAAATCCCCTGAAGGACATTAAGAAACTATTGAAACAAATTTACAAGACAAAATAATCACATTCATTTTTTATTTTTTTTCGATGGTGAGGAAATGTTATAAAAACAAACTATGTTAATAATAGGTCTTGCACAAGAAACAGGAACATTTATTTTCGAGCCAGTTAAATCTGACATTAAATAATGCCCTTAAATGTGTCTATTGATGATGAATGCAAGAGCACAATTAAATTCCATGTACATCATGATGTAACATGTTATAGTACTAGCTGAACAAGAACATGTTGAATCAATTTTGTGTCATTATATCCTTTAGGACATAAGATGTCAAGTCTCTGCTCAAGATCAAGATCCTTGCTCTTAGCACTTGAAGATGTCACTGTGATCTTTTTCTGGTCTTACTATTGGTTCCTGAAAATGTTTTTTCACCTACTAAACAGGATTTTCTCTTAACCTCATTCTGGCTTCCACCTCCTTCTTTACCACCACAACATATTTGATACTGGGGAGGGTTTGGTTCATCGTAAAAATCTCAGAAACACAAAAAAATGTGTTTAACAGAAAAAATGTAAAAGTAAGCAATTTTCTTTAACTTCATCATTGAAGGCATATAGGCACTAGTTGTACTTGATGCTATATTAAACTAGTGATGTTTCGCGGGACAAATGAAAAGCCTTTCTTGGATGGATATGGTCCACAAGTCATTATTTGTCTAGTCCTTTTCACCCAAAATGAACATTTTGACAAAGGTTTATGAGTTATTGAATTATTTTCGGAGTTGCAGGCAGAAATGTACGTTCATATTACAGGAGCACACTTGCCTTTGTCCAAAAAGACACTTAAAAACATCCATGCACAAGTGCGTCTCCCAGCATGAGAATTTTACACTAAGATACTATGTCCAATAGAAAAAATGTTAAAATATAGATTTTTTTTTTTTTAAACAATTTCTCATGTTGGGTCTTCAACATAAGAGGGACATCAATTTCTGCCCAGAACCCTTAGTCAGGTGTCGGTGATTAGAAAAAGATTGAACTTTGATTTTTGGGCGAACTATCACTTTAAGGTGACATCATTATTTATACTTGTAATTATCATTACATATATATATAGATCGTATTTCCATGAATGCAAGGTTAAAAAAATTATACATAGTAACAATTGAAATAGAATTAAGTTTCTTTTCAAAGTTAAATGTTGTAACACCGTTAGGTTAGGAATATGACGTAAGGCTGTAAACTCAGACAAAAAAAGGGACAATTTGACTTGCAAGGAGAGTTTAATACAGAACCTTCTAGTTATATGTTCAATTTTCACTCTGAAGTAAGAACTGCCTCAGTGACAACTTATTGTCCATCGTGAGTTATTGATTATGAGAGAGGCGAGAACGAAGTTCAGAATAGGAAAAATACAGACTAAGAGCTAGTCTTCAATGAAGCATATTTTTTTTTTCCCGCTAATGCCTTCTCTTAGTTAAGAACGTCTGTGTCATTTACAAAATTCTCACACATTTCAAGCAATTTGATAATACTTAACACACTAGCTAAGACATTTCCAATCAAATATTCACTTTGTTTGGGTGTATTTTAAAGATGTTGATGAATTAGGACCTTGTAGTAAACAAATCTAGTTTTTCAGTTGATTTTTATTTCTCTATAAATTGGGAAATAGACTTTTGCTGGGATTCTGCAACCAAACACACCCATAAATCCTGACACACACACAAGCATGTCATCAGCCAAGGGTGTTTACAAAATGAAAGATGCACTGCCTGGATAAAACAGCACTGTTCATACATGCATCTCATTAACATCTGCTGTCCTTTCAAAGCAAACAGCCTGCATTGGTGGTAAACACTTCCTCCCGACATCTGCACACCTCGTCGTTGTGATGCCACGCGATGTCGGGCGGCCAGATGGCAGCGAGCAGCAGTTGAACACAACACAGCCAGGCCTTGACACTTCCTGCCTCGCTCGGAATGGTTGCAGAAACGCTCCGGGGAGATCACGTTCAGCCGCCCCCGGGAGATCCACTCATGAGGTTAAGTGAAGATCACTTGAGCCACTGAGGTGAATACAGAGTGTTCTTTTAGTGGTCGTACGAGCAGGAGGGGTTGCCATCATGAGCCAGGGTGAGGTCAGAGCGGGCACATGTATGTGTTTCACCTCCTTCAATAACGTTTTCAGGAACTGTTGTTAGATTCAAAATTATTATACACAATACGTATACCCCATACTTAAATTAATGCTAAAAGATAATCAAAATATAAAGTATAAAATACTAGCTTCATCTAAGAGCTTAAACGTTTGAATACACATTCACAATCAACATTTCACTCAGACTGACACACTGTCTCAAGACAAGCTTGAAACAGAATTAGAGCCAAACAACGATTAGTTTAACGTCTGCCCGGTTCACACCTGTAGGCGTGAAACAAAAGAGCAAAACAGAACACACCCAAAAGAGGGGGGCTGGAAGACAAAGGAATCCGCCCACACAACAGGGAAGCAAGGAAGTTACTCTCCAGGTGACCCGAGACATGAACAAACTTGAAAGAACCACTGCCCCGGAAGAGATGACCCCCTGGACAGGAAACTTTCCCTTAAATATAGAGATGTTCTTCACTGCGGGACCGTCTTTCCCGGAGCTATTGACCTGTAGAGCTGCCGGCAAAGAGCGAGTCCTTCCGATCGTAAAAGTTTGTATCTTTGTTTGACTTGAAGTGGCGAATAAACGACCCGTACACTCTGCATTTTTACCTTTTCTCTCCATAAAGCAAAGTATTAAGACCCGGACGTGACGTCGTGTTGGAGCGACAGAAACGGAATAAGTTTTAATCGTTTTACTGTTGATGGTACGAAGAGATAAATACACGTTTTGTGGCAAATTGAATTTACTGGCAAATCCAAGAATCTTTTGAAGGAATTTTAACTGCCTGTCCACATTTGAATTCCATTGTTATTGCTGTTAATAGGATTTTAAATGTTACAATTGTGTCTATTTATAGAAATAATATATCACGATACAAGTTGAAAATGAGTGATTAGTGTTTTCTTAGTTAAATGAAAAGTGAGCAAAAACAATCTCAGTGAAATTTAAAAAATAGAAAAGTCAAAACTACATTAAAACAGTCACACACATATGACACAAACTCCATGGATAACTGGTTAGTGGGAAAATAAAAGCAGTGTTAAGTGTACATGAATGCAACTAGTAATTGTTGGGTTTGATTTTATAGTTCTAAAAATATAATGTGTTGGACTTGGTGTCTTGGTTATTTTAAGTTTTTTAAGCATTTCAAATATCATCATTAGCAATGATGTCAATGGAATGAATTTTCAATAATTAAAGGACTTTCGGCGGTGCATCATGGGAAATTTAATTTATGCGTCTAAAGGTTTCAGACCTTGAAATGGAAAATAAACGTGAAGTACATATGCATCTTGTAATTTCTTGTTCCTGCCGAGTCATCAACAATCAGGATTCCAACAAGTTGATCAAACTCAATCCACAGATCATGCCATCTCATTAGGTCTTAAACACCTCTAGTACTTGTCTAGAATGCTGAATAGTTTTCAGTTTTTAACTCTTTTTTTTCTTCTTTTCATGTTTTTTGTGTTCTGCAGATATAAGATCATAACAACTTTAGCCATGTCTCCTGCTCCTTGTATTTGTGTGTGCTTGAAATAAATACTTTATAAAGCCTGTACTTGCAAATAATATACACGCAATTACAAATGTGCAGAGTTTATTAATGTCAGCTGAGCACACCACAATAAAAGAACTGTCTTAATCCGACTTGTGCTTTTCGTATCTCATAGGCCTCATGCTGTTCGTCTGACAGCTTTGGCCTCAAAGGGCAACGTTTTAAAACAAGATGGGGGGGAAAAAAAGTCCTGAAAATTGTCTCTTCATGGTCTTATAAGTAAATTCATTTTCCCTCTAGTCAAGCACATCAATCAACATATTTACTTGCTTTTTGGAGCCATAATTTCAGAGTAAATCATTTCAGACACTGGTGTACAAATGTTCTCTATCTACTGTATGAAGACGAAAATGGTGCTTTTTCCACTTTTAAGGCTTGCAAAGGAAGGCATCCGATAAGGTTTTACTTACTTTTTCTTTTAAACAAGACAAATCTGTGTTTTCTTCTTTTCAAACCACTGAACACTTTGGTAACTAATTAACTGTTTAGTGACTTTGACAAAAAGACAGGAAGCAGAGTTAAAGGTGGCAGAATGAAACTTCTAAAGGACAAGATGGGAAATAAAATGGACAGCTCAATCAGAGACAAAGTTAAAGCGACCAGATGATGAGAGACAGCGGACATGTTGGACAAAGAATATTTGAAATACCAGGTTAAAAAATAAATGACCACCACAAGGCATTGATAATTGATTAACTTTCTCATTTAATAAAAGTGTCATATTTAATTAAATTGCTAAAAAAAATGTTAGGGCCTAAAATAAGGGTCTTTCTAGCTACAGTTATAATTTGTTCTGTCATCAATCACTTAAAAAGGTGAAGCACAAGCGGAAGACAATAAGGATGGCAAAAAGCTCCAAAAACAGTATTTTTCCAAAAATAAGAATCAAGTCCAAAGCCCTTTCTCTTAAAAAAAAACAGTCCAAGGAAAACAAGGGGTTAGATTCCGACAGGGCAGCAAGACGCACAATCCACTGAAGGGGAACAAAGGTGACTAGGAAAACGTCAGGAACGACAACGTCCGAGGTACAAAGTGGGAACAGAAAGCAGGTAGAATGTAGCAGAGTCAAAAATGAACCAGGTAGGACTGGAAACGAGCCGACAACTGCTGGCTGGAGATCAGCCCCTAAAATCTGTCAGGGCTGATTGATAGATCACCAGCAGCTGTAAGACTTTGCCAACCACTGTCAGGAACCCCGCCCGTCAACTGTCAAAGAAAAATAAAATGACGAAGCAGGAAGTACAATGACAAAATAAAACAAAACAGAAGTGGATTGTGACACGTGCAATCATGTTTTAAAGAATAATAAGAAAAATAGTACAGATCTTTACATGGATGAAGCTGTCTTTCACCGGGAACAATATACAACAGTATACCTCTACAGTATATGTATTCTATCTTTTGTTGATGTACATAATGTAATTTATAGACTTGCACCAAATTATTTTCAAAATCTGTATCAAGATAATCCACTAGAATGAGAAAATGGAAGCTAGAAAAGCACAAGCACCAGAAATAACCCAATAAAATCTCTGACATTCACAAATTGGAGTTGGTTTAAAGCAAAACAAGCAAGAACACTGACTTGGACTTGAAACGGAACCACAGGAGATGGAAGTGTGCCGTTAATTGTTTTGCGTGATTATTTAACGAAATTCAAATTTAAAAATTCTCATTTGTACTCCACCTCATCTTGACTAATGGGTGTGAGTATTCATATAGTAATCCGTGTCATTTTGGAGTTTCAGCCTGATGAAGCTTTATGATGCATTGTCCTTTTTTTCAGTAGCCCTACATTTAAAAAAAGAATGAGGTGAATAATAGGTTAAAAAAGAATAACTTATAAGGGGGACAAACTTTATAACCTTCCTTTATTCTGATCAAAACCCCAGATAGGCAAATTTTCCCTAAAAACATTCAAGTTTTGTTGCTGACAAAACATAACTGGCCGAGGTTAACTCATGCGACCTTAATAGGGCAACCTAGAGATGCACACGAGAAGGATATGGCAGTGACGAAGCCGAATCACAGAGGTTTATATAGAGGGCATTAACAAAGTATTATGAATTTAAATGATTTTCTGACTTGTGCGCTGCTTGTTTTGAGGCGGACTGGATCTCCAGAGGTAAATTCCGAAGGGACGCGCACAACATTAGGAATTTCTTAGAGACATTTTTTTTGAACAGAAAACCATTTGAAGTCGAGTCCAAGGGGACTTGATAGTTCACAGACCGTGAAAGTTTATAGTGCTGTCAAGTATACAGGAGGTGTACCTTCTTTTTCGAGAGCATCCATTAAGGTAAGTGATTTTGCAGCAACACAAACACACTCACATTGAACTGCATCTAGCCTCCCGAATGTGTCTCGATAAACCAAAGGGGAGCGAAAAGAGAAGAGATGAAGACCAATGTAGGTCTTTGGCAGTGGAGCTTATCTCATGGATAAGATGAGAGACCCTTCAGGGAGAAGAGAGGCAACGATTGGGAGAGGGAAGGAAAAGGGTAAGTTTGATAGAAAGTGCTATTGCTGTCTTTAGTTTGACAGACAAAAAAGGCAGAGACAGATATAGACAGATTGGGATAAAAAAGTCTGAAGAAAAAAGGGACATATGTTTTAGCTGTGGGTCAAAACCCAAATTTCATTAGATAAAAAAAAATAGGAAGCTTAAACTTTTTCCTGCAACTGTAAATGATCTGGTGGGGGTTCAAAGGCTTTAAGTACCATTTATTTCCAATCAGGACAGCAATTGTCACAGTTCCCTCTCAGTTAACCCTCAGAGAATACCAGAAGATGTGGAAGACTTCAGAGCATAATGGCTCAAAGGATATTTTGGAGACTTTCCTCCTCTCATCCAAAGATAAGCCTGGACCTTAAATCCATGATTACCATAGTAATTACTATCTTATTCCCCTTTTAGGCATGTTAAAAAATATTCTCTTAACTGTACCAGTATTGGATAAAAAACTACTGTACAGACTTGATGAATATTTTTACGTCTGCAAGAGAAAAACAAAAAGACATGACGCAGCGACTGGGGAACAAAAAAAGTATTTGTCTTCATCCTCACTTACAGTGGAGTTGAAAGAAGTTAAACACTTGCTCAGAATGAGAAGTGAGGGCAACGCTTGTGTTCTTACACCCTAAGGATATTTATTTGGAGTTCCATTACTTCACACCTCAAAAAGTTTTTGCCAAACTTCAGCTTCATGATGGATCCTCTCACACTAATAGGTGTTCCAAAGTGGAACTTGCACGGCAGAAGGAACAAGAAAAATATGAAGACAAAAAGATCTTTTTTGATTTCTAGTTGCCTCTATTCTGAAAGAAATGGTTTAAAATCATTAGAAATTTTTCAGGGAACCTGACTTGCAGATTTAAGGATGGGTTGTTTTCATGGCCCAGTATTCTAAATTTCAGAGGCCACTGGATGTCACTGGCTACGATGTAAACTATTGCTTTAAATAGCTGTTAATGAGGCTTCATGAAACAGCCGACGAAGTATCACGATTCATGTGTCTTCATTTTAAAAGGTGACAGTGATAGATGTCACTCTAAGTTTGAAAATTATGCCAGGTTTTAAAAATAGTATATAAGAACCAATGATTATAAGGATGTGACGTTTAGTGGTCTTTTAAAATGACAACACTGTATTATGACAGCTCATCACGAGGCCTCATCAACCCAAAAAGGGGGGGTCAGACTGCCGAGTCATAGATTTGTTGAGACACTTTATTCTTAAAATGTATGTATTTTTTGGACTTTTGTATTTTATTCTGGCATTAGAAGTACTTCTACAACTTTATTGACACTAAATTGTACAGAAAAACAATGTTTTGTGATGGTCCAGCTGATGCTTTTGGCGGATTTAATTAAACTAATGAAACATTCTGATCATTCGATTAGAATTTGGATTGGCCCAAATGATTCTGATTACGGTGATGATTATACAGTACATATTTACATTATAGTTAAATTTACATTTTGCATTTTGTCTAAATATGTGAAAGTAAAGTATTTCAAATTTACTTAACCACATATAACATTATTGTCAATTGTAATTGGTCAAGGTGAACAACCTCCACCACTGCATATGTATTTCTGGAATCCAAGGAGGTCGTTCAACCTTGACCCAGAGAGAACACAAGGGATAATGAAACAGACACTTCCTAATCCAAAAACACAATCCTTTTTTTTAACATTTAAAAAATAACATTCTTAAGTTAGACAGAAATTTAAAAGGAACATTAATAATTTGCTTTGCTAAGGTGCTTATTAATTTTCAAATTTAGTTTTGTAAATTTGATAAATGAGATGTGAGTCAGAACCAACACAACTATATATTTTTTTTAGGGGACAGGAAGTGACGATTATAATCTGACACCTGTTGCTGCTGGAGAGGTGGCGTTAAGATCTGGTGCTGAGGTGGTGATTGATCTGCAGCTACTGTGAGCAACAGGCGTGGTGGAGCTCAGGAAATAAAGGATTTGCAAAAAAAAAGCCTATTACTTTTTGTCCTTGTCACCTATAATTTCCTCTTTATACAAAGGAAAATTGTGGCTGGATTATGGACAGCAATGTTTTCACAAGTCATATTTTACTTATAGGTTTAAAAAATAAAATATATAGCTTTGGCAGCACAAGAGATATGCAAAGGTTTCCTTTTTGAGATATTTCCAGTTTACTTCTGGCCCTTTTTTGATTTCAACCCCTATTTTTGAGTGAAGTCTGGATAGAGCAGGATGAATATTACAAGCTCTAGCTTCAGTGAAGAAAGAAATGCTGACTCAGGACTGGGCTGCCTGTGAGTGATTTGGGAGCAGCATCTGGTCGCCACTTTTTTTAAGTCACCCAAGGGATATAAAAGTGGTTTGAACTGCAAAGTTGATAAATGTTGTTTTGCATTGTAATGGCATAAGAAAAACCCGCTGACTGTCAGCTAACAACAAAACGTGCTAACATTTTAGTTTTGTAATACAGTACTGAGGCTTTTCTAGAACTCCTGTTGTGTTCTCAGTTTTATCTTGACCTTTAAAGTATATACTTTATTCAATATTGTTTTGATTGTTTAAGCGCTTTGTGACCCTGGTCTAGTAAAGCGCTATATAAATAAAAATTACTTACTTACTAAATGTATGTCAAATGTCCTCGGTGAGTGAATCAGCTTTTCCTCTTCGCCACGATACATTTCTGAATTGTTTTCACAAAATTCCTGTTTTGTTTTGACATCCCTGGCATCACATTTTAAGATTATTGGCAACATCTAAATATTTTAAAATTATTGGCAACATAAAAAAAATAGTTAACATCAATTAAAATAATAAAACTTTATGTATCATTTCAAGGTTGCTTAAAGTAATAGTTCATCCAAAATATATATGTCCATTTTAATGAAGCAACTGAGCGCGCCAGGGACAAGCTTCCTCCAAAAATAAAAAAAATACCTCCATGGTGCTGGTCTGTAACGTCCACCTTGAAACCTTTACGAAAAAAAAATAGTTTGGGGAAAAATTAAATGCATCGATATTTTATGCTCATTTTTGGCAGATGTTTAAAGAACAATAGCGATATAAACTGGAAGTACACAAGTAATGTCTCCAATGCTTACCTGATTATCCATAATTTCTCTTCCGTAAAATTTAGTTTACAATGTTTTATTGTTTTGTTTTCGTAACCTGTTTCATAACCTGTGTGTTGATGTAAATGATTGTCTTCTTATTTTTATCAAACTCCCTTAATGGTTGTTGAGAGATAAAAAGTTGATTAATTCCCAGGTTTTTCCCATTGTATCTCAAAACACATGATTGGTTTATTGTTCATAAAATTAAACCACCTGACGTCAGAGCAACTACTTTATCTCCCTAATCAAACACTTGCTCAATTAAGCGACTCAATTTACTTTTATGTTTTTTTCTTTTCTTCTCCCAAAGCATAAAGTAATGTTAACGTTGTTTTACATCCATAGTTTAACACTCTGGTGGTCCGGCAGAGGCCTGAAGCTCACTCGCAGCCGTTTTGTCAAACACAAAAGGCCTAATGGGTCTCGTGGGCGACTGGCTAATAATTTACCACTCAAACTGTTTCAAAAGATCATGGACAATGCAGGCACTTCCAAACTCTCTCACTCTGTGAAAGAGCTGAAGGTGACGCAAAGATAACAGATGACTAATGCCGTGTGGCTAATGTTGACAACCATGGATTTGAAGACCTTTAGAAAAACTAAAATGATTAATTTTTTTTACTACGTGCTTAAGCATAAAGAATTGCCAAATTGAATATATTTGTAATTAGACTTCTAATATAATTTATTATTTTAAGTAGTCAAAGAATGTTTGGAAACGGAAAATAGTTCAAATTAAATGGATGAATTAAATTAAATGAATGTAATTCATTTAAGTAAGTAAAAAAAAATGTTAAGTAAAAAAAAATGTAACATTGTTGACAAAAGAACAACATTATAAGCATTGTGGTCTGGTTTAACCAAACGTATAAACCATTATCTACGAAAACTTTCATCATAGGTCAAAGGTTACAATAATACAGAGATTATTAAGACACAACACAACACATACAAACAAAAAAGGTAGGTCATGGGGGCAACAGCTTCAGCAAGGATGCCAAGACATTCCTTTTTTTTTTTGCTTACATCACAGGCCAGCTGTAAGACATTTTGTTGTTGAAATTAAACATTTAAACATGTATTTATACATTTGTGGGATTCAATAAAACATTTAAACATGTATTTATACATTTGTGGGATGCAATAAACACATTTTAATTAAAACAGTCTTTTGAATTAGGTGAGATTGCTATGAGAGAGGATTCTTGCCACGGTGACACATATTAATTATCGTCCTTTATTGTGCATTATTGTTTATTGATATTTTCTTTACACTAATAACTGAGATTGTGCCTCAGTTATAACTTTAACCAAGCGATTCAGTGAGTGACCATAAAGCAATACATTCATTTCACACTAAATAGCAGAGGATGAACGGTTGATCAAACTAACAAACGCCTGAAATCACTTCAAGATAAATGGAAAAGGATTTGAGTGATCCAAATAGACGAGTTGAGCTTGAAAGACATTAAAGATTGAAGATGTAAACACTTGGGAGCTCTGCAAGGTTAATCTTTCAAAGTGTGAGGTAAATGAGTCCCTGACACGTCTCATGAATGTTTTCTGTCAGGAAACACCACATTAATTAATTAATGCCATAATAAAATAGGATGACTAGTATAAATAATAAAAAAGACCCAAAAATGTTAAAACCCATGATCATCACACATTATTTATCAAACAGTTCATATTCTTCCCTGGTTCTTTCATTAACATGAGAATTATGGTGTGTACTTCAGACCTCACTTCTTAATGAGCAGGTTTGATCATCAATTGTGTTCATTTTATAGTTTTTATTAATTAACCAAATTAACAAGACTACTACAGTTATGGGCACATGTATGTGAAAGTGTGTCAAATAACTCTTTCTGGTTGAATCACCAGGTCTCGAAGGAAGCATGCCTGAATGGCTGTTACTGAACTGGAAACAAAGATATTGATCACAATGTAAAAGTTACATTTGTACTTCTGAAACACAGAGTAAAAAAAAAAGAGGGACCCAATAAACCACTGGACACAAAACACAGGTCAATGAACAACTTAACACTGGGATGCACACAAATGAGATTGGTGCTTTTTAAAAATCTCAAAATATGTTGCACCCCCCAAAAATAAAACCTTAAAGAAACAAATGCATGTGTAGAAGCTCAAAGGTCATCTCTCAACAAATGCTTAACACTGGAGAGGATCACAAAACATTTGGGGGGAACAAAAAGGTGAAAACAATGTTAAAAAAAATAAAAATTAGAGGTCAAAATCCAATATATAACTACATAATACATAAATAACAATAACTGTATAAAATGTGATTTGAGATTCAAAATAAAAGTATTCAAGATTGCAGTCTGGTGTTCATGTTGCTGATATATAAATATCACAAGAACAGTAGAAAAGTAAACTTGAAGCGGACCGTTTTTATTTTCGTACTGATGAATAATTGATCAATGACTGTGCTGATCACTGGGTTTAGAGCAGAGCAACATGTGGAACGTGAATCATTTAGATGTGCGATGGAGCCATCAGGCATTCAACTGTGTGTTTTCAGCTTGAAACCGAGCAGCCATTGAGGGTTCGTTCTACTCAATCTATTTGAAGTACTGTGAGCAAACATGGAGGCATCTTCTGCCGGTCATTCGATGCAAAGTCACGAAAGTGACTTCCAAGATCCTCTTATGGTCACTTTCCACTGCTGAGTATAGAATCTAAACATGCTGCATGTTGGAAAGAATGCTAATAAAAAGTAAACTAGTTCAAGTAAACTTATTTTTTAACATGGATTAAAGGAATTACCATTACTTTCTTTACAATCCTCATCTGTGCCACTTTACAGTAGATAGAAGATTATTAATATAATTGACACCTAATTATGTGTCTCTATTTGGTATGTCTACTCTTGTATTTATATTTGTATTATCTTATATTTTTAAAGTTAGTTTTGATAATACAGGCAGGGAAGAGGGTGCAGGCAGGAGCTTAAATGTGGCGAAGAACAACCTTAAGAGGAGCTAAAATGCTGAGGTTTTTATTTACAATGACGAGAAAGGACAAGATGAGTGTATATCAGAAGTACAGCTCATGTGGACAGATGGCTCGGAGACAAGGAGAGGTCAGACGAATGAAGAATGTTTAAGATGAGAAGACAAACGTAAAAGGAAATGTCGTCGACATCTCAAGGAATTCAGTTCATGTCAAGGCGTTCATTAATTCATCGGTTTTCTATCGCCAAGGGCTCTTGTTAGAAACATGTATCCCCTCTTCAGGGATCCACGTGTTCCCAAACACTTTGTGCAATCATCCCACTGATCATGGGCAGGATGTCAGAACTCCACCCACGATGACTGTCACTCTTATTCTGTTCCACTAATCTTTTTTTGAATCCAGACATCCCCCTCAGGCAGTTATTCTGCCGCTCTCCCCACCCAGTCTATCTTGTGACTGACTTTGTTTTAAAGCATTCCTTAAGGACCTTGATACTCATCACCTCCGGAAAAAGAAATATATAAGAAATATATTTAAAAAATGCTCATGTCCTTTTTTTCACTGATATGGGAGGATTTTCTATTTAAGTGGACAATATGTTTGAAAATAATTACGGTCAAAACACATGATGTATTATAACCATTATAGGGGCAAAAAAAAGGTAATTAAAAGCTAAAAATGGCAATATTCATTCTTGGGGAAAATATTGTTGCTGTGGAGAAGATGGAGACAAATTGAAAGGGTAAAAGAAAAGGATAAAAAGATAAAGTCTTCCTTCAATTCTCTACAGATTATTCTTTTATCAGTGAGTTTAGGAGCTACAGTCATCCCAGCTGTAAAGGTGGAAGGTAACCACACACACACCTACCTATACACAATTATACTTTATCAACCACTGTATTTTCTTGGAATGTGGTAAATCAGATTTACAGTAAAGCACGGGAGAACATACAAACTCCACATAGATTGGGCTGAAGGTGGGGAATTCCAAAGAAGTGACAACTAGAGGCACGATCAAAAGTTAAAAACGAGCTGATAATGGGCTGAGGAAAATCCAGCGTATGAATAGGACTGGAAAGCTTTCCAAATTGCTTCTAACTGTGCATCTCCAGAGTTCTCAGGAACCTCCCCCAACTGTCAGCAAAACAGCAGAATAGAATATAAAACAGAATATAAACAGTTTTATCGTGTCACTGCGGACTCATCAGGGCCTCATAAATGACGAAAAAGGCCCCAGGGGCACACATTGCCCAAGACAGGTCGATCTTGAGTTGTCAACATTTAACTGTAATTAAAAGTAAGTATCATTAAGTGTCAACATGTCGGCCATCACAGGAAGGATCAATTATTTATTTCAGGCGTTTATGTAAATGAAATTTGAGTATAATTATTTTCAAAATAAGAATATCCACGTGCGGTTTCTTCAATGGGTTCATAGTCCATGAGATTCACCAGCTAACCTTCGTATTTTTTGGCTTTCTTTGGTAGAAAACGCAAAGAAAATAACACACAGAAGGACCAAGGTTTACCCAGGCCTGCAGCCGGACCTTTTAGCCTCATAACTGTCACATGAATATACCAGGGGTTTATAAGATTTATGAGATAAATACAGACATCATCTCTCTGTGACTTGAGGGGTAAAAATAAAAGTTCATCTTCTAACATCAGCTACACATGCCTTTAGAGGGAATCACAAAACTGGTCAGAGCTCATTTCTTATTTATCTGATCTTCTGCTCTTCATTATTCATGGCATTCTGTCATTGCAGCCTTCTTTTGAGGACAAAAAAAGCACTTGTATATCACATGGATTGTGTTTTGATTTCAAACAGAACATCATTGATCATGAAAACAGTCTCCTCCTTTTGTGTCACAGAACACTGCAACGCTTGTTTATGTCACTGGACTTGTGCTGTTGATACGCCTGAAAAAATCAAAGACCCAAAACGACATGAAATCGACTCATGCTCGCTCCATTTTTGCAAGTCCTAAAATTGCTGTCTTCCACATCCTTTACCAGTGACAGAAACACGCAAAAATGTATCATAATCATGGAATGTATATAAATGTATAGATATGGTTCATTTGGAAATTAAACAATCCATTCTGTTTAATTAAAAGACAGATCATTGAATAGGCAAAATAAAGTTATTCTCAAATGTGTCAATCTCCTTTTGAAGAGCATGAATTAAACTGAAGTTCTTTCATACCGGCGGTGTCTTTTGGTGAAACTGAGGTCTTGTTCAATATGGCTTTCCATGACCATGTGCTCCACTTGGAGCTAACTGTGGCAGCCTTATGAGTCAATACTACTGACCTGACTTCCTGGATTTCCCTTGTTAACTTGATTTATTATTCTGGACTTCACTACCACTCTGGTTTAGTCCCACTTTTCAAAAATTCAGATGTTGAATATTCTTTCGAATGGCAGCCAGATGCACCAGCTCGCTCATTATTTGTTTATAAGCTTCTCCTTGTAGTAGTAGTAGTAGTAGTAGTAGTATTGTTTTATTTTTTATTAAGATGTACTTTTGTAGGTTCTATCCGACCCAAATTAAGAAAAAAATTATGATAAAAATGCAAGTAAATGTTTAACCAGGAAAATAATTTGGATTAAATATTTGATTAAATGATGGATTCGCATTAGAATACAAATATTTATTTTTTAAAGTTCCAACTCAATTGCCAAAAGAAAAAAAACGGTTTATTTTGTAATAATTCCTGGTCATCATAGTGTGAAACATGTTGGTCTGTTTAAAAAAAAGTCAAGATAGTATCAAACATTTCAAAATCACACATGGAAACCAAATTACAAGGTTTAGTATTCCCCAAATTCCTGATTCAAAAACCCAGTGAAAGAGAAAATTCCATGATAAAAAAAATGTATCTATGCATTTCCCACATTTCTCTAAATTGAAAAGCAATAATAAAATATTTTGAGGAATTGTTCAAGGGATTTTGAAATAAGCTCAAGAAATAGATGATGAACGTTTTATTAAAAATGCCAGGATCCAGTATATTCTGCCTAGAAAACTGTCCTCTTGTCCGTGGAGAACAAATGTTTAACTTTTTTCTACTGGGTTGTGTTAACAAGTTCCAGAACGCTACCGCCACCTGCTGTCTGAAAAGACCAATAATACCAAATAAATGTCAAACTATCTAATCAAATTATGATTTAAAAATAACAGCACATTTCTTTGGTACTTAGCATCTGAATCGGACGATGTTTGGCCTGTAATAAATTCACAGTTTTACACAAATATACAAAAAGGCAACACGATTCAGTAAGACAATGCACATCAAAAATCAAATGCAAACATTATTTGTACACTGTGGGACGCTGAATGTTTACATTTGCGGTTGATTCCCTGAGCCAATCAGCACCCAGAACCGTTTTCTCGGATTGACGAGCCAAAGAAAATAATCTGCACAATCCAATTAATCCAACTCTGTTTCATTATTTAGATTGTAATTTACAACGTGTGTTTTAGTTTTCGATAATTCTTCTAATATTAGTTTCAGTAGATAATATATACTTTATTCATATTCAAATCTAAACTATATATTTAAGAATATTAAAAAAAACTCCCAGTTCTCAAGTACAATCTTCTGAATGTTATTATTTAAGAAATATAAAACCAAACCACAATTAAATTATTGCTTTAAATAATAAGACAACTATAATATTCAGTCAAATATATCGTTGGTCTTCCGTGACCCTCATAATGAGTTGCAAAAACAAAAGCAAAAAAAGATGCCGACACCTTTCGACAATAAATATCCTTCCTGAACCTGGACTGATGTATGGGTGCCCGGAGGGAACGCATTTGCTCGGCTTGAGTCCGAACAAATGGAAAGTGAGTGATGACAGCACATGTTGACTTCTTTAAAGAGGAGAACAAAAATGAATCTCACTTCTGTCGATCACAACCACGATAGATAAAATAACCAAAAATGCCTTTCCTAGATATAAGAGATGTTGATTATCCATTTGTTTGTTAATTTATGAAGACATAAATTGGAAAATGTTTTTTTAATCACCCGTCCTCCATATTGAATTTCTGCTACATTTTGTCGGCTCTGCCATGAATCTACTGTGGCAGCTACTGCTTTGACTGCTAATGCTATTGATTGGGGCTGCATATGAGGCTGATTTAGCACCGTGAGCGTTTCCATACTAAAGAAAATCCAGTGCTCAACGGGTGTATTCCTGCATATATATAGAAAAATGGATCCTCTTACCCATAAAATCTCATTCGCCCATTTATTGCTCGTCTTCCCTGACATTGCCAACCAGAGTGTCCATGCATGACCTACAAGGCTCTGCAGCTACTAAATTACATTTTACTTCTTCTTTTATGACTACTAAGAACTTAGGCCTGGCCAACTTAGCCATCTTGTGTCAACTCATTTCAAAAAAGGTCCGGCTGCAGGCCAGTTATGCAGTAGCTACAAAAAAAAAGGAGGCCATGCCAATTAAATATATGCAAACTTTTTATTTCCGACCTCCGGTCTTTGGACTTTCCAATGTTTTGTTGGCTGAAAGGAAAACACGTTTTGTAAGTACACCTTAACCCTTGAGTAATACCCACACAAACTTCACTTACGTTATTCACATCTTCTCATTTATGTTGTTACGGCTGTAGTTACCGTCTGACACTACATGTGATGAAACAAAATCAACTCTTTAACTCAAGCAAAATCATGATACATACATTGTTTTGTTCTTAAGCGCCTTGTGACCCTGTTCTGCGAAAAGTGCTTTACAAATCAAAATAACTTACTTGTAAATCCTTTAATAATTTAAAAAAAATAATTTTATATGATAGAAAAATGTTCATGATCAATTGATAAATAAAAGGACATTAAGAATTACCTTAGGTTTTAATTTTATTGCATTTAATTGTATTATAAATCCCTTTTATTTTAAGATTAAAGATATATATTTCATGAATTGTACCATTTAAAGTAAAATATATAAAATCAAAACAAGTTTTCTCATGCCATAATTTAATAAAATGTATTATTATTTTGTATACATTTTATTAAAAGCACTATGAAAAGTATAAAAGATAAGGACCAATAAAAGAGGAGAAAAAAGATATTCAAACACATATCTTTTGAAAAATATACGTACAAAAATGCATGATAAAGAAATGACATTAAGGGTAAATAAATTGTGTAATATTTAATTTTCTATACATTTTATTTAGAAATATCTTATAAAAGATTATAAAAATATATATTCAAACAAAGATCTTCAGGAAAATATGTAGAGTTGAACTTGTAATAGTGTCTATGGATTGTGATTTTAAACATTTCTAAATGGCCAGTTTTATAGTATTATTTTAACTTAATTTGCATAGATGGAGTGAGGGGACCACAAATTGCCTCGAGTTGCACTTTGCCCAAGTCTGGCCTACCCATATTTGACTTACTCTCTAAAAAAATTGTTTTCTAATATCAGATGCTTAATAATCTGTCCATCAATCTACAAAAAAAACTGACCTTCAGCAGCTTTTACTCTTGTGAGTAAGCTAACCTTACTTTTGATCATGTGTGGCCCTGTGTTTTCACAAGCAAGTTAACTGTAACTCCATTTTAATTGTGAGTGGCCATTATGAACTCCATCCCACAGAGGCCACTGCTCTCATAACTGGAAAGTAGCTCAAAGTGCTACTCAAATCACACAGACAAAGAGCAAACAAGAGCAAGCAATTTAGCGCGAGCTACATTGTGAAGGGGGCTCGCAGCCCACATAGCTCCATTCGGGGGAACCAAAACATGAGATGGGATTATCGAGCATCAACTGTTTAGTCTCACTGAGGAAGGCTTATTGCTGTGGGAGAACTTAAATGGCCCGTGGCTGAGCACAAAAAAGAGCCGCTAACGCTGTGGAGGAGAACAAGTCAAGGGTGAGAATGGTGAGAGAGTTGAGCTATAATCTGGATAAAAAAACAGAACAGAAAAAAGGAAATAAACAACAGAGTGAATAGCAGCTCTCATCGGCAGTTAACAATAGATGGATGTTTCGTCTACTTGGGGATTAATTGTTGTTGTTGGAATCATTGAAATTGGATTAAGAGTGTTAAGCAGGGGGCGGAATATATCAGAGTTCCTCTTCAAAACTGGTGCTGTTACTACTCTGCATGAATTAAATACAATTCCAAGAAAAATACATTTTTAAAACAGTCGAAAAATAAAATGACCAGCATCTCAGGCACAAATCCATTGTTATATTATCATTTCCATTATAAACATAATGTGACTATTTTTAAGTTACTTATCTCGTTGGGGATTCACAACATTTTAATTATGTAACCTAAAAATGTATACTAATATTGTTTGGTTAATTTAAGATATCATATATATAAAGTTCAGTTTAAAATATGCCTGAGTCATTACATTAGGAACTACAGTTTGTCTCTGTATTATATATTATAGGGTAATCTCAATTTACACAATTTAACTACCATGAGAGCAAATAAATCATATCAAACCATGTGAAAGTTTGTATCCTTGAGAACAAGTTGCTAATCCATTAGCCTGTGCGTATAAACCATACATTTATATGGGATCAGAAGTTGACCTCCGTAGGTTTATGGACTGCACAAAGAAACGCATGTATGCAGGGTTAGCTGCAGGAACTTTCCATTACATTTCCTTAAAAATAATGTATCTTAATATAGATTACTTTTTTTTCCCTTTAGTCCAATGTGAGCAACTAATGTGTGGATGTAAGTGTGTCTTAAATGTATCTTGCAACTCGATTGTACTCATCAGTATGTTTTGGTTTGTATAAAACTCTCCTTTTTTAAATATTTACGTAAAAAAAGCTCTTAAACCAAGCCCACTGAAAACACTTCTTTCAGGTTTTCTGGAGATTATATCTAATTTACCATAACCACACTATGTTGTGGTTGGTAAATCATTGTGGTTTGTCAACGCGCGTCATTAATCACGGAATTCTCAACCCACAAGAGACTTGTATAAACAAAGCGAGTCTGATTATAACTGGCTGGAGGAGGAGTGAAGCCATTATTATGTCATAAGTAAGTAGGTTAGTAAGTAATTTATATTTGTAGAGCACTTTTCCAGACCAGGGTCGCAAAGCACTTAAACTATCAAACAATACTCACAACAACACTATAGTTCCAGAAAATCAAGGAAAATCCTGCACGAATAAAAATTTCTTAAGATGTTTCTTGAAGGAGTCAGTAGATCGAACACAGAGGGAGAGGAAGATCGTTCCAAAACTTAGGAGCAACAGCCTGGAAGGATTTCTCTCCTCTGGTCCGGAACCGTGTTCAGGAACCATCAGTAGATTCTGATCCACAGACCTCAGAGCCCGAGCTGGGGTGTAAGTCTGGATCAGATCACTGATGTAAGGAGGAGCCTGATCATGAATAGATCTGAAAGTGAGAACCAGAATTTTAAAGTTGATCCTGAAAGAAACTGGAAGCCAGTAAAGAGTTTTAAGGATCGGAGAAATGTGAGTTCTTCTACTTGAGCGAGTCAGAATTCTGGCTGCAGAGTTTTGTATTAACTGCAGGCGAGACAGCACCTTCTTGTTTAGACATGAAAACAACTGTTTCAATAGTCCAGAAGAGAAGACACAAACGCATGGATAACAAGCTCCAGATCATGTTGTGACAACATTTTGCTAAATTTAGAGATTTTTCTCAGTTGAAGGAAACAGTCTCTGGTCAGTTTTCTGCAGTGTTGAACTAGAGACATGTCTTTATCAAATAAAACACCCAGGTTTCTCAGGCTCAGTTTGACAGACTGACCTGACAACTCACAATTACTGACTCAACCCTGGGACTAATCATCAGGAGCAATCACCAGTGTTTCAGTTTTGTCCACATTTAGCGACAAAATGGACTGGAGGAGGAGTGATAATGGACTTTGCTCTCATAACCTCTTATTCGCCGAGATTTCAGACAGGGGAGAAATTTATAAAGTAATACCTTCAAAACATGGTCATGATGAGGGATTTACTGCACGTTGGAGAGGAAGACTTTGAAGTCAGTCAGGAAAGTTTTTACATTAGTTGCCCTTTAAAGAGATCAGCTCCTCTGATGCACCCGCTACAACATGATGCAACGTCTTTTAATTGTACCTCTAAACCATCTTCTGAGAAAAGAGGTGGATACATGAAAAATAGATTCTTAGCATGTCGACAAACTGAGATCTATTCTGATCCTCTGCATGTCCGTGCGACTGCGAAGTAAAAACTGAATCTTTGTTTTGATCAACAAGGATTTCGTCAGTCTACAGAGAAGATGTTACAGGCGTGTACATTAACATTTTTAATATATTTGTTATATATAATGTTTAGTCGACATTTTTTTTTTTTACAAACGTCTGACCACAATGACTGATTCGTCTCAAACTTATCCAAAACTTTCAAGCTCACGTTGAAAACCAAACACCCACTCTAGTTTTTAAAATACAAAAATACAATAACACGATACATAAAAAACCAACAAATTGTCTTTTATCAGAAACATCCAATCCAACATATTGGATTTCCAGAAACTTCATTTGGTTTCAGGTTTATTCTTTTGTACATTGATCTCACTGCTGTTTCTTAAAGGTATTTCAGTTTTTTTTGCATGTATTGTACCTAGATGCAGTAGAAACTGTGTTTTTTGCAAAGGTTTTATTTATGCAGAAAATGCTGTAGTAATATAAGAAAAGAAAATCATTGCCATTCAGCATTGTGTAGATACATTGAATAAAATATATCTCTATATTTGACTTTCTTCAATGTTCTTCATTTAGTCGACTAATTTATACAACTTCAATCATATTCTCTTCAACTTCTATAAGGTTAACTGTTGTTTGATTTAGACAATGAGCTTTTCTGTTCTGAACTACTGTGGGAAGGCGTTTGTATATGTGTGAGTTAATGTCAAATGCTTAGGTAGAGCTTGTTTGTAAAATAAGTTATGACACCTTTATAAATGAGGAATTGTTTAGGCCACACTGGCCAATGTTGTGTAAACTGCGATTTTGATCAATCTCGGTGCCAAGTACTAAATCGGGTTTTAGTTTTTATGCCTTGGATACCTCCGTTTCAGTTTTTGGTTTCAGACAACAAATTTAAACTTGGTATACCCCACATATTTGTTTGAGGGGTTTGTCGTGAGACCACCGACTACCGGCAATCAAGGTTTTTAAATAAACATGCAGAAAGAGAAGATGTTTCTTCGTCCTTGTCCGTCTTCTTCTTAACCTTCATCTTCTGTGTGTTCCTGACTCTGTTCGACAAGAACATCTCTGTGAGCTGCTGCTCTGTCATCGTTTTAATTACTAAAGACTCAAAGCTCCGAGGGATAGTTGCACGTGTTGTTACATCAGCTTATAGTAATACCTATTAAAAATGTACAAGCAGCTTAATTGCTGCGTCGCAACAGCTCAGGATTCTCCTTCTCCCTTCATTCAATCACCGCGAAATAACTTTAAACAAAACTACAAAACACCCTTTAATGTGTCTGAGAACCCTTATTTGAGGTCCGACTAATTTTTCCGACGTCTCAATCTTAATGGCATCACTCCATCTACTCCTCGCTGACAAGTACGTGAGCTTATTTCATCTAATACTTTTATCCCTGTGTCAAAATTACAGAGCGCCGCCGATGCACTGATACACTCTTCTAAATCCATCAGATCCCCTTTCTTTCCTCGCGAATCCTTTTCAGGACTGTTCGCTCATGTAAATGTCTTTCCACTCTTTTCTCCGGTGGGTTATTTTCTCTTTGATAATCCCTGGATCTATTCTGTTGGCCATTTTTTTTCAAGCTTTGGCTTCACTTTTTCCCTCATCCTAGAAGAGTTTGTATCGCTTCAACATCGGGTCAAGGACACACGTAAACAAGAGCTGGTGATTTGGCATCTTTCTGAAATGCTTTGTATTCCAGCCTCTATCCTTCTTAATGCTTCAGTTTGTATTAGAAGCAGTGAGCTGGTACATTACATTATCACCCCGGGACTCCAGCCTGCCCCCTGGTCCACCTCAGGAGGGTCAATAATAAGAAGTGCTCAGAGGAATTGGGCATTAACTTCTCCGCACCATCTGCGTGATGGCAGGGCACACATGTGGAGTGTTTATCTCGGCTCGCTTGAGTTAAAAAAGCAGACATTGCTGACTTATTACCCTTTCAGGAGTATGTAATTACATTGATGGAGCGATTAACTCGGTGAAATGGCATTTGAATCTCCACTCTGGTTTGCTCTCTCAATCAAAAGATGGCTGTAAAGATGGGCATGTTTATGTTCTTTCGTGAACAAACAACTTTACTGTTACCTTAAAAAACTGTGAAGCTGCCAGAAGATTGTTTGTACACTTTACTTAATTGATCCTTTAGGTTAGACACTTTACAAATGGCAAGACTTTTATCCATCTTCCTATTCTTCTTAAAAACTCCAAGAGTATTCAATAATTTAGATAAGAGCGACCATATTTTGTAGCAGAGCTTCAATTAACCAATTTAAAATAAAATGTAAATTCAATTGCACCCCTGAAGCAAAGCAAGAGCTACTTGTTGCTGCTTGGTTAATAATTTATTTTTCACGAATAAATAATATATAATATGTAACATTGGAGCAACACAGCAAAACCTATGGGCATTATTTCTTCATTTAACTTTGATATATTTGCTGTTATAATTGGTAATGTTTCTATGGTCTTCTTCTTGACTTAGTTATGAGAGTCTGTAGGCCCATTGATGCTGCTCAAGCAGTTTAGAGATGAATAACTTGGAGAAGAACGTGCACAAATAATACCATGTCATTTATATTGATTTTATTTTTTGAAAGGATATTTGATTGTTTATGAATAAAGTTAGTTCCTATGACTTTTTTACCTTCTTCTTTTAGACATTTTTCCTATCAGCATTATGCGTTTTAAAGACCTATCCTATATTTTAGCTTATAAATGTACCCTTTTTTTCCTTGTCAATATGGTGCTTTGATTTGTCGATACAAAATGTTTTTGTTTCTGTTTTTGTATCAAATATTTGATAAGAATAACATGCATGTCTCGACTAGATATGATGTATGGTACACTTGACACAAGTTATTGTGCATGTGATGTTTGTACAGTACTTCTTTTTTTTTCTTTTATTGGTCTCAAGCTTGATCTTGAACTTAGTCTTCACTTTTTTTAGTCTTCTCTTCTTTAGTCTCAACACACGGTCTTGGTAACGTCCTTGTCCTGACTGGGGTTATTCTTAACTATTATAAATAATTTGACTTACTAATCATGAGAACTAAGGACTTTACATCAGTGGGTCAGAGACACTGTTTTCATAGGTTTAAGTACTGAGAAACTTTTTGAAAGTTACTTGAAATTGACAAAACAAGAATATTTGTTTCTTTTGTCTTAATTTACATCGTGTGACAAAGCCAGAAACAATATTTCAGCAATAACTGAACATATTGCTGCTTTAATACTTACTTTAATACTCTAATTAATTAAGTAAGTAAGTGGATAATTTGTATTTATAAAGCGCTTCCCAGACCAGGGTCACAAAGCGCTTAAACAATCAAAACAAAACTCAAAAAAGATATACTTTAAAGGTCAAGATAACACCGAGAACAAACTGCTGGCTTTGTTACATGTCATGTTCACTGAAAGTTTCTGTCGTGTATCATGGGAACTATTGAGGAGGAAATATTCAACAAATACTAGTAGCTAGTATTATACTAGTATATAGGATTAAACTGGTTTATATCAACAACTGCCTGTTCAAACCTACACCCTCTTTCTCGTCTTCTATGACGCTAAAGAAGATCTGATCAAATAACTTTGCTACTATTTTTTTTTTGTTAAAGTTATATTTTATACCCAATTGTATAAGATTTCTGCCTGATTTCATTTTCCTTTTCTCACTAGAAATATTGTTTTTTCCTCATTGGCTGAGTTAAGAATGGTCCTTGTGCTGGAGCAGGAACGCTTCTTATTGCCACCAGTTTGACTCGGGTGCAACAAATGACAACCCCGCTACAACTTCAGCATTACATTTTCTATATTCTTAAGTCGGTTTGTGCTGTGGTGAAGCCAAAGAATATTTTTCTTGTGGAAAATGAGTTCTTTGTATGTCTGTGCACTTCTTAACTTAGAATACAATTCAAAAGATTTACATTACTTAAAATACAAGGATTCATTTTCTGCCGCTTATTCCCATACAGGGTTCAAGGGAATTATTTGTTCATTCTATATTTTATATAGCTGGGCAATGGCTGATATTTCAGATTATATCATTATAAACATCGATATCACAAATTTCTTGATTCTTTTTTTTCCTGACTTTTCATTCTCAAAATAATTGAAGAAATAACAGAAAGTGGCAACACAGAAGACAAATTGAGAGCAGCTAAAACACTTGTTTACGGTGGTTTGTCCGCACACATTCCATTGGAGTTTGTAGAAGTTGAATGCAAAAACACGAGGTTGCGTGCAAGGAACATGCCTCCCAGGAGACCGTAGGTGTCTCGGCAAACTAGGTAAGAAACAGATTTTATTCATTGACACCACCCACCAAGCTAAAGAGCTTCAAATGGATGGAATTACAGGATCAATACGTGATTAGCAAAGACCTTGTAGCTGCAGCATGTTGTTGGCAATCCATTGGATCGAGTTAAACCCCTGTGACAGCTGGTCGCTGGCCCCGAGAATGAACGAGAAAGAAGCAAGACAGACACTAACTCAATCTGATTGATACACAAACAACAAACATACAAGAGAACTAGAAGAAAGTCAACAGGTGTTTTGTAGTAATTGTTCAAAGGTTAAACTGAGCAAAATCAGCACTCAGAATGTTTTGTTACATCATGGAGACCTCTGGGATTGATGCTTGACTAATCACAGCAGATTGTGGGTGTGGTTATGGTAAACATAACTCAGCGTCTAAAGTGGGCGGAGCTTAAGCACATTTTCTAATGTAAATATTTCAATGAAAATAGAGTTTTGTATAAACAGAAACATACTGATGAGTACAACAAAGGTCTAAGATTTAATCAAATCAATTTAATCAAACACTGTCACCTTTTAACAAGATGGCCGAATTGGACCAAAAGAAACAAAAAATATCTCTATTAAGACCCCAGGTTTTATAAACCCCAATTAGACCAATTTGCCTTTCTTCGTCTCCAAAGAGCTTACCTGCCACCCCGACTTTTTTAAAAGAACTGCTGGATATTATGTGATTGACAGCAGGACTATTAAAAATATTCTTAGGACCCGAAGTCAAAGTGCACTTATAGGAAAATTGGTTTATTTAAAGTGACAGCGAAAGAACATTATGAAACTTGTTATGTTATAGCTGACGGGTGTAATTCTTGCTCTTTGTCTTTTGTAAAAAAAAAGTTGTATAAGTACATCGGGAGACTTAAGAGAACCTGATTTGGTCTAATACATTTAGTTCTCCTTTTGGTTCATCAGTCTTCAATTGCCTTGCCGTCCTCTTCCGACTCACCTGAAAGTAGATGAGTTTTATTCTTAAGATGAATCTGTCATTATACAAATGGCCTGTAATTCATGAAGTACTCCAAAGCATTTATTTCCTGAAGTGGTTGGATTAATTTATGTTCACTTCCAGTTGTGTAACTCCCTGAAACACATGTATTCATGTGCACCAATATAACCTTGTTATACAAGTAACAATGACTCACGCGTTATTCAATTCACAGCAGGGTGTCATTTTCAAACAGAGTGGCATCTAGTGGACTTTCAGAATGAAGACACTGTATCATGATAACTCGTCGGGTGTTAAATGAAGCCTCATTAACATCACTACCTATGTCCTTTAATGCTTGTTCTCCGGGTACTCCTCCCACTGGCCATACATTCATGACATTAAAATATACATGTCCTAATTTTGTCCATATGAGGGCCACTGTGATCGTTATGGGGTGTTTTTAGAAGAAATAATCTAAGATACACATTTTTATGATGTACATTTTTTTTATATTTTGAATTTCTGACTGAGATAACTTCATATATGATGTCATATTCGGCCCGCATTTGTTTGAAGTTCATCAAACTCTGATTTTTTGACTCCCCTGGTATAAGTATTCTGTCAATATGAGTGAGCGCATGCATGATTGTGCGTCTATATGTGCCTGACAACTTGTTAAGGGTGTAAGCCACCTCTTTCCCCGGACTAGCTGGGATATGCTCCAACCCGTCCTTCTCTATTGAGGAATAAGCAGAAGAAAAATAAATGTCAAAAGTAAGTCGAAAACCCAGTAATCTGGAGGAAATAGATCACATAATGCAAAGATTGAGCAACAATGATGAAATATGAGTCATTTATAAGTGAGAATTAAAAAACAGCGACGCTCAACGGCAAGTCGTTTATCAATCAGCAAATTGATTTTTAATGGGAAACTTCACAAGGTATTAAACTTCAACTGTAAATTGGACTTGATTTGAGTTTAGCAGTTTCATTTTTCTGAGCCAGTGTTGATGTAAATAAGCAAAGTTGGACCAAATATACACAGTACAGAGAGTTCAGGGGTACAGCCATGCCTTTACTGGCAGAACAGCAGGATCCCTTTTCATCTCTGTGTGATGCCACAGAGCATCAGCTCCAGACCTGAAGCGTCGGAGCTCTGACATAGTGGCTGACTTTCATTACAGCTTGCTATTACACGAGGACGCTCCTGGGCAGGCCCTGGGATGTGAAGGCCAATCAATATAGTCAGTTTCTGCCCCCTCTAATCTCCGTCGCTTATGTCAGCCGTGCTATCTGTAATAGATCTTAAGGATTAAAGGGGCGGGGGTCTTCTTAAGACACTTCTCTTTGCTGAGAACTGGCCGGGCCGACAGGGCTCATGGGGGTGCAGTCATGCTGGTCCAGCGTGAGCCTCATGTGTTGTGCCCTCGGGCTGGTGAGAGACTCTTAAAAAAGCAGTGGAGCTAACTCGAAAAAATGAAGATAGCGACCGGAGGAATAGAAACGTGGGAAAGTGGGCGAAGGGAGACAGACGAAAAGGACTGAAGGGAGTCGTGGCAACATCCAGAGATTGATAGAGACGGACGAAAGGAGAGAGTAAATGACATTGAAAAAATGATGGGTAAACAGAAAGCTAGAAGCACAGGGCAAATAAAAAAAAAGAAAGAGAGATGAAGGGAGAGAAGGATAAGCAGTCGACCAGTAAAGGCGAGAGCCCATGTAATTTCTCATTTCTCTAATCCTCCTGGCATTTATACTTTCACCAGATAGATAATGGAAATGGAAAATAAAATGGAAAACTTCCTTGCGACTGGAAGCAGGATTTTTTTTTTAATCTGTTGCTTTCTTCTTAATGCCTCAATGAGTGCGTGCTGAGTCGACAGAACTGTCTTTACGTCGAAGTAGACGTGTCTCACTTAGGTGCTTCCTCCAGACCGAAAGACAAGAAGGGTTTAAAAAGTGTCCGGTTGAAATGAAATCTGACAAAAGCCCTTTGTTTTCCTCTCATCCTCAGTCATCGCTTTTGCAGAGGACATAATGACTCTGCCATCTAGTGGCCGGAAGTTTAACAGAGTAAATATTTGCATTCTAATTGTTAAAAAAAAAGTATTGTTTTTGAACACGCTTTATTGAATTGTAAAAATCTGATTTGAAGCAACAAAATTAAACATACAGTCCTTTCAAATATCGATACAGTATCATGGAAAAATATTGTGTTAACATCAAAACATGGAAAAAGACAAAAGTATCAGCATGAATAATGTGAGAACTCACATTCAAACCTAAACATAATTACTTATTCATATCCAAGTCACTAACTTTAACTAATTTACTCCAGGGGAACAAAAAGTACAAGTAGTAATGAGCCGAACTCATTGTGGAAAGTTTTGATGGAATCCCTCATTGTGTGACAGCGAAAAATAGAGAAGAATATATTTGAAATATTGTCATGGTTTACACAAAGCGGAACCCAAAAGCAAGTGAGGGAAAAGATCTCAAGCAGACAAAGGAGCATAAGAATATACAATTTAATATAAATCAGTCCAACACAAATGATCAATAAATAAATAACAACAAATCAGATATCACTCGAAATGTCCAAAAGCCAAAATATCCACCGTGAGCACATTAGGAAGGTTCATGTGGGAAGTAACTACACAAAGTAAAACCACAATAAAAGAAGCATGACAAAGAAATTCACAAGACGCCCTTTTGGAAATTCATAGCAGCATATAAAGGGAAAGTACTCCTTGACCTTGCAATTAGTAGTTGCAGATTGACATACTGTAGCACTGATAAATAACTATTGTAGTTACGTATAGATACGGTTACTGTTTTCTTCTAAGTTGTAAAGTACAAATGATAAGAAAATTTGACACATAGTTCCGCCTCCGCAGCCTGAGTTCCTGAATTGTTACGGTAAGATTTAAATAAGTAAAACATGATGGAACTGAGATAATTGTCAGGAAGATACAGGATGGTTGCATTGAAATATTTTTCTACTGTGATGGGAATTTACTTTATTGCATTTGGAAAATATAACTTCTCATATTTTTTATTTTAAAAACTAATGCATTACCGACAAAAACTGAAAAGCCTCTCCTCCCTCCTGCATTGAAGTGGAAGTGTCCTTTTTCATTTTCTATAAGTACATAATAACTAACCTGTTAAAAAAAGGGTAGAGTCACTTTTCAGTTTTTCTCTGGTGATGCAACAGGTCCTTGAAGGCTCATCTCATGATGTATGCCTCCAAGAGGCTGATGAAGAGGGGAATATACCCTCAGGCTAAAAATGAAACTGAAAGAGTCCATGAATCATTACAACCAAATAACATAATGTTCTCTCCTGTGGTTACTTCAGGTTGTTCAATAACTCTCAACACGAATGAAAAAAGAAAAATAAACTATTTTATCTGCAAAATAAAGCATCAACATCCACATACTTATGTCTGAATCAGAATACATAAATAAAGTTTATGAAATAACAACATGTCATCTTAAAATGTAATAGCATTTTATTATTAATAAAAAATTGAATCTTTATTCATATATGTATCTTTTTATTGACTCCTGTATTACATTATTTAATATTTAATTTGGATGTTGATCCTCATACCATGTTATAAATAAAGGAATGGAAGGAATCAGTATTTTATTTATATTTTCATTTGTTTCATGTTGTTTCAATTATTTGATTGTGTATTTTGATGTACAATTATATAATACTTTAAGGGGCAAAATGTGATATAACCTGTATAAATCTACTATACATATTTTAGATTGAACATTGTTTGTAAAATCCTATGTTTTTTTAAAACGTCTAAGCAAGAAGGAGCTGTTTCGCCTGCAGTTAATACAAAACTTGAGAATTCTGACCTGCTCTAGTAGAAGAACTCACATTTCCTCTATCCTTAAATCTCTTCACTGGCTGCCAGTTTCTTTCAGGATCAACTTTAAAATTCTGGTTCTTACTTTCAGAGCTATTCATGGTCAGGCTCCTCCTTACATCAGTGATCTGATCCAGCCTTACATCCCAGCTCGGGCTCTGAGGTCTGTGGATCAGAATCTACTGATGGTTCCTGAACACTGGACCAGAGGAGAGAAATCCTTCCAGGCAGTTGCTCCTAAGCTTTGGAATGATCTTCCTCTCTCTCTGTGTTTGATGATCTACTGACTCCTTCAAGAAACATCTTAAGACATTTTTATTTGTGCAGGCTTTTCTTTGATTTTCTGGGACTCCTGTGTTTGTCTTGTGTGTCTTGGCCTTTTAAAGTATATATTTTAACTGTGTATTGTTTCTGCGCTTTGTGTCCGTGGTCTAGAAAGGTGCTTTACAATTAACCGTTACTTACTTACTAATGTTTTTAACTCTCAACTGTATATTATATAATAATAATAGTTACCTTTGTATAGGTATTTGTGTTTACTTTTAGTAAAACACAAAATGTTCTTCCTTTTTTATCCTTTTACTATTCCTACAAACCACAACATGCTAGAATGGTCTAAAGACATAAATATTTTTTCATTTCTATCATAATAGTATATTAAAAGGTTTACATCATCTTACCTGAAGCAGACTTCCAGTGACCTCTTCAAATATCCGGTCATGCTGACACTGCACAATCAGGTTATCACCACTTTCTCAGTCGTTTCCATTAAATGTTGCTTTTAAAATTCAAACGGAGAGTAGGCTGTACTTGGTCGAGTGAAGTGAAATTGAACTGGACTAAAATCGTGATATTTCCTAAGTAAGTGACACATAAGACTCTCGATTCTATTTCTGCCTAATACGCAAAAGCAGAAACAAATATATAGAAGATGCTAAAGCACTTTGCAAACCCAACCAGACGAACGAAAAATCAACTTCAGCATTTTTTAAAAGATATGATCAAATTTGGGCACAGTGCCTGAGCTCCCCCAGTAATTTGTTGTATATAAACTTAATATTACAACTCAGGGTAATGTGAGGAAACAGCACTGGAAGTTCAATTGTATTATTGTACATTCCTACATTTAATATGTGCTTGTTTGTGTTTAAAGGTTTGGGTTTCTTTAATGTTTTCTTCCTCAGATTTGGAATTCCCTAAACCTTTTGGCAAAGATGGCTGGATGATCCTCAAAGCAGTCATAGTAAGTGACATTGTTATAAGTTTTTGTCATAAACAAGGAGAGCTATGAGCAAACCGCAATAATAGGCTGCGAGGTGACATTTACCAAAGTGACAATTTAAATACATTTCAACAATATTGTTTAGCTAAACCTCTTAAGAAAGGCAGCAAAGTACTAAGAGTCTTTTCTCAAATATATACAAGGTCAACAGAATCATTTTCTCCCCCAAATAAGTCCAACAAACACAATGGAGGATATTTCAGAAAGTGGAGCAGCAAGACTTCACTTAGGATACAACAAGAATAAAAGTCACACACAAAAACAACAAAAGTAACAAAAATGCTGAAAAATTAACTTCCAGGAGTACCAACATGCAATAAACAAAAAAATGAACGGGTGAAATTATTTTTCAAGTGGGACAGGACATGAGCTAACGCTGTTCTACAGAAAAAACAGCGTTTAAACAGGACCGGGCTGACTGTCTCTGCTAAACCACGTCGACAACAGAAACAAGAAAAGAAAGAAAGAAACTCCTACTGTATGATTGAAGATGTGATGATGCCACTGGCTTAACCATGTCTCCATGTCAATATACATTAAAAACATATTTTAAATTTAGAAAATGTTTAATTGTGGTTCATATTGAATAGTACAGTTACTAGTGTTATTTGAAGTTCCGTTAAGTCATAAAAAAAATCTTTTAAAAAGTCATTCGTGTTCGAAGGTTGTGACATCATCATAAAGGAAGTGCCCCTACCAAAAAAGTAGCTTGGACTGAAATAGTATTTACACCAAAAGACTTAATTTGCAAAATGGCTGCATTAGCACATTGGCTTCAAATATGTCTAACCTCTTGGATGGTTCGCAAGCAGGAAAGTGGGAGGGCGAGACCAAAGGCAACTTTGTTCAATTTACATTATTATACACGCAAGTTATTATTAGACGAAGTTTCTACAGTATTGTGTTTCACAGGTCAAGTCAAGTCAAGTTCTTTTATTGTCAAACATGCATGTATTCAGACGTACAGTATAAATGAAATTGTGGTTCTCTCTGACCCACGATGCAAACATTAAAGACATTAATCACTTAAAACAATTAAAGACTCAACAGTCATGAACAGACATTAATTAAGACATTCAAGAAAATAAATAAAAATACAATGAAAAAAAAAATCAACCAACTTAAATAATCAACTAATAGACAGAATATAAACAAAAAAAAACAAAGAACAAAGATAATGGTGACGGTCTTTGAAGATACATTGCAAAAAGTATTCCAGGAAAAACATATTTATCCTATTCTACCCTCAAGATATTTTGTTGAATATAATGTACACAACAACATGTATTGAAAATCATTCCTGAAAATAAGGAATATAATATATAGTTCTCGTTTGCTTGACTAGTATATACGCAGCACGAAAGGAGTGCCCCGTGAAACTTCATTAAACAACTCAACAGCGAGGAAGCCGGTGATAAGGTCAATTAAATTGTGTTCTCGGAGGGAGGTCGGCTCTATTAGCATAGTGCGGCATGCCAAACAAACATGCCAACAGTGAGCAAAAATCATAAAATACATATGCTGTGAATGGAATTGTGGGATCATTTTCAGCATGGCGTGTTTGTAAATGAGATGCTCACCACCGTGTTCACATCAGCCGGGTTCAAGCGGTGTGACATTTAACTGCGGCATCTTTTGATTGTGTCGCCGTCATCATACAGACACGGAGTCGAGGTGGGGAGCCTTTGCCAGTTTACAAACAAACGCTACATTAACTCGTCCCAATTGTCAACAAGTTATAAGATGATATAAAGAAGCAATAGGTTGTGGTGTTTCAATATGATTCACAAAAGAAAACGACTTTGTCGTACATAATCTGGCACGCTGAGGTGTGAAATAGACCCTGTAGTGTCTCCCCTGCCTGGATAAAAGACGTCCTGCCAAGTTCTAACTTCATAATTATAACAATGTAATCATATTTAGATCTCACCATAGATGCAGATGGAGGACAGGTTTAGCTGATGCCGAGGAAACTTCTGAAAGTCAATTATAGTTTAAAATTAAGGATCTCAAGAAGAAACTTTTGAGGAAGATCCAGGAACTTGTCTTAACGCAAGCTCCAGATCATAGATAAAACTTCCAGGGGTATTTTGGATATACATTCACTTGTTCCATTGGTGTTGTAGTCTGCTAACTGCCTCACAACAAGATAAGTAGCTTGTACGCTTATGAAGTTTGTATGTTCTCCCTGTGCTTGCGAAGGTTTACTCCAGGTACTCCGGTGTTCTCGCAGAGTCTCTTGTGCCCTATGACAGGCGGGCGACCTTTCTAGGGTGTCCCTCATCTTTTACCCAAGGGCACTAATTTGGGCCCGATGACAAAAAATATTTTTCATAAAATAACATTATTATGTAATTATTTCTGTATTTCCTTTCTTGTTTCCCTCTTGGTAATAATAGAATCAAATGTGTGATGTGTATTATAGGAATGTCACATATCATATTAAGTTATTTCCGAATTGTGTACCAAAATGGTGGTATTTTAATATTTATTTTAATATTAATTTTAACTTCAACATCTGACTTTGAATTTCAAAAAGAGCCTGCACTGTTCTCCTTCTTGTGCCAAGAAGATTTTTTTTCTTCAATGCATGCAGTGCAAAAATAAATTTGGTGTAAAATATTCAGTGTTATAATCTGGGAAACCAGGGAGAAGCTATTGATCCCTGTCATCAGCTCTTTAAGTAATAGTGAGCCATTAAAACTAACACGCTGTCATGTGTTGTCTCACGATTTTATTTGGAAACTTGTTTTGTATGTCCAGAGTTCCACGGCGCCTCACTTCCATTCTCTCTTGTGGATTACGTTTTCCTCGTTCTAGGTGTTTTTGTCCTCTTAGTGCCTGAGCCTAGTTTTTGTCGTTTTTATTCTGCGCCTTTTCCAATCACTGCTCTCTTTTTTTTTTCAGGACTTTGAGTTTCCTTTGTACTGTGATATGGACAACTGTTGTGATTTAAATCTGAATTAATTTACATGTGATTCTATTTATTGGAAAATTATAACAGCAAAATATAACAGTGCTAGAAATCCGGTATATATATAGATATATATAGATATATATATATCTATATATATATTTTTTTTTAATCAAAGTTGGATTTAAATGCTGTAAATTAAGATTTAAAGTCAGATGGCACACATTTGATTCTATACAGATAAGGTATCAGTGTAGAAAATTAATGAATGGTCAGTGTCCTACTGTCCCATTTTTAACCTTTACAGAAAATGTCAATGAAACCAAGATAAATGAAGGTGACGATTAGAAAGAGAATTTTAAAAATAAGGTCAGGATCCCAGTAGCCTTGTTAGAGTACAGTGTGGGCTGAGGAGAAAAGGCCAGTCCGATGTTTCTAAATCTGTCCAGAATACCTACTAAAGGTTGGTCAGAAGTGCAGGCAAGGATGAAAAATAAGAGAAAGGCATCAACATCAGTTTCACAATGACCTGGGTTTACATGGATTAACTGATCATATTTTGGCATCCGTTAATCATAAATTACTGTATTACTCCGATGTAGGTTGTTGTTTTTCTAACAAATAGATACAAAAGAGGCAAATATTTCATCTCTGTTCACACGTAACAGTAATGCCAAGACACACCATCTAGGTCTGATCTTCCTTGGCATGACTTCCCCACCAAGAGCTGCAGGAAAAACTGCATCGAACATGTACATACCTTGCAAGAACCAGGCACGTACACGCCGACAGTAACCAGCAGATTGATTGTAATAAGTCAAAGGGAAGGCAGCGATATAACAACACAAACAAAAGAAAACCATTATTTGGAGATAATGGTCGCCCTCTGTCATGAGAAAGAGTCAATTCTTTCATCGGTTTCTTTTTTCTTTCTGTCCTGTTCTTTTTGTCCTGCTACCTGTTTCACTGGCTTTTCAACCCCTGCTGGGTGCAAACTTTGCTTCACTCATCTTTCCTTTCAGATGCATGGGTGTTAAACAGACCAGCATTCTCAGACAGATCTAACGGGTGTCGTAGGTTTTCCTCTCACAGCTTTATGTCTCGGTATTTCCATTTTCGTAGCCAGAGGCTTGTCACGGTGCCCGAACCTGCTGGAACCCAAATCACACTCGGAGGCACAGCTCTCATTTTTCCATTACACATGATGTACGACACTCGCAGCAGGGGTGCCTCCATTTTTTTTACCTTCTTCAAACAGTGCACTTGTTATTTCTTCCAATAAGGAGATCATGTAATTGTTTTATGTGTCTGTCCATTAGGGGGAAAAAAGACATTAACTGTCAACGCAATATTGATGTAGAGTAAAGATTAGGGATGCACTGAATTTTTGGCTATTACAAGAATTTTATCAGCAAAAGAACTTGAAATAGGATATTGTGATGCAAAACCTGATATGGTATTCCTGTTATAAATCACGGCTTATTGTCCATTTTTAATAATTAATGTAATTTAATGTGTATGTATCACTATTATTTTACATTTGACAAGATTGTATTTATTATGTATGAACTTCTCCTTTTTCAATAAGATCCCTTAAAACTTTCTCATATGTCAGACAGAAGACAAACTCAACTGCTCAGCAACTAGTTTAACTATGTTAACTAACAACCATGAGTGGCTAGGACACAAGTTTAGTTTATTTTAATGTTGTAAGGCAGCAAAATATAGTTTGCAGTAAGATCCCATCATCAGAGTTTGATAAATGAAAAGGGGGTTAGAGGTCTGAGGATTTGAAATTCCCCGTTAATGGGGTCTTGACACTGGTGGTGGTTCGTTTACAGTGTATTGAATTAATTTATTTAACCAACAACTAATCTAAGGAAAATGGGTTGCAGAAAATCACAAGAGCGACAGTGGCAAGGAGAGACCGCCTCTGAGGCAGAAACCTCAAACAGAACCAGAATCTTTGTCTTCTGCTGCAAACGGCTGGAACGGAAGGAGAGCAAGTAAAGGGAGACAATATTTTGAGAACTGTTGGCACGGAGTTGCAGTCTAGACAGTTAGAGGAGAGATCTTGAATCAGGTGAGCCAGTCAGGGGCTTGAAGATGACTGCAGAGATAAGGATTGGAGCTTGAACCATGAAGACTGGAGGTGCGAGGGGAGGTGGACGGTTGTGTCGCGCATCAGGTGACACGGAGTAAAACTTGACAGTCAGTGATGATTGGTCGATGGAGGAGCTGTGATCGTGTGATTGGATGAGGAGGTGTAGCACCTGATGGCAGTTAGAGTAATGAAGAGAATGAATGGAGAGAGAGAGAGAGAGTCACATTTTTTATGAGAGAAAATTTCAAACAATTCACAATTAAACATCTCACATTAAGAACTCCACTGGCTTCCTATTACACTTTGCATACAATACAAGGTTCTCCTCATCACCTACAAGTCCCTCAATAATCTGGCCCCTCTCATATTTTACCAACCTCCTCCTCCACCGACCGCCAACCTCTCCTGAGCCTTCTCTGCTGCACCCCCCACTCTCTGGAACTCACCTTCTCATAGAGTAACCAAAAATGAGCATTCTTTAAGTGTTCCCATGCCTTGGCATCCCTAGTGCAGTAGAAAAACACCTAACTCTAACACCAAGCCTAAATCCTAACCTGTTGCCCAGGTGCATTGAAAACAGGATAGAAAAAAAGATGTAAAATTAAATTCTCAGGAAAAAAAAAGGTATAATCATTAACTTTAACCTTCACTGTAAACACACCAAACCCCAACACTTTACTTAGCTTCGAACTGCTGGTGCTCAGTTTCATTCAGAACAACAAGAAAACAATTTAAACAAAAATGGGCTGTAATTGCTGTTAGATTATGATTTCTGAGTTGACATGGGTTGTTTTTTTTTAAAACAGTTATACTACCTAAGAAAGGGCTTAAGTCACCTAAGCACCTTCTCCCTGGAATTGATTCCAAGTCAGGATACTTGTATTTTGCCATAAACAACAACATTCTTAAATCAAGCTGGTTAGTTAATTCATTTAATGTGAGGTATTTTAGTTTTAGTTTTAAGGTTACTTGAATTCAGCCCCTTGGCATAGGAATATCCTATGTAGGTGCTTTTGTAATTGAAAAGGAAAGTGTAAATGCAACCAAAAGGTTTCACAGTTGCATTCAACCAAGTGTAAAAAAAAATCATAAAAAAAAAATCATTTGAAGGTGATCAAGTGAAAAAAGAGGAAATAATCTTTTTCAAGGCTTCTTTTCTAAAGAAGAGGATTTTGCGCTAAAAAGAGGTTTTTAAAAAACATGACTGTGAATAATTCATGAAAGTAGTTATGAACACTTTGATTTAGAGTCGCAGTTCAGTGGAGCTACAGGGGTTTACTCAACTTTTCAGCGTGTCTGGAATAAAACACAAAATAAAAACAAGTGACCTTAAACTTTACCTGGTCTTCACTTAACATTTGATACTTTTCTGACAATTCCCTTAGTGTGGGTCTTCTGAGGAGGGGCTGGAGCCTATCCCAGCTTCTTCAGGCGAGAGGCCGGGGACACCCTGAACAGATCCCCGGAGCCACACAACCAATCATACACACCCCCAAACCTAGATAGATACTTAATAAACTCCTTAATGATTTTGGTCTATGCAAAGAAAACCAGAGAACCCTGAGTAAACCCATTCAAACACGGCGAGAACATACACACACTTCAGGTTGACTCCAACCTCGAACATGGCGAGCCAAATAAAATCTACATTAGAGACGTTGGTGGGGATGGTTAACAAGGTTAGTGCTCTTATGAAAAAGTTGATAAGACAACATGAAAATACTTTTCTTGTGTTTCCTCTGGGTCAAGAAGAACAACTTCCCTGGCTTCCATAAATATATATGCAGTGGTGGAGGTCGCTCACCTTGACAGAGACACAACACAAGCGTTAAATATATTTTGTGATCTTATGTTAAATGATGCATATATGCTACAAAAAAACATAGTTCGTACCAATAAGGGCGTCTTTATATGTCTAGAGTTTGGAAATGGTATCCCTGATGTCACACGTATGTTACGGTTTTGCAGCTAATCCACTGTAGTTACAATCTTCCAATGCAATCTTCCTGTTTAGCCAACCTCCAGAGGCGAAGTTAAGGAACGCTTCTTTTTGATTGGCCGATTTAGGCTTAATCACCTTTTTAACTGAAGGGTATTGCAAATAATGCACGCTCAAGTATCATTCAAGTCAACCACGCCCCTTAATGTGCAAATTAAAGATATATTGGTACAATAAAAAGGTGAATTAACCAGGGTATATAGTGCCGTAAAATTGGCTGGGTCTGTACGTGAACTGCATTCTTTTTGTTACTGTCACATTAGCTTCACTTTTTAAAACCTGTAAATGCACTTTTTTCTGTCTCCATTCCAGAATCCTATTTAATGATTTCAAAACCTCAAATTGATTTTTTTTTTTAATAGTAATTAAAAACAAAATTAAGAATCTCCAAGTGAAACTTTTACTCAGTCCCTTGGGAAATTTGCTGTAAAATTCATTGAAATCATTAAATGGTTTGAGACAGAAGATAAAATCAATCGTACCAAGTTATTAAAAAATAATGCGGTCAAAGTAATTTAAAATGCTGGTTACAATTGTGTCTATGAAGGTGAATCTGGTCGTCAGGAGGTTCTGAGGTTAGTTTGGGACAGCATGATGATTCGGCTCTGGAAATATCTAGTACTGTATTGGAATGAGCTTTTTAGATTAGGATTGAACTGTACCAACGTTTTTTAGTTGTGCTTAAATTGAATCCAACGATGATCTTAGGTCATGACCAAGCAAGTGATATGGAAGAATGAATGTCTCAATGTCAATTAGTCTTAACCACATGATGACTTGTTTGAAGTCCAAATGTAAAAACAAATATTGTATAATAATACAAAGAACTTTCCTATAATTCAATTTTTTTTTTGATTTTCAAGCAAACAGAAATACAACAAGGATTTCTGTCCCTTTGATATTGAAAATGTATCCTTGACAATTAATAATTTCCATTCAACGCTCAAGCCGGGGCTACATCTTTGATACATCGTGCTTCATCTGCCGAGTCTTGTTCGCTCTTGTTAAATCATTTTAATCAAAAAAGCTCCCAACGGCGGCAGCTCACGAGAAGTCACACTGAAAACTTCTGAACAGAAACCAATTAATGAGTTTAATTCTGCTTCGGCAACCGCGGCAGAGCGAGCGCCGATCTGTAAATAGACATTTTTCGACAAATTCATTCGATGCAGCGGAAACTTGTTGGAGTTGGTCGTGGCACATCCTTCTGTTGGTTTGATGCGCATGTTGATCGTCATAATCTGTGTTAATAAACCACCTTTGTCGCAGCACCCTTGGAAAAAAAAAGCAGAATGGATTAGCCTTAGTGGGTTTTTTTTTTGTACCATAGTTCACTGTTGCTGTCTGTGTCGCTCCAAGCCAAACTCATTGCATATTCCGCGTAGCACATATGGTGTTGTATTAAAAAATGTTGAGGTAAATCCAGAGTTATGAGGTATCAGGAGGAGCTCTTGGCGACCCAGCGCAGCAAAACAACTTAATGCCAGTCACTAATCGAGTTGCAGGTGTTGAGAGAAGCCGAGCTCAATTAAACCAAATTGGCTTTCACGCATTTATTCAAATTAGAATCAAACGCCCACTAAAGGCGCTTACCTGGGCAGAATCTTCCCCACTTCCTTCACGAGCTGCGACACTGAAGGGAGGAGCTGTAATGAAAATGAATTTACATTTAAATCAACCTGGATGCAGAACAAAAATTCGATCTGGGTCCCCCACCCCACTTGCTTAATCAAAGTTTTGATGTGATGACAGAAGATTTCAGCCGAGGCTTGTCTCTGGAGAGAGGACCGTGGTAATAACGTATTAAACTGCCAGCCAGGATGGAATTAGGCACCAATTAAATCCAGAAGTTGTAGGTCTTAAAATTATGTCGCATTAATGACTTTATTGACTTTTTAAGTTGCATCACAGACTTATCGGGTCAAGTTTGGTTAAGACTTATTAATGTGTCTTTATTATCTCGACAAACACCCTTGTTAGCGTTCACACTTATGTCGCTTCCTCTGATAGTTACCGGGTATCGTGTAGGGTCCATCCTATATTAGTGTCAAAACGGTACTCTTGAAGAATTGCTTAAAACAGTGCTTTAATGTTGCTCCAAAGGTTTTTCAAAAAACTAATCAGGGATTCGTCAACGTTAAAGAGTTGAGTTGCGTTCTGTTAGTATTATTTTAGGGCTAAATTTTACGTGAGAATGTGGAATGAGAGTGAATCACTATCATCACTACATTTTTAAATACATGTTAAAGTTTGGTATTTTAATTCAATTAAAATGAGGAACCAAAACATGTGATGCTTTTCGGTAATAATCCCTTTTTACACATGCTTTCAATATATGTCATTCAGACCGTTATGGTTGGCTTTTGACAGTGGGGGTTGTCGGTTCAATACCAGCTGCAGATTTGTTTTGTTTTTTGGTTGTGTCCATGAGCAAGATACTTACTTTTGATAGTTGTGGGTTTGTGGAATGTGTGTAGTGTTACTTAAGATATGCTTATCCAGCATCTTGAGATTGACAGTGTGAAGAATAGTGCAACAAAACAAGAGGGGTTGCAGGTTTAATTCCAGCTTGAGGCAATGTCTCAAAGTTGCTTGTAAGACTGTGTGTTAGTTTGTCATTTTCTGTGTTGTGTGTTATTCAATTCAGAGAACTGGAAGTAAATACCAGCACGCAGACTTCTGCCAAGCAGCTCATTTGCACCCATTTTGTATCTTACAGCCAATAAGATTCTCCGGATTAAAAATAAACTATGAACATGTGTTGTTTGTTTTAGCCTAATTGGCTGAAATAACGTTATCATCGATCTGGTATTTATTTTTACAGACTTCAGTTTTAGTTCCTGAAAGGCATTCATGGACAACAAGTATTTTACCAACAGAATAATATTTTGGTAAAGATTTTTTTTTCCAATCGCAGAAGTTGGTTTGTTCAACTTCCTGTTTAAGCCAACAACATGGAGAACCTTTGTCAAATAAATGAGCTTAAGGGTCCGACAGATATTTTATGCTCATTCATTATAATCAGAACTAAAAGAACCTTTATCGCCGAATGTTATCTCTCACTCTTATTCTATTTTGTTTAATTGTATTTTTATTATTATTTATTGTTTATGTATTGTATATTTTACCTTTATTCTATTTAATTTATATTATATATATGTTTTTATTATGTACTGCCACCACAAAAAAAATCCTGTGGTGTGTTCACAACAATGGCAATAAAATGTTCTGATTCTGATCTTGTATGATGATCTAAAAATGTTCCAGTTTTTAAGATAAGATAAGGGCAGAGAAAATGGATGGCAGAAATAAGGGTGAAACTGTTGAAGGAGAGTAAACTGTATTTTGAGAAAGTCATAAGCAGATTTTATGCTTCGCTAAATAAGTAGCTAATTGGGGCTCAAATACTCATATTTGATCAAATCATATTTTACAGATTTAGACTCCACTTCCATCTTCAAGAAATAGCTTCCAACATAAGTTAAAAGTGAAGGGAAAAAAAGCCCAATCGTGAAGAGAGTGGAACACTGAAGCAGATAACTAATTCCAATGAGTCTGGTCAAGTCTGAAAGATTTAACAAGCGTGTGTTCCCTCGCGCCCCGCAGCTGCTTTCCAATCCAAAATTCGCATTCAAATTAAAAATTGTTGCACCAGGACGCACGTTAAACTCACAAGCCGTGATTTGTTACATGAATTTCTAATGCAGTGTGTCGACCATGTGATTATGTACGAACCAAAAGTGAAACAAACTCAGCTTTGAAATTGACATTTGTACTAAAAAGTAAATATTTCTTTAGTTGCTTGCTCCAAACAAATATCATAAGAACTCATGATCCTCATGTGTAAGATGCGAGTAATAACTTGTAAGAGGGGTGGCTATTATGCAGAGCCGTTCTTAAGACAAATATTAAAGCAACTTTTCCAAGGACATTTGTGTAAACAAACACTCATTAATAATTGAACCCGGAGACGTGCTTCATCCCACTTGCAGATGCTCAAAGGTAGCGTGTGATACACTTGGCTTCAGATAGTTTAAAAAAGGACTTTCATCTATGTCCCTTTATTGCAGAACACCCTGCGATCTACAAAACTTCACTGGCTGAGCCGCTTTAATGATGAAACTCAACGGAGGAAACATTAATAAATTATTTGCTGATTGCAACACATTGGTTTGAAAAGACCATCGTGTTTTTTAACAGTAAATTCACATGTTTTAGGCTATTAAAGGACTTTAATCAGGGAGGCTAACATTCTCATCCGGAAATCAAATGACATTCTGTTGTGTTCGTGCACGAGCAGAGAAGTCACATGTGAGGCCTGAGGGCCACATCAAGGTCACGATATTAGAGGTTTTTGGCCTTGTATCAAAGGAAGTCTTTTGTTAACTATTTGTCCAATTACTATTTCATATTTCAGTTCAGTTCAGTTTATTTTAAAAGGACCATGTGCAGTTACATTAAAAAGATAGTGCTACTGATGCTCATGCACGTTTTAAATTAAAGTGGAGACAAAATATATATTTGTATTTAAAATTTGGAAATGCACTGGTTTACTTTATACATTGTTCACTTTAACATTTGTCTATCTGAAGTCTTGTCAATAATGTTTACTGTTTATAGGATTATGTTGTAAATTAACAAAATAATATAAATTAAGTATGAAGTAAATATCCTGTTCAGTGAAATAGAAATTGTGAATAAAGGGGAGGAATGATAAGAAAACATGCTCTGCTCCTTTTCAATCTAAAAATCAGGTTAAAAGTGTTTCAATACAAATTATTATTTTTTTTAATTACTAAAATTGAAAAAGTGCGTAGTTGAACATTCCACGATTGTATGTGAAGGATAGAACAAAAGTGCTTAAAAACTAAATATGCATGAGTTTAAGTGTACAATTGTTTAAAAACATAAAAATTATTATCCAGCATTCGGCAGGAAAGAAATTCCCCCAAAATATGTTTCGAAATACATTATTTTAAATTAAATATATAAAAATATATTGTTTCAATCAAATAGCAAAATATGTCTTATTGTCTTTTACTTCCTTTTATCAGCAACACATAACAGATAATAGCATCATTTGATTAAAACAAAGAGCAAATAACTTAATGCAACAAGCAGAATTATCTATCACATTGAAATCATAACCAAATTTGAGAATATTATCATTTTATTTTCTTTAGCCGTGTAGAATGGCTGAATATACTTTAACGACATTCTTTACAAAGACCTCTTTGAACAATGTACTGCATCAGTTGCTTGATGCTGTATCATGATGCAGTGTCTTGATTTTAAAAGGCCACTAGAGGGCACTCTCAGTCTAAAAAAAATGTTGCGAGGTTTTATTGAGTTAGTAGATCAGAGCTGAATATAAGTATAGAGTGCCATCTAGTGGCCTTTCAAAATCAAGACACTTCACTATGATACTACGTCAAGCAGCTGATACTGTATCATGAAGCCTCAACAACACATCACTTTGAACCATGAGCTGTGAATACTTGTATGGACATTATTCAGAAGATTTCTCTATAAAAGTATATTTCAAAGCAATAACAAAGGAGGATCCGAGAAGATTGATACATTGCACCAACTGTAGTTTCCACTTTCAACTAATTTGCTGGAATACTTGGGATAATTCTAAGTATCCCTCCTTCTGGATATTTATCAAGTCTTTTGTCTCTAGTCCAAGTGCCTCTTCTTTTAATAAGATCCTCCAGACTTCTTGCCAACTTTAAGAACAGCCCATCCAAACATTTGTCTTCCATTCAATACTACTTTGGACCATTGCCACTGCGAGGGACATTTCTATTCATGCAGCTTTTTTTTTTGTATTTGCAAAGAAGAATTTTCCCTCCATATTTATTTAGCTTATTGAGTTACTGTGCTTTGCGTTTAAAGTAGCGGTTTCAAACTGTGGCATGTGAAATGATATTCTGCTTTCCGCCACTGCAAGTGCAGGCCAAGCTAAGTTACACAAAAATCCACTTTCTTTTAAGAGTAGAATATTAATCAAATTTTGATTTAAGACATGCAGGAAAGAAAGAAAAGTGAAAGAAATTGCACTGCACTTTTTTACCCAATGTCGGTGTCATAGCCTCACCTTAAGAAAAATTCCAAAAAAACAGTCAATGGACCAAAACAATTCCTTCTTCACACATGGTTGTCAAACTAATAAATGCAAGGGGTCAAAATGTAAGACACAGTCTCAGTCCACGCTTCAACAATAACTTATTCATCTCTCTTTTGATTATTATCCTAAAGCATTCGTCCTCCTTTAACTTCGTCTCCAATTCATGAATTTTTTTGGAACTAGTTGAGTTGTCAACCTGGGATTCATTTGATATTGGACTTTTTTTCGCCCAAATGATTGTTATTCAATGTCTTTGTTTCTAGAAAGATCAATGTCCAGAGACAGCCCAGGGTGAAGGTATGTATTGATGAAGAAATATCGCCACTCCGATGGTGTTGGTCCAACAATGCTGGGATGGTGTTTGATAAATTGATGACCTTGTTCAAGAACTGGGACTTGTTCGATACAGCCAAGCCGTCCCACTGATTCTGCGGTCCTTCCTTCTTTTTGGCCAAATCCTCCAATGGAAATACACGGTCTCTTTGTAATTAAAACACATCTGCTTCACGATGTTCATTGAATTTCTTTCCATCTGCAGTCAAGATCTGCACCAGCTAGAAAAGAGCCATCGGTACAACACATCTGTTAATCTCCTTAGGTTACAAAAATCTTGTATTGAGTTTAAACTCTTATGGAAATATCTATTCTTAATATAAATTATGTCACAGAAGATTAACCATGAGATCCAGGAAAGGACAAAGGGACAATACAGGAAACAGGTGGTAAAAAATTAAAACAAACACGAGTCCTGACTAACCTGTTAGAATAAAAGAGTTCACAATTTTAAAGTATTTCTCAGTCCTTGTCCATTAAACAACCCGCCAGACGCATGCACCACTAAGAGATGAAACACAAAGGAGAAAAGGCTAATATAAAAAAAAAACAAAGGACTAAAATCACTGACGAAAAAGAGCCAGGAAAGAAAATCTTATTGTCTGAGAAAACAGGTCCAAATGATAAATGGATGAAAAAGAAATTGCAATAAACTCTCAAGTCACCAGTAGTTAAACCTGAATAAACACATTTTCTTTTGTTAATGTGGTAAATTGTTTATACGCCTGATTGCAGAATTTACCAGCATCATATTCCAATGAGTCAATCAGGTGGTGTAGATTGCTCTGCGTCCTCGTTTCTTCAGCTTGTTAAATCTTATAAATACCGAGAGTGACACGCTTACTGTCAGCTCAACACCCCCTGGAAAAACTTGTCTCGGCAGCACGTTTGGATGCTCCTCTCCCGGCCCTCGCTCTGACAGAGAGCCATTTATCATGTGAGCCGGGGATGCTAAAATTTCAAATTGAAAATCAGTGATAGTGAGCCTTGCACAGCAGCGGAAATCAATTGAAGATATTTAAGGATTGTTTCTGCAGCCTCAGGGCATTGATATCATGTCAGAGATCGTGTGTGTGTGTCTGTGTGTGTGTGTGTGAAAGAGATGATATATGTAACTATTTAAAAATACACTTTCTTTTAGGCTTGTGCTCTATTTTACAGTCATATAATATAAATATAAATGAAGTTAACCTTAAATACTGTTATATGGCAATGAAAACAATTGACAAGTAAAAGATAAATTGTTTAAATAACCACATCCATTATGAATGCCTTAAATGCATGTTCTGTAATTCATAATAAAGAGTTATACTGCCACCTGTTGTTCAGAACACAACAGTGTTTTCCACGACCTCTAAGATTACATTAGTGAAGCGAATAAAAGATTTAATATACAAATCATATTGTCATTTAAGTTGTTTTTTGGTTGTTGTTATGAAAGCAGTGGTAGAGGTAGAAGTCATAGTAATATTTCTTTATTGAAATATGTAATCAGAGATGCTGGAACAGTAGCTACCGTTTCATGTTCGACCGATTAATCACAGTTTTTTTCACAGTATTTCCTTATTAGACTAGAAGAAGGTGCATAAGTTCCCTCTAAATGACACCCCTTCATCATATTCCATGTTTTCCAGATGGTCAAATGGGTAGCTTTTCTTCAGGATGAGTAGTTTTTTCAAGTCTTTTTTTTTCATTTTGGCAACACTGTGTTCTTTCAAACTAGCTTTGGTGTGTGTTTTCCACACACACCATATCTGCTACTGCGTGTGTTTTGTCGATGGAGTGTGACCTTTACTTTGTTCGTCCTGGTGCTCGGCCTCCCACGGAGCGAATCACATGATTGCCGGAGTGGGTTCTCTGACAGGGCTGCTGACATGGCAATGAAATATGGAGCCGGTGGCGAGAAACCATCTGTTTTATTTCTTTTTTTTTCAACAACTTAGAAAGTTGGCAACTTTCCCAAACATCTCATGGCAACACACCTGTTTCCTGATTCTCTCAAATGTTCTTTGCCTCGAACCTGGTCAGAAAAAAGCCGAGCTAACCAAACCAGAAGAATATTTCCGTCCAAGGTTAAAGGAACTAAACATAAGAAACACTTGAAAGTAAATCATATAAATTAATATGACTTATTCCCTTATAGAGTGCGGATTTCTCACACGTAAACGATAATGCTTGACACAGTTTATCAATGAGAAAGAAGTCAAATCCAATTTGCACTTTTGCTATTGCGGCGTATTAGTTGAGTGGGTGTGTGTGTGGGAGGCTAAATGCGTATTTTTATGTGTGTGTCAATTTGTGTTGGTTCAACATCAAACTAGTGAAGTCTATTTTGCGAAATGCAATAATTGAATTGGTTTGTAAATACGAAGACTTTTTTTTCCATACGACCAACTGTCTTTTATTTTTTATAAAGATGTATTCCCAGCATGAAACAGCACCAACTCAGTGTCGTCTTTCGCCTTAACTTCTACTTCCACTACTACAATGATGGTTGAGAACATCAACCCTTACTCAAAAGTAAATGGACTGACGAACTTTTATTCATCAGTAAAGTGTTTTTCAGAGATTGATGCTTAGTTTCTAAGCTTCACCAACTCCTAGCATCTGGCAGAACAGCTGTAGTCGAGGTATGGAAACGCAAAATCAATCTGCTGAAGTTGAAGTTTAAAGGCAGTTTACTTGAAGGGTGCCATGTTTTAGATTTAATACATGACAGTAAGACGCCTGAGCCTGAAGTAAAGTAAAGTCAAACCTCCCTCTGCATTTCACCCAACATAGTTTTATTCGGTGACTACCAAAAGCTTGTGGCCACAGTTGAGAGTAAGCACATACTGTAGATGGACCAGTAAAATGAGAGATTTTGCCTTTTGGCTCAGCTCTATTTGTTTGTCATGACAGACTCATGCATGAGACCTCTTGACTTGAGCTACTGCTCCAATTATCTTTATCTTTTCTTAACTTTTGACTTCAACTCCTCCACCTTGGTAAGAATATTTATAGTAATCAGAAAAATAAATTAATCTGTAACTCTTGTCTCTGTTATCTTGACCTTTTAAGTATATATTTTATTGAGTATTGTTTTGATTGTTTAAGCACTTTGTGACCCTGGTCTGGAAAAGCGCTCTATAAATATAAATTACTTACTTACTTATCTTTTGAGAAATCATGGTCCATTATATTTGTTCTTTATTTAAACATGGCTGCTGCAATAGCCACATAGCTAATATATAATAGCAAATCTAGGTGGTAGAAATTAAATTAAAATCGGCATAAATTAACAGACGCATTCTCTCAAATGATCTAGTTGTTCTCACTTTAAAATAGGATTAAACTTAGACTTGAATCAAACTTTTAAATATTTCAATCAGTTTTCCATGTTTCTTTAAATATGAGTGCTTTTTTTTTTTTTTTTTAAAGGAAATTATAGTCTTATATTATCTAAATGTATTTAAATGTGAGACATTGCTTTTTCTCACCTTCCTTCTCATTGAATATGTTTTAATTGAAATTATTATTTTAATAAATATTCTTATCGTTTGGTTTTTATATATGTATAATTATTTTTTTTATCAATATGATTTAATGAAATCTATTTTCTAAACTATTTTATTTATTTATTAGTAATTGAGGGACACCAGCAGTTCGGTTTAAGGCAATGTGTCTCTCTCTAGCGGGTGAATGGGGAAGCGCATTTCTTTTTTTTATCAGCAGTGCTAAAATATTACTTCAGTAATAACCTACAGGAATCTCAATAACCGGCTATAATGGCAATACAAATATTTAAAAAAAAGATTAAATATAATGAGATTTGACGAGTCAAATAATACACATTATCTATTATTTTTTTAATTATTTCTCCTACAATTTCCAAATTCCAAACATTCAACCACACTTGTTTGACATTCGATGAAGAATAAAATACTAAACAAAAGTTTTACTTTTAAAATTATTCAACAACCTTTTTGTTTAAATTATCGGCCGCTTTGCCACGTCGCCGTCGGTGACGTCATCACGCTGCTCCCAGGACAGTCGGCTCAGTTGACATCATCGCTTCCTTCCTGCTATAGTCCATGTAGCTTTTCCATCCTTGTTTTGTAACTATTAGACTGCTGTACGGCCATTAGTTCTGTCTTCGGCTGTTAACAATTACCAAGAGGAAGATGTTGAATATCCTGAATGTGTTGTTTTGTTTTGCTTGCTAGCAGAATGCTGTTAGCACGACTGACAGCTAACAACCCATGGCTAACTATCTTCCCTTGTTTCTATGGCCGTTCTTATTAGACAGCTCGCGTATTGTTGGAAGGACAAAGTTGTCGTTGTAAATACAGCGAGATGACAGATCACAGTGACTGTTAGGAAACAAGAGGATAAACCACAATGAAGTCAGAAAGCGATGCCTCTCCTTCACCTGCCAATGGGAAGCATGTTATTGGTAAGTGCTATAAAGTTAGCTGTCAGGCAGACCGCAGTATTGGTTTAAAAGAGTCCACATTCCTTTAGGGGGGTTTTCTTTCCAGTCATGCATATCAATGTATCTCGTGATCATCTTGAGGGCAAGTAATTGAAGCGACTCTGTTTGTGTTTCTAGATTCCAGCAGCAGGCGGAGCAGGAAGGAAGCAGACATCTCACAGGCCCTCAGTGCCAGTCCTGTGGACGTCGCTGCCCTGAGGAGGATGGCCATCAGTGAAGGTGGTTTACTGACTGATGAGATCCGCCAACAAGTATGGCCCAAACTGCTAAATGTCCCCCTCAAAGTCCTGGAACGGGAGCCAGGTATGATCGTCCTGCTCAAACAACTTGGGTTTACAATAGCAGAAACTAAAGTCTGAGCGAGTCGCTCCTTCGTACTAGATGCTGAACTCTGTCGCATTTTGTATTTCAGATATTGTTGAGCGAGAAAATAACAAGGATTATAACCAGGTGCTACTCGATGTTCAACGTTCACTACGAAGATTCCCGCCAGGTGAGATCGAAAACACATCTCCCATGACTGACAGTGTTGTGAAAGTGTTGTGAGTGTCAAACTTCCGTTCTTTAGTGGAGTATCGAAACATGCTTCTTCATTTAGTGCCACGATTCGATACCCTTGTCTGATCAAAACTTGATGATGTATGGAGTTCTTTACAAAAACAAATAAGTTAAAGCGACATTGAACATCAGATTAATTTGTCACTTTTGTAAGAAAATGGCTTGGAGTGAAAATGTACTAAAGCTGAAAAATGAAACTCAAGATTTGTGTGTGATGTCATTTTCTTTTTGTTATATTTGATCTTATAAAATTGGTATTTATAAAAGGTATTGTTCAGTAACCATTTACTGCTACCGCTACTCGTATCGGTATCCAAAGTGTTTGATGAATACCCAGTCCTACTAAACATGGAGGAAACACACAACTCATACATACTTTAGAAAATTGTGCTTTTGTAAATCTTACTAGAATTGGTATTTTGTCAAAGTAAAAAAGTCATTTTAAAGTATATATTTATTTATTCCCACTAGAGGTTGTCAAAACAAGTCAGCTTCTTCCAGCTTGACCCATCTTGCCATCCTGATTAGTCTCATCAATCCTCGACATTTCCTCATAAATTAAATCTGTGAATTCTTTCTTCGTCTCCCCTGCACAATCCATATGAGTTTGGACATGTATACTTTTGCTGTTTTTAAACCATGTCTTTACAAATGTCTAATTGCGAAGTAACAATTGATTTCACTTCCCCAGGCATGCCTGATGAACAGAGAGAGGGTCTTCAGGAGGAACTGATAGACATCATCCTCCGAGTTCTTGTCAGAAATCCACAGCTGCACTACTACCAGGGCTACCATGATATTGTCGTCACCTTCTTGCTGGTTGTCGGCGAGCGTCTGGCAACTGCCCTCGTAGAAAAACTTTCCACCCATCACCTCAGGTGTGTCTTTTATTTTCTTTTTATCTTTAGCACTCAAAAGTTGACTGTGCTGGAATGAAAACGTATTCCCCGTGCACCAGGGACTTCATGGATCCCACCATGGACAACACGAAACACATTCTGAACTACCTGATGCCGATCATCGAGAGGGTCAACCCTGAGGTGCACGACTTCATGCAACAGTAAGACTCGGTTGTTGATTTGGCGAATGATTTGAAGAATCCATAAAATCATTCTAATTTAACATCTGGGTGGGATCCCATAACAATGATCTAGACCCGGTCATCATTTTGTGATGAAGTAAAAGCTATATCATCTAGTTTGGAGGGTTCGGGACAAATTGATCAATCACAGTTTTGTTAGAGATTGGAAGGCCAAAAACAACAGCCAGAAGCTTTCCTGAATTCTGGTGGTTAGAGGGGAGGATTTAAAAGGCAGCAGGCAGTAGTGATGTTAGCCTATTCGCCCCCAAAATGTGTAAATTAAAAATAAGGAAATCCAGGTCCAGAATATAAATTCAAGAAAGAGGTAAAAAATGGGGAACAGCGAACAATTATCGGCGCCATCTGTTTATGACTAGCTGTAAGGAAACCTTACATTCTCCAAAGTTGTGTAGGTTTCTTGTTGTTTTATTAGTGAAATCTTTTTGCTTTGAAGCTCAGCCTTGAAGTTCACATTGGTCGACCCCATAAGTCAGGGGTTAGCAATCCAGTTCTTTTGGGGGCCATCAAGCCAAAAGAGAGCAGCCAAGGGCCAAAATATGATGGGGGGGGGGATTTTATTAAAGCATGCAAAATGGTCAACATAAAATATGCCATTTAGATATTTGTAAACCTTTGTGAAGAAGAAACTGAGAACATTTAAAAGAGAAAAATAAACCAAATAATGATCTTAATATTTACTCAAATTATTTTAGAAAGTTGTATTTCCCCTGTAATAATATGATAAATACAAACGAGGAGTGTTATTTATAAGAAAAGTATAGCTGCATTAATACAGTCAAAGGTCAATATTTGACCCCTGGACAGCACTATGCCGATGTCTGCCTTCCAATGTTCCCTAAGCTGTGGTTTGTTTTCAGGGCCGAGGTTGGGACCGTCTTCGCCCTCAGCTGGCTCATCACCTGGTTCGGTCACGTCTTATCAGATTTCCGACACGTGGTTCGGTTATACGACTTCTTCCTGGCCTGCCACCCACTGATGCCAATCTACTTCGCTGCTGTTGTGAGTTCAGAACATTGTCAGAACATTAAGATGCGATATAGAGCGTCCGGATCATTGGAATGTCCCACTAAAAACGTGGATGACTTTTTCCAGATCGTGCTGCACAGAGAAGAGGAAGTGTTGGACTGTGAATGCGACATGGCCATGGTTCATCACCTGCTGTCGAAGATTCCCCAGGATCTACCGTACGAGACCCTCATCAGCCGAGCGGGGGATCTTTTTGTCCAGTTTCCTCCGTCTGAACTGGCCAAAGAAGCTGCGTCGCACGACAAGTAATTCAATACCCAACCATCACACAGAGAAAAACGTAGTGGGAAACGATTGCAGCGGGAAATTGACAGGTTTTTTGGCGTTAGCTCTACTCTACCCTGCTCCCTTATTGTTAATTATTATTAATATTATTCAAGAATAAAGAATTTTCATTCATATTCATTTTGTAATGTTAACAATAGGCTTTTGAAAATAGTGATTTAAACATGACAAAAAAAATCTAATGAATCACATTTACTTAAATCAGTTGACAATTAGCAGGTTTAAAATCCAGATTATGATTGTAACTTGACTTTATAGATTACAATTTATTTCTACGTGATGAATAGTAACTAAAATATAGGCTGTAATAACTAAATATATATATATTTTTTAATTGTTGGGTATATTTCCTGACAGAGGTTTCCTTAATAATAAGCGATGTTCTCTTCAGCAGGTGATATTTCTTTCCTCCAGTTTCATGTCAAATCAATTACGTTTCACCTGTGAAATGTTCTCTGTTCTACAGAGAAAAAGATGAATGCTGTAAAGTTACCTTGATATCAGACATTGCTACGTAACCAGTGGAGTTTTCGTGCGCTACATACCCGAAGTTGGATCACTGATCACGGCCGGTCCAACTTCCAAAAGCCTCTTTTACTATAGGTGCGACCGTTACTGTAGGATCTGATAATATTTTGATTGACACACACAATCAAAATATTTTATATATATATATATATAGTTCAATACGACAGTCAATTTAGGATGAATAACGACATATATCACCACTTAACCTGCATCTTAACCTTCTGTCACAACTCCAGCACTAATTGGAGATAAGATGAAAAACATTTGTTTGACTCCACTACTAAAAGAATAAATTAAAATGTGTTTTTTTCTAAACTTCAGCCAAAATTATATCGATCTCCACTTCAGAAAAGGTGTCTTGACAGGTGGACACGATCTACACCTCCTTATGTTTGTGGACAGGGATGTATGCTGAAATATTCTGTACAAAGAGGCTTTAGGAGTGATCAACATTCATCACCATCTGAGTTTTCCTCGTTTTGATGAATGACACTCAGAGAGAGAAACTTAATGGTGATCAACAGTCAAAAGTATTGATGGGCTGATGAAGCTTTATGAAGGATCGTCTTCTGTAGGTGGCGCTCTCAGTGAGTTGTCTTCAAAATAGCTGTTCAAAGTAAAGATTTATAGAACGCAGTGTCATTTAATGGGCTCTGATAATGAGGTCCATGAAGCTTCATCATAGCGTATCTAGGGAACAGACCTACATACTAAGCTGCTCATTGCCATCTTTGAGGTATTTTTAATTTCTATGACACAGTTTTACAGTTTCTTATGATTATATTTTCATATATTTTACACATTTTTAATCCCTCCTGTGTCAGAGCGGTGCCCTCTAACTCTTTCTTTCTCCTACCCTCTCCTAGCATGGCGACCACGACCTTCAAGGACTTTGACCTCGCCTCCACTCAACAGCGGCCCGACTCGGTGCTGCGACGCCGGCGGCGGCAGAAACAGGCGGCGCTGGAGCGATCGACGCCGAAGGCGACGGTGGCCGTAGCGCGACCTTCAGCGGCGCGGCGGTTCGTTCGCCTGGCCGTCATGGGTTTGACCGTCGCCTTAGGAGCGGCGGCGCTCGCCGTCGTCAACTCGGCCCTGGACTGGGTGCCAAACCTGGACCTGTTTCCTTGAACTTGCGAGGACCAATCCGACGGCGGCTCTAAATATCCGAGAAGTACATTTAAAAAAAAAAAAATGAAGAATCCATCCAAGTAAAAGAAAATTGTGTTATGTTGTAATTAAAGTGTATTTATATTTTGTATTAGATAAAGTTTTCACGAGAACGATTCTTGAAACACATGAACCTGCTGCCAACTTGAATGTGGTTTTGTGTGGATGTTCGCTTGTTTGTCGCAGCAAACTCGTGTATTGATCATTCGTATGATTTGCTCATTTACCTGTTAATATGTAGCTTAAGGTAAAGCACTACAATATATTTTAACGTTTAATTTATTAGCGCTAATAAAGCAGTCAAATATAGTAAAGTTACAAAGCAAGATGAGAAGCAGGCGATGATTGGGAATCTTTTTAGGCAGGAAATTTAGAACTTAATCTTGTAGACATCTGACCTTAAGCACAAAAATGTGTTTTTGTAGAAAAGTGGTTTTATCCTTCTTATACCAACACATTTTCTAAGCATCAGATCTTTCGTAAAATGTCTTCCAAGGGGTTCCAAAGCGAGGTTTCACCTCTCATCCAAGAGGCTTCTTCAGTTCCAAATGAGTTGGTCTGAGGAGTTTGTCTTACTTGATTAAATCTTGTCGCATCTCGGGGCTTGAAAATAAATATTTTTAAATGATATAATTTGTGATTTATCTACTCCAGTTGGCTGAGATCATGTGTTTGTTTCAATAGAAGTTTGCAATCATTACTTTGTCACGGGCATTTTTCTCTGTCACCTTCTGAACTTTAAATGTATCCGAATGACACATTCAGTATTTAAAACTTTTATTTTCCGTTATAGAAAAACAAAACTTTGAGGCATTTGCACATGGTCATTCACACTGGTTTTAGCTGACGTTGCGTTTTTTTATTGCTTGGAATTTGAACCACCGTTCAAAGATTTATTAAGTTGCACCGTTTACCTGCACTTGCTGTTTAGTTCATTTGCCTTTTTATTTTGTCTGGATGAATCTGAGTCAACATGTTCACCTGCAAATAAACTATATGAGAAAATATTGTAGTTTTGAAGTGTTTGCATTAATCAATATGTGGAACACGGTGAGGGTAAAATATTTCAACAAAATTATACACCATCAGGTGATTTAAAAACATTATAAAATTGACATGCACTCACCTGAGAGATATCGTGAATAAAGGTCAGAGCCAGACCCCTAAATTTAAATTTGAAAAGTGTATACAAAATAAAGTAAATTACATTTTATAAGGCAAAAAAAGAGAGAACTTTATTTGGATAACACATTTTTTAAATAATGTTTAGCACAATACCTCTGCTTTGGCACAAACTTTTCATTTTTTTTACATTATTCAAGATTTTTTTTAAAGAGACCATGATGAGAACAAAATGTGTTACTGTTATTTGATAGCTTTGTTAGCTTAGCATAATAGCATTCATTTGTTCGAGTTAGCATCTCCGCTTGCTTTGGTTGGTTAGCAATTAGCTTAACTTCTTAAAAAGGAATCGTTATTTAAGACAACACATCAGGACAACATGCAACAGATCGACAGTTGACGCAACATATGGTCAGATGACACGCAGGACGACGCAACCGCAGACGGCGATTTGTGGCACTTATGGAACGCCATACTTTTCAACAAACGCTGTTCAATTATTATCTTCAAGCTAACACAACACACAAGAGAGACGGTATTTTAAACACACTATTAGCTACTGGCTAGCAAGGGTTCCTTCTGGGTCATTGGTAAAGAAAAAATAGCTACTGGGAGCTACTAGGTTATATTTAACATAACCAGAAAAAGAAACTAAACACACAAAAATGAAAGTTCCCAGCATTGATTTTTCTCTACAGAGAACAAATGAAGTACAATATATCAAAAATAGCAAGGAGTGTTTCCATACTTTAGTGGTTTTAAGGCACAATAAACATTCACTTTTTTTTTAAAGATTTATAACACGTGTTACTAGTGTACCCTGAGAACGTTTACATTTCTTCTGTCATTCAACCTTACTTGGAGAGTGCCTCCCAATAATCTTGATTATAATTCAGATTCAATGAGAAAAAAAGTGTTTTTAATTCATGACATCGTCCAAATGTCAGTGACAATTTTGGCAATTGGGATGACAGAGTTGGTTGTTGACGCGACACCCGCAGCCTCCACTTGCGTCTCCAGTACCCTGTGGAGACAACGCACCGTTAAACGTTGAACCAACTTTCTGTGTCGCCCGCTCACTCACGTTCGGACCCCAGCGAGCTTGTTTGGTGACCCAGCAGATTTCCGTCTTGCACATCACGCAGCAGATCCAGTCGCAGCCGTCCTTCTTCTGGACGATGATGTCGCACCGCGGACAATGCATGGCCTCGCCGCTCTGCAGCAGGTTCTGAACAAAGAGAGTGACTCCACATGAATAGGAGTCTCACACATGTACAATAGTCCAAAATCTCACACCTGTATAGAAGTCTAAAGTCTCACAGGTGAAAAGGAGTTAAAAATCTCACACCTGTACTGAAGTCTAAAGTCTCACAGGTGTAGAGGAGTCCAAAATCTCACACCTGTATAGAAGTCTAAAGTCTCACAGGTGTAGAGGAGTCCAAAATCTCACACCTGTATAGAAGTCTAAAGTCTCACAGGTGTAGAAGAGTTCAAAATCTCACTCAGTTTAATTGTCACATTGAACTACGCTATTAAATTAGTTTATAGTTTTACTTCAGAAGTATATTTGAAAAAGCTCATTGCTGATATACAGCAGCGTAAAAGTAACATTTTGACGTTATTTGTTTAGAGTTTTTGTTTTTTTATTTCTCTATTGTCCATGATGATGTCATGACCCAGCCACTAGTGCTACACTACTAGTACTATATATATATATACTATTATTCAAGACCGTTGAGCAAAAATAGGAAGGGACAAATAAAATTGTAATATAATGGCATTGTGAATATTTTCATATCCAGATCTTTAGTTTTAAGTCTGAATAATGTAAAAAAATAAAAGTAAAAGACATTAAAAAATATTTGATTTGAGTGTAACAACTTAGATAATACCACTGCTTTGGCACACATTACCAATGATTTGTAAAAAAAAAAAAAGAAACCTTGATGATGAAAAATCTATCACTATTATTTCATAGCTTTGTTGGCTTAGCATACTAGCGTGCAAAATACATGAAAGTAAATTCAAAATTAAGCCTTAGTTTTAATTGGATTTTAAAAAATGTAATGTTTTTAATTTATTATATTTAATAATTATAAAGAATACAAATATTGCATGGTTGAAATAGTTGACATTTATTTAAATTAAAGGATTAAAATAAAAATGAAAATAAAAAGTGTGTGAGATTTTGGACTCCTAGTCATGTGTAAGATTTTGGACTCCTTTTCATTCATGTGTAAGATTTTGGACTCCTATTCATGTGTGAGATTTTGGACTCCTATTCATGTGTGAGATTTTGGACTCCTATTCAAGTGTGAGATTTTGGACTCCTATTCATGTGTGAGATTTTGGACTCCTATTCATGTGTGAGATTTTGGACTACTATACATGTGTTAGATTTTGGACTCCTATTCATGTGAGAGATTTGGACTCCTTTTCATTCATGTGTATGATTTTGGACTCCTATTCATGTGTGAGATTTTGGACTCCTATTCATGTGTGAGATTTTGGACTCCTATTCATTCATGTGTGAGATTTTGGACTCCTATTCATTCATGTGTGAGATTTTGGACTCCTAATCATGTGTAAGATTTTGGACTCCTTTTCATTCATGTGTAAGATTTTGGACTCCTATTCATGTGTGAGATTTTGGACTCCTATTCATGTGTGAGATTTTGGACTCCTATTCAAGTGTGAGATTTTGGACTCCTATTCATGTGTGAGATTTTGGACTCCTATTCATGTGTGAGATTTTGGACTCCTATTCATGTGTGAGATTTTGGACTCCTATTAATGTGTGAGATTTTGGACTACTATACATGTGTTAGATTTTGGACTCCTATTCATGTGTGAGATTTTGGACTCCTATTCATGTGTGAGATTTTGGACTCCTATTCATTCATGTGTGAGATTTTGGACTCCTATTCATTCATGTGTGAGATTTTGGACTCCTAATCATGTGTAAGATTTTGGACTCCTTTTCATTCATGTGTAAGATTTTGGACTCCTATTCATGTGTGAGATTTTGGACTCCTATTCATGTGTGAGATTTTGGACTCCTATTCAAGTGTGAGATTTTGGACTCCTATTCATGTGTGAGATTTTGGACTCCTATTCATGTGTGAGATTTTGGACTCCTATTCATGTGTGAGATTTTGGACTCCTATTAATGTGTGAGATTTTGGACTACTATACATGTGTTAGATTTTGGACTCCTATTCATGTGAGAGATTTTGGACTTTGTTTTATGAGAAACGGACTCTTACTTAACATATTTAAATGTACACTTCCATACAGAAGGTAAGAACTTTGCCTATTTTGTAAGCAGTCAGATGGAACTTTGTATACGTATTTTAAAAAAACTGGTTGACAGAAAACACACGCACATCTCTGGTTAACGTGTCGTCCCACAACCCTTACCTCTTCGTACAGCGCCACGGACGCCTCTTCTTCCACGAGAAACAGCGCCTCGTCAGGGTCCGACTCCCAGTCATCAGGGATTTCATATTCCTTCGATCGTTCGGCACTGCACATCTCGCTATTGGATTTTGCCTTTTTGTCCTAAAGAGAATTTCAGATGTTTTTTTTGGATTGAGTGTTTTGTCCTTGTTCTTTTTTTTCTTCTTTTTTTCGGTTTAATTCCCGGGGATTTGAAGATTTCCTGTCATTTGTCATTTTCGACTCCATGTGTAAGATTTTGGACTCCTATTCATGTGTGAGATTTTGGACTCCTATTCATGTGTGAGATTTTGGACTCCTATTCATTCATGTGTGAGATTTTGGACTCCTATTCATGTGTGAGATTTTGGACTCCTATTCATGTGTGAGATTTTGGACTCCTATTCATTCATGTGTGAGATTTTGGACTCCTATTCATGTATGAGATTTTGGACTCCTATTCATTCATGTGTGAGATTTTGGACTCCTATTCATGTGTGAGATTTTGGACTCCTATTCATGTGTGAGATTTTGGACTCCTATTCATGTGAGATTTTGGACTCCTATTCATTCATGTGTGAGATTTTGGACTCCTATTCATGTGTGAGATTTTGGACTCCTATTCATGTGTGAGATTTTGGACTCCTATTCATGTGTGAGATTTTGGACTCCTATTCAAGTGTGAGATTTTGGACTCCTATTCACGTGTGAGATTTTGGACTCCTATTCATGTGTGAGATTTTGGACTCCTATTCATGTGTGAGATTTTGGACTCCTATTCATGTATGAGATTTTGGACTCCTATTCATGTGTGAGATTTTGGACTACTATACATGTGTTAGATTTTGGACTCCTATTCATGTGAGAGATTTTGGACTCCTTTTCATTCATGTGTAAGATTTTGGACTCCTATTCATGTGTGAGATTTTGGACTCCTATTCATGTGTGAGATTTTGGACTCCTATTCATTCATGTGTGAGATTTTGGACTCCTAATCATGTGTAAGATTTTGGACTCCTTTTCATTCATGTGTAAGATTTTGGACTCCTATTCATGTGTGAGATTTTGGACTCCTATTCATGTGTGAGATTTTGGACTCCTATTCAAGTGTGAGATTTTGGACTCCTATTCATGTGTGAGATTTTGGACTCCTATTCATGTGTGAGATTTTGGACTCCTATTCATGTGTGAGATTTTGGACTCCTATTAATGTGTGAGATTTTGGACTACTATACATGTGTTAGATTTTGGACTCCTATTCATGTGAGAGATTTTGGACTTTGTTTTATGAGAAACGGACTCTTACTTAACATATTTAAATGTACACTTCCATACAGAAGGTAAGAACTTTGCCTATTTTGTAAGCAGTCAGATGGAACTTTGTATACGTATTTTAAAAAAACTGGTTGACAGAAAACACACGCACATCTCTGGTTAACGTGTCGTCCCACAACCCTTACCTCTTCGTACAGCGCCACGGACGCCTCTTCTTCCACGAGAAACAGCGCCTCGTCAGGGTCCGACTCCCAGTCATCAGGGATTTCATATTCCTTCGATCGTTCGGCACTGCACATCTCGCTATTGGATTTTGCCTTTTTGTCCTAAAGAGAATTTCAGATGTTTTTTTTGGATTGAGTGTTTTGTCCTTGTTCTTTTTTTTCTTCTTTTTTTCGGTTTAATTCCCGGGGATTTGAAGATTTCCTGTCATTTGTCATTTTCGACTCCATGTGTAAGATTTTGGACTCCTATTCATGTGTGAGATTTTGGACTCCTATTCATGTGTGAGATTTTGGACTCCTATTCATTCATGTGTGAGATTTTGGACTCCTATTCATGTGTGAGATTTTGGACTCCTATTCATGTGTGAGATTTTGGACTCCTATTCATTCATGTGTGAGATTTTGGACTCCTATTCATTCATGTGTGAGATTTTGGACTCCTATTCATGTGTGAGATTTTGGACTCCTATTCAAGTGTGAGATTTTGGACTCCTATTCACGTGTGAGATTTTGGACTCCTATTCATGTGTGAGATTTTGGACTCCTATTCATGTGTGAGATTTTGGACTCCTATTCATGTATGAGATTTTGGACTCCTATTCATGTGTGAGATTTTGGACTACTATACATGTGTTAGATTTTGGACTCCTATTCATGTGAGAGATTTTGGACTCCTTTTCATTCATGTGTAAGATTTTGGACTCCTATTCATGTGTGAGATTTTGGACTCCTATTCATGTGTGAGATTTTGGACTCCTATTCATTCATGTGTGAGATTTTGGACTCCTAATCATGTGTAAGATTTTGGACTCCTTTTCATTCATGTGTAAGATTTTGGACTCCTATTCATGTGTGAGATTTTGGACTCCTATTCATGTGTGAGATTTTGGACTCCTATTCAAGTGTGAGATTTTGGACTCCTATTCATGTGTGAGATTTTGGACTCCTATTCATGTGTGAGATTTTGGACTCCTATTCATGTGTGAGATTTTGGACTCCTATTAATGTGTGAGATTTTGGACTACTATACATGTGTTAGATTTTGGACTCCTATTCATGTGAGAGATTTTGGACTTTGTTTTATGAGAAACGGACTCTTACTTAACATATTTAAATGTACACTTCCATACAGAAGGTAAGAACTTTGCCTATTTTGTAAGCAGTCAGATGGAACTTTGTATACGTATTTTAAAAAAACTGGTTGACAGAAAACACACGCACATCTCTGGTTAACGTGTCGTCCCACAACCCTTACCTCTTCGTACAGCGCCACGGACGCCTCTTCTTCCACGAGAAACAGCGCCTCGTCAGGGTCCGACTCCCAGTCATCAGGGATTTCATATTCCTTCGATCGTTCGGCACTGCACATCTCGCTATTGGATTTTGCCTTTTTGTCCTAAAGAGAATTTCAGATGTTTTTTTTGGATTGAGTGTTTTGTCCTTGTTCTTTTTTTTCTTCTTTTTTTCGGTTTAATTCCCGGGGATTTGAAGATTTCCTGTCATTTGTCATTTTCGACTCCATGTGTAAGATTTTGGACTCCTATTCATGTGTGAGATTTTGGACTCCTATTCATGTGTGAGATTTTGGACTCCTATTCATTCATGTGTGAGATTTTGGACTCCTATTCATGTGTGAGATTTTGGACTCCTATTCATGTGTGAGATTTTGGACTCCTATTCATTCATGTGTGAGATTTTGGACTCCTATTCATTCATGTGTGAGATTTTGGACTCCTATTCATGTGTGAGATTTTGGACTCCTATTCATGTGTGAGATTTTGGACTCCTATTCATGTGTGAGATTTTGGACTCCTATTCATTCATGTGTGAGATTTTGGACTCCTATTCATGTGTGAGATTTTGGACTCCTATTCATGTGTGAGATTTTGGACTCCTATTCATGTGTGAGATGTTGGACTCCTATTCATGTGTGAGATTTTGGACTCCTAGTCATGTGTAAGATTTTGGACTCCTTTTCATTCATGTGTAAGATTTTGGACTCCTATTCATGTGTGAGATTTTGGACTCCTATTCAAGGGTGAGATTTTGGACTCCTATTCAAGTGTGAGATTTTGGACTCCTATTCATGTGTGAGATTTTGGACTCCTATTCATGTGTGAGATTTTGGACTCCTATTCATTCATGCGTGAGATTTTGGACTCCTATTCATTCATGTGTGAGATTTTGGACTCCTATTCATTCATGTGTGAGATTTTGGACTCCTATTCATGTGTGAGATTTTGGACTCCTATTCAAGTGTGAGATTTTGGACTCCTATTCATGTGTGAGATTTTGGACTCCTATTCATGTGTGAGATTTTGGACTACTATACATGTGTTAGATTTTGGACTCCTATTCATGTGAGAGATTTTGGACTTTGTTTTATGAGAAACGGACTCTTACTTAACATATTTAAATGTACACTTTCATACAGAAGGTAAGAACTTTGCCTATTTTGTAAGCAGTCAGATGGAACTTTGTATACGTATTTTAAAAAAACTGGTTGACAGAAAACACACGCACATCTCTGGCAGGTTAACGTGTCGTCCCACAACCCTTACCTCTTCGTACAGCGCCACGGACGCCTCTTCTTTCACGAGAAACAGCGCCTCGTCAGTGTCCGACTCCCAGACATCAGGGATTTCATATTCCTCCGGTCGTTCGGCACTGCACATCTCGCAGCCCGGTCGCGAGGGCTTGTTCTTAAACGTGCATGATGGACATTCCCAGCCCGGCTACAAAGACAGGTTACACATGCTCAGCGGAGGCGGATCATCGAGGAGGGTCAGTGATTTAGAGGGAGTTCAACGAATGAAGGGGGATTGAGAGGAGCCACAGAAACAGTTCAGGGGTGAGAAAAATGTTGCCAAGAGACACCAGGAAACCAAAGATCCTCAATCCCAAAAGATGCACAGAAATTACGGAAGGACCTGTGACGAACAAGGATGACCTGTGTGGGTACATTCTGACCTGTTCCGAAGCTTCTGGAGTCTGAATTTTGGGAGGAGGGATATCAATCCTTTGTATTTGAGCTACTTGTTCGTCATTTCCACCTCTGGGCATAAGATCCATTGTCTTCATGGACTCCACGATGCCTACGATCAATCACCCATAACACCACATGTTAATTGAACAATAAATGAACATCAAATCTCAACTATTTTCTACTTTTAATCAATTGATTATGTATTCTCCCTTTTTTGAGGCGATGATGTATTTACACATATTTTATTAAGTGACGACTAAAGGTTAAAAACTTGATAATGCATCATTACAATGATTAAAAGATCTACAGTGTAAAAAAAAATCACTAATATAACACATACTTCTGCCAAGGAAGTTATTTAAAAACAACATAGACAACATTAGAAGCTATACATGTACATCTGGAACTACAAAACCCCAACAAAAAAATTCAAAAATCACATTTCCTTAAATTGTATTCAATCCTGTTAGTCTGCTTTTGAGTTACTCTGGCGAAATACAAGCTCCTTGACAATAGTTATAAAATAATAAGACTTTTCAATACTGCCAGATTTTGCCTTCAAAAAAAGGAATTTGATTGTACAAAGCTTGAATATAATGTATATTCTGTATATTACTAGCAGCATTTTATGCTCCTTTAAAAATAAACATTGCTAGTGAAGTGTTTAAAGAGACATTCATTTTTGGCAGAAAGAAAACGAAACATTATTCTATTTACGTGACACATACCAGTTTAATGTTTTGTTTTAAAGTAAACATTGTATATTTCCCTTTTATTTAGTTATTATCTCTATTCTAATTTTTTTTTTTTTTTACTTGTCCAGTGATCCCCAACAACCAGGTCGTGGGGCATTTGTTGTCAAAAAATATATATATATTTATTCGTATATCTGATTTAACTATAATAACAGTGTGAAAAGTGTTTTATTTTGAAAAAACGACCTAATATTATCCAAAGTAATTTCAGTCTGTGACTCTTGACACTACAAACAGTCAAACAGACAAACTTTAAATGACAAAAATTTGTATTTTTGCAGAGAAACCAGCCACGGATTCCTTCTGTCTCAGTTATATGTTAAAATTAATTCTTCATGAACTTATTTTTTTTTTGTGCTGGTCATGCTTTTTATTTTTTGCAGTTTTAATCTTATGGTTCGGTTAATGGTGCAAAAATGCTTGGGGACCCGTGAAGTGTCAAAAGCATCTGAGGTTTGTTCGTCTTTTTCATCAAATGTTCATGAACTTTTATCTGAGATTTACAGAAAATAAGGTAACGTTGGTTAAATATTAATTAAGATTAAAGGGAAAGCTACATATTTGATTGAAGGTGGCACTAGAGTTATTATTACATCATAGACCAATGGAAGCCACGTAGTAGGCGTAACGGATGAGGAATCTATTTGGAGAGATGGCAAAACAAGTTTGCAGGGATTAAAGTGAAAAAAAATGATTTGACTGAAAAAAAATTGGCAAGCCACATGGTATGCATTATATAGTGATTTAACTGTAGCCCACTACATGCAAAGTGCTTTTCCGACTGAAGCGGCTGCCACATAGGCACCTGCACACACCTATAAAACAGAATGACAATCATCAACAATCATCATAGTTTTATCCTACTAGTTTAAATTGGTCTCAAAAAGGTCCTTAAGAATATGGTCAAATCATTTAGGTTTCAATCATTTCAAGAAAGGTTTTACCTAGCTTATTTAAGAAATAATTGTCCAAATAGGATTCCAGTGCACATTTTATTTAAACCTCACAAAAACAGAATACAGTAAACATTTTGTTTTGAACCCCAGCTGCAAACATGGCAAAACTTAAGTCACTTTTTCTTTTTAGCCACGAAGCCAAATGTCTCAAGCATGGCTACACCTGACCCTCGTTTTTTTTGGCTTGACTTTCTATTGGAAGTGGAGGCAGTGGAAGGCCCAGGGGCCCTGGAGGAGGCAGAAGGGGCCTTGGAGGCAGCAGGAGCATCAGGGGCCCTGGAGGAGGCAGCAGGGGCCTTGGAGGCATCAGGGGCCCTGGAGGAGGCAGCAGGGGCCCTGGAGGAGGCAGCAGGGGCCCTGGAGGAGGCAGCAGGGGCCTTGGAGGGGGCAGCAGGGGCCTTGGAGGAGGCAGCAGGGAACCTGGAGGAGGCAGCAGGGGCCTTGGAGGAGGCAGCAGGGGCCTTGGAGGAGGCAGCAGGGGCTCTGGAGGAGGCATCAGGGGCCCTGGAGGAGGCAGCAGGGGCTCTGGAGGAGGCATCAGGGACCCTGGAGGAGGCAGCAGGGGCCCTGGAGGAGGCAGCAGGGGCCCTGGAGGGGGCAGCAGAGGCTCTGGAGGAGGCATCAGGGGCCCTGGAGGAGGCAGCAAGGGCCCTGGAGGAGGCAGCAGGGGCCTTAGAGGAGGCAGCAGGGGCCCTGGAGGAGGCAGCAGGGAACCTGGAGGAGGCAGCAGGGAACCTGGAGGAGGCAGCAGGGGCCCTGGAGGAGGCAGCAGGGAACCTGGAGGGGGCAGCAGGGGCCTTGGAGGGGGCAGCAGGGGCCTTGGAGGGGGCAGCAGGGGCCTTGGAGGGGGCAGCAGGGGCCTTGGAGGAGGCACCAGGGGCCTTGGTAACCCTTTTCACCTTAATTGCCTTGAGTACCCTAATGGCCTCTCTCAGTTTCAATTTGTTTTGCTGTTGTTTTTTGTCTTCTCTCTCTGTCAAATAAGCCTTGTATCTTGCATAAGACGAGAGACACTTTTTCCTCAATTTTGAAATTGTAGGCTGTTTCACCTCTTGCCTTTAAGTGTGACTTGATGACAGCAAGGCCTTCGTATGTCGCAATATCAAGTCGGGCTCGGTCACTCTCTATTATGTCATCCATTATATTGAAGGAACCCTCAACAAGTGGGCCAGTAAACACAGATAGAAGAGCCTTCACCAATTTTGACAGAATGGGGAATCGCATGTCTCCTGTAGAAGTCTTCCTCGCAAGAATTTTCCCCCACCAGTCACAGTCAACTTTTGCCATTTCAGTCAATTCCTGTGCCTGCTCTCTCAGATCAGGGTCAACCTGGTAGTCTCGGACCTCCTCATCCAATTGACCCAGCTCCTCTGAATTCACAACATTGGGCAAGGCTTTGGCCAAAATATTAAATGCCTCCTGGATTGTTTCCTCACTTATGAGGGCAGGGCTTAGGGCTGACAAAGAAGCGATTACTTTGTTGGACAGAGGGAGACTTCGAAGAAGAAATTCTGCTGCCTTGATGTAACCCTCACGTAGACAACGGTAAACTGTTTTCACCCAAGGTTTCTTTGTCACTCTTGCCTTGTTGAAGGCTTGGTGACTGAACCTCCCGACAGACAGCCGTTTGTCTGAATATTGAAGCTGGTCATTCTTCAAATCCACTTTTAGCAGGTCTTGCACAGTCAATGGGACAGCAGTTGGCTTAATGAACTTGGACAGAAGTTCCCTCACCAGCACCACCATTTCAGCATGGAGCAGATGGACCATAGGCTTCTCGTGTTGCAATTTTTTCAAGAATGCCTGGAAAGTCGGAAGAATGCCTAGAAGAAAAACAGACAGATCAAGATAGGGCATTTGTTATTGAAAGCTTTAAGCATTAAAACTAAGACAATGCGGACCTCTGTCAAAACCGCTCCATGCTTGTTATTTCTCGAATAGATATCACAGTGCATAACAACAGGACATAATACAACATACAGAATAGAATAAAATAGCCCAATTCTTAATTTACCAGTTCAAAGTTAAAATATGTTGTAAGGCTCAAGGATCTTCCTTCAAAAACATTTTTCAGAATTAAGCAAGAAATAAGGTAAATGTAGATTGATCTGTTCTTGAGGTTGCGTTATTTTAAGGCTTTTATAGATAATGGAGCAGCAGGCATGCAAAGCGTATATGAAGGCCCCAATGAGAACATTAATGTATTTTTCAAATACAATATTGTAGCCTAAAGGGAATATTAGTTTTTTAAATAGAAAAACGTTTGCCATTCTCATAGCCTAAAATGAACATACCTCGGTATAAATCGAGTAATGCTGTAAGCTTGTCAAACTCTGAAAAGATCTTGCAGATACGTGTCTTCCGGCTTTTGTTTGTAGCTGTTCCTGCCCTAGCAGAAATTGCCATGTCATTTTGCATCACAGTGATCCTGGCCCTCTCCTTAGATGTGACTGCATTCTTGTCAAGGATCTGGTTCAAGAGTCCCCTGTGCATAACATTTTTAAAAGAATACTACATTAGACACAAGGAATCTGCATGTAAGGTAGACATGAGAAAAAACAATTAGAGTCAAACGTAATAATTCTGTGATATCTGAAGGCACTACAGACACAATACACTATGGGTGCTGCACTAGTTTCATGCAATGAGAGAGATTGCCGTTGCCCAATAATGTAGAAATCTACCAGTAAAATGTAAAACAAGTTGGCTTTTATGAATACTAAAATATCAGTTGAATGTGGGTCCATTAGGATCCCCCTTCGAGTAATTGGGGCTATCACCACCAAGCAAGTATAGATAGATAAATATGTGGATAAATGGAATTTAAGATGAAAATATTAACTATGACATGGAAATCTATTCTATCATACATATACTATGATTATTGTCAGCCATTGCACATCACAAATCATTATTATGTGTGTCTATACTAGTGTTTGTCTGCCTGCCTGCGTGCATGTGGCGTACATAACACAAGTGACCATAATACAACAAAGTTAGGCCTACCTGTGTCTGTCCTTGTCCTTTGGAGACAGAATGCTGTAGTAGTGGACAACCAGAGGATCCAGAAGTTCCTTGGTGCCGTTACAAACTTCCAGAATTTGAAGGAACATGCTGCTGATAGGGCGCATGAGAGTCTTGGGCGTAAAATGGAGTAGGCATTGGATCTCTCCAAAAATCTTTGCTTTGGCGACTTTTCAATGTCATTAAATATGTCTGAACAAAACTCCTCCACATATCCTTGGAATGGACTACACAGAGCCTGGATTCGTCCACATTGAGGGAAAACATATGACCCTGTAGCTTGGATGACAACTCAGTTTTGAACTGGGCACCAATGCCATGTGTAGACAGGTACGACGCGTGTGCATTTGACATCGACAATCTAGACAGAGCACTTCGATCCTCGGCCATGGCAGTAACTAGTTTTACTAGGGGCTGGGCTAGAGTAAACGAAAGATCGTGTTCAGCTATGAAAGCACATATGCGCACTTTTTGGTTGCACACACGATCAGCCATGGAAATAGGGGCCTCGGTTGTTACTGTAACGGCACCAGGCAGAGAGGAGGTATGTTGCAGTGCGCGAACAGCAGCCTTGTGTTTAGCATCTGCAGCATGGCGTGCTAACACTTTCTTGCCATTGCCGCCATACGGGATTTTTTTATGACAAATCACGCACATACACACACCTGACAATGTCATCTTTTTGCACCATGTGCGAAACAGCTTTCCATCATCCCCCACTTCGTCTAACCAAGCCCATCTCCATTTGTTTTTAATCTTCCCGTCAATTTGACCAGTGTCAGTACCCTCTTCAGCAAACAACGACTCCATGCTGTCATTAGGCTCAGTCAAGTTACCTGGGAAGGTTTTACGAACTAAGCGTGCTGAATCCAAACAACAAATCAAAAAGAGAAACGCGCCCCGCAATAACCTACCGTAAACCATAAAGTAGAATATAGCGAAATGTCTACTGCTACACTGAAGGTTATACATTCAACTGGTTATACTGCCGCTAGCCTAGGCTAGCTTACAGCAGAACGACAAAATGCCAACATGAAAAGCAGAACATTTTTTAACTTACCTGATAAACTGATCTTTATCCATGGCCCAACCATATCCATATCCATATCCATATCCATATCAGGTCTATCCACACGGCTATTGCTTTTGAGTTAGGACTACCACACATGAGTTAGCGTCACTGCTGCTGTAAACAAACACTTGACGTTCAGCACACCGTTCTCACAGGGGCAGACTCTGTTTCTGATTGGTTGCTGAAGGTCAATGGGAAAGGAGCTACATCGGTTTGTTCAGCCAGCAGATAGAGGGCGCCAGAAACGCACAGAGACCAGGCACTTGGAATCACACTGCAAACGAATGCATAGGACGCGCCGAAATCAGGGATTGTTATTTTAGAATTTTTAGATTTTTTTTTTCCGTCTCATAATTTTAATTTGACGGAATTCCGTCACCCTGACGGAAAACTTTAATCCCTGAGTTTGTCACCTCTTTGAGGATGTAACACGACAGACTAAACAAAGAAATCCATTTCTGGTTTTGACAATCAGTGTCAGATAATTTCACCGACTTTTTTTGGGGGGGGATTGAAAAGTGTAGATTTAACCCTGGAAAAGCTGCTGATCCTGCTCCAGGTGCTGCTGCCGATGCGTGAGGTGGGCGGCGCGGGGCGACAGCAGGAACAGGAAGGCCTTGTCATCGCTGGATCGGACGCCGTGGCTGTGCAGAGTCTCCCGGTCCTGTGCCAGGCGCTTCCCAATGACCCATCGCTGGAGGTCAGGATGGAACCCATAGGTGTTGTTAATCTGAAGACAAAACAGCGTGTTTCAATACTTTGTATAATCGTTATTGTTGACGTTTGAATTTAAAAAAGGTACATCGATGAGACTGAATCTATAAATGAAGGGGGGAAAAAAATCATATTTAAATAGGAATTATCATTATGATCAATTGTTTAGTGATGAGGTATCACGATACAGCGTCTTCATTTTAAAAGGCCATTAGATGTCACTCTCTGTTTGAAAATGATGCCAGGTTTTATTGAATTAGTAAATCAGAGCGAAGATATATTTTCGGTACTTAAAGTCGCACTTAAAAGCCTTTAAGCTTCTCAAAAAAACGATTGGAAACGAGTGCGCTTTATAATCCGGAGCACCATATATATGAACATTACGTGGTGGGTGATTTGTTTGCTAACACTTTCAATGACTCCTACATGCGGTGGGCGGGATTACGTCATTGCTTCATCAGGGGGTGGTATTAACGACGCACGTCACATGATGGCGGACATCTATGGAGTAAGATTACTGCCACCGTTTTGAGCGAGTGTGTCTTGTTTGTTGTACACTCAAAATCACTCTGCTGCGCGCTCAACCAGTCATACACGTGCTTTAACATGCCATACACGCACGCTCTAGCCGTCATACACGCACTCAACTTCACTACTCAACACCAGTCTCACGCGCTGCTGCTTGAAGCCTTTAATCATTATTTGAACATCGTTTACATGGGAGTGAACAGAGTTTTCAGAACGCTTAATGAAGTTTGACTTCATCTGACTGTTTTGTTGACATTCCCTTTAGCAAAGCTTTATCTAGTGGATGCATAACGCAACCCCAGTCTAACGTTTGACTGTATCTTTTATTCTATGCGCCCTATTTATGAAAACAGTTCTAAAATAGGCCATTCATTGAAGGTGCGCCTTATAATCCGGTACGCCTAATAGTGCAGAAAATACGGTATATAGAAGAGTGTGCCATCTAGTGGGCTTTCAAAATGGAGACACTTTATCGTGATGCCTCATCAGTGGTTATAATTAACAACCTCTTCAAACTCATTTTACCTTGTTTTTCAGCTCCAAGATGGTCATTTCCGACAAAACCTGGACCGATATCGGCACACAATTCTCAGACAGGGCGTCCTCCACGCCGACACATAACCTAAGACACAAACAAGTGTAAACACAAATCCTGTTGCCGTCGTAATGATAAATCTTGGAAAGGGTCGCACCTGAAGGATTCGTGAGGATAAGCCTGTCTGTGGATGCTGACGGTCACGGGGAGGCTGAGTTCTGAGAGCTCCCTGGAGAGTCTGGACGCCTTCTCGCCATCTCCACAACTCAGAGCTTTACTCAGAGACGTGGCCAGCTCTTCGGCTGCAGGGAACACAAATCAGACTAGGAATCACTTTGAATACTGCGGGTATTTTTTGGGGACTTTTCTGAATGATAAAACTCACACTCTAGAGTAAACCAGTTCTACGTCATTGGTGCTCCGCCCTCTAACGGCTTCGCTATTGGTTTACCCCGAGGCACCGCCTCGTCTCTGAGAAAGCTTAATGAACTCGCCACCCAGCAGGGGGCAGTCCACTTCCTATAAAGGCAGGAAGCACCCGCCGCACTTTCTCCTTTTTCAACTCAGCGAGAAAGCTCCTGACAGTGGAATGTAATGATGGCGAATGAATTTTGAAGTGAACCATGTGTGCACGAAGACTCCCTGAAGAGGAGACACACATGTCTGCTTCGTTTGTCTAGAGACCCAAATCACGCGTGATGATTATGTGGCCTTCCGAGCGCTTCCCACGGCTTTTGATGGGAAGCGTTCGAGGCTTGTCGACCCACGCCGCCTCAGATCATGATTATGATCAACACAGGACTGCCATGTTGTTTAAGAAAGCAACATGGCAGTCCTGTGAGCCGACTCGACAAGCTCACGTTCCAACGTGTTGGGCCCTGATGAGTCGAGCTGAGTCGTCCATCGATCATGAACAGACGTCGACTAGGAGGACGACTGGCTCGCTGCATGGAGTCGACCATGGGGTATGCGAGAGCGATCAGGTAAGTATCTCTTGCAGGCCACATGGCCCTCCTGCAGCGCACTCGACGGGTTCACTTGAGAGGTGTTAGTGTGCATGTGGCTCCGCCTGTGAGTGTGACGTATTCACAGGCGTCATTAGAGACTTTCGCCGCTAATGCTAAGCTAACATGCTCCGCCGTTCATAGACGGCGAGAGTTTCCTCTCAGAACACAGTTCGGAGGAGGTTTTTAAACCCCTTCGTCCGGGTCATGCCGAGACTGTAATAACGGAGTCTGTCCACACGAATGAAGGGCAGACTCAACCATGTGCTTTGTTTCCAGATAAGCAAATGTCCACGAGACCGGCTTGATCAGCTGTGTTTACTTCCGTGTTGACATGCGCTGACGGGGTTTGACCGCCGATGAGCGTTGTCAAGAAAATCCCGGCGCCATGGATGACGTCACGTTTGGCGGAGAAACGTCATGGATGACGTCACGTTTGGCGTGATGACGAGGCGCGACGGGGATACGCGGAGACGGAGATCCCGTTTGTCGGCATCATCATCTGGTGCTGGGGGGAAGCGTCACCAGAGACCAGCCACCCCAGCAGCACCAACAACATCGGCAACAGCGGCGGCGTGCGACGAGTGAGCGTCGCCAAGATCCGCAGCGCGAGCCGGGGAGCCAGCAGCCGCAGCAGAGTCGACAGCCGAGGGCTCCTCCACCCCCCCTATTCATTCAAGGGAATGTGTCGGGAATAAAACAAGATAACGTATGACGTTTCTGTGGTTCGTTCTGAAAGATGTTAGTAGTGTGCATGTGGCTCCGCCTGTGAGTGTGACGTATTCACAGGCGTCATTAGAGACTTTCGCCGCTAATGCTAAGCTAACATGCTCCGCCGTTCATAGATGGCGAGAGTTTCCTCTCAGAACACAGTTCGAAGGAGGGTTTAAACCCCTTCGCCCGGGTCATGCCGAGACTGTAATAACGGAGTCTGTCCACACGAATGAGGGGCAGACTCCAACCACATGTGTTTTGTTTACAGACGAGCAGAGGTCCGCGAGACCGGCTGAGTCAGCTGTGTTTACTTCCGCGTCGACCAGCGCTCGTGCCCGACAGAGCTTGACAGCGGAGGTGAGTGGAACTAGTCCAGACATGTCTATGTTGACCGGAGGTTGTTCCTTCCCCCACAGCGCTGTCTACAAGCACTGGCACCGTGGAGGACGTCACGTTTGGCGGCGGAGAAACGCCATGGAACTGACGCAACCTGGTGTTTTTACGCGCGAGTTTTCTCGCCGTCCTGAGACCAGGCGAGGGCGAAGAAATTCCGCCCCGTCTGGTCGATCAACTGGAGAGGTGCGTGGCGGTCGGATCTCACGAGTGACGAGCAGGTCTGGACCGCCAGCGGAGCTTGAGAATGTACGGGACCGGGTGAGTGATGCGGTGCCGACGCGCGCGCGACCTAACTCACTTCAGCTCCGGGTTAATTCTCCAGCACATTCCTCCACATCGCGGGTTTTGTCAGCTCCGGTGACACTAAGAAGTGCTCAGGGAGTTGGGAAGACTTCCGGGGGGGGAAGGGAACACGCACGACGCGCATCTGAGGTGTCTCACGCGCACTTGCGCGCTTCTCCCACAGAGCCGGTTTTATGTATGAGAGTGGGGGTTCTAGTGAATCCAACTCGAGTACATGCTCTGTGGATTCAAGAGATAGAGACGCGGCTTGTGTGATGCCCTTTCGTCTACGGCCCGCGGGCGGAGGACTACCCAAGGTTCGCCAGGGCTGCGGTTCTGACAGAACATTATTCGGCTTGGAGTCGCCTGGTTTTACTTCTAAGACCCACTTGGCTGGGGGGAGTAATCAGGCGAGGCTATGCGCTACATTTTGCCCGTCAACCCCCCCCTTTTTCAGGGATTCTCTGGACGCGTATGGCGGAGCAGGAGAAATTATCCTGTTTGAGAAACGAGGTGTCTACTCTGCTGCAGAAGGAGGTCGTAGAACTGGTCCCTGCAGCCGAGATGATGACAGGGTTTTACTCCCGGTACTTCCTCGTGGCGAAGAAGACCGGGGGTTGGAGGCCCATTCTGGACCTCAGCTATTTGAACAAGTTCATAGCTACCCGCCCGTTTCGCATGTTGACGGTCAAGAAACTGCTTTCAGGTGTAAGTCCAGGAGATTGGATGACCGGGCGAGCTGAATGCAGTAGCGGACAGACTGTCGAGGGGGGCCGTCCAGGACGAATGGGGTCTGTCCGAGGCAGTGGCAAGCGAGATCTGGTCTCGATTCGGTCACCCGGTTGCAGACCTCTTCGCCAGCAAGGAGAAATTCAAATGCCCTCTTTGGTTCTCCCTCAGGGCTTCGGATTGCCCCCCACTAGGCGTGGACGCTTAGCCCATTCGAGGTGGCCGGTCGGTCTACTGTTCGCCTTCCCTCCTCCGCGGCTCCTTCTCCCCTTGATTCGGAGGGCGAGGCGGGGGGGGCTGAGGTTAATTCTAGTAGCACCAGACTCCCCGGGGGCGCTCTGGTTCCCAGACACCCCCGGTGCTGGGCCGGCCTCTCAAGGTGTGGCTCCTGCACGGGACGAGCTGATCGGGACTTTGGCCCGGGCCCCGTCAACACGCAGGCTTTATGCCTCAAAGTGGGGGATTTCTCCCGCTGGTGTTCAGACAGGTCCTTGGACCCCAGCTCTTGTTTGGTCTCCGCTATCCTGTCTTTCCTGCAACATTTGCTGGATAACGGGCGGACTGTGACGACTGAGAGTGTTCGCATCAGCCATAGCGACGAGGCATGTCGGATTTGAGGGTGCTTCGGTTCGCGCCCACCCCTTGGTGGCGCGTTTCCTGCGGGGTGCCTGCAGGCTTCGACCTCCTGCAAGGCCTTCCAGCCCTCAGTGGGATCTCCAGTTGGTACTGGACTCTCTCACAGGCCCGACCTTCGAGCCTCTTGACCAAGTCCCACTGGATATCTTGTCTTTCAAGGAATCGCTCCTTCTGGCACTAACAACCACGAAGAGAGCAAGTGAGCTTTGTGCCCTCTCCATTAACCCTGAGTGTCTTCCTTTGGCGTCGAGGAGTCTTCGGTGTCTTTGCGTCCTAACCCAGCGTTCCGCCCGAAGATTCTGAGTTCCTTGTTCCGGGCGACGACCTTCACGCTGCGGGCCTTTCACCCGCCGCCCCACTCGGACCCGGGTCAGGAACGTCTCCACCTGTTGTGTCCAGTGAGGGCGTTGGCCTGTTACTTGCGGCGGGTGGCCGTGTTTAGGCGCTCTGATGCCCTCTTTGTCTGCCACGGTAGATGCCGACGGGGAGAGGCGGTCTCCCCCCAGAGGTTCTCTCATTGGGTGAGATCGGCCATTATCCGGGCCTACCGAGCAGCGGGTGGATCCACTCCTAGCGGTCTGAGGGCACATTCCACCCGTGGCGCGGCAGCCTCAGTGGCTCTTTTGCGGGGTGTGGCAGCAGAGGATATCTGCTCAGCTGCTTCTTGGGCGTCCACGTCTACCTTGCTAAGGCCTATCTCTTCGACGTGACGGCGGGATCAGTAGCTCATACGGTTTTGAGCGCTGCTGTGCCCCCCCTCGAGGCCCACGGCTTCAGTGGACTTGGATCCTGGGCCGGTGGGGCCCTAGCGATGCTGCTTCAGGAGCGGCGTCCAGCTGGGGGTACATTTATCCCGTCAGGCTTCGCCTTTTGGGTAAACCAATAGCGAAGCCGTTAGAGGGCGGAGCACCAATGACGTAGAACCCCAGAGTTATCTATCATAACCTCAGGTTCTACGAGTTGGTGCGAAGCCCTCTAACCTCGTCGCCCAGCGGCCGCCCTTCTCGCTGAGTTTTCAGTTGGAGAAAGTGCGGCGGGTGCTTCCCGCCTTTATAGGAAGTGGACTGCCCCGTGCTGGGTGGCGAGTTCATTAAGCTTTCTCAGAGACGAGGCGGTGCCTCGGGGTAAACCAATAGCGAAGCCATTAGAGGGCTTCGCACCAACTCGTAGAACCTGAGGTTATGATAGATAACTCAGGGGTTTTTCCTGTTGCTGAATTGAGTCACATGGAGAAAACAAAACCAACAAGAGATGAAAGAAAATCAAATGCTGTTTTTTTTATGTACGAGTTAAGGTTAAGTGATCTTTTTAGTATTTTTTATTATTATTATTGTTTAGGCGCTTTGTGACCCTGGTCTAGAAAATCGCTCTATAAACATATATAAGTGAATCAACTACAGATAGTTGCGTCACAGTTTGCGTCACAAAGACACTTTAAAGAAAACTTGACCATTTGAATTAACCTACTTCTTAAGTAACAATATTAACATAAACTTTAAATACGCACTTTGTAGAGACATGTGGAACACAAAACACAAAAGGTACTGTTCATTTCAGACTAAAATAAGTATATTTCACACTGTATTATAAACACTATTTGGCCGAATAAATGTACTCACCGTGGGATAAATCGATCGGGTTGTTTTCTGCGTACATGACTTCAAAGTGAAGATCAAGAACGAAAAAAAAGTGTCGTAACCTCTTTTCCACGACTTCCTTCAAAACATTTCCCGATATATTTAATACATTTCTAGGTGATTTTTTGTTGAATAGACGAAAAAGTACAGCGCAGTTGTCTGGCCTTTTTCTTTACAGAGGAAAACAAAATTGAAAGTAGAAATGCCGGAAGTGGATAACGTTTCGTCCCGCCCCTTTAAAAAATAAAAATATATAAACTGCAATTAATATAGTAAGAATAATATAATAAACGGAAAATATTAACTATATTAATGATTAAATAAAAAAATAAAAAAATAAAGTTCTGCGAAACGTTGCAATTTTTCTTTTTTTTTTTAAAAAACAAATCCTCCTTTACTCTCAAATGACGTATGACCTACAAAGAATATAATTGTCGTCATCAAAGACAGATCCGTATATTATTAAAATATTTTTCTTTTAACTAAATATCTCGAATCCCACTTAAAACGGTGATACGAGTCGAATTAATGAATTTTGAATGATAATGTTTAAAAGTGTAGCGTGTAAATAATCTTAAAAGTGGAGAGGACTAATATTTACAATGTCGCGAAATGTATTATGCAATTCAAAAACCTTAAATCAATATTGTTTATCGTTTTAATTTATAATATGATTATTTTTATTTTGTATTATTTTGCTACAATGACGACTAAATGAACCAGAATTTCTACGTCACATAGGACTAGTATCAGAATTTTTAAATAAGCAACTTATTGTAAATTCCAGTTTTGTTTCGAAACCGACGCCAAAAAAATGATTCTAACTCAAGTATTATTTATTGTAATTCATTCTCCTTCAATGAAGCATTTTTTAAAACGACCAATAGATGGCGGTGTTGCCTAAACCTCCAGGGTTAAGCGAACCACTTTATTTAGTTTTTAAAACGTATTTTTAATCTACTAACTACTACGAACTATTTATGAACATAACACAGAATTTTTTCACAGTTTCTATGTAATTTACATCTACACAACAACAACGATTGAAATGTGTGTGTGTGTGTGTGTGTGTGTGTGTGTGTGTGTGTGTGTGTGTGTGTGTGTGTGTGTGTGTGTGTGTGTGTGTGTGTGTGTGTGTGTGTGTGTGTGTGTGTGTGTGTGTGTGTGTGTGTGTGTGTGTGTGTGTGTGTGTGTGTGTGTGTGTGTGTGTGTGTTTGCATTGATCTGTATTTAGTCACCTCTCGACAACACATAAATCGTGGTCTGAAGTCCAGGATAAAAATACCTTCTCTAGCCGGGGTGCAGGAGCCAATCAGCGCGCCTCCTGCAGGAGGAGCCTGCAGCTCTGCGGCGCTTCACAAAGTTGCGCCACATCACTGTGTCACCTGCAACCTTGGGCTCCTCTAACCCTGCTCGTCCCTTTCCTTTCCAGTCATCTTAACCTCGAGGACCTCCAGAGATGTTGGCGTGCACGGAGATGATCACCATGTGTCTGCAGAAATTAAAGTAGTTGGTTCAAAACAAATTTTCTTTATAGCTTATGTGGTCGGCTTGGTGCCTTTCCAGGGTGTCCCTTCAGCCCTTGCTAGATTACTGCTTGGTTCATCTTGAGTCGTCCCTGATGACTGTCACGGTTGAGTAGATTATATATATTTTGTAAATAATATTAGTTGTTTTGGTGAGCCTTCCTGTGATTAAATGGCTGACTTTCCAGGGTGTCCCCTATCATTACAATTAAAGATACATATGGGAGTGAACGACGGTGAGCTCTGCGTTGGATCCGCTGCAGTTCGCCTACAGGCCAAAGATGGGGGTGGACGACGCCGTCATCTACCTGCAGCACCGGGCACTGACTCATCTGGAAGCCGCCGGTAGCACTGTGAGAGTCATGTTTTTTGACTTCTCAAGTGCTTTCAACACCATCCAGCCGGCGCTGCTAAGGAAGAAGATGGAGGACGCAGGAGTTGGGACACAGCTGGCAGCATGGACGATGGACTACCTCACCAACAGGCCGCAGTATGTGAGGCTGCAGGACTGCAGGTCTGAGGTGACCATCTGCAGCACCGGGGTGCCTCAAGGGACAGTGCTGTCACCTTTCCTTTTTTCCCTCTACACGGCGGACTTTACCTATGACTCCAGCAGCTGTCACCTCCAGAAGTTTTCTGACGACTCGGCCATTGTGGGCTGCGTGTCTGGGGGGGGGCGAGCTGGAGTACAGGTCAGTCATCAAGGACTTTGTTGACTGGTGTGAGAGCAACTACCTTTGCTTAAACACCGGTAATACAAGGGAGATGGTGATTGACTTCAGGAAAAAGTCCCCACCACATCAACCGGTGAGCATCCAGGGCTCGGACATTGAGCTAGTGGACAGCTTCAAATACCTGGGTGTTCACCTCAACAATAAACTGAACTGGTCCACACACATCAACGCCGTGTACAAGAAGGGCCGAAGTCGCCTCCACCTCCTGGGGAGACTGAGGTCCTTCGGAGTGTGCAGACCACTTTTAAGGACCTTTTATGACTCCGTGGTAGCCTCTGCTATCCACTACGCTGTGGTCTGCTGGGCAGCAGGCAGCACGGACCGGGACAGGAAGAGACTCAACAGGCTGGTCACGAGGGCCGGCTCTGTCCTGGGCCGCTCGCTGGACTCGGTGGAGGAGGTGGGAGAGAGGAGGACACTCTCCAGACTATCCTCCATCAGGGACAACGCCCTTCACCCACTGCACCTGACCGTTATAGAAGGTCCTTCATCCCAACTGGTGTCAGGATATTTAACTCTCTACTTTAAATATCCTGATGCTAATCCGTAGTGTGTTTTTCTTCTCGTGTGCTTTTTATTTTTATTTTTATTTTTTTCCCGTTTTTATTTCTATTTTATTTTATTTTATTCTATTTTATTTTGTTAATAGTGTTAAATTTCTATTTTTTGTAAATAATTGTATATTCTTAAGATCGTTTTTATATTATTTTGTATTATCTCTTTTATTATTTCTTTTTCCTTGCACTTTATTTTTTAAACTGCGCTGTTGTGAAAGTGTGTTTCCCCTCTGGGGATGAATAAAGCTTTTCTATTCTATTTTCTATTCTATAATATGGTGATAGAGTTTATTTATTTATTTATTATTTATGTATTTATTCACATTAAAATGAAGAATGTGATATAATGATATCGTGAAAAGTCCCAAATAGAGTTAGCAACATCCCTTTTTTTAAAGTAATACTATCAATATTAAATAAGACAAGAAATAAGTATAATTTCCTTTGAAAAAAATATTTCATTTTAAATAATGAAAGATTTACATGCAACAGAATAACTAACGCTGTCATGTTCTGGCAATCATATATTTGTATATATATACAAATATACATATATAAACAAGAACATCTACTCGTTTTCCATCAAATTTCTATCTTCCTAACATTTTTCTGTTTATGCAATTTTTTATTTACCTTCTCTATTGAAATAGATAATCTCTGTTCTTAAAACACTTTTAAAACTAGGATAACTTAATCCAATTTAATCTAGACAAACGTTAATCAGCATCATTTTGAGCAAACCATCACATGGGCCAAAAAAAATGACTCAAAAAGCCATATTTGGACCCTGATCCTTGAGTTTGACTCTGATTAAGACTAATAGAAGTCTATGGGAACATGAACATTAATTCTCCTTTAAACTATTACATTTGTAACAGATCCTGACAGACTGTGTGTCAATGAAATGTAGATGAGATGGATGGAAACACGGTGAGGGTAAAATATTTCAACAAAATTATACACCATCAGGTGATTTAAAAACATTATAAAATTGACATGCACTCACCTGAGAGATATCGTGAATAAAGGTCAGAGCCAGACCCCTAAATTTAAATTTGAAAAGTGTATACAAAATAAAGTAAATTACATTTTATAAGGCAAAAAAAGAGAACTTTATTTGGATAACACATTTTTTAAATAATGGTTAGCACAATACTTCTGCTTTGGCACAAATCTTACATTTTTTTTAATATATTATTCAAGATTATTTTTTTTAAAGAGACCCTGATGAGAACAAAATGTGTTACTGTTATTTGATAGCTTTGTTAGCTTAGCATAATAGCATTCATTTGTTCGAGTTAGCATCTCCGCTTGCTTTGGTTGGTTAGCAATTAGCTTAACTTCTTAAAAAGGAATCGTTATTTAAGACAACACATCAGGACAACATGCAACAGATCGACAGTTGACGCAACATATGGTCAGATGACACGCAGGACGACGCAACCGCAGACGGCGATTTGTGGCACTTATGGAACGCCATACTTTTCAACAAACGCTGTTCAATTATTATCATCTTCAAGCTAAAACAACACACAAGAGAGACGGTATTTTAAACACACTATTAGCTACTGGCTAGCAAGGGTTCCTTCTGGGTCATTGGTAAAGAAAAAGTAGCTACTGGGAGCTACTAGGTTGTAGCTCTCAAAAACTACTCCAGCTCTCAAAACACTAAATGGATATTTTATATTTAACATAACCAGAAAAAGAAACTAAACACTCAAAAATGAAAGTTCCCAGCATTGATTTTTCTCTACAGAGAACAAATGAAGTACAATATATCAAAAATAGCAAGGAGTGTATCCATACTTTAGTGGTTTTAAGGCACAATAAACATTCACTTTTTTTTAAAGATTTATAACACGTGTTACTAGTGTACCCTGAGAACGTTTACATTTCTTCTGTCATTCAACCTTACTTGGAGAGTGCCTCCCAATAATCTTGATTATAATTCAGATTCAATGAGAAAAAAAGCGTTTTTAATTCATGACATCGTCCAAATGTCAGTGACAATTTTGGCAATTGGGATGACAGAGTTGGTTGTTGACGCGACACCCGCAGCCTCCACTTGCGTCTCCAGTACCCTGTGGAGACGACGCACCGTTAAACGTTGAACCAACTCTCTGTGTTGCCCGCTCACTCACGTTCGGACCCCAGCGAGCCTGTTTGGTGACCCAGCAGATTTCCGTCTTGCACATCACGCAGCAGATCCAGTCGCAGCCGTCCTTCTTCTGGACGATGATGTCGCACCGCGGACAATGCATGGCCTCGCCGCTCTGCAGCAGGTTCTGAACAAAGAGAGTGACTCCACATGAATAGGAGTCTCACACATGTACAATAGTCCAAAATCTCACACATGTACAATAGTGCAAAATCTCACACATGTACAATAGTCCAAAATCTCACACATGTACAATAGTCCAAAATCTCACACATGTACAATAGTCCAAAATCTCACATGTACAATAGTCCAAAATCTCAAACCTGTGTAGAAGTCCAAAATCTCACACATGTACAATAGTCCAAAATCTCACACATGTACAATAGTCCAAAATCTCACACCTGTGTAGAAGTCCAAAATCTCACACATGTACAATAGTACAAAATCTCACACCTGTATAGAAGTCCAAAATCTCACACATGTACAATAGTCCAAAATCTCACACCTGTATAGAAGTCCAAAATCTCACACATGTACAATAGTCCAAAATCTCACACATCAATAGTCCAAAATCTCATACTTTTGTAGAAGTCCAAAATCTCACACATGTACAATAGTCCAAAATCTCACACCTGTATAGAAGTCCAAAATCTCACACATGTACAATAGTCCAAAATCTCACACCTGTATAGAAGTCCAAAATCTCACACATGTACAATAGTCCAAAATCTCACACCTGTATAGAAGTCCAAAATCTCACACATGTACAATAGTCCAAAATCTCACACCTGTGTAGAAGTCCAAAATCTCACACATGTACAATAGTCCAAAATCTCACACCTGTGTAGAAATCCAAAGTCTCACAGGTGAAAAGGAGTTAAAAATCTCACACCTGTATATAAGTCAGAAGTCTCACACATGTACAATAGTCCAAAATCTCACACCTGTAAAGAAGTCTAAAATCTCACACATGTACAATAGTCCAAAATCTCACACATGTATAGAAGTCCAAAATCTCACACCTGTAAAGAAGTCCAAAGTCTCACAGGTGAAAAGGAGTTAAAAATCTCACGCCTGTATACAAGTCAGAAGTCTCAGAGGTGAAAAGAAGTTAAAAATCTCACGCCTGTATAGAAGTCCAAAATCGCACAGGTGTAGAGGAGTTCAAAATGTTACACATGTATAGAAGTCTAAAGTCTCACAGGTGTAGAGGAGTCCAAAATCTCACACCTGTATATAAGTCTAAAGTCTCACAGGTGAAAAGGAGTTCAAAATCTCACACCTGTATAGAAGTCTAAAGTCTCACAGGTGAAAAGGTGTTCAAAATCTCACACCTGTATAGAAGTCTAAAGTCTCACAGGTGTAGAGGAGTCCAAAATCTCATACCTGTATAGAAGTCCAAAATCTCACAGGTGAAAAGGAGTTAAAAATCTTACACCTATATAGAAGTCTAAAGTCTCACAGGTGTAGAAGAGTTCAAAATCTTACACATGTATAGAAGTCTAAAGTCTCACAGGTGAAAAGGAGTTAAACATCTCACACCTGTATAGAAGTCTAAAGTCTCACAGGTGAAAAGGAGTTCAAAATCTCACACCTGTATAGAAGTCTAAAGTCTCACAGGTGTAGAGGAGTCCAAAATCTCACACCTGTATAGAAGTCTAAAGTCTCACAGGTGAAAAGGAGTTCAAAATCTCACACCTGTATAGAAGTCTAAAGTCTCACAGGTGTAGAGGAGTCCAAAATCTCACACCTGTATAGAAGTCTAAAGTCTCACAGGTGAAAAGGTGTTCAAAATCTCACACCTGTATAGAAGTCTAAAGTCTCACAGGTGTAGAGGAGTCCAAAATCTCATACCTGTATAGAAGTCCAAAATCTCACAGGTGAAAAGGAGTTAAAAATCTTACACCTGTATAGAAGTCTAAAGTCTCACAGGTGTAGAAGAGTTCAAAATCTTACACATGTATAGAAGTCTAAAGTCTCACAGGTGAAAAGGAGTTAAACATCTCACACCTGTATAGAAGTCTAAAGTCTCACAGGTGAAAAGGAGTTCAAAATCTCACACCTGTATAGAAGTCTAAAGTCTCACAGGTGTAGAGGAGTCCAAAATCTCACACCTGTATAGAAGTCTAAAGTCTCACAGGTGTAGAGGAGTCCAAAATCTCACACCTATATAAATAAATATTACTTACTTACTTACTTACCTGTATAGAAGTCTAAAGTCTCACAGGTGTAGAAGAGTTCAAAATCTTACACCTGTATAGAAGTCTAAAGTCTCACAGGTGTAGAAGAGTTCAACATCTCACACATGTATAGAAGTCTAAAGTCTCACAGGTGTAGAAGAGTTCAACATCTCACACCTGTATAGAAGTCTAAAGTCTCACAGGTGTAGAAGAGTTCAACATCTCACACATGTATAGAAGTCTAAAGTCTCACAGGTGTAGAAGAGTTCAACATCTCACACCTGTATAGAAGTCTAAAGTCTCACAGGTGTAGAAGAGTTCAAAATCTCACACATGTATAGAAGTCTAAAGTCTCACAGGTGTAGAAGAGTTCAAAATCTCACACCTGTATAGAAGTCTAAAGTCTCACAGGTGTAGAAGAGTTCAAAATCTCACACATGTATAGAAGTCTAAAGTCTCACAGGTGTAGAAGAGTTCAAAATCTCACACATGTATAGAAGTCTAAAGTCTCACAGGTGTAGAGGAGTCCAAAATCTCACACCTGTATAGAAGTCTAAAGTCTCACAGGTGTAGAGGAGTCCAAAATCTCACACCTGTATAGAAGTCTAAAGTCTCACAGGTGAAAAGGAGTTCAAAATCTCACACCTGTATAGAAGTCTAAAGTCTCACAGGTGTAGAGGAGTCCAAAATCTCACACCTGTATAGAAGTCTAAAGTCTCACAGGTGTAGAGGAGTCCAAAATCTCACACCTGTATAGAAGTCTAAAGTCTCACAGGTGTAGAAGAGTTCAAAATCTCACACATGTATAGAAGTCTAAAGTCTCACAGGTGTAGAAGAGTTCAAAATCTCACACCTGTATAGAAGTCTAAAGTCTCACAGGTGTAGAAGAGTTCAAAATCTCACACATGTATAGAAGTCTAAAGTCTCACAGGTGTAGAGGAGTTAAAAATCTCACACCTGTTTAGAAGTCTAAAGTCTCACAGGTGAAAAGGAGTTAAAAATCTCACACCTGTATAGAAGTCTAAAGTCTCACAGGTGTAGAAGAGTTCAACATCTCACACCTGTATAGAAGTCTAAAGTCTCAGGTGTAGAGGTGTTAAAAATCTCACACCTGTTTAGAAGTCTAAAGTCTCACAGGGGTAGAGGATTTCAAAATCTTACACATGTATAGAAGTCCCTCTTCATTGTGAAAGTGACACGATGTAAAAGACATTGGACCCAACGTCTCTGAACGATGACTCATCTCTATGACAACATTGTGTGACTCACGTCCAGCATCTGTTTGGTCTGCTTTGCAGCCTCGTCGTTCTCCGCCCGGACGCGGAGGTCATCCTGGTAATCTTTGCAGTTCATGCCCGTGTGTATGGCCTGTAAACAACACCATTAGCTTCGCACAGAAACTTGGGAAGACAACAGTTACCCTGCAGAGGATGCAGTTGACGGATTGACACAGAGGGCAGTGGAACTCGTTGACTTCGTCCTCGTAGATGCACCATCCGCGACAGTTGGGCGTCTTGCAGTGGAAGCTTTGATCTGAGCGACTCTCTGCGATCGTCAGACGCAGTTCCAGGAAGCGCTGGTGCTCCTCTTCCGTCAGCAGCTGAAAAAAACAATATTATGTTCCTAACAAGAAGTTTAATTGTCACATTGAACTACGCTATTAAATTAGTTTATAGTTTTACTTCAGAAGTATATTTGAAAAAGCTCATTGCTGATATACAGCAGCGTAAAAGTAACATTTTGACGTTATTTGTTTAGAGTTTTTGTTTTTTTATTTCTCTATTGTCCATGATGATGTCATGACCCAGCCACTAGTGCTACACTACTAGTACTATATATATATACTATTATTCAAGACCGTTGAGCAAAAATAGGAAGGGACAAATAAAATTGTAATATAATGGCATTGTGAATATTTTCAGATCCAGATCTTTAGTTTTAAGTCTGAATAATGTAAAAAAAAATAAAAGTAAAAGACATTAAAAAATATTTGATTTGAGTGTAACAACTTAGATAATACCACTGCTTTGGCACACATTACCAATGATTTGTAAAAAAAAAAAAGAAACCTTGATGATGAAAAATCTATCACTATTATTTCATAGCTTTGTTGGCTCAGCATACTAGCGTGCAAAATACATGAAAGTAAATTCAAAATTAAGCCTTAGTTTTAATTGGATTTTAAATAATGTAATGTTTTTAATTTATTATATTTAATAATTATAAAGAATACAAATATTGCATGGTTGAAATAGTTGACATTTATTTAAATTAAAATAAAATAAAAATGAAAATAAAAAGTGTTCTTATGCCATATAATCAATTGTTTAATTGTATTTTATATACATTGGATTTAAAAAATATGATATAAAAGCAAAGGAGAAAATATAGAAACAAATACCTATAAAAAGAAAAACTAAAAGATAGATAAGAGCAGAAGAAACATAGCCATTGGAAACTTTTCTAAAGTCAGATTACTGTGGCCCCCGGGGCTATAATTATACATACCACTACTGATATGATCTTCTAACAGTAGGGGGAGCCAGAAACAATGTATAATGGATATTTCACCTCATAATAATGTCATTGTCAAAGCACCTACCGCAGCAATCTCTCGGTCTAGCACTTTACTGTTGCATTCCTCGGGACAGGAGATTTCTGCATCTTGAGTGTTGACTATTGTTCCTCTCAAACACTCCCTGCAAACAATGATATACAAAGCATTTAAAAGTGACACCACTAAACAAATCGCTGGCTGCACTTTACCTGCAGAACGTGTGAAGACACTCCCTGAGTACGACGCCCACTCCTGGCGGCAGGTCATTGAAGCAGATCGGACAATTCTCCTCACCTCTGTTCGGTATCAGATCTTGTTCATCGGTCGCTAATAAGCTCATGTAGTTCTTCTCTCGCTCCACCATCTGAAGCTGTATTCAAACAAAGAGCCTGAATAACTTGAGGTTTTAATGCAATTTGAAGATATACAAAGGGAATGCTGGGAAAACAATTCAACCCATACGGTGTTTAGATTTTAGTTAAACGAGAGTTTAAAATCCAAGAGGTTTTTTTAACCAAACTTTTATTACATTTTTTTAATTCCCTTAAAGTCCATTTTTATGGCTATTTTAGAGGAACAGCAGCTTTTGGCACTTTATTATTGGCTTCCTAGTTTTAAAGCAGATGTTCGCCCCTAGTAATGTCACATGGTAAAAACATTCTAATAATTTATCAAAACGTAATAGTTATTTTATGGGCAGAAATCTCATAAAAGAAGTTTGAAAACTAAGAACCTCTAAAAAAATGTTTTATGTTATAGTAGCGCCCTAGAAGATAAAATGATGGACACTTCTGTTTTAGTCCCTGTGTCTGACTTAAATAGGCTATGGAAAACATTAGAATTTATTTTTTCTTCTAAGAGATTAAAGCCTTATTTTTGACAGAGGGAGTTTTTCTTTTATTGTGGTTTCATTAAGATTTGTCACTTCCTATTTTCTCATTCTCTGTCCACTAGGGCTTGATTGATGGCACAGCTAGACCTTCAGACCAGTGTGATCTCATTTTTCTTTACCCCTATTGGATTTTGCCTTTTTGTCCTAAAGAGCATTTCAGATGTTTTTTTTGGATTGAATGTTTTGTCCTTGTTCTTGTTTTTTTGTTTTTTTCGGTTTAATTCCCGGGGATTTGGAGATTTCCTGTCATTTGTCATTTTCGACTCCATGTGTAAGATTTTGGACTCCTATTCATGTGTGAGATTTTGGACTCCTATTCATTCATGTGTGAGATTTTGGACTCCTATTCATGTGTGAGATTTTGGACTCCTATTCATGTGTGAGATTTTGAACTCCTATTCATTCATGTGTGAGATTTTGGACTCCTATTCATTCATGTGTGAGATTTTGGACTCCTATTCATGTGTGAGATTTTGGACTCCTATTCATGTGTGAGATTTTGGACTCCTATTCATGTGTAAGATTTTGGACTCCTATTCATTCATGTGTGAGATTTTGGACTCCTATTCATTCATGTGTGAGATTTTGGACTCCTATTCATGTGTGAGATTTTGGACTCCTATTCATGTGTGAGATTTTGGACTCCTATTCATGTGTGAGATTTTGGACTCCTATTCATGTGTGAGATTTTGGACTACTATACATGTGTTAGATTTTGGACTCCTATTCATGTGAGAGATTTTGGACTTTGTTTTATGAGAAAACGGACTCTTACTTAACATATTTAAATGTACACTTCCATACAGAAGGTAAGAACTTTGCCTATTTTGTAAGCAGCCAGATGGAACTTTGTATAAGTATTTTAAAAAAACTGGTTGACAGAAAACACACGCACATCTCTGGCAGGGTAACGTGTCGTCCTACAACCCTTACCTCTTCGTACAGCGCCACGAACGCCTCTTCTTTCACGAGACGCAGCGCCTCGTCAGGGTCCGGCTCCCAGACATCAGGGATTTCATATTCCTCCGGTCGTTCGGCACTGCACATCTCGCAGCCCGGTCGCGAGGGCTTGTTCTTAAACGTGCATGATGGACATTCCCAGCCCGGCTACAAAGACAGGTTACACATGCTCAGCGGAGGCGGATCATCGAGGAGGGTCAGTGATTAAGAGGGAGTTCAACGAATGAAGGGGGGATTGAGAGGAGCCACAGAAACAGTTCAGGGGTGAGAAAAATGTTGCCAAGAGACACCAGGAAACCAAAGATCCTCAATCCCAAAAGATGCACAGAAATTACGGAAGGACCTGTGACGAACAAGGATGACCTGTGTGGGTACATTCTGACCTGTTCCGAAGCTTCTGGAGTCTGAATTTTGGGAGGAGGGATATCAATCCTTTGTATTTGAGCTACTTGTTCGTCATTTCCACCTCTGGGCATAAGATCCAATGTCTTCATGGACTCCACGATGCCTACGATCAATCACCCATAACACCACGTGTTAATTGAACAATAAATGAACGTCAAATCTCAACTATTTTCTACTTTTAATCAATTGATTATGTATTCTCCCTTTTTTTAGGCGATGATGTATTTACACATATTTTATTAAGTGACGACTAAAGGTTAAAAACTTGATAATGCATCATTACAATGATTAAAAGATCTACAGTGCAAAAAAAAAAACCCTAATATAACACATACTTCTGCCAAGGGAGTTATTTAAAAACAACATAGACAACATTAGAAGCTATACATGTACATCTGGAACTACAAAACCCCCACAAAAAATATCACATTTCCTTAAATTGTATTCAATCCTGTTCGTCTGCTTTTGAGTTACTCTGGCGAAATACAAGCTCCTTGACAATAGTTATAAAATAATAAGACTTTTCAATACTGCCAGATTTTGCCTTCAAAAAAAGGAATTTGATTGTACAAAGCTTGAATATAATGTATATTCTTTATATTAGTAGCAGCATTTTATGCTCCTTTAAAAATAAACATTGCTAGTGAAGTGTTTAAAGAGACATTCTTTTTTGGCAGAAAGAAAACAAAACATTATTCTATTTACGTGACACATACCAGTTTAATGTTTTGTTTTAAAGTAAACATTGTATATTTCCCTTTTATTTAGTAATTATCTCTATTCTAATTTTTTTTTTTTTACTTGTCCCAGTGATCCCCAACAACCAGGCCGTGGGGCATTTGTTGTCAAAAAATATATATATATTTATTCGTATATCTGATTTAACTATAATAACAGTGTGAAAAGTGTTTTATTTTGAAAAAACGACCTAATATTATCCAAAGTAATTTCAGTCTGTGACTCTTGACACTACAAACAGTCAAACAGACAAATTTTTAATGACAAAAATTTGTATTTTTGCAGAGAAACCAGCTACGGATTCCTTCTGTCTCAGTTATATGTTAAAATGAATTCTTCATGAACTTGTTTTTTTTTTGTGCTGGTCATGCTTTTTATTTTTTGCAGTTTTAATCTTATGGTTCGGTTAATGGTGCAAAAATGCAGAAAATAAGGTAACATTGGTTAAATATTAATACACATGTGGTTATGATGTAAAAAAAAAATAAGTGAGTTGTGGGAATAAAAATTAAACACCCAAGCATGAAAAATATATAGAAAAAAATCAAACGATTAAAGGGAAAGCTACATATTTGATTGAAGGTGGCGCTAGAGTTATTATTACATCATAGACCAATGGCAGCCACGTAGTAGGCGTAACGGATGAGGAATCTATTTGGAGAGATGGCAAAACAAGTTTGTCACCTCTTTGAGGATGTAACACGACAGACTAAACAAAGAAATCCATTTCTGGTTTTGACAATCAGTGTCAGATAATTTCACCGACTGATTTTTTTTGGGGGGAATTGAAAAGTGTAGATTTAACCCTGGAAAAGCTGCTGATCCTGCTCCAGGTGCTGCTGCCGATGCGTGAGGTGGGCGGCGCGGGGCGACAGCAGGAACAGGAAGGCCTTGTCGTCGCTGGATCGGACGCCGTGGCTGTGCAGAGTCTCCCGGTCCTGTGCCAGGCGCTTCCCAATGACCCATCGCTGGAGGTCAGGATGGAACCCATAGGTGTTGTTAATCTGGAGACACAACAGCGTGTTTCAATACTTTGTATAATCGTTATTTTTGACGTTTGAATTTAAAAAAGGTACATCGATGAGACTGAATCTATGAATGAAGGGGGGAAAAAAATCATATTTAAATCGGAATTATCATTATGATCAATTGTTTAGTGATGAGGTATCACGATACAGCGTCTTCAAGGCCACTAGATGTCACTCTCTGTTTGAAAATGATGCCAGGTTTTATTGAATTAGTAAATCAGAGCAAAGATATATTTTCGGTACTTAAAGTCGCACTTAAAAGCCTTTAAGCTTCTCAAAAAAACGAGTGGAAACGAGTGCGCTTTATAATCCGGAGCACCATATATATGAACATTACCTGGTGGGTGATTTGTTTGCTAACACTTTCAATGACTCCTCCATGCGGTGGGCGGGATTACGTCATTGCTTCATCAGGGGGTGGTATTAACGACGCACGTCACATGATGGCGGACGTCTATGGAGTAAGATTACTGCCACCGTTTTGAGCGAGTGTGTCTTGTTTGTTGTACACTCAAAATCACTCTGCTGCGCGCTCAACCAGTCATACACGTGCTTTAACATGCCATACACGCACGCTCTAGCCGTCATACACGCACTCAACTTCACTACTCAACACCAGTCTCACGTGCTGCTGCTTGAAGCCTTTAATCATTATTTGAACATCGTTTACATGGGAGTGAACAGAGTTTTCAGAACGCTTAATGAAGTTTGACTTCATCTGACTGTTTTGTTGACATTCCCTTTAGCAAAGCTTTATCTAGTGGATGCATAACGCTACCCCAGTCTAACGTTTGACTGTATCTTTTATTCTATGCGCCCTATTTATGAAAACAGTTCTAAAATAGGCCATTCATTGAAGGTGCGCCTTATAATACGCCTAATAGTGCAGAAAATACGGTATATAGAAGAGTGTGCCATCTAGTGGGCTTTCAAAATGGAGACACTTTATCGTGATGCCTCATCAGTGGTTATAATTAACAACCTCTTCAAACTCATTTTACCTCGTTTTTCAGCTCCAAGATGGTCATTTCCGACAAAACCTGGACCGATATCGGCACACAATTCTCAGACAGGGCGTCCTCCACGCCGACACATAACCTAAGACACAAACAAGTGTAAACACAAATCCTGTTGCCGTCGTAATGATAAATCTTGGAAAGGGTCGCACCTGAAGGATTCGTGAGGATAAGCCTGTCTGTGGATGCTGACGGTCACGGGGAGGCTGAGTTCTGAGAGCTCCCTGGAGAGTCTGGACGCCTTCTCGCCATCTCCACAACTCAGAGCTTTACTCAGAGACGTGGCCAGCTCTTCGGCTGCAGGGAACACAAATCAGACTAGGAATCACTTTGAATACTGCGGGTATTTTTTGGGGACTTTTCTGAATGATAAAACTCACACTCTAGAGTAAACCAGTTTTTCCTGTTGCTGAATTGAGTCACATGGAGAAAACGAAACCAACAAGAGATGAAAGAAAATCAAATGCTGTTTTTTTTTTATGTACGAGTTAAGGTTAAGTGATCTTTTTAGTATATATTTTTTTAGTATTTTTTTTAATTATTATTGTTTAGGCGCTTTGTGACCCTGGTCTAGAAAATCGCTCTATAAACATATATAAGTGAATCGACTACAGATAGTTGCGTCACAGTTTGCGTCACAAAGACACTTTAAAGAAAACTTGACCATTTGAATTAACCTACTTCTTAAGTAACAATATCAACATAAACTTTAAATACGCACTTTGTAGAGACATGTGGAACACAAAACACAAAAGGTACTGTTCATTTCAGACTAAAATAAGTATATTTCACACTGTATTATAAACACTTCTTGGCCAAATAAATGTACTCACCGTGGGATAAATCGATCGGGTTGTTTTCTGCGTACATGACTTCAAAGTGAAGATCAAGAACGAAAAAAAAGTGTCGTAACCTCTTTTCCACGACTTCCTTCAAAACATTTCCCGATATATTTAACACATTTCTAGGTGATTTTTTGTTGAATAGACAAGAGACGCAGTTGTTTTGCCTTTTTCTTTACAGAGGAAAACAAAATTGAAAGTTGAAATGCCGGAAGTGGATAACGTTTCGTCCCGCCCCTTTAAAAAATAAAAAATATATAAACTGCAATTAATATAGTAAGAATAATATAATAAACGGAAAATATTAACTATATTAATGATTAAATAAAAAAATAAAAAAATAAAATTCTGCGAAACGTTGCAATTTTTCTTTTTTTAAAAAACAAAAAAAACAAATCCTCCTTTACTCTCAAATGACGTATGACCTACAAAGAATATAATTGTCGTCATCAAAGACAGATCCGTATATTATTAAAATATTTTTCTTTTAACTAAATATCTCGAATTCCACTTAAAACGGTGATACGAGTCGAATTAATGAATTTTGAATGATAATGTTTAAAAGTGTAGCGTGTAAATAATCTTAAAAGTGGAGAGGACTAATATTTACAATGTCGCGAAATGTATTATGCAATTCAAAAACCTTAAATTAATATTGTTTATCGTTTTAATTTATAATATGATCATTTTTATTTTTTATTATTTTGCTACAATGACGACTAAATGAACCAGAATTTCTACGTCACATAGGACTAGTATCCGATTTTTTAAATAAGCAACTTATTGTAAATTCCAGTTTTGTTTCGAAACCGACGCCAAAAAAATGATTCTAACTCAAGTATTATTTATTGTAATTCATTCTCCTTCAATGAAGCATTTTTTAAAACGACCAATAGATGGCGGTGTTGCCTAAACCTCCAGGGTTAAGCGAACCACTTTATTTAGTTTTTAAAACGTATTTTTAATCTACTAACTACTATGAACTATTTATGAACATAACACAGAATTTTTTCACGGTTTCTATGTAATTTACATCTACACAACAACAACGATTGAATTGTGTGTGTGTGTATGTGTTTGCATTGATCTGTATTTAGTCACCTCTCGACAACACATAAATCGTGGTCTGAAGTCCAGGATAAAAATACCTTCTCTAGCCGGGGTGCAGGAGCCAATCAGCGCGCCTCCTGCAGGAGGAGCCTGCAGCTCTGCGGCGCTTCACAAAGTTGCGCCACATCACTGTGTCACCTGCAACCTTGGGCTCCTCTAACCCTGCTCGTCCCTTTCCTTTCCAGTCATCTTAACCTCGAGGACCTCCAGAGATGTTGGAGATGATCACTATGTGTCTGCAGTCTGCCAAACACAAACATCTCCAAGCTGAACAACAACATCAGCAGCAGCAGCTCAGGAGCTCCGGACAAGGACTGACCATCTTCCGTGACGTGAGTTCATCTCCTCTTTTTCTAGTTACACTTGGTTTTTTAAAATGAAATTAAAGTAGTTGGTTCAAAACAAATTTTCTTTATAGCTTATGTGGTCGGCTTGGTGCCTTTCCAGGGTGTCCCTTCAGCCCTTGCTAGATTACTGCTTGGTTCATCTTGAGTCGTCCCTGATGACTGTCACGGTTGAGTAGATTATATATATTTTGTAAATAATATGAGTTGTTTTGGTGAGCCTTCCTGTGATTAAATGGCTGTCTTTCCAGGGTGTCCCCTATCATTACAATTAAAGATACATATGGGAGTGAAAAATATGGTGATAGAGTTTATTTATTTATTTATTATTTATGTATTTATTCACATTAAAATGAAGAATTTGATATAATGATATCGTGAAAAGTCCCAAATAGAGTTAGCAACATCCCTTTTTTTAAAGTAATACTATCAATATTAAATAAGACAAGAAATAAGTATAATTTCTTGTGAAAAAAATATTTCATTTTAAATATTGAAAGATTTACATGCAACAGAATAACTAACGCTGTCATGTTCTGGCAATCATATATTTGTATATATATACATATATACATATATAAACAAGAACATCTACTCGTTTTCCATCACATTTCTATCTTCCTACCATTTCTCTGTTTATGCAATTTTTTATTTACCTTCTCTATTGAAATAGATAATCTCTGTTCTTAAAACACTTTTAAAACTAGGATAACTTAATCCAATTTAATCTAGACAAACTTTAATCAGCATCATTTTGAGCAAACCATCACATGGGCCAAAAAAAATGACTCAAAAAGCCATATTTGGACCCTGATCCTTGAGTTTGACTCTGATTAAGACTAATAGAAGTCTATGGGAACATGAACATTAATTCTCCTTTAAACTATTACATTTGTAACAGATCCTGACAGACTGTGTGTCAATGAAATGTAGATGAGATGGATGGAAACACGGTGAGGGTAAAATATTTCAACAAAATTATACACCATCAGGTGATTTAAAAACATTATAAAATTGACATGCACTCACCTGAGAGATATCGTGAATAAAGGTCAGAGCCAGACCCCTAAATTTAAATTTGAAAAGTGTATACAAAATAAAGTAAATTACATTTTATAAGGCAAAAAAAGAGAACTTTATTTGGATAACACATTTTTTAAATAATGGTTAGCACAATACCTCTGCTTTGGCACAAATCTTACATTTTTTTAATATATTATCCAAGATTATTTTTTTTAAAGAGACCATGATGAGAAGAAAATGTGTTACTTTTATTTGATAGCTTTGTTAGCTTAGCATAATAGCATTCATTTGTTCGAGTTAGCATCTCCGCTTGCTTTGGTTGGTTAGCAATTAGCTTAACTTCTTAAAAAGGAATCGTTATTTAAGACAACACATCAGGACAACATGCAACAGATCGACAGTTGACGCAACATATGGTCAGATGACACGCAGGACGACGCAACCGCAGACGGCGATTTGTGGCACTTATGGAACGCCATACTTTTCAACAAACGCTGTTCAATTATTATCATCTTCAAGCTAACACAACACACAAGAGAGACGGTATTTTAAACACACTATTAGCTACTGGCTAGCAAGGGTTCCTTCTGGGTCATTGGTAAAGAAAAAGTAGCTACTGGGAGCTACTAGGTTATATTTAACATAACCAGAAAAAGAAACAAAACACACAAAAATGAAAGTTCCCAGCATTGATTTTTCTCTACAGAGAACAAATGAAGTACAATATATCAAAAATAGCAAGGAGTGTATCCATACTTTAGTGGTTTTAAGGCACAATAAACATTCACTTTTTTTTAAAGATTTATAACACGTGTTACTAGTGTACCCTGAGAACGTTTACATTTCTTCTGTCATTCAACCTTACTTGGAGAGTGCCTCCCAATAATCTTGATTATAATTCAGATTCAATGAGAAAAAAAGTGTTTTTAATTCATGACATCGTCCAAATGTCAGTGACAATTTTGGCAATTGGGATGACAGAGTTGGTTGTTGACGCGACACCCGAAGCCTCCACTTGCGTCTCCAGTACCCTGTGGAGACGACGCACCGTTAAACGTTGAACCAACTCTCTGTGTCGCCCGCTCACTCACGTTCGGACCCCAGCGAGCCTGTTTGGTGACCCAGCAGATTTCCGTCTTGCACATCACGCAGCAGATCCAGTCGCAGCCGTCCTTCTTCTGGACGATGATGTCGCACCGCGGACAATGCATGGCCTCGCCGCTCTGCAGCAGGTTCTGAACAAAGAGAGTGACTCCACATGAATAGGAGTCTCACACATGTACAATAGTCCAAAATCTCACACCTGTGTAGAAGTCCAAAATCTCACACATGTACAATAGTCCAAAATCGAACACCTGTAAAGAAGTCTAAAGTCTCACAGGTGAAAAGGAGTTAAAAATCTCACACCTGTACTGAAGTCTAAGGTCTCACAGGTGTAGAAGAGTTCAAAATCTTACACCTGTATAGAAGTCTAATGTCTCACAGGTGTAGAGGAGTTCAAAATCTTACACCTGTATAGAAGTCTAAAGTCTCACAGGTGTAGAAGAGTTCAAAATCTCACACCTGTATAGAAGTCTAAAGTCTCACAGGTGAAAAGGAGTTCAAAATCTCACACCTGTATAGAAGTCTAAAGTCTCACAGGTGTAGAAGAGTTCAAAATCTCACACATGTATAGAAGTCTAAAGTCTCACACGTGTAGAAGAGTTCAAAATCTCACACCTGTATAGAAGTCCAAAATCTCACACATGTACAATAGTCCAAAATCTCACACCTGTGTAGAAGTCCAAAATCTCACACATCAATAGTCCAAAATCTCATACCTGTGTAGAAGTCCAAAATCTCACACATGTACAATAGTCCAAGATCTCACACATGTACAATAGTCCAAAATCTCACACCTGTGTAGATTTCCAAAATCTCACACATGTACAATAGTCCAAAATCTCACACCTGTATAGAAGTCCAAAATCTCACACATGTACAATAGTCCAAAATCTCACGCCTGTATAGAAGTCCAAAATCTCACACATGTACAATAGTCCAAAATCTCACACATGTACAATAGTCCAAAATCTCACACCTGTATAGAAGTCCAAAATCTCACACATGTACAATAGTCCAAAATCTCACACCTGTGAAGAAGTCCAAAATCTCACACATGTACAATAGTCCAAAATCTCACACCTGTATAGAAGTCCAAAATCTCACACATGTACAATAGTCAAAAATCTCACACCTGTGTAGAAGTCCAAAATCTCTCACCTGTGTAGAAGTCCAAAATCTCACACATGTACAATAGTCCAAAATCTCACACCTGTGTAGAAGTCCAAAATCTCACACATCAATAGTCCAAAATCTCATACCTGTGTAGAAGTCCAAAATCTCACACATGTACAATATTCCAAAATCTCACACCTGTATAGAAGTCCAAAATTTCACACATGTACAATACTCCAAAATCTCACACCTGTGTAGAAATCCAAAGTCTCACAGGTGAAAAGGAGTTAAAAATCTCACACCTGTATATAAGTCAGAAGTCTCACACATGTACAATAGTCCAAAATCTCACACCTGTAAAGAAGTCTAAAATCTCACACATGTACAATGGTCCAAAATCTCACACATGTATAGAAGTCCAAAATCTCACACCTGTATAGAAGTCTTAAGTCTCACAGGTGAAAAGGAGTTCAAAATCTCACACCTGTATAGAAGTCCAAAATCTCACACATGTACAATAGTCCAAAATCTCACACCTGTGTAGAAGTCCAAAATCTCACACATGTACAATAGTCCAAAATCTCACACCTGTATAGAAGTCCAAAATCTCACACATGTACAATAGTCCAAAATCTCACAACTGTATAGAAGTCCAAAATCTCACACATGTACAATAGTCCAAAATCTCATACCTGTGTAGAAGTCCAGAATCTCACACATGTACAATAGTCCAAAATCTCACACCTGTATAGAAGTCCAAAATCTCACACATTTACAATAGTCCAAAATCTCACACATGTACAATAGTCCAAAATCTCACACCTGTATATAAGTCAGAAGTCTCACACATGTACAATAGTCCAAAATCTCACACCTGTAAAGAAGTCTAAAATCTCACACATGTACAATAGTCCAAAATCTCACACATGTATAGAAGTCCAAAATCTCACACCTGTATAGAAGTCTAAAGTCTCACAGGTGAAAAGGAGTTCAAAATCTCACACCTGTATGGAAGTCTAAAGTCTCACAGATGTAGAAGAGTTCAAAATCTTACACCTGTATAGAAGTCTAAAGTCTCACAGGTGAAAAGGAGTTAAAAATCTCACACCTGTATAGAAGTCTAAAGTCTCACAGGTGTAGAAGAGTTCAAAATCTTACACCTGTATAGAAGTCTAAAGTCTCACAGGTGAAAAGGAGTTAAAAATCTCACACCTGTATAGAAGTCTAGAGTCCCACAGGTGTAGAAGAGTTCAAAATCTCACACCTGTATGGAAGTCTAAAGTCTCACAGATGTAGAAGAGTTCAAAATCTTACACCTGTATAGAAGTCTAAAGTCTCACAGGTGAAAAGGAGTTAAAAATCTCACACCTGTATAGAAGTCTAAAGTCTCACAGGTGTAGAAGAGTTCAAAATCTTACACCTGTATAGAAGTCTAAAGTCTCACAGGTGAAAAGGAGTTAAAAATCTCACACCTGTATAGAAGTCTAGAGTCCCACAGGTGTAGAAGAGTTCAAAATCTCACACATGTATAGAAGTCTAAAGTCTCACAGGTGTAGAAGAGTTCAAAATCTCACACCTGTATAGAAGTCTAAAGTCTCACAGGTTTGAGGATTTCAAAATCTTACACCTGTATAGAAGTCTAAAGTCTCACAGGTGTAGAAGAGTCCAAAATCTCACACCTGTATAGAAGTCTAAAGTCTCACAGGTGTAGAGGAGTCCAAAATCTCATACCTGTATAGAAGTCCAAAATCTCACAGGTGAAAAGGAGTTAAAAATCTCACACCTGTATAGAAGTCTAAAGTCTCACAGGTGTAGAGGAGTCCAAAATATCACACTTGTATAGAAGTCTAAAGTCTCACAGGTGTAGATGAGTCCAACATATCACACCTGTATAGAAGTCTAAAGTCTCACAGGTGTAGAGGAGTCCAAAATCTCACACCTGTATAGAAGTCTAAAGTCTCACAGGTGAAAAGGAGTTAAAAATCTCACACCTGTATAGAAGTCTAAAGTCTCACAGGTGTAGAAGAGTTCAAAATCGTACACCTGTATAGAAGTCTAAAGTCTCACAGGTGAAAAGGAGTTAAAAATCTCATACCTGTATAGAAGTTTAAAGTCTCACAAGTGTAGAAGAGTTTAAAATCTCACAAATGTATAGAAGTCTAAAGTCTCACAGGTGTAGAAGAGTCCAAAATCTCACACCTGTATAGAAGTCTAAAGTCTCACAGGTGTAGAGGATTTCAAAATCTTACACCTGTATAGAAGTCTAAAGTCTCACAGGTGTAGAATAGTCCAAAATCTCACACATGTACAATAGTCCAAAATCTCACACCTGTGTAGAAGTCCAAAATCTCACACATCAATAGTCCAAAATCTCATACCTGTGTAGAAGTCCAAAATCTCACACATGTACAATAGTCCAAAATCTCATACCCGTGTAGAAGTCCAAAATCTCACACATGTACAATAGTCCAAAATCTCACACCTGTATAGAAGTCCAAAATCTCACACATGTACAATAGTCCAAAATCTCACACCTGTGTAGAAGTCCAAAATCTCACAAATGTACAATAGTCCAAAATCTCACACCTGTATAGAAGTCCAAAATCTCACACATGTACAATAGTCCAAAATCTCACACCTGTGTAGAAATCCAAAGTCTCACAGGTGAAAAGGAGTTAAAAATCTCACACCTGTATATAAGTCAGAAGTCTCACACATGTACAATAGTCCAAAATCTCACACCTGTATAGAAGTCTAAAATCTCACACATGTACAATAGTCCAAAATCTCACACATGTATAGAAGTCCAAAATCTCACACCTGTATAGAAGTCTAAAGTCTCACAGGTGAAAAGGAGTTCAAAATCTCACACCTGTATAGAAGTCTAAAGTCTCACAGGTGAAAAGGAGTTAAAAATCTCACACCTGTATAGAAGTCTAAAGTCTCACAGGTGTAGAGGAGTCCAAAATCTCACACCTGTATAGAAGTCTAAAGTCTCACAGGTGAAAAGGAGTTCAAAATCTCACACCTGTATGGAAGTCTAAAGTCTCACAGGTATAGAGGAGTCCAAAATCTCACACCTGTATAGAAGTCTAAAGTCTCACAGGTGAAAAGGAGTTCAAAATCTCACACATGTATGGAAGTCTAAAGTCTCACAGGTGTAGAAGAGTCCAAAATCTTATGCCTGTATAGAAGTCCAAAATCTCACAGGTGAAAAGGAGTTAAAAATCTCACACCTGTATAGAAGTCTAAAGTCTTACAGGTGTAGAAGAGTTGAAAATCGTACACATGTATAGAAGTCTAAAGTCTCACAGGTGAAAAGGTGTTAAAAATCTCACACCTGTATAGAAGTCTAAAGTCTCACAGGTGTAGAAGAGTCCAACATCTCACACCTGTATAGAAGTCTAAAGTCTCACAGGTGTAGAAGAGTTCAAAATCTTACACATGTATAGAAGTCTAAAGTCTCACAGGTGAAAAGGAGTTCAAAATCTCACACCTGTATAGAAGTCTAAAGTCTCACAGGTGTAGAAGAGTCCAACATCTCACACCTGTATAGAAGTCTAAAGTCTCACAGGTGTAGAAGAGTCCAACATCTCACACCTGTATAGAAGTCTAAAGTCTCACAGGTGTAGAAGAGTTCAACATCTCACACCTGTATAGAAGTCTAAAGTCTCACAGGTGTAGAAGAGTTCAACATCTCACACCTGTATAGAAGTCTAAAGTCTCACAGGTGTAGAGGAGTTAAAAATCTCACACCTGTTTAGAAGTCTAAAGTCTCACAGGGGTAGAGGATTTCAAAATCTTACACATGTATAGAAGTCCCTCTTCATTGTGAAAGTGACACAATGTAAAAGACATTGGACCCAACGTCTCTGAACGATGACTCAGCTCTATGACAACATTGTGTGACTCACGTCCAGCATCTGTTTGGTCTTCTTTGCAGCGTCGTCGTTCTTCGCCCGGACGCGGAGGTCATCCTGGTAATCTTTGCAGTTCATGCCCGTGTGTATGGCCTGTAAACAACACCATTAGCTTCGCACAGAAACTTGGGAAGACAACAGTTACCCTGCAGAGGATGCAGTTGACGGATTGACACAGAGGGCAGTGGAACTCGTTGACTTCGTCCTCGTAGTTGCACCGTCCGCGACAGTTGGGCGTCTTGCAGTGGAAGCTTTGAAGTGAGCTGAGTTTGTCGTACACCAGTTGAATTTTCCGGGCGCTCTGGTGCGAGGAGTTCAAAATTTTATACATGTATAGAAGTCTAAAGTCTCACAGGTGTAGAAGAGTCCAACATCTTACACATGTATAGAAGTATTAAGTCTCACAGGTGTAGAGGAGTCCAACATCTCACACATGTACAATAGTCCAAAATCTCATACCTGTGTAGAAGTCCAAAATCTCACACATGTACAATAGTCCAAAATCTCACACCTGTGTAGAAGTCCAAAATCTCACACATGTACAATAGTCCAAAATCTCACACCTGTATAGAAGTCCAAAATCTCACACATGTACAATAGTCCAAAATCTCACACCTGTGTAGAAGTCCAAAATCTCACACATCAATAGTCCAAAATCTCATACCTGTGTAGAAGTCCAAAATCTCACACATGTACAATAGTCCAAGATCTCACACATGTACAATAGTCCAAAATCTCACACCTGTGTAGATTTCCAAAATCTCACACATGTACAATAGTCCAAAATCTCACACCTTCCGCTTCCGGTGAGCCTTTGATCGGCTGCTTGAAACGTAAGCTCCTGCAATAATTGCCAAAAACAGTCGTTTTAACGACTACTTGTCCGGATTTTATGCTCATATCACTTAAGATATGTCTCAAGCATCTCGGATCTATGATCGTGTTGCTCTTCTCAACATCAGAGAGTCGATGGAGGACTTCACTCGCGTCAGTTACCAACGTCCGGTGAACGTGTTTCCGGCTCCGCTTCTCATCGACTCGGACTCTGTGGAATATCGTTTGATCTCTCGAGTACCGGGCGATTTCCACAAGGGATCGAGTCAGGCTGGAGTACAGGTCAGGATGAGACGTGCAGTTGCGATCGCTCGGAACAACTCTGACGTCATCGAACGTCATCGATGTTTGATCGACATTCCTCTCACTGTGTATGACGACACATCAGCGCTGCCGTCTGTCCAGACCTCAACGAAAGGTGGTAAGATTTTTTCATTTCCTCTCTTTAAGTCGACTTTTACAACCGAGTTGAACTTCAGTGACAGCTGGTACCCACGTGACCGCTGTTCGCTTCAAAAGATCCCGCTCTGCGCGCCTGTCAGTGACGCGGCGTCGTCAGTGACGTCATCGGTGCTGAATGTGGGACTTCTTAATGTTCGCTCCATTACTAATAAATCCTTTATTCTTAATGATCTTTTCACAAGAGTTAATTTGGATTTATTATGTCTTTCTGAGACTTGGCAGAGAGAGGAAGAGTTTATTCATCTGAACGAACTCTGTCCAGTAGGGAGCGCTGTCCTGGGGAAGCCTCGCCTCTCTGGTCGTGGAGGAGGTCTTGCTACTGTTTTTAGGGAGAGTTGTTCTTGCAAAGTGATTCAGACACAGGAATTCACTTCTTTTGAGTCTCAGATGATCTTGGTTGGTTCTACAAGACCTTTCTATTGTGTGTCAATCTACCGTCCGCCTTGTCCTGCGGCGGTGTTCTTGAATGACTTTAGTGACTTCTTATCTTCCATTATTCAGATGGAATCTGTTCTTATTCTTGGAGACTTTAATCTTCATGTTGATGACGTCACATCTTGTTCTGCTAAAGAACTTTTAACTTTAACTGAAGCCTTTAATTTTGAGCAACATGTTTCTGAACCCACTCATCAAAAAGGCCACATTTTAGACTTAGTTTTTACTCTTGGCCTGAACATTTCTAATGTATCTGTACATGATCTCCATCTGAGTGATCATTCTCTTGTCTTGTTCAACCTGGACTTCATCCCTGAACCTAAGCCTTTGAAAGTTAGGTCTCAGAGGCGTGTCATCTCAGCCGATACTGCAGACAGTTTTTCTGCTATGTTTGACCGTCTTTCCTTTGATGACTGTCCAGATGTGGACAGTTTGATTCACTGTTACACTGATCATTGTGTTGAAATACTGGATCAAGTGGCACCTGTTAAATCGAACTTGAAAATTCAGAAAAAACGGTGCCCTTGGACAAATGAAGATCTCTTGAGTCTGAAGAGACTTTGTCGAAAGACTGAGCGTCTCTGGAAGTCTACTAAACTTGAGGTGCACAGACTTCACCTCAGGGATTTGTTGACTTCTTACAATGAGATGGTAGAAACTGCTAGATCTGATTACATCAGAAAACTGGTAGCAGCAAATAGGAAAAACCCCAAAGTTTTGTTTGACACGATTAATTCTCTCGTGTCTCCTGCTCCTCAAATCACGCCGGTCTTCTGTGAAGCTGACAGCAATGCATTGTTGAGATTTTTCATTGACAAAATTAAATTGATCAAAGAGAAAATCTCTCCCCCTTTGTTGGGAACCCCTACTGTCTCTGAGCCCATCTCCTCCTCTTGGTCATCCTTCACTGCTGTATCTTTGGGTGATATTTCAGCACTAGTGAACAAGATGAAACCCTCCTCTTGCTCAGATGACGTCCTTCCTTGTAGGCTTTTTATCAAAGTATTTGATGTAATTGGCCCCTGGGTTACCAATATGGTAAACCTCTCCCTTTCCACAGGGGTTTTTCCCAATGCATTTAAACATGCCATTGTGGAGCCTCTGCTCAAAAAACCAGGCTTAGACCCAACTGACCTCAGTAATTTCAGGCCTATTTCTAAGCTCCCTTTCTTGTCCAAGATCTTGGAGAAGGTGGTGTCTGAGCAGCTGTCTTTGTTCCTGGATCAGAGCGACATCCATGAGAAGTTTCAGTCTGGCTTCCGTAAACATCACTCTACGGAGACAGCTTTATTGAAAGTGTCCAGTGACATCATGATGTCGGCTGACTCTGGTAAATTCACTGTTCTGGTTCTCTTGGATCTGTCGTCAGCCTTTGACACAGTTGATCACCAGATCCTGCTGAGAAGACTAAGGGATGAAGTGGGACTGTCTGGGTCTGTGTTAGAATGGTTCTCATCTTACCTTTCTGGGCGCAGTTTTAGTGTATCTGCCAATCAAATGAGGTCTGAATCGGCAGATCTGTTGTGTGGAGTCCCTCAAGGTTCTGTTCTGGGTCCTTTATTGTTTTTGCTGTACTTGATTCCCCTTGGTAAAATCATTCAGAGATTTCCAGATGTTTCTTATCACATTTTTGCTGATGACATCCAGCTCTACTGCTCTTTTGACCCAACTGAGCCCCAAAGGCTGAACAGCTTAGTCAATTGTTTGCTAGAAATCAAACAATGGCTGAGTGAAAACACTTTACAGCTTAATGTGGACAAAACTGAAACTCTGGTGATTGCTCCTGATGATAAGATTCCAGGGTTGAGTCAGTACTTGGGTGACTTAGGTCAGTCTGTCAAACTGAGCCTGAGAAACCTGGGTGTTGTATTTGATAAAGACATGTCTCTTGTTCAACACTGCAGAAAACTGACCAGAAACTGTTTCCTTCAACTGAGAAAAATCTCTAAACTTAGGAAAATGTTGTCACAACATGATCTGGAGCTTGTAATCCATGCGTTTGTTTCTTCTCGTCTGGACTATTGTAACAGTTTGTTTTCATGTCTTAACAAGAAGGAGCTGTCTCGTCTGCAGTTGATTCAGAACTCTGCAGCGAGAATTCTGACCCGCTCTAGTAGAAGAACTCACATTTCTCCGATCCTTAAAACTCTTCACTGGCTTCCAGTTTCTTTCAGGATCAACTTTAAAATTCTGGTTCTTACTTTCAGATCTATTCATGGTCAGACTCCTCCTTACATCACTGATCTGATCCAGCCTTACACCCCAGCTCGGTCTCTGAGGTCTGTGGATCAGAATCTACTTATGGTTCCACGCACACGGCTCAGGACCAGAGGAGAGAAATCTTTTCAGGCTGTTGCTCCTAAGCTTTGGAACGATCTACCTCTCTCTTTGCGCTTGATGGAGTCTACTGACTCCTTTAAGAAACATCTTAAGACGTTTCTATTTGTTCAGGCTTTTCCTTGAATTTCTCGAACTCCTGTGTTGTTCTCGGTGTTGTCTTGATCTTTGAAGTATGTACTGTTTTGAGTATTGTTTTGATTGTTAAAGCGCTTTGTGACCCTGGTCTCGAAAAGCGCTATATAAATAAATATTACTTACTTACTTACTTACCTGTATAGAAGTCCAAAATCTCACACATGTACAATAGTCCAAAATCTCACACCTGTATAGAAGTCCAAAATCTCACACCTGTGTAGAAGTCCAAAATCTCTCAGCTGTGTAGAAGTCCAAAATCTCACACATGTACAATAGTCCAAAATCTCACACCTGTGTAGAAGTCCAAAATCTCACACATCAATAGTCCAAAATCTCATACCTGTGTAGAAGTCCAAAATCTCACACATGTACAATAGTCCAAAATCTCACACCTGTATAGAAGTCCAAAATCTCACACATGTACAATAGTCCAAAATCTCACACCTGTATAGAAGTCCAAAATCTCACACCTGTGTAGAAGTCCAAAATCTCTCACCTGTGTAGAAGTCCAAAATCTCACACATGTACAATAGTCCAAAATCTCACACCTGTGTAGAAGTCCAAAATCTCACACATCAATAGTCCAAAATCTCATACCTGTGTAGAAGTCCAAAATCTCACACATGTACAATAGTCCAAAATCTCACACCTGTATAGAAGTCCAAAATCTCACACATGTACAATAGTCCAAAATCTCACACCTGTATAGAAGTCCAAAATCTCCCACATGTACAATAGTCCAAAATCTCACACCTGTGTAGAAGTCCAAAATCTCACAAATGTACAATAGTCCAAAATCTCACACCTGTATAGAAGTCCAAAATCTCACACATGTACAATAGTCCAAAATCTCACACTGTATAGAAGTCCAAAATCTCAGAAATGTACAATAGTCCAAAATCTCATACCCGTGTAAAAGTCCAAAATCTCACACATGTACAATAGTCGCACAGGTGTAGAGGAGTTCAAAATTTTACACATGTATAGAAGTCTAAAGTCTCACAGGTGTAGAAGAGTTCAAAATCTCACACCTGAATAGAAGTATAAAGTCTCACAGGTGTAGAAGAGTTCAAAATCTTACACCTGTATAGAAGTCTAAAGTCTCACAGGTGTAGAAGAGTTCAAAATCTCACACCTGTATAGAAGTCTAAAGTCTCACAGGTGTAGAGGATTTCAAAATCTCGCACCTGTATAGAAGTCTAAAGTCTCACAGGTGTAGAGGAGTCCAAAATCTCACACCTGTATAGAAGTCTAAAGTCTCACAGGTGAAAAGGAGTTAAAAATCTCACACCTGTATAGAAGTCTAAAGTCTCACAGGTGTAGAGGAGTCCAAAATCTCACACCTGTATAGAAGTCCAAAATCTCACAGGTGAAAAGGAGTTAAAAATCTCACACCTGTATAGAAGTCTAAAGTCTCACAGGTGAAGAAGACTTCAAAATCTTACACATGTATAGAAGTCTAAAGTCTCACAGGTGAAAAGGAGTTAAAAATCTCACACCTGTATAGAAGTCTAAAGTCTCACAGGTGTAGAGGAGTCCAAAATCTCACACCTGTATAGAAGTCTAAAGTCTCACAGGCGAAAAGGAGTTCAAAATCTCACACCTGTATAGAAGTCTAAAGTCTCACAGGTGTAGAGGAGTCCAAAATCTCACACCTGTATAGAAGTCTAAAGTCTCACAGGTGAAAAGGAGTTCAAGATCTCACACCTGTATAGAAGTCTAAAGTCTCACAGGTGTAGAGGAGTCCAAAATCTCACACCTGTATAGAAGTCTAAAGTCTCACAGGTGTAGAAGAGTTCAAAATCTTACACCTGTATAGAAGTCTAAAGTCTCACAGGTGAAAAGGAGTTAAAAATCTCACACCTGTATAGAAGTCTAAAGTCTCACAGGTGTAGAAGAGTTCAAAATCTCACACATGTATAGAAGTCTAAAGTCTCACAGGTGTAGAAGAGTTCAAAATCTCACACATGTATAGAAGTCTAAAGTCTCACAGGTGTAGAGGAGTCCAAAATCTCATACCTGTATAGAAGTCCAAAATCTAACAGGTAAAAAGGAGTTAAAAATCTCACACCTGTATAGAAGTCTAAAATCTCACACCTGTATAGAAGTTTAAAGTCTCACAGGTGTAGAAGAGTTCAAAATCTTACACCTGTATAGAAGTCTAAAGTCTCACAGGTGAAAAGGAGTTAAAAATCTCACACCTGTATAGAAGTCTAAAGTCTCACAGGTGTAGAACACTTCAAAATCTTACACATGTATAGAAGTCTAAAGTCTCACAGGTGAAAAGGAGTTAAAAATCTCACACCTGTATAGAAGTCTAAAGTCTCACAGGTGTAGAGGAGTCCAAAATCTCACACCTGTATAGAAGTCTAAAGTCTCACAGGTGTAGAAGAGTTCAAAATCTTACACCTGTATAGAAGTCTAAAGTCTCACAGGTGAAAAGGAGTTAAAAATCTCACATCTGTATAGAAGTCTAAAGTCTCACAGGTGTAGAGGATTTCAAAATCTTACACCTGTATAGAAGTCTAAAGTCTCACAGGTGTAGAAGAGTCCAAAATCTCACACCTGTATAGAAGTCTAAAGTCTCAAAGGTGAAAAGAAGTTAAAAATCTCACGCCTGTATAGAAGTCCAAAATCGCACAGGTGTAGAGGAGTTCAAAATTTTACACATGTATAGAAGTCTAAAGTCTCACAGGTGTAGAGGAGTCCAAAATCTCACACCTGTATAGAAGTCTAAAGTCTCACAGGTGAAAAGGAGTTAAAAATCTCACGCCTGTATATAAGTCAGAAGTCTCACAGGTGAAAAGAAGTTAAAAATCTCACGCCTGTATAGAAGTCCAAAATCGCACAGGTGTAGAGGAGTTCAACATTTTACACATGTATAGAAGTCCAAAATCGCACAGGTGTAGAGGAGTTCAAAATCTCACACCTGTATAGAAGTCTAAAGTCTCACAGGTGAAAAGGAGTTCAAAATCTCACACCTGTATGGAAGTCTAAAGTCTCACAGGTGTAGAGGAGTCCAAAATCTCACACCTGTATAGAAGTCTAAAGTCTCACAGGTGTAGAAGAGTTCAAAAATCTCACACATGTATAGAAGTCTAAAGTCTCACAGGTGTAGAAGAGTCCAAAATCTCACACCTGTATAGAAGTCTAAAGTCTTACAGGTGCAGAGGAGTCCAAAATCTCACACATGTTTAGAAGTCTAAAGTCTCACAGGTGTAGAGGATTTCAAAATCTTACACCTGTATAGAAGTCTAAAGTCTCACAGGTGTAGAAGAGTCCAAAATCTCACACCTGTATAGAAGTCTAAAGTCTCACAGGTGTAGAAGAGTTCAAAATCTTACACCTGTATAGAAGTCTAAAGTCTCACAGGTGAAAAGGAGTTAAAAATCTCACACCTGTATAGAAGTCTAAAGTCTCACAGGTGTAGAGGAGTTCAAAATCTTACACATGTATAGAAGTCTAAAATCTCACAGGTGAAAAGGAGTTAAAAATCTCACACCTGTATAGAAGTCTAAAGTCTCACAGGTGTAGAAGAGTTCAAAATCTTACACATGTATAGAAGTCTAAAGTCTCACAGGTGAAAAGGAGTTAAAAATCTCACACCTGTATAGAAGTCTAAAGTCTCACAGGTGTAGAGGAGTCCAAAATCTCAAACCTGTATAGAAGTCTAAAGTCTCACAGGTGTAGAAGAGTTCAAAATCTTACACCTGTATAGAAGTCTAAAGTCTCACAGGTGAAAAGGAGTTAAGAATCTCACACCTGTATAGAAGTCTAAAGTCTCACAGGTGTAGAAGAGTTCAAAATCTCACACATGTATAGAAGTCTAAAGTCTCACAGGTGTAGAAGAGTCCAAAATCTCACACCTGTATAGAAGTCCAACGTCTTACAGGTGTAGAGGAGTCCAAAATCTCACACATGTTTAGAAGTCTAAAGTCTCACAGGTGTAGAGCATTTCAAAATCTTACACCTGTATAGAAGTCTAAAGTCTCACAGGTGTAGAAGAGTTCAAAATCTCATACCTGTATAGACGTCCAAAATCTCACAGGTGAAAAGGAGTTGAAAATCTCACACCTGTATAGAAGTCTAAAGTCTCACAGGTGTAGAAGAGTCCAACATCTCACACCTGTATAGAAGTCTAAAGTCTCACAGGTGTAGAAGAGTCCAACATCTCACACCTGTATAGAAGTCTAAAGTCTCACAGGTGTAGAGGAGTTAAAAATCTCACACCTGTTAGAAGTCTAAAGTCTCACAGGTGAAAAGGAGTTAAAAATCTCACAAATGTATAGAAGTCTAAAGTCTCACAGGTGTAGAGGAGTTAAAAATCTCACACCTGTTAGAAGTCTAAAGTCTCACAGGTGAAAAGGAGTTAAAAATCTCACAAATGTATAGAAGTCTAAAGTCTCACAGGTGTAGAGGAGTTAAAAATCTCACACCTGTTAGAAGTCTAAAGTCTCACAGGTGAAAAGGAGTTCAAAATCTTACACATGTATAGAAGTCTAAAGTCTCACAGGTGAAAAGGAGTTAAAAATCTCACACCTGTATAGAAGTCTAAAGTCTCACAGGTGTAGAGGAGTCCAAAATCTCACACCTGTATAGAAGTCTAAAGTCTCACAGGTGTAGAGGAGTCCAAAATCTCACACCTGTATAGAAGTCTAAAGTCTCACAGGCAAAAAGGAGTTCAAAATCTCACACCTGTATAGAAGTCTAAAGTCTCACAGGTGTAGAGGAGTCCAAAATCTCACACCTGTATAGAAGTCTAAAGTCTCACAGGTGAAAAGGAGTTCAAGATCTCACACCTGTATAGAAGTCTAAAGTCTCACAGGTGTAGAGGAGTCCAAAATCTCACACCTGTATAGAAGTCTAAAGTCTCACAGGTGAAAAGGAGTTAAAAATCTCACACCTGTATAGAAGTCTAAAGTCTCACAGGTGTAGAAGAGTTCAAAATCTCACACATGTATAGAAGTCTAAAGTCTCACACGTGTAGAAGAGTTCAAAATCTCACACCTGTATAGAAGTCCAAAATCTCACACATGTACAATAGTCCAAAATCTCACACCTGTGTAGAAGTCCAAAATCTCACAGATGTACAATAGTCCAAAATCTCACACCTGTATAGAAGTCCAAAATCTCACAGGTGTAGAAGAGTCCAAAATCTCACACCTGTATAGAAGTCCAACGTCTTACAGGTGTAGAGGAGTCCAAAATCTCACACATGTTTAGAAGTCTAAAGTCTCACAGGTGTAGAGCATTTCAAAATCTTACACCTGTATAGAAGTCTAAAGTCTCACAGGTGTAGAAGAGTTCAAAATCTCATACCTGTATAGACGTCCAAAATCTCACAGGTGAAAAGGAGTTAAAAATCTCACACCTGTATAGAAGTCTAAAGTCTCACAGGTGTAGAAGAGTTCAAAATCTTACACATGTATAGAAGTCTAAAGTCTCACAGGTGAAAAGGAGTTAAAAATCTCACACCTGTATAGAAGTCTAAAGTCTCACAGGTGTAGAAGAGTCCAACATCTCACACCTGTATAGAAGTCTAAAGTCTCACAGGTGTAGAAGAGTCCAACATCTCACACCTGTATAGAAGTCTAAAGTCTCACAGGTGTAGAGGAGTTAAAAATCTCACACCTGTTAGAAGTCTAAAGTCTCACAGGTGAAAAGGAGTTAAAAATCTCACACATGTATAGAAGTCTAAAGTCTCACAGGTGAAGAAGACTTCAAAATCTTACACATGTATAGAAGTCTAAAGTCTCACAGGTGAAAAGGAGTTAAAAATCTCACACCTGTATAGAAGTCTAAAGTCTCACAGGTGTAGAGGAGTCCAAAATCTCACACCTGTATAGAAGTCTAAAGTCTCACAGGTGTAGAGGAGTCCAAAATCTCACACCTGTATAGAAGTCTAAAGTCTCACAGGCAAAAAGGAGTTCAAAATCTCACACCTGTATAGAAGTCTAAAGTCTCACAGGTGTAGAGGAGTCCAAAATCTCACACCTGTATAGAAGTCTAAAGTCTCACAGGTGAAAAGGAGTTCAAGATCTCACACCTGTATAGAAGTCTAAAGTCTCACAGGTGTAGAGGAGTCCAAAATCTCACACCTGTATAGAAGTCTAAAGTCTCACAGGTGAAAAGGAGTTAAAAATCTCACACCTGTATAGAAGTCTAAAGTCTCACAGGTGTAGAAGAGTTCAAAATCTCACACATGTATAGAAGTCTAAAGTCTCACACGTGTAGAAGAGTTCAAAATCTCACACCTGTATAGAAGTCCAAAATCTCACACATGTACAATAGTCCAAAATCTCACACCTGTGTAGAAGTCCAAAATCTCACAGATGTACAATAGTCCAAAATCTCACACCTGTATAGAAGTCCAAAATCTCACACATGTACAATAGTCCAAAATCTCACACCTGTGTAGAAGTCCAAAATCTCACACATCAATAGTCCAAAATCTCATACCTGTGTAGAAGTCCAAAATCTCACACATGTACAATAGTCCAAGATCTCACACATGTACAATAGTCCAAAATCTCACACCTGTGTAGATTTCCAAAATCTCACACATGTACAATAGTCCAAAATCTCACACCTGTATAGAAGTCCAAAATCTCACACATGTACAATAGTCCAAAATCTCACGCCTGTATAGAAGTCCAAAATCTCACACATGTACAATAGTCCAAAATCTCACACATGTACAATAGTCCAAAATCTCACACCTGTATAGAAGTCCAAAATCTCACACATGTACAATAGTCCAAAATCTCACACCTGTGTAGAAGTCCAAAATCTCACACATGTACAATAGTCCAAAATCTCACACCTGTATAGAAGTCCAAAATCTCACACATGTACAATAGTCAAAAATATCACACCTGTGTAGAAGTCCAAAATCTCTCACCTGTGTAGAAGTCCAAAATCTCACACATGTACAATAGTCCAAAATCTCACACCTGTGTAGAAGTCCAAAATCTCACACATCAATAGTCCAAAATCTCATACCTGTGTAGAAGTCCAAAATCTCACACATGTACAATATTCCAAAATCTCACACCTGTATAGAAGTCCAAAATTTCACACATGTACAATACTCCAAAATCTCACACCTGTAAAGAAGTCTAAAATCTCACACATGTACAATGGTCCAAAATCTCACACATGTATAGAAGTCCAAAATCTCACACCTGTATAGAAGTCTTAAGTCTCACAGGTGAAAAGGAGTTAAAAATCTCACACCTGTATAGAAGTCCAAAATCTCACACATGTACAATAGTCCAACATCTCACACCTGTGTAGAAGTCCAAAATCTCACACATGTACAATAGTCCAAAATCTCACACCTGTATAGAAGTCCAAAATCTCACACATGTACAATAGTCCAAAATCTCACACCTGTATAGAAGTCCAAAATCTCACACATGTACAATAGTCCAAAATCTCATACCTGTGTAGAAGTCCAGAATCTCACACCTGTATAGAAGTCCAAAATCTCACACATTTACAATAGTCCAAAATCTCACACATGTACAATAGTCCAAAATCTCACACCTGTATAGAAGTCCAAAATCTCACACATGTACAATACTCCAAAATCTCACACCTGTGTAGAAGTCTAAAGTCTCACAGGTGAAGAAGACTTCAAAATCTTACACATGTATAGAAGTCTAAAGTCTCACAGGTGAAAAGGAGTTAAAAATCTCACACCTGTATAGAAGTCTAAAGTCTCACAGGTGTAGAGGAGTCCAAAATCTCACACCTGTATAGAAGTCTAAAGTCTCACAGGTGTAGAGGAGTCCAAAATCTCACACCTGTATAGAAGTCTAAAGTCTCACAGGCAAAAAGGAGTTCAAAATCTCACACCTGTATAGAAGTCTAAAGTCTCACAGGTGTAGAGGAGTCCAAAATCTCACACCTGTATAGAAGTCTAAAGTCTCACAGGTGAAAAGGAGTTCAAGATCTCACACCTGTATAGAAGTCTAAAGTCTCACAGGTGTAGAGGAGTCCAAAATCTCACACCTGTATAGAAGTCTAAAGTCTCACAGGTGTAGAAGAGTTCAAAATCTCACACATGTATAGAAGTCTAAAGTCTCACACGTGTAGAAGAGTTCAAAATCTCACACCTGTATAGAAGTCCAAAATCTCACACATGTACAATAGTCCAAAATCTCACACCTGTGTAGAAGTCCAAAATCTCACAGATGTACAATAGTCCAAAATCTCACACCTGTATAGAAGTCCAAAATCTCACACATGTACAATAGTCCAAAATCTCACACCTGTGTAGAAGTCCAAAATCTCACACATCAATAGTCCAAAATCTCATACCTGTGTAGAAGTCCAAAATCTCACACATGTACAATAGTCCAAAATCTCACACCTGTGTAGATTTCCAAAATCTCACACATGTACAATAGTCCAAAATCTCACACCTGTATAGAAGTCCAAAATCTCACACATGTACAATAGTCCAAAATCTCACGCCTGTATAGAAGTCCAAAATCTCACACATGTACAATAGTCCAAAATCTCACACATGTACAATAGTCCAAAATCTCACACCTGTATAGAAGTCCAAAATCTCACACATGTACAATAGTCCAAAATCTCACACCTGTGTAGAAGTCCAAAATCTCACACATGTACAATAGTCCAAAATCTCACACCTGTATAGAAGTCCAAAATCTCACACATGTACAATAGTCAAAAATATCACACCTGTGTAGAAGTCCAAAATCTCTCACCTGTGTAGAAGTCCAAAATCTCACACATGTACAATAGTCCAAAATCTCACACCTGTGTAGAAGTCCAAAATCTCACACATCAATAGTCCAAAATCTCATACCTGTGTAGAAGTCCAAAATCTCACACATGTACAATATTCCAAAATCTCACACCTGTATAGAAGTCCAAAATTTCACACATGTACAATACTCCAAAATCTCACACCTGTAAAGAAGTCTAAAATCTCACACATGTACAATGGTCCAAAATCTCACACATGTATAGAAGTCCAAAATCTCACACCTGTATAGAAGTCTTAAGTCTCACAGGTGAAAAGGAGTTAAAAATCTCACACCTGTATAGAAGTCCAAAATCTCACACATGTACAATAGTCCAACATCTCACACCTGTGTAGAAGTCCAAAATCTCACACATGTACAATAGTCCAAAATCTCACACCTGTATAGAAGTCCAAAATCTCACACATGTACAATAGTCCAAAATCTCACACCTGTATAGAAGTCCAAAATCTCACACATGTACAATAGTCCAAAATCTCATACCTGTGTAGAAGTCCAGAATCTCACACCTGTATAGAAGTCCAAAATCTCACACATTTACAATAGTCCAAAATCTCACACATGTACAATAGTCCAAAATCTCACACCTGTATAGAAGTCCAAAATCTCACACATGTACAATACTCCAAAATCTCACACCTGTGTAGAAATCCAAAGTCTCACAGGTGAAAAGGAGTTAAAAATCTCACACCTGTATATAAGTCAGAAGTCTCACACATGTACAATAGTCCAAAATCTCACACCTGTAAAGAAGTCTAAAATCTCACACATGTACAATAGTCCAAAATCTCACACATGTATAGAAGTCCAAAATCTCACACCTGTATAGAAGTCTAAAGTCTCACAGGTGAAAAGGAGTTCAAAATCTCACACCTGTATGGAAGTCTAAAGTCTCACAGATGTAGAAGAGTTCAAAATCTTACACCTGTATAGAAGTCTAAAGTCTCACAGGTGAAAAGGAGTTAAAAATCTCACACCTGTATAGAAGTCTAAAGTCTCACAGGTGTAGAAGAGTTCAAAATCTTACACCTGTATAGAAGTCTAAAGTCTCACAGGTGAAAAGGAGTTAAAAATCTCACACCTGTATAGAAGTCTAGAGTCCCACAGGTGTAGAAGAGTTCAAAATCTCACACATGTATAGAAGTCTAAAGTCTCACAGGTGTAGAAGAGTTCAAAATCTCACACCTGTATAGAAGTCTAAAGTCTCACAGGTTTGAGGATTTCAAAATCTTACACCTGTATAGAAGTCTAAAGTCTCACAGGTGTAGAAGAGTCCAAAATCTCACACCTGTATAGAAGTCTAAAGTCTCACAGGTGTAGAGGAGTCCAAAATCTCATACCTGTATAGAAGTCCAAAATCTCACAGGTGAAAAGGAGTTAAAAATCTCACACCTGTATAGAAGTCTAAAGTCTCACAGGTGTAGAGGAGTCCAAAATATCACACTTGTATAGAAGTCTAAAGTCTCACAGGTGTAGAGGAGTCCAACATATCACACCTGTATAGAAGTCTAAAGTCTCACAGGTGTAGAGGAGTCCAAAATCTCACACCTGTATAGAAGTCTAAAGTCTCACAGGTGAAAAGGAGTTAAAAATCTCATACCTGTATAGAAGTTTAAAGTCTCACAAGTGTAGAAGAGTTTAAAATCTCACAAATGTATAGAAGTCTAAAGTCTCACAGGTGTAGAAGAGTCCAAAATCTCACACCTGTATAGAAGTCTAAAGTCTCACAGGTGTAGAGGATTTCAAAATCTTACACCTGTATAGAAGTCTAAAGTCTCACAGGTGTAGAATAGTCCAAAATCTCACACATGTACAATAGTCCAAAATCTCACACCTGTGTAGAAGTCCAAAATCTCACACATCAATAGTCCAAAATCTCATACCTGTGTAGAAGTCCAAAATCTCACACATGTACAATAGTCCAAAATCTCATACCCGTGTAGAAGTCCAAAATCTCACACATGTACAATAGTCCAAAATCTCACACCTGTATAGAAGTCCAAAATCTCACACATGTACAATAGTCCAAAATCTCACACCTGTGTAGAAGTCCAAAATCTCACAAATGTACAATAGTCCAAAATCTCACACCTGTATAGAAGTCCAAAATCTCACACATGTACAATAGTCCAAAATCTCACACCTGTGTAGAAATCCAAAGTCTCACAGGTGAAAAGGAGTTAAAAATCTCACACCTGTATATAAGTCAGAAGTCTCACACATGTACAATAGTCCAAAATCTCACACCTGTATAGAAGCCTAAAATCTCACACATGTACAATAGTCCAAAATCTCACACATGTATAGAAGTCCAAAATCTCACACCTGTATAGAAGTCTAAAGTCTCACAGGTGAAAAGGAGTTCAAAATCTCACACCTGTATAGAAGTCTAAAGTCTCACAGGTGAAAAGGAGTTAAAAATCTCACACCTGTATAGAAGTCTAAAGTCTCACAGGTGTAGAGGAGTCCAAAATCTCACACCTGTATAGAAGTCTAAAGTCTCACAGGTGAAAAGGAGTTCAAAATCTCACACCTGTATGGAAGTCTAAAGTCTCACAGGTATAGAGGAGTCCAAAATCTCACACCTGTATAGAAGTCTAAAGTCTCACAGGTGAAAAGGAGTTCAAAATCTCACACATGTATGGAAGTCTAAAGTCTCACAGGTGTAGAAGAGTCCAAAATCTTATACCTATATAGAAGTCCAAAATCTCACAGGTGAAAAGGTGTTAAAAATCTCACACCTGTATAGAAGTCTAAAGTCTTACAGGTGTAGAAGAGTTCAAAATCGTACACATGTATAGAAGTCTAAAGTCTCACAGGTGAAAAGGTGTTAAAAATCTCACACCTGTATAGAAGTCTAAAGTCTCACAGGTGTAGAAGAGTCCAACATCTCACACCTGTATAGAAGTCTAAAGTCTCACAGGTGTAGAAGAGTTCAAAATCTTACACATGTATAGAAGTCTAAAGTCTCACAGGTGAAAAGGAGTTCAAAATCTCACACCTGTATAGAAGTCTAAAGTCTCACAGGTGTAGAAGAGTCCAACATCTCACACCTGTATAGAAGTCTAAAGTCTCACAGGTGTAGAAGAGTCCAACATCTCACACCTGTATAGAAGTCTAAAGTCTCACAGGTGTAGAAGAGTTCAACATCTCACACCTGTATAGAAGTCTAAAGTCTCACAGGTGTAGAAGAGTTCAACATCTCACACCTGTATAGAAGTCTAAAGTCTCACAGGTGTAGAGGAGTTAAAAATCTCACACCTGTTTAGAAGTCTAAAGTCTCACAGGGGTAGAGGATTTCAAAATCTTACACATGTATAGAAGTCCCTCTTCATTGTGAAAGTGACACAATGTAAAAGACATTGGACCCAACGTCTCTGAACGATGACTCAGCTCTATGACAACATTGTGTGACTCACGTCCAGCATCTGTTTGGTCTTCTTTGCAGCGTCGTCGTTCTTCGCCCCGACGCGGAGGTCATCCTGGTAATCTTTGCAGTTCATGCCCGTGTGTATGGCCTGTAAACAACACCATTAGCTTCGCACAGAAACTTGGGAAGACAACAGTTACCCTGCAGAGGATGCAGTTGACGGATTGACACAGAGGGCAGTGGAACTCGTTGACTTCGTCCTCGTAGTTGCACCGTCCGCGACAGTTGGGCGTCTTGCAGTGGAAGCTTTGAAGTGAGCTGAGTTTGTCGTACACCAGTTGAATTTTCCGGGCGCTCTGGTGCGAGGAGTTCAAAATTTTATACATGTATAGAAGTCTAAAGTCTCACAGGTGTAGAAGAGTCCAACATCTTACACATGTATAGAAGTATTAAGTCTCACAGGTGTAGAGGAGTCCAACATCTCACACATGTACAATAGTCCAAAATCTCATACCTGTGTAGAAGTCCAAAATCTCACACATGTACAATAGTCCAAAATCTCACACCTGTGTAGAAGTCCAAAATCTCACACATGTACAATAGTCCAAAATCTCACACCTGTATAGAAGTCCAAAATCTCACACATGTACAATAGTCCAAAATCTCACACCTGTGTAGAAGTCCAAAATCTCACACATCAATAGTCCAAAATCTCATACCTGTGTAGAAGTCCAAAATCTCACACATGTACAATAGTCCAAGATCTCACACATGTACAATAGTCCAAAATCTCACACCTGTGTAGATTTCCAAAATCTCACACATGTACAATAGTCCAAAATCTCACACCTTCCGCTTCCGGTGAGCCTTTGATCGGCTGCTTGAAACGTAAGCTCCTGCAATAATTGCCAAAAACAGTCGTTTTAACGACTACTTGTCCGGATTTTATGCTCATATCACTTAAGATATGTCTCAAGCATCTCGGATCTATGATCGTGTTGCTCTTCTCAACATCAGAGAGTCGATGGAGGACTTCACTCGCGTCAGTTACCAACGTCCGGTGAACGTGTTTCCGGCTCCGCTTCTCATCGACTCGGACTCTGTGGAATATCGTTTGATCTCTCGAGTACCGGGCGATTTCCACAAGGGATCGAGTCAGGCTGGAGTACAGGTCAGGATGAGACGTGCAGTTGCGATCGCTCGGAACAACTCTGACGTCATCGAACGTCATCGATGTTTGATCGACATTCCTCTCACTGTGTGTGACGACACATCAGCGCTGCCGTCTGTCCAGACCTCAACGAAAGGTGGTAAGATTTTTTCATTTCCTCTCTTTAAGTCGACTTTTACAACCGAGTTGAACTTCAGTGACAGCTGGTACCCACGTGACCGCTGTTCGCTTCAAAAGATCCCGCTCTGCGCCCCTGTCAGTGACGCGGCGTCGTCAGTGACGTCATCGGTGCTGAATGTGGGACTTCTTAATGTTCGCTCCATTACTAATAAATCCTTTATTCTTAATGATCTTTTCACAAGAGTTAATTTGGATTTATTATGTCTTTCTGAGACTTGGCAGAGAGAGGAAGAGTTTATTCATCTGAACGAACTCTGTCCAGTAGGGAGCGCTGTCCTGGGGAAGCCTCGCCTCTCTGGTCGTGGAGGAGGTCTTGCTACTGTTTTTAGGGAGAGTTGTTCTTGCAAAGTGATTCAGACACAGGAATTCACTTCTTTTGAGTCTCAGATGATCTTGGTTGGTTCTACAAGACCTTTCTATTGTGTGTCAATCTACCGTCCGCCTGGTCCTGCGGCGGTGTTCTTGAATGACTTTAGTGACTTCTTATCTTCCATTATTCAGATGGAATCTGTTCTTATTCTTGGAGACTTTAATCTTCATGTTGATGACGTCACATCTTGTTCTGCTAAAGAACTTTTAACTTTAACTGAAGCCTTTAATTTTGAGCAACATGTTTCTGAACCCACTCATCAAAAAGGCCACATTTTAGACTTAGTTTTTACTCTTGGCCTGAACATTTCTAATGTATCTGTACATGATCTCCATCTGAGTGATCATTCTCTTGTCTTGTTCAACCTGGACTTCATCCCTGAACCTAAGCCTTTGAAAGTTAGGTCTCAGAGGCGTGTCATCTCAGCCGATACTGCAGACAGTTTTTCTGCTATGTTTGACCGTCTTTCCTTTGATGACTGTCCAGATGTGGACAGTTTGATTCACTGTTACACTGATCATTGTGTTGAAATACTGGATCAAGTGGCACCTGTTAAATCGAACTTGAAAATTCAGAAAAAACGGTGCCCTTGGACAAATGAAGATCTCCTGAGTCTGAAGAGACTTTGTCGAAAGACTGAGCGTCTCTGGAAGTCTACTAAACTTGAGGTGCACAGACTTCACCTCAGGGATTTGTTGACTTCTTACAATGAGATGGTAGAAACTGCTAGATCTGATTACATCAGAAAACTGGTAGCAGCAAATAGGAAAAACCCCAAAGTTTTGTTTGACACGATTAATTCTCTCGTGTCTCCTGCTCCTCAAATCACGCCGGTCTTCTGTGAAGCTGACAGCAATGCATTGTTGAGATTTTTCATTGACAAAATTAAATTGATCAAAGAGAAAATCTCTCCCCCTTTGTTGGGAACCCCTACTGTCTCTGAGCCCATCTCCTCCTCTTGGTCATCCTTCACTGCTGTATCTTTGGGTGATATTTCAGCACTAGTGAACAAGATGAAACCCTCCTCTTGCTCAGATGACGTCCTTCCTTGTAGGCTTTTTATCAAAGTATTTGATGTAATTGGCCCCTGGGTTACCAATATGGTAAACCTCTCCCTTTCCACAGGGGTTTTTCCCAATGCATTTAAACATGCCATTGTGGAGCCTCTGCTCAAAAAACCAGGCTTAGACCCAACTGACCTCAGTAATTTCAGGCCTATTTCTAAGCTCCCTTTCTTGTCCAAGATCTTGGAGAAGGTGGTGTCTGAGCAGCTGTCTTTGTTCCTGGATCAGAGCGACATCCATGAGAAGTTTCAGTCTGGCTTCCGTAAACATCACTCTACGGAGACAGCTTTATTGAAAGTGTCCAGTGACATCATGATGTCGGCTGACTCTGGTAAATTCACTGTTCTGGTTCTCTTGGATCTGTCGTCAGCCTTTGACACAGTTGATCACCAGATCCTGCTGAGAAGACTAAGGGATGAAGTGGGACTGTCTGGGTCTGTGTTAGAATGGTTCTCATCTTACCTTTCTGGGCGCAGTTTTAGTGTATCTGCCAATCAAATGAGGTCTGAATCGGCAGATCTGTTGTGTGGAGTCCCTCAAGGTTCTGTTCTGGGTCCTTTATTGTTTTTGCTGTACTTGATTCCCCTTGGTAAAATCATTCAGAGATTTCCAGATGTTTCTTATCACATTTTTGCTGATGACATCCAGCTCTACTGCTCTTTTGACCCAACTGAGCCCCAAAGGCTGAACAGCTTAGTCAATTGTTTGCTAGAAATCAAACAATGGCTGAGTGAAAACACTTTACAGCTTAATGTGGACAAAACTGAAACTCTGGTGATTGCTCCTGATGATAAGATTCCAGGGTTGAGTCAGTACTTGGGTGACTTAGGTCAGTCTGTCAAACTGAGCCTGAGAAACCTGGGTGTTGTATTTGATAAAGACATGTCTCTTGTTCAACACTGCAGAAAACTGACCAGAAACTGTTTCCTTCAACTGAGAAAAATCTCTAAACTTAGGAAAATGTTGTCACAACATGATCTGGAGCTTGTAATCCATGCGTTTGTTTCTTCTCGTCTGGACTATTGTAACAGTTTGTTTTCATGTCTTAACAAGAAGGAGCTGTCTCGTCTGCAGTTGATTCAGAACTCTGCAGCGAGAATTCTGACCCGCTCTAGTAGAAGAACTCACATTTCTCCGATCCTTAAAACTCTTCACTGGCTTCCAGTTTCTTTCAGGATCAACTTTAAAATTCTGGTTCTTACTTTCAGATCTATTCATGGTCAGACTCCTCCTTACATCACTGATCTGATCCAGCCTTACACCCCAGCTCGGTCTCTGAGGTCTGTGGATCAGAATCTACTTATGGTTCCACGCACACGGCTCAGGACCAGAGGAGAGAAATCTTTTCAGGCTGTTGCTCCTAAGCTTTGGAACGATCTACCTCTCTCTTTGCGCTTGATGGAGTCTACTGACTCCTTTAAGAAACATCTTAAGACGTTTCTATTTGTTCAGGCTTTTCCTTGAATTTCTCGAACTCCTGTGTTGTTCTCGGTGTTGTCTTGATCTTTGAAGTATGTACTGTTTTGAGTATTGTTTTGATTGTTAAAGCGCTTTGTGACCCTGGTCTCGAAAAGCGCTATATAAATAAATATTACTTACTTACTTACTTACCTGTATAGAAGTCCAAAATCTCACACATGTACAATAGTCCAAAATCTCACACCTGTATAGAAGTCCAAAATCTCACACCTGTGTAGAAGTCCAAAATCTCTCAGCTGTGTAGAAGTCCAAAATCTCACACATGTACAATAGTCCAAAATCTCACACCTGTGTAGAAGTCCAAAATCTCACACATCAATAGTCCAAAATCTCATACCTGTGTAGAAGTCCAAAATCGCACACATGTACAATAGTCCAAAATCTCACACCTGTATAGAAGTCCAAAATCTCACACATGTACAATAGTCCAAAATCTCACACCTGTATAGAAGTCCAAAATCTCACACCTGTGTAGAAGTCCAAAATCTCTCACCTGTGTAGAAGTCCAAAATCTCACACATGTACAATAGTCCAAAATCTCACACCTGTGTAGAAGTCCAAAATCTCACACATCAATAGTCCAAAATCTCATACCTGTGTAGAAGTCCAAAATCTCACACATGTACAATAGTCCAAAATCTCACACCTGTATAGAAGTCCAAAATCTCACACATGTACAATAGTCCAAAATCTCACACCTGTATAGAAGTCCAAAATCTCCCACATGTACAATAGTCCAAAATCTCACACCTGTGTAGAAGTCCAAAATCTCACAAATGTACAATAGTCCAAAATCTCACACCTGTATAGAAGTCCAAAATCTCACACATGTACAATAGTCCAAAATCTCACACTGTATAGAAGTCCAAAATCTCAGAAATGTACAATAGTCCAAAATCTCATACCCGTGTAAAAGTCCAAAATCTCACACATGTACAATAGTCGCACAGGTGTAGAGGAGTTCAAAATTTTACACATGTATAAAAGTCTAAAGTCTCACAGGTGTAGAAGAGTTCAAAATCTCACACCTGAATAGAAGTATAAAGTCTCACAGGTGTAGAAGAGTTCAAAATCTTACACCTGTATAGAAGTATAAAGTCTCACAGGTGTAGAAGAGTTCAAAATCTCACACCTGTATAGAAGTCTAAAGTCTCACAGGTGTAGAGGATTTCAAAATCTCGCACCTGTATAGAAGTCTAAAGTCTCACAGGTGTAGAGGAGTCCAAAATCTCACACCTGTATAGAAGTCTAAAGTCTCACAGGTGAAAAGGAGTTAAAAATCTCACACCTGTATAGAAGTCTAAAGTCTCACAGGTGTAGAGGAGTCCAAAATCTCACACCTGTATAGAAGTCCAAAATCTCACAGGTGAAAAGGAGTTAAAAATCTCACACCTGTATAGAAGTCTAAAGTCTCACAGGTGAAGAAGACTTCAAAATCTTACACATGTATAGAAGTCTAAAGTCTCACAGGTGAAAAGGAGTTAAAAATCTCACACCTGTATAGAAGTCTAAAGTCTCACAGGTGTAGAGGAGTCCAAAATCTCACACCTGTATAGAAGTCTAAAGTCTCACAGGTGTAGAGGAGTCCAAAATCTCACACCTGTATAGAAGTCTAAAGTCTCACAGGCGAAAAGGAGTTCAAAATCTCACACCTGTATAGAAGTCTAAAGTCTCACAGGTGTAGAGGAGTCCAAAATCTCACACCTGTATAGAAGTCTAAAGTCTCACAGGTGAAAAGGAGTTCAAGATCTCACACCTGTATAGAAGTCTAAAGTCTCACAGGTGTAGAGGAGTCCAAAATCTCACACCTGTATAGAAGTCTAAAGTCTCCCAGGTGTAGAAGAGTTCAAAATCTTACACCTGTATAGAAGTCTAAAGTCTCACAGGTGAAAAGGAGTTAAAAATCTCACACCTGTATAGAAGTCTAAAGTCTCACAGGTGTAGAAGAGTTCAAAATCTCACACATGTATAGAAGTCTAAAGTCTCACAGGTGTAGAAGAGTTCAAAATCTCACATGTATAGAAGTCTAAAGTCTCACAGGTGTAGAGGAGTCCAAAATCTCATACCTGTATAGAAGTCCAAAATCTAACAGGTAAAAAGGAGTTAAAAATCTCACACCTGTATAGAAGTCTAAAATCTCACACCTGTATAGAAGTTTAAAGTCTCACAGGTGTAGAAGAGTTCAAAATCTTACACCTGTATAGAAGTCTAAAGTCTCACAGGTGAAAAGGAGTTAAAAATCTCACACCTGTATAGAAGTCTAAAGTCTCACAGGTGTAGAACACTTCAAAATCTTACACATGTATAGAAGTCTAAAGTCTCACAGGTGAAAAGGAGTTAAAAATCTCACACCTGTATAGAAGTCTAAAGTCTCACAGGTGTAGAGGAGTCCAAAATCTCACACCTGTATAGAAGTCTAAAGTCTCACAGGTGTAGAAGAGTTCAAAATCTTACACCTGTATAGAAGTCTAAAGTCTCACAGGTGAAAAGGAGTTAAAAATCTCACATCTGTATAGAAGTCTAAAGTCTCACAGGTGTAGAGGAGTCCAAAATCTCACACATGTTTAGAAGTCTAAAGTCTCACAGGTGTAGAGGATTTCAAAATCTTACACCTGTATAGAAGTCTAAAGTCTCACAGGTGAAAAGAAGTTAAAAATCTCACGCCTGTATAGAAGTCCAAAATCGCACAGGTGTAGAGGAGTTCAAAATTTTACACATGTATAGAAGTCTAAAGTCTCACAGGTGTAGAGGAGTCCAAAATCTCACACCTGTATAGAAGTCTAAAGTCTCACAGGTGAAAAGGAGTTAAAAATCTCACGCCTGTATATAAGTCAGAAGTCTCACAGGTGAAAAGAAGTTAAAAATCTCACGCCTGTATAGAAGTCCAAAATCGCACAGGTGTAGAGGAGTTCAACATTTTACACATGTATAGAAGTCCAAAATCGCACAGGTGTAGAGGAGTTCAAAATCTCACACCTGTATAGAAGTCTAAAGTCTCACAGGTGAAAAGGAGTTCAAAATCTCACACCTGTATGGAAGTCTAAAGTCTCACAGGTGTAGAGGAGTCCAAAATCTCACACCTGTATAGAAGTCTAAAGTCTCACAGGTGTAGAAGAGTTCAAAAATCTCACACATGTATAGAAGTCTAAAGTCTCACAGAGTGTAGAAGAGTCCAAAATCTCACACCTGTATAGAAGTCTAAAGTCTTACAGGTGCAGAGGAGTCCAAAATCTCACACATGTTTAGAAGTCTAAAGTCTCACAGGTGTAGAGGATTTCAAAATCTTACACCTGTATAGAAGTCTAAAGTCTCACAGGTGTAGAAGAGTCCAAAATCTCACACCTGTATAGAAGTCTAAAGTCTCACAGGTGTAGAAGAGTTCAAAATCTTACACCTGTATAGAAGTCTAAAGTCTCACAGGTGAAAAGGAGTTAAAAATCTCACACCTGTATAGAAGTCTAAAGTCTCACAGGTGTAGAGGAGTTCAAAATCTTACACATGTATAGAAGTCTAAAATCTCACAGGTGAAAAGGAGTTAAAAATCTCACACCTGTATAGAAGTCTAAAGTCTCACAGGTGTAGAGGAGTCCAAAATCTCAAACCTGTATAGAAGTCTAAAGTCTCACAGGTGTAGAAGAGTTCAAAATCTTACACCTGTATAGAAGTCTAAAGTCTCACAGGTGAAAAGGAGTTAAGAATCTCACACCTGTATAGAAGTCTAAAGTCTCACAGGTGTAGAAGAGTTCAAAATCTCACACATGTATAGAAGTCTAAAGTCTCACAGGTGTAGAAGAGTCCAAAATCTCACACATGTTTAGAAGTCTAAAGTCTCACAGGTGTAGAGCATTTCAAAATCTTACACCTGTATAGAAGTCTAAAGTCTCACAGGTGTAGAAGAGTTCAAAATCTCATACCTGTATAGACGTCCAAAATCTCACAGGTGAAAAGGAGTTAAAAATCTCACACCTGTATAGAAGTCTAAAGTCTCACAGGTGTAGAAGAGTTCAAAATCTTACACATGTATAGAAGTCTAAAGTCTCACAGGTGAAAAGGAGTTAAAAATCTCACACCTGTATAGAAGTCTAAAGTCTCACAGGTGTAGAAGAGTCCAACATCTCACACCTGTATAGAAGTCTAAAGTCTCACAGGTGTAGAAGAGTCCAACATCTCACACCTGTATAGAAGTCTAAAGTCTCACAGGTGTAGAGGAGTTAAAAATCTCACACCTGTTAGAAGTCTAAAGTCTCACAGGTGAAAAGGAGTTAAAAATCTCACACCTGTATAGAAGTCTAAAGTCTCACAGGTGTAGAGGAGTCCAAAATCTCACACCTGTATAGAAGTCTAAAGTCTCACAGGTGTAGAGGAGTCCAAAATCTCACACCTGTATAGAAGTCTAAAGTCTCACAGGCAAAAAGGAGTTCAAAATCTCACACCTGTATAGAAGTCTAAAGTCTCACAGGTGTAGAGGAGTCCAAAATCTCACACCTGTATAGAAGTCTAAAGTCTCACAGGTGAAAAGGAGTTCAAGATCTCACACCTGTATAGAAGTCTAAAGTCTCACAGGTGAAAAGGAGTTAAAAATCTCACACCTGTATAGAAGTCTAAAGTCTCACAGGTGTAGAAGAGTTCAAAATCTCACACCTGTATAGAAGTCTAAAGTCTCACACGTGTAGAAGAGTTCAAAATCTCACACATGTACAATAGTCCAAAATCTCACACCTGTGTAGAGGTCCAAAATCTCACACATGTACAATAGTCCAAAATCTCACACCTGTATAGAAGTCCAAAATCTCACACATGTACAATAGTCCAAAATCTCACACCTGTGTAGAAGTCCAAAATCTCACACATCAATAGTCCAAAATCTCATACCTGTGTAGAAGTCCAAAATCTCACACATGTACAATAGTCCAAGATCTCACACATGTACAATAGTCCAAAATCTCACACCTGTGTAGATTTCCAAAATCTCACACATGTACAATAGTCCAAAATCTCACACCTGTATAGAAGTCCAAAATCTCACACATGTACAATAGTCCAAAATCTCACGCCTGTATAGAAGTCCAAAATCTCACACATGTACAATAGTCCAAAATCTCACACATGTACAATAGTCCAAAATCTCACACCTGTATAGAAGTCCAAAATCTCACACATGTACAATAGTCCAAAATCTCACACCTGTGTAGAAGTCCAAAATCTCACACATGTACAATAGTCCAAAATCTCACACCTGTATAGAAGTCCAAAATCTCACACATGTACAATAGTCAAAAATATCACACCTGTGTAGAAGTCCAAAATCTCTCACCTGTGTAGAAGTCCAAAATCTCACACATGTACAATAGTCCAAAATCTCACACCTGTGTAGAAGTCCAAAATCTCACACATCAATAGTCCAAAATCTCATACCTGTGTAGAAGTCCAAAATCTCACACATGTACAATATTCCAAAATCTCACACCTGTATAGAAGTCCAAAATTTCACACATGTACAATACTCCAAAATCTCACACCTGTAAAGAAGTCTAAAATCTCACACATGTACAATGGTCCAAAATCTCACACATGTATAGAAGTCCAAAATCTCACACCTGTATAGAAGTCTTAAGTCTCACAGGTGAAAAGGAGTTCAAAATCTCACACCTGTATAGAAGTCCAAAATCTCACACATGTACAATAGTCCAAAATCTCACACCTGTGTAGAAGTCCAAAATCTCACACATGTACAATAGTCCAAAATCTCACACCTGTATAGAAGTCCAAAATCTCACACATGTACAATAGTCCAAAATCTCACACCTGTATAGAAGTCCAAAATCTCACACATGTACAATAGTCCAAAATCTCATACCTGTGTAGAAGTCCAGAATCTCACACCTGTATAGAAGTCCAAAATCTCACACATTTACAATAGTCCAAAATCTCACACATGTACAATAGTCCAAAATCTCACACCTGTATAGAAGTCCAAAATCTCACACATGTACAATACTCCAAAATCTCACACCTGTGTAGAAATCCAAAGTCTCACAGGTGAAAAGGAGTTAAAAATCTCACACCTGTATATAAGTCAGAAGTCTCACACATGTACAATAGTCCAAAATCTCACACCTGTAAAGAAGTCTAAAATCTCACACATGTACAATAGTCCAAAATCTCACACATGTATAGAAGTCCAAAATCTCACACCTGTATAGAAGTCTAAAGTCTCACAGGTGAAAAGGAGTTCAAAATCTCACACCTGTATGGAAGTCTAAAGTCTCACAGATGTAGAAGAGTTCAAAATCTTACACCTGTATAGAAGTCTAAAGTCTCACAGGTGAAAAGGAGTTAAAAATCTCACACCTGTATAGAAGTCTAAAGTCTCACAGGTGTAGAAGAGTTCACAATCTTACACCTGTATAGAAGTCTAAAGTCTCACAGGTGAAAAGGAGTTAAAAATCTCACACCTGTATAGAAGTCTAAAGTCTCACAGGTGTAGAAGAGTTCAAAATCTTACACCTGTATAGAAGTCTAAAGTCTCACAGGTGAAAAGGAGTTAAAAATCTCACACCTGTATAGAAGTCTAGAGTCCCACAGTTGTAGAAGAGTTCAAAATCTCACACATGTATAGAAGTCTAAAGTCTCACAGGTGAAAAGGAGTTCAAAATCTCACACCTGTATAGAAGTCTAAAGTCTCACAGGTGTAGAAGAGTCCAACATCTCACACCTGTATAGAAGTCTAAAGTCTCACAGGTGTAGAAGAGTCCAACATCTCACACCTGTATAGAAGTCTAAAGTCTCACAGGTGTAGAAGAGTTCAACATCTCACACCTGTATAGAAGTCTAAAGTCTCACAGGTGTAGAAGAGTTCAACATCTCACACCTGTATAGAAGTCTAAAGTCTCACAGGTGTAGAGGAGTTAAAAATCTCACACCTGTTTAGAAGTCTAAAGTCTCACAGGGGTAGAGGATTTCAAAATCTTACACATGTATAGAAGTCCCTCTTCATTGTGAAAGTGACACAATGTAAAAGACATTGGACCCAACGTCTCTGAACGATGACTCAGCTCTATGACAACATTGTGTGACTCACGTCCAGCATCTGTTTGGTCTTCTTTGCAGCGTCGTCGTTCTTCGCCCCGACGCGGAGGTCATCCTGGTAATCTTTGCAGTTCATGCCCGTGTGTATGGCCTGTAAACAACACCATTAGCTTCGCACAGAAACTTGGGAAGACAACAGTTACCCTGCAGAGGATGCAGTTGACGGATTGACACAGAGGGCAGTGGAACTCGTTGACTTCGTCCTCGTAGTTGCACCGTCCGCGACAGTTGGGCGTCTTGCAGTGGAAGCTTTGAAGTGAGCTGAGTTTGTCGTACACCAGTTGAATTTTCCGGGCGCTCTGGTGCGAGGAGTTAAAAATTTTATACATGTATAGAAGTCTAAAGTCTCACAGGTGTAGAAGAGTCCAACATCTTACACATGTATAGAAGTATTAAGTCTCACAGGTGTAGAGGAGTCCAACATCTCACACATGTACAATAGTCCAAAATCTCATACCTGTGTAGAAGTCCAAAATCTCACACATGTACAATAGTCCAAAATCTCACACCTGTGTAGAAGTCCAAAATCTCACACATGTACAATAGTCCAAAATCTCACACCTGTATAGAAGTCCAAAATCTCACACATGTACAATAGTCCAAAATCTCACACCTGTGTAGAAGTCCAAAATCTCACACATCAATAGTCCAAAATCTCATACCTGTGTAGAAGTCCAAAATCTCACACATGTACAATAGTCCAAGATCTCACACATGTACAATAGTCCAAAATCTCACACCTGTGTAGATTTCCAAAATCTCACACATGTACAATAGTCCAAAATCTCACACCTTCCGCTTCCGGTGAGCCTTTGATCGGCTGCTTGAAACGTAAGCTCCTGCAATAATTGCCAAAAACAGTCGTTTTAACGACTACTTGTCCGGATTTTATGCTCATATCACTTAAGATATGTCTCAAGCATCTCGGATCTATGATCGTGTTGCTCTTCTCAACATCAGAGAGTCGATGGAGGACTTCACTCGCGTCAGTTACCAACGTCCGGTGAACGTGTTTCCGGCTCCGCTTCTCATCGACTCGGACTCTGTGGAATATCGTTTGATCTCTCGAGTACCGGGCGATTTCCACAAGGGATCGAGTCAGGCTGGAGTACAGGTCAGGATGAGACGTGCAGTTGCGATCGCTCGGAACAACTCTGACGTCATCGAACGTCATCGATGTTTGATCGACATTCCTCTCACTGTGTGTGACGACACATCAGCGCTGCCGTCTGTCCAGACCTCAACGAAAGGTGGTAAGATTTTTTCATTTCCTCTCTTTAAGTCGACTTTTACAACCGAGTTGAACTTCAGTGACAGCTGGTACCCACGTGACCGCTGTTCGCTTCAAAAGATCCCGCTCTGCGCGCCTGTCAGTGACGCGGCGTCGTCAGTGACGTCATCGGTGCTGAATGTGGGACTTCTTAATGTTCGCTCCATTACTAATAAATCCTTTATTCTTAATGATCTTTTCACAAGAGTTAATTTGGATTTATTATGTCTTTCTGAGACTTGGCAGAGAGAGGAAGAGTTTATTCATCTGAACGAACTCTGTCCAGTAGGGAGCGCTGTCCTGGGGAAGCCTCGCCTCTCTGGTCGTGGAGGAGGTCTTGCTACTGTTTTTAGGGAGAGTTGTTCTTGCAAAGTGATTCAGACACAGGAATTCACTTCTTTTGAGTCTCAGATGATCTTGGTTGGTTCTACAAGACCTTTCTATTGTGTGTCAATCTACCGTCCGCCTGGTCCTGCGGCGGTGTTCTTGAATGACTTTAGTGACTTCTTATCTTCCATTATTCAGATGGAATCTGTTCTTATTCTTGGAGACTTTAATCTTCATGTTGATGACGTCACATCTTGTTCTGCTAAAGAACTTTTAACTTTAACTGAAGCCTTTAATTTTGAGCAACATGTTTCTGAACCCACTCATCAAAAAGGCCACATTTTAGACTTAGTTTTTACTCTTGGCCTGAACATTTCTAATGTATCTGTACATGATCTCCATCTGAGTGATCATTCTCTTGTCTTGTTCAACCTGGACTTCATCCCTGAACCTAAGCCTTTGAAAGTTAGGTCTCAGAGGCGTGTCATCTCAGCCGATACTGCAGACAGTTTTTCTGCTATGTTTGACCGTCTTTCCTTTGATGACTGTCCAGATGTGGACAGTTTGATTCACTGTTACACTGATCATTGTGTTGAAATACTGGATCAAGTGGCACCTGTTAAATCGAACTTGAAAATTCAGAAAAAACGGTGCCCTTGGACAAATGAAGATCTCCTGAGTCTGAAGAGACTTTGTCGAAAGACTGAGCGTCTCTGGAAGTCTACTAAACTTGAGGTGCACAGACTTCACCTCAGGGATTTGTTGACTTCTTACAATGAGATGGTAGAAACTGCTAGATCTGATTACATCAGAAAACTGGTAGCAGCAAATAGGAAAAACCCCAAAGTTTTGTTTGACACGATTAATTCTCTCGTGTCTCCTGCTCCTCAAATCACGCCGGTCTTCTGTGAAGCTGACAGCAATGCATTGTTGAGATTTTTCATTGACAAAATTAAATTGATCAAAGAGAAAATCTCTCCCCCTTTGTTGGGAACCCCTACTGTCTCTGAGCCCATCTCCTCCTCTTGGTCATCCTTCACTGCTGTATCTTTGGGTGATATTTCAGCACTAGTGAACAAGATGAAACCCTCCTCTTGCTCAGATGACGTCCTTCCTTGTAGGCTTTTTATCAAAGTATTTGATGTAATTGGCCCCTGGGTTACCAATATGGTAAACCTCTCCCTTTCCACAGGGGTTTTTCCCAATGCATTTAAACATGCCATTGTGGAGCCTCTGCTCAAAAAACCAGGCTTAGACCCAACTGACCTCAGTAATTTCAGGCCTATTTCTAAGCTCCCTTTCTTGTCCAAGATCTTGGAGAAGGTGGTGTCTGAGCAGCTGTCTTTGTTCCTGGATCAGAGCGACATCCATGAGAAGTTTCAGTCTGGCTTCCGTAAACATCACTCTACGGAGACAGCTTTATTGAAAGTGTCCAGTGACATCATGATGTCGGCTGACTCTGGTAAATTCACTGTTCTGGTTCTCTTGGATCTGTCGTCAGCCTTTGACACAGTTGATCACCAGATCCTGCTGAGAAGACTAAGGGATGAAGTGGGACTGTCTGGGTCTGTGTTAGAATGGTTCTCATCTTACCTTTCTGGGCGCAGTTTTAGTGTATCTGCCAATCAAATGAGGTCTGAATCGGCAGATCTGTTGTGTGGAGTCCCTCAAGGTTCTGTTCTGGGTCCTTTATTGTTTTTGCTGTACTTGATTCCCCTTGGTAAAATCATTCAGAGATTTCCAGATGTTTCTTATCACATTTTTGCTGATGACATCCAGCTCTACTGCTCTTTTGACCCAACTGAGCCCCAAAGGCTGAACAGCTTAGTCAATTGTTTGCTAGAAATCAAACAATGGCTGAGTGAAAACACTTTACAGCTTAATGTGGACAAAACTGAAACTCTGGTGATTGCTCCTGATGATAAGATTCCAGGGTTGAGTCAGTACTTGGGTGACTTAGGTCAGTCTGTCAAACTGAGCCTGAGAAACCTGGGTGTTGTATTTGATAAAGACATGTCTCTTGTTCAACACTGCAGAAAACTGACCAGAAACTGTTTCCTTCAACTGAGAAAAATCTCTAAACTTAGGAAAATGTTGTCACAACATGATCTGGAGCTTGTAATCCATGCGTTTGTTTCTTCTCGTCTGGACTATTGTAACAGTTTGTTTTCATGTCTTAACAAGAAGGAGCTGTCTCGTCTGCAGTTGATTCAGAACTCTGCAGCGAGAATTCTGACCCGCTCTAGTAGAAGAACTCACATTTCTCCAATCCTTAAAACTCTTCACTGGCTTCCAGTTTCTTTCAGGATCAACTTTAAAATTCTGGTTCTTACTTTCAGATCTATTCATGGTCAGGCTCCTCCTTACATCACTGATCTGATCCAGCCTTACACCCCAGCTCGGTCTCTGAGGTCTGTGGATCAGAATCTACTTATGGTTCCACGCACACGGCTCAGGACCAGAGGAGAGAAATCTTTTCAGGCTGTTGCTCCTAAGCTTTGGAACGATCTACCTCTCTCTTTGCGCTTGATGGAGTCTACTGACTCCTTTAAGAAACATCTTAAGACGTTTCTATTTGTTCAGGCTTTTCCTTGAATTTCTCGAACTCCTGTGTTGTTCTCGGTGTTGTCTTGATCTTTGAAGTATGTACTGTTTTGAGTATTGTTTTGATTGTTAAAGCGCTTTGTGACCCTGGTCTCGAAAAGCGCTATATAAATAAATATTACTTACTTACTTACCTGTATAGAAGTCCAAAATCTCACACATGTACAATAGTCCAAAATCTCACACCTGTATAGAAGTCCAAAATCTCACACCTGTGTAGAAGTCCAAAATCTCTCAGCTGTGTAGAAGTCCAAAATCTCACACATGTACAATAGTCCAAAATCTCACACCTGTGTAGAAGTCCAAAATCTCACACATCAATAGTCCAAAATCTCATACCTGTGTAGAAGTCCAAAATCTCACACATGTACAATAGTCCAAAATCTCACACCTGTATAGAAGTCCAAAATCTCACACATGTACAATAGTCCAAAATCTCACACCTGTATAGAAGTCCAAAATCTCACACATGTACAATAGTCCAAAATCTCACACCTGTATAGAAGTCCAAAATCTCACACATGTACAATAGTCCAAAATCTCACACCTGTGTAGAAGTCCAAAATCTCACAAATGTACAATAGTCCAAAATCTCACACCTGTATAGAAGTCCAAAATCTCACACATGTACAATAGTCCAAAATCTCACACCTGTGTAGAAATCCAAAGTCTCACAGGTGAAAAGGAGTTAAAAATCTCACACCTGTATATAAGTCAGAAGTCTCACACATGTACAATAGTCCAAAATCTCACACCTGTATAGAAGTCTAAAATCTCACACATGTACAATAGTCCAAAATCTCACACATGTATAGAAGTCCAAAATCTCACACCTGTATAGAAGTCTAAAGTCTCACAGGTGAAAAGGAGTTCAAAATCTCACACCTGTATAGAAGTCTAAAGTCTCACAGGTGAAAAGGAGTTAAAAATCTCACACCTGTATAGAAGTCTAAAGTCTCACAGGTGTAGAGGAGTCCAAAATCTCACACCTGTATAGAAGTCTAAAGTCTCACAGGTGAAAAGGAGTTCAAAATCTCACACCTGTATGGAAGTCTAAAGTCTCACAGGTATAGAGGAGTCCAAAATCTCACACCTGTATAGAAGTCTAAAGTCTCACAGGTGAAAAGGAGTTCAAAATCTCACACATGTATGGAAGTCTAAAGTCTCACAGGTGTAGAAGAGTCCAAAATCTTATACCTGTATAGAAGTCCAAAATCTCACAGGTGAAAAGGAGTTAAAAATCTCACACCTGTATAGAAGTCTAAAGTCTTACAGGTGTAGAAGAGTTCAAAATCTCACACCTGTATAGAAGTCTAAAGTCTTACAGGTGTAGAAGAGTTCAAAATCGTACACATGTATAGAAGTCTAAAGTCTCACAGGTGAAAAGGTGTTAAAAATCTCACACCTGTATAGAAGTCTAAAGTCTCACAGGTGTAGAAGAGTCCAACATCTCACACCTGTATAGAAGTCTAAAGTCTCACAGGTGTAGAAGAGTTCAAAATCTTACACATGTATAGAAGTCTAAAGTCTCACAGGTGAAAAGGAGTTCAAAATCTCACACCTGTATAGAAGTCTAAAGTCTCACAGGTGTAGAAGAGTCCAACATCTCACACCTGTATAGAAGTCTAAAGTCTCACAGGTGTAGAAGAGTCCAACATCTCACACCTGTATAGAAGTCTAAAGTCTCACAGGTGTAGAAGAGTTCAACATCTCACACCTGTATAGAAGTCTAAAGTCTCACAGGTGTAGAAGAGTTCAACATCTCACACCTGTATAGAAGTCTAAAGTCTCACAGGTGTAGAGGAGTTAAAAATCTCACACCTGTTTAGAAGTCTAAAGTCTCACAGGGGTAGAGGATTTCAAAATCTTACACATGTATAGAAGTCCCTCTTCATTGTGAAAGTGACACAATGTAAAAGACATTGGACCCAACGTCTCTGAACGATGACTCAGCTCTATGACAACATTGTGTGACTCACGTCCAGCATCTGTTTGGTCTTCTTTGCAGCGTCGTCGTTCTTCGCCCCGACGCGGAGGTCATCCTGGTAATCTTTGCAGTTCATGCCCGTGTGTATGGCCTGTAAACAACACCATTAGCTTCGCACAGAAACTTGGGAAGACAACAGTTACCCTGCAGAGGATGCAGTTGACGGATTGACACAGAGGGCAGTGGAACTCGTTGACTTCGTCCTCGTAGTTGCACCGTCCGCGACAGTTGGGCGTCTTGCAGTGGAAGCTTTGAAGTGAGCTGAGTTTGTCGTACACCAGTTGAATTTTCCGGGCGCTCTGGTGCGAGGAGTTCAAAATTTTATACATGTATAGAAGTCTAAAGTCTCACAGGTGTAGAAGAGTCCAACATCTTACACATGTATAGAAGTATTAAGTCTCACAGGTGTAGAGGAGTCCAACATCTCACACATGTACAATAGTCCAAAATCTCATACCTGTGTAGAAGTCCAAAATCTCACACATGTACAATAGTCCAAAATCTCACACCTGTGTAGAAGTCCAAAATCTCACACATGTACAATAGTCCAAAATCTCACACCTGTATAGAAGTCCAAAATCTCACACATGTACAATAGTCCAAAATCTCACACCTGTGTAGAAGTCCAAAATCTCACACATCAATAGTCCAAAATCTCATACCTGTGTAGAAGTCCAAAATCTCACACATGTACAATAGTCCAAGATCTCACACATGTACAATAGTCCAAAATCTCACACCTGTGTAGATTTCCAAAATCTCACACATGTACAATAGTCCAAAATCTCACACCTTCCGCTTCCGGTGAGCCTTTGATCGGCTGCTTGAAACGTAAGCTCCTGCAATAATTGCCAAAAACAGTCGTTTTAACGACTACTTGTCCGGATTTTATGCTCATATCACTTAAGATATGTCTCAAGCATCTCGGATCTATGATCGTGTTGCTCTTCTCAACATCAGAGAGTCGATGGAGGACTTCACTCGCGTCAGTTACCAACGTCCGGTGAACGTGTTTCCGGCTCCGCTTCTCATCGACTCGGACTCTGTGGAATATCGTTTGATCTCTCGAGTACCGGGCGATTTCCACAAGGGATCGAGTCAGGCTGGAGTACAGGTCAGGATGAGACGTGCAGTTGCGATCGCTCGGAACAACTCTGACGTCATCGAACGTCATCGATGTTTGATCGACATTCCTCTCACTGTGTGTGACGACACATCAGCGCTGCCGTCTGTCCAGACCTCAACGAAAGGTGGTAAGATTTTTTCATTTCCTCTCTTTAAGTCGACTTTTACAACCGAGTTGAACTTCAGTGACAGCTGGTACCCACGTGACCGCTGTTCGCTTCAAAAGATCCCGCTCTGCGCGCCTGTCAGTGACGCGGCGTCGTCAGTGACGTCATCGGTGCTGAATGTGGGACTTCTTAATGTTCGCTCCATTACTAATAAATCCTTTATTCTTAATGATCTTTTCACAAGAGTTAATTTGGATTTATTATGTCTTTCTGAGACTTGGCAGAGAGAGGAAGAGTTTATTCATCTGAACGAACTCTGTCCAGTAGGGAGCGCTGTCCTGGGGAAGCCTCGCCTCTCTGGTCGTGGAGGAGGTCTTGCTACTGTTTTTAGGGAGAGTTGTTCTTGCAAAGTGATTCAGACACAGGAATTCACTTCTTTTGAGTCTCAGATGATCTTGGTTGGTTCTACAAGACCTTTCTATTGTGTGTCAATCTACCGTCCGCCTGGTCCTGCGGCGGTGTTCTTGAATGACTTTAGTGACTTCTTATCTTCCATTATTCAGATGGAATCTGTTCTTATTCTTGGAGACTTTAATCTTCATGTTGATGACGTCACATCTTGTTCTGCTAAAGAACTTTTAACTTTAACTGAAGCCTTTAATTTTGAGCAACATGTTTCTGAACCCACTCATCAAAAAGGCCACATTTTAGACTTAGTTTTTACTCTTGGCCTGAACATTTCTAATGTATCTGTACATGATCTCCATCTGAGTGATCATTCTCTTGTCTTGTTCAACCTGGACTTCATCCCTGAACCTAAGCCTTTGAAAGTTAGGTCTCAGAGGCGTGTCATCTCAGCCGATACTGCAGACAGTTTTTCTGCTATGTTTGACCGTCTTTCCTTTGATGACTGTCCAGATGTGGACAGTTTGATTCACTGTTACACTGATCATTGTGTTGAAATACTGGATCAAGTGGCACCTGTTAAATCGAACTTGAAAATTCAGAAAAAACGGTGCCCTTGGACAAATGAAGATCTCCTGAGTCTGAAGAGACTTTGTCGAAAGACTGAGCGTCTCTGGAAGTCTACTAAACTTGAGGTGCACAGACTTCACCTCAGGGATTTGTTGACTTCTTACAATGAGATGGTAGAAACTGCTAGATCTGATTACATCAGAAAACTGGTAGCAGCAAATAGGAAAAACCCCAAAGTTTTGTTTGACACGATTAATTCTCTCGTGTCTCCTGCTCCTCAAATCACGCCGGTCTTCTGTGAAGCTGACAGCAATGCATTGTTGAGATTTTTCATTGACAAAATTAAATTGATCAAAGAGAAAATCTCTCCCCCTTTGTTGGGAACACCTACTGTCTCTGAGCCCATCTCCTCCTCTTGGTCATCCTTCACTGCTGTATCTTTGGGTGATATTTCAGCACTAGTGAACAAGATGAAACCCTCCTCTTGCTCAGATGACGTCCTTCCTTGTAGGCTTTTTATCAAAGTATTTGATGTAATTGGCCCCTGGGTTACCAATATGGTAAACCTCTCCCTTTCCACAGGGGTTTTTCCCAATGCATTTAAACATGCCATTGTGGAGCCTCTGCTCAAAAAACCAGGCTTAGACCCAACTGACCTCAGTAATTTCAGGCCTATTTCTAAGCTCCCTTTCTTGTCCAAGATCTTGGAGAAGGTGGTGTCTGAGCAGCTGTCTTTGTTCCTGGATCAGAGCGACATCCATGAGAAGTTTCAGTCTGGCTTCCGTAAACATCACTCTACGGAGACAGCTTTATTGAAAGTGTCCAGTGACATCATGATGTCGGCTGACTCTGGTAAATTCACTGTTCTGGTTCTCTTGGATCTGTCGTCAGCCTTTGACACAGTTGATCACCAGATCCTGCTGAGAAGACTAAGGGATGAAGTGGGACTGTCTGGGTCTGTGTTAGAATGGTTCTCATCTTACCTTTCTGGGCGCAGTTTTAGTGTATCTGCCAATCAAATGAGGTCTGAATCGGCAGATCTGTTGTGTGGAGTCCCTCAAGGTTCTGTTCTGGGTCCTTTATTGTTTTTGCTGTACTTGATTCCCCTTGGTAAAATCATTCAGAGATTTCCAGATGTTTCTTATCACATTTTTGCTGATGACATCCAGCTCTACTGCTCTTTTGACCCAACTGAGCCCCAAAGGCTGAACAGCTTAGTCAATTGTTTGCTAGAAATCAAACAATGGCTGAGTGAAAACACTTTACAGCTTAATGTGGACAAAACTGAAACTCTGGTGATTGCTCCTGATGATAAGATTCCAGGGTTGAGTCAGTACTTGGGTGACTTAGGTCAGTCTGTCAAACTGAGCCTGAGAAACCTGGGTGTTGTATTTGATAAAGACATGTCTCTTGTTCAACACTGCAGAAAACTGACCAGAAACTGTTTCCTTCAACTGAGAAAAATCTCTAAACTTAGGAAAATGTTGTCACAACATGATCTGGAGCTTGTAATCCATGCGTTTGTTTCTTCTCGTCTGGACTATTGTAACAGTTTGTTTTCATGTCTTAACAAGAAGGAGCTGTCTCGTCTGCAGTTGATTCAGAACTCTGCAGCGAGAATTCTGACCCGCTCTAGTAGAAGAACTCACATTTCTCCAATCCTTAAAACTCTTCACTGGCTTCCAGTTTCTTTCAGGATCAACTTTAAAATTCTGGTTCTTACTTTCAGATCTATTCATGGTCAGGCTCCTCCTTACATCACTGATCTGATCCAGCCTTACACCCCAGCTCGGTCTCTGAGGTCTGTGGATCAGAATCTACTTATGGTTCCACGCACACGGCTCAGGACCAGAGGAGAGAAATCTTTTCAGGCTGTTGCTCCTAAGCTTTGGAACGATCTACCTCTCTCTTTGCGCTTGATGGAGTCTACTGACTCCTTTAAGAAACATCTTAAGACGTTTCTATTTGTTCAGGCTTTTCCTTGAATTTCTCGAACTCCTGTGTTGTTCTCGGTGTTGTCTTGATCTTTGAAGTATGTACTGTTTTGAGTATTGTTTTGATTGTTAAAGCGCTTTGTGACCCTGGTCTCGAAAAGCGCTATATAAATAAATATTACTTACTTACTTACCTGTATAGAAGTCCAAAATCTCACACATGTACAATAGTCCAAAATCTCACACCTGTATAGAAGTCCAAAATCTCACACCTGTGTAGAAGTCCAAAATCTCTCAGCTGTGTAGAAGTCCAAAATCTCACACATGTACAATAGTCCAAAATCTCACACCTGTGTAGAAGTCCAAAATCTCACACATCAATAGTCCAAAATCTCATACCTGTGTAGAAGTCCAAAATCTCACACATGTACAATAGTCCAAAATCTCACACCTGTATAGAAGTCCAAAATCTCACACATGTACAATAGTCCAAAATCTCACACCTGTATAGAAGTCCAAAATCTCACACATGTACAATAGTCCAAAATCTCACACCTGTATAGAAGTCCAAAATCTCACACATGTACAATAGTCCAAAATCTCACACCTGTGTAGAAGTCCAAAATCTCACAAATGTACAATAGTCCAAAATCTCACACCTGTATAGAAGTCCAAAATCTCACACATGTACAATAGTCCAAAATCTCACACCTGTGTAGAAATCCAAAGTCTCACAGGTGAAAAGGAGTTAAAAATCTCACACCTGTATATAAGTCAGAAGTCTCACACATGTACAATAGTCCAAAATCTCACACCTGTATAGAAGTCTAAAATCTCACACATGTACAATAGTCCAAAATCTCACACATGTATAGAAGTCCAAAATCTCACACCTGTATAGAAGTCTAAAGTCTCACAGGTGAAAAGGAGTTCAAAATCTCACACCTGTATAGAAGTCTAAAGTCTCACAGGTGAAAAGGAGTTAAAAATCTCACACCTGTATAGAAGTCTAAAGTCTCACAGGTGTAGAGGAGTCCAAAATCTCACACCTGTATAGAAGTCTAAAGTCTCACAGGTGAAAAGGAGTTCAAAATCTCACACCTGTATGGAAGTCTAAAGTCTCACAGGTATAGAGGAGTCCAAAATCTCACACCTGTATAGAAGTCTAAAGTCTCACAGGTGAAAAGGAGTTCAAAATCTCACACATGTATGGAAGTCTAAAGTCTCACAGGTGTAGAAGAGTCCAAAATCTTATACCTGTATAGAAGTCCAAAATCTCACAGGTGAAAAGGAGTTAAAAATCTCACACCTGTATAGAAGTCTAAAGTCTTACAGGTGTAGAAGAGTTCAAAATCTCACACCTGTATAGAAGTCTAAAGTCTTACAGGTGTAGAAGAGTTCAAAATCGTACACATGTATAGAAGTCTAAAGTCTCACAGGTGAAAAGGTGTTAAAAATCTCACACCTGTATAGAAGTCTAAAGTCTCACAGGTGTAGAAGAGTCCAACATCTCACACCTGTATAGAAGTCTAAAGTCTCACAGGTGTAGAAGAGTTCAAAATCTTACACATGTATAGAAGTCTAAAGTCTCACAGGTGAAAAGGAGTTCAAAATCTCACACCTGTATAGAAGTCTAAAGTCTCACAGGTGTAGAAGAGTCCAACATCTCACACCTGTATAGAAGTCTAAAGTCTCACAGGTGTAGAAGAGTCCAACATCTCACACCTGTATAGAAGTCTAAAGTCTCACAGGTGTAGAAGAGTTCAACATCTCACACCTGTATAGAAGTCTAAAGTCTCACAGGTGTAGAAGAGTTCAACATCTCACACCTGTATAGAAGTCTAAAGTCTCACAGGTGTAGAGGAGTTAAAAATCTCACACCTGTTTAGAAGTCTAAAGTCTCACAGGGGTAGAGGATTTCAAAATCTTACACATGTATAGAAGTCCCTCTTCATTGTGAAAGTGACACAATGTAAAAGACATTGGACCCAACGTCTCTGAACGATGACTCAGCTCTATGACAACATTGTGTGACTCACGTCCAGCATCTGTTTGGTCTTCTTTGCAGCGTCGTCGTTCTTCGCCCCGACGCGGAGGTCATCCTGGTAATCTTTGCAGTTCATGCCCGTGTGTATGGCCTGTAAACAACACCATTAGCTTCGCACAGAAACTTGGGAAGACAACAGTTACCCTGCAGAGGATGCAGTTGACGGATTGACACAGAGGGCAGTGGAACTCGTTGACTTCGTCCTCGTAGTTGCACCGTCCGCGACAGTTGGGCGTCTTGCAGTGGAAGCTTTGAAGTGAGCTGAGTTTGTCGTACACCAGTTGAATTTTCCGGGCGCTCTGGTGCGAGGAGTTCAAAATTTTATACATGTATAGAAGTCTAAAGTCTCACAGGTGTAGAAGAGTCCAACATCTTACACATGTATAGAAGTATTAAGTCTCACAGGTGTAGAGGAGTCCAACATCTCACACATGTACAATAGTCCAAAATCTCATACCTGTGTAGAAGTCCAAAATCTCACACATGTACAATAGTCCAAAATCTCACACCTGTGTAGAAGTCCAAAATCTCACACATGTACAATAGTCCAAAATCTCACACCTGTATAGAAGTCCAAAATCTCACACATGTACAATAGTCCAAAATCTCACACCTGTGTAGAAGTCCAAAATCTCACACATCAATAGTCCAAAATCTCATACCTGTGTAGAAGTCCAAAATCTCACACATGTACAATAGTCCAAGATCTCACACATGTACAATAGTCCAAAATCTCACACCTGTGTAGATTTCCAAAATCTCACACCTTCCGCTTCCGGTGAGCCTTTGATCGGCTGCTTGAAACGTAAGCTCCTGCAATAATTGCCAAAAACAGTCGTTTTAACGACTACTTGTCCGGATTTTATGCTCATATCACTTAAGATATGTCTCAAGCATCTCGGATCTATGATCGTGTTGCTCTTCTCAACATCAGAGAGTCGATGGAGGACTTCACTCGCGTCAGTTACCAACGTCCGGTGAACGTGTTTCCGGCTCCGCTTCTCATCGACTCGGACTCTGTGGAATATCGTTTGATCTCTCGAGTACCGGGCGATTTCCACAAGGGATCGAGTCAGGCTGGAGTACAGGTCAGGATGAGACGTGCAGTTGCGATCGCTCGGAACAACTCTGACGTCATCGAACGTCATCGATGTTTGATCGACATTCCTCTCACTGTGTGTGACGACACATCAGCGCTGCCGTCTGTCCAGACCTCAACGAAAGGTGGTAAGATTTTTTCATTTCCTCTCTTTAAGTCGACTTTTACAACCGAGTTGAACTTCAGTGACAGCTGGTACCCACGTGACCGCTGTTCGCTTCAAAAGATCCCGCTCTGCGCGCCTGTCAGTGACGCGGCGTCGTCAGTGACGTCATCGGTGCTGAATGTGGGACTTCTTAATGTTCGCTCCATTACTAATAAATCCTTTATTCTTAATGATCTTTTCACAAGAGTTAATTTGGATTTATTATGTCTTTCTGAGACTTGGCAGAGAGAGGAAGAGTTTATTCATCTGAACGAACTCTGTCCAGTAGGGTGCGCTGTCCTGGGGAAGCCTCGCCTCTCTGGTCGTGGAGGAGGTCTTGCTACTGTTTTTAGGGAGAGTTGTTCTTGCAAAGTGATTCAGACACAGGAATTCACTTCTTTTGAGTCTCAGATGATCTTGGTTGGTTCTACAAGACCTTTCTATTGTGTGTCAATCTACCGTCCGCCTGGTCCTGCGGCGGTGTTCTTGAATGACTTTAGTGACTTCTTATCTTCCATTATTCAGATGGAATCTGTTCTTATTCTTGGAGACTTTAATCTTCATGTTGATGACGTCACATCTTGTTCTGCTAAAGAACTTTTAACTTTAACTGAAGCCTTTAATTTTGAGCAACATGTTTCTGAACCCACTCATCAAAAAGGCCACATTTTAGACTTAGTTTTTACTCTTGGCCTGAACATTTCTAATGTATCTGTACATGATCTCCATCTGAGTGATCATTCTCTTGTCTTGTTCAACCTGGACTTCATCCCTGAACCTAAGCCTTTGAAAGTTAGGTCTCAGAGGCGTGTCATCTCAGCCGATACTGCAGACAGTTTTTCTGCTATGTTTGACCGTCTTTCCTTTGATGACTGTCCAGATGTGGACAGTTTGATTCACTGTTACACTGATCATTGTGTTGAAATACTGGATCAAGTGGCACCTGTTAAATCGAACTTGAAAATTCAGAAAAAACGGTGCCCTTGGACAAATGAAGATCTCCTGAGTCTGAAGAGACTTTGTCGAAAGACTGAGCGTCTCTGGAAGTCTACTAAACTTGAGGTGCACAGACTTCACCTCAGGGATTTGTTGACTTCTTACAATGAGATGGTAGAAACTGCTAGATCTGATTACATCAGAAAACTGGTAGCAGCAAATAGGAAAAACCCCAAAGTTTTGTTTGACACGATTAATTCTCTCGTGTCTCCTGCTCCTCAAATCACGCCGGTCTTCTGTGAAGCTGACAGCAATGCATTGTTGAGATTTTTCATTGACAAAATTAAATTGATCAAAGAGAAAATCTCTCCCCCTTTGTTGGGAACCCCTACTGTCTCTGAGCCCATCTCCTCCTCTTGGTCATCCTTCACTGCTGTATCTTTGGGTGATATTTCAGCACTAGTGAACAAGATGAAACCCTCCTCTTGCTCAGATGACGTCCTTCCTTGTAGGCTTTTTATCAAAGTATTTGATGTAATTGGCCCCTGGGTTACCAATATGGTAAACCTCTCCCTTTCCACAGGGGTTTTTCCCAATGCATTTAAACATGCCATTGTGGAGCCTCTGCTCAAAAAACCAGGCTTAGACCCAACTGACTTCAGTAATTTCAGGCCTATTTCTAAGCTCCCTTTCTTGTCCAAGATCTTGGAGAAGGTGGTGTCTGAGCAGCTGTCTTTGTTCCTGGATCAGAGCGACATCCATGAGAAGTTTCAGTCTGGCTTCCGTAAACATCACTCTACGGAGACAGCTTTATTGAAAGTGTCCAGTGACATCATGATGTCGGCTGACTCTGGTAAATTCACTGTTCTGGTTCTCTTGGATCTGTCGTCAGCCTTTGACACAGTTGATCACCAGATCCTGCTGAGAAGACTAAGGGATGAAGTGGGACTGTCTGGGTCTGTGTTAGAATGGTTCTCATCTTACCTTTCTGGGCGCAGTTTTAGTGTATCTGCCAATCAAATGAGGTCTGAATCGGCAGATCTGTTGTGTGGAGTCCCTCAAGGTTCTGTTCTGGGTCCTTTATTGTTTTTGCTGTACTTGATTCCCCTTGGTAAAATCATTCAGAGATTTCCAGATGTTTCTTATCACATTTTTGCTGATGACATCCAGCTCTACTGCTCTTTTGACCCAACTGAGCCCCAAAGGCTGAACAGCTTAGTCAATTGTTTGCTAGAAATCAAACAATGGCTGAGTGAAAACACTTTACAGCTTAATGTGGACAAAACTGAAACTCTGGTGATTGCTCCTGATGATAAGATTCCAGGGTTGAGTCAGTACTTGGGTGACTTAGGTCAGTCTGTCAAACTGAGCCTGAGAAACCTGGGTGTTGTATTTGATAAAGACATGTCTCTTGTTCAACACTGCAGAAAACTGACCAGAAACTGTTTCCTTCAACTGAGAAAAATCTCTAAACTTAGGAAAATGTTGTCACAACATGATCTGGAGCTTGTAATCCATGCGTTTGTTTCTTCTCGTCTGGACTATTGTAACAGTTTGTTTTCATGTCTTAACAAGAAGGAGCTGTCTCGTCTGCAGTTGATTCAGAACTCTGCAGCGAGAATTCTGACCCGCTCTAGTAGAAGAACTCACATTTCTCCGATCCTTAAAACTCTTCACTGGCTTCCAGTTTCTTTCAGGATCAACTTTAAAATTCTGGTTCTTACTTTCAGATCTATTCATGGTCAGGCTCCTCCTTACATCACTGATCTGATCCAGCCTTACACCCCAGCTCGGTCTCTGAGGTCTGTGGATCAGAATCTACTTATGGTTCCACGCACACGGCTCAGGACCAGAGGAGAGAAATCTTTTCAGGCTGTTGCTCCTAAGCTTTGGAACGATCTACCTCTCTCTTTGCGCTTGATGGAGTCTACTGACTCCTTTAAGAAACATCTTAAGACGTTTCTATTTGTTCAGGCTTTTCCTTGAATTTCTCGAACTCCTGTGTTGTTCTCGGTGTTGTCTTGATCTTTGAAGTATGTACTGTTTTGAGTATTGTTTTGATTGTTAAAGCGCTTTGTGACCCTGGTCTCGAAAAGCGCTATATAAATAAATATTACTTACTTACTTACTTACCTGTATAGAAGTCCAAAATCTCACACATGTACAATAGTCCAAAATCTCACACCTGTATAGAAGTCCAAAATCTCACACCTGTGTAGAAGTCCAAAATCTCTCAGCTGTGTAGAAGTCCAAAATCTCACACATGTACAATAGTCCAAAATCTCACACCTGTGTAGAAGTCCAAAATCTCACACAACAATAGTCCAAAATCTCATACCTGTGTAGAAGTCCAAAATCTCACACATGTACAATAGTCCAAAATCTCACACCTGTATAGAAGTCCAAAATCTCACACATGTACAATAGTCCAAAATCTCACACCTGTATAGAAGTCCAAAATCTCACACATGTACAATAGTCCAAAATCTCACACCTGTATAGAAGTCCAAAATCTCACACATGTACAATAGTCCAAAATCTCACACCTGTGTAGAAGTCCAAAATCTCACAAATGTACAATAGTCCAAAATCTCACACCTGTATAGAAGTCCAAAATCTCACACATGTACAATAGTCCAAAATCTCACACCTGTGTAGAAATCCAAAGTCTCACAGGTGAAAAGGAGTTAAAAATCTCACACCTGTATATAAGTCAGAAGTCTCACACATGTACAATAGTCCAAAATCTCACACCTGTATAGAAGTCTAAAATCTCACACATGTACAATAGTCCAAAATCTCACACATGTATAGAAGTCCAAAATCTCACACCTGTATAGAAGTCTAAAGTCTCACAGGTGAAAAGGAGTTCAAAATCTCACACCTGTATAGAAGTCTAAAGTCTCACAGGTGAAAAGGAGTTAAAAATCTCACACCTGTATAGAAGTCTAAAGTCTCACAGGTGTAGAGGAGTCCAAAATCTCACACCTGTATAGAAGTCTAAAGTCTCACAGGTGAAAAGGAGTTCAAAATCTCACACCTGTATGGAAGTCTAAAGTCTCACAGGTATAGAGGAGTCCAAAATCTCACACCTGTATAGAAGTCTAAAGTCTCACAGGTGAAAAGGAGTTCAAAATCTCACACATGTATGGAAGTCTAAAGTCTCACAGGTGTAGAAGAGTACAAAATCGTATACCTGTATAGAAGTCCAAAATCTCACAGGTGAAAAGGAGTTAAAAATCTCACACCTGTATAGAAGTCTAAAGTCTTACAGGTGTAGAAGAGTTCAAAATCGTACACATGTATAGAAGTCTAAAGTCTCACAGGTGAAAAGGTGTTAAAAATCTCACACCTGTATAGAAGTCTAAAGTCTCACAGGTGTAGAAGAGTCCAACATCTCACACCTGTATAGAAGTCTAAAGTCTCACAGGTGTAGAAGAGTTCAAAATCTTACACATGTATAGAAGTCTAAAGTCTCACAGGTGAAAAGGAGTTCAAAATCTCACACCTGTATAGAAGTCTAAAGTCTCACAGGTGTAGAAGAGTCCAACATCTCACACCTGTATAGAAGTCTAAAGTCTCACAGGTGTAGAAGAGTCCAACATCTCACACCTGTATAGAAGTCTAAAGTCTCACAGGTGTAGAAGAGTTCAACATCTCACACCTGTATAGAAGTCTAAAGTCTCACAGGTGTAGAAGAGTTCAACATCTCACACCTGTATAGAAGTCTAAAGTCTCACAGGTGTAGAGGAGTTAAAAATCTCACACCTGTTTAGAAGTCTAAAGTCTCACAGGGGTAGAGGATTTCAAAATCTTACACATGTATAGAAGTCCCTCTTCATTGTGAAAGTGACACAATGTAAAAGACATTGGACCCAACGTCTCTGAACGATGACTCAGCTCTATGACAACATTGTGTGACTCACGTCCAGCATCTGTTTGGTCTTCTTTGCAGCGTCGTCGTTCTTCGCCCCGACGCGGAGGTCATCCTGGTAATCTTTGCAGTTCATGCCCGTGTGTATGGCCTGTAAACAACACCATTAGCTTCGCACAGAAACTTGGGAAGACAACAGTTACCCTGCAGAGGATGCAGTTGACGGATTGACACAGAGGGCAGTGGAACTCGTTGACTTCGTCCTCGTAGTTGCACCGTCCGCGACAGTTGGGCGTCTTGCAGTGGAAGCTTTGAAGTGAGCTGAGTTTGTCGTACACCAGTTGAATTTTCCGGGCGCTCTGGTGCGAGGAGTTAAAAATTTTATACATGTATAGAAGTCTAAAGTCTCACAGGTGTAGAAGAGTCCAACATCTTACACATGTATAGAAGTATTAAGTCTCACAGGTGTAGAGGAGTCCAACATCTCACACATGTACAATAGTCCAAAATCTCATACCTGTGTAGAAGTCCAAAATCTCACACATGTACAATAGTCCAAAATCTCACACCTGTGTAGAAGTCCAAAATCTCACACATGTACAATAGTCCAAAATCTCACACCTGTATAGAAGTCCAAAATCTCACACATGTACAATAGTCCAAAATCTCACACCTGTGTAGAAGTCCAAAATCTCACACATCAATAGTCCAAAATCTCATACCTGTGTAGAAGTCCAAAATCTCACACATGTACAATAGTCCAAGATCTCACACATGTACAATAGTCCAAAATCTCACACCTGTGTAGATTTCCAAAATCTCACACATGTACAATAGTCCAAAATCTCACACCTTCCGCTTCCGGTGAGCCTTTGATCGGCTGCTTGAAACGTAAGCTCCTGCAATAATTGCCAAAAACAGTCGTTTTAACGACTACTTGTCCGGATTTTATGCTCATATCACTTAAGATATGTCTCAAGCATCTCGGATCTATGATCGTGTTGCTCTTCTCAACATCAGAGAGTCGATGGAGGACTTCACTCGCGTCAGTTACCAACGTCCGGTGAACGTGTTTCCGGCTCCGCTTCTCATCGACTCGGACTCTGTGGAATATCGTTTGATCTCTCGAGTACCGGGCGATTTCCACAAGGGATCGAGTCAGGCTGGAGTACAGGTCAGGATGAGACGTGCAGTTGCGATCGCTCGGAACAACTCTGACGTCATCGAACGTCATCGATGTTTGATCGACATTCCTCTCACTGTGTGTGACGACACATCAGCGCTGCCGTCTGTCCAGACCTCAACGAAAGGTGGTAAGATTTTTTCATTTCCTCTCTTTAAGTCGACTTTTACAACCGAGTTGAACTTCAGTGACAGCTGGTACCCACGTGACCGCTGTTCGCTTCAAAAGATCCCGCTCTGCGCGCCTGTCAGTGACGCGGCGTCGTCAGTGACGTCATCGGTGCTGAATGTGGGACTTCTTAATGTTCGCTCCATTACTAATAAATCCTTTATTCTTAATGATCTTTTCACAAGAGTTAATTTGGATTTATTATGTCTTTCTGAGACTTGGCAGAGAGAGGAAGAGTTTATTCATCTGAACGAACTCTGTCCAGTAGGGAGCGCTGTCCTGGGGAAGCCTCGCCTCTCTGGTCGTGGAGGAGGTCTTGCTACTGTTTTTAGGGAGAGTTGTTCTTGCAAAGTGATTCAGACACAGGAATTCACTTCTTTTGAGTCTCAGATGATCTTGGTTGGTTCTACAAGACCTTTCTATTGTGTGTCAATCTACCGTCCGCCTGGTCCTGCGGCGGTGTTCTTGAATGACTTTAGTGACTTCTTATCTTCCATTATTCAGATGGAATCTGTTCTTATTCTTGGAGACTTTAATCTTCATGTTGATGACGTCACATCTTGTTCTGCTAAAGAACTTTTAACTTTAACTGAAGCCTTTAATTTTGAGCAACATGTTTCTGAACCCACTCATCAAAAAGGCCACATTTTAGACTTAGTTTTTACTCTTGGCCTGAACATTTCTAATGTATCTATACATGATCTCCATCTGAGTGATCATTCTCTTGTCTTGTTCAACATGGACTTCATCCCTGAACCTAAGCCTTTGAAAGTTAGGTCTCAGAGGCGTGTCATCTCAGCCGATACTGCAGACAGTTTTTCTGCTATGTTTGACCGTCTTTCCTTTGATGACTGTCCAGATGTGGACAGTTTGATTCACTGTTACACTGATCATTGTGTTGAAATACTGGATCAAGTGGCACCTGTTAAATCGAACTTGAAAATTCAGAAAAAACGGTGCCCTTGGACAAATGAAGATCTCCTGAGTCTGAAGAGACTTTGTCGAAAGACTGAGCGTCTCTGGAAGTCTACTAAACTTGAGGTGCACAGACTTCACCTCAGGGATTTGTTGACTTCTTACAATGAGATGGTAGAAACTGCTAGATCTGATTACATCAGAAAACTGGTAGCAGCAAATAGGAAAAACCCCAAAGTTTTGTTTGACACGATTAATTCTCTCGTGTCTCCTGCTCCTCAAATCACGCCGGTCTTCTGTGAAGCTGACAGCAATGCATTGTTGAGATTTTTCATTGACAAAATTAAATTGATCAAAGAGAAAATCTCTCCCCCTTTGTTGGGAACCCCTACTGTCTCTGAGCCCATCTCCTCCTCTTGGTCATCCTTCACTGCTGTATCTTTGGGTGATATTTCAGCACTAGTGAACAAGATGAAACCCTCCTCTTGCTCAGATGACGTCCTTCCTTGTAGGCTTTTTATCAAAGTATTTGATGTAATTGGCCCCTGGGTTACCAATATGGTAAACCTCTCCCTTTCCACAGGGGTTTTTCCCAATGCATTTAAACATGCCATTGTGGAGCCTCTGCTCAAAAAACCAGGCTTAGACCCAACTGACCTCAGTAATTTCAGGCCTATTTCTAAGCTCCCTTTCTTGTCCAAGATCTTGGAGAAGGTGGTGTCTGAGCAGCTGTCTTTGTTCCTGGATCAGAGCGACATCCATGAGAAGTTTCAGTCTGGCTTCCGTAAACATCACTCTACGGAGACAGCTTTATTGAAAGTGTCCAGTGACATCATGATGTCGGCTGACTCTGGTAAATTCACTGTTCTGGTTCTCTTGGATCTGTCGTCAGCCTTTGACACAGTTGATCACCAGATCCTGCTGAGAAGACTAAGGGATGAAGTGGGACTGTCTGGGTCTGTGTTAGAATGGTTCTCATCTTACCTTTCTGGGCGCAGTTTTAGTGTATCTGCCAATCAAATGAGGTCTGAATCGGCAGATCTGTTGTGTGGAGTCCCTCAAGGTTCTGTTCTGGGTCCTTTATTGTTTTTGCTGTACTTGATTCCCCTTGGTAAAATCATTCAGAGATTTCCAGATGTTTCTTATCACATTTTTGCTGATGACATCCAGCTCTACTGCTCTTTTGACCCAACTGAGCCCCAAAGGCTGAACAGCTTAGTCAATTGTTTGCTAGAAATCAAACAATGGCTGAGTGAAAACACTTTACAGCTTAATGTGGACAAAACTGAAACTCTGGTGATTGCTCCTGATGATAAGATTCCAGGGTTGAGTCAGTACTTGGGTGACTTAGGTCAGTCTGTCAAACTGAGCCTGAGAAACCTGGGTGTTGTATTTGATAAAGACATGTCTCTTGTTCAACACTGCAGAAAACTGACCAGAAACTGTTTCCTTCAACTGAGAAAAATCTCTAAACTTAGGAAAATGTTGTCACAACATGATCTGGAGCTTGTAATCCATGCGTTTGTTTCTTCTCGTCTGGACTATTGTAACAGTTTGTTTTCATGTCTTAACAAGAAGGAGCTGTCTCGTCTGCAGTTGATTCAGAACTCTGCAGCGAGAATTCTGACCCGCTCTAGTAGAAGAACTCACATTTCTCCAATCCTTAAAACTCTTCACTGGCTTCCAGTTTCTTTCAGGATCAACTTTAAAATTCTGGTTCTTACTTTCAGATCTATTCATGGTCAGGCTCCTCCTTACATCACTGATCTGATCCAGCCTTACACCCCAGCTCGGTCTCTGAGGTCTGTGGATCAGAATCTACTTATGGTTCCACGCACACGGCTCAGGACCAGAGGAGAGAAATCTTTTCAGGCTGTTGCTCCTAAGCTTTGGAACGATCTACCTCTCTCTTTGCGCTTGATGGAGTCTACTGACTCCTTTAAGAAACATCTTAAGACGTTTCTATTTGTTCAGGCTTTTCCTTGAATTTCTCGAACTCCTGTGTTGTTCTCGGTGTTGTCTTGATCTTTGAAGTATGTACTGTTTTGAGTATTGTTTTGATTGTTAAAGCGCTTTGTGACCCTGGTCTCGAAAAGCGCTATATAAATAAATATTACTTACTTACTTACCTGTATAGAAGTCCAAAATCTCACACATGTACAATAGTCCAAAATCTCACACCTGTATAGAAGTCCAAAATCTCACACCTGTGTAGAAGTCCAAAATCTCTCAGCTGTGTAGAAGTCCAAAATCTCACACATGTACAATAGTCCAAAATCTCACACCTGTGTAGAAGTCCAAAATCTCACACATCAATAGTCCAAAATCTCATACCTGTGTAGAAGTCCAAAATCTCACACATGTACAATAGTCCAAAATCTCACACCTGTATAGAAGTCCAAAATCTCACACATGTACAATAGTCCAAAATCTCACACCTGTATAGAAGTCCAAAATCTCACACATGTACAATAGTCCAAAATCTCACACCTGTATAGAAGTCCAAAATCTCACACATGTACAATAGTCCAAAATCTCACACCTGTGTAGAAGTCCAAAATCTCACAAATGTACAATAGTCCAAAATCTCACACCTGTATAGAAGTCCAAAATCTCACACATGTACAATAGTCCAAAATCTCACACCTGTGTAGAAATCCAAAGTCTCACAGGTGAAAAGGAGTTAAAAATCTCACACCTGTATATAAGTCAGAAGTCTCACACATGTACAATAGTCCAAAATCTCACACCTGTATAGAAGTCTAAAATCTCACACATGTACAATAGTCCAAAATCTCACACATGTATAGAAGTCCAAAATCTCACACCTGTATAGAAGTCTAAAGTCTCACAGGTGAAAAGGAGTTCAAAATCTCACACCTGTATAGAAGTCTAAAGTCTCACAGGTGAAAAGGAGTTAAAAATCTCACACCTGTATAGAAGTCTAAAGTCTCACAGGTGTAGAGGAGTCCAAAATCTCACACCTGTATAGAAGTCTAAAGTCTCACAGGTGAAAAGGAGTTCAAAATCTCACACCTGTATGGAAGTCTAAAGTCTCACAGGTATAGAGGAGTCCAAAATCTCACACCTGTATAGAAGTCTAAAGTCTCACAGGTGAAAAGGAGTTCAAAATCTCACACATGTATGGAAGTCTAAAGTCTCACAGGTGTAGAAGAGTCCAAAATCTTATACCTGTATAGAAGTCCAAAATCTCACAGGTGAAAAGGAGTTAAAAATCTCACACCTGTATAGAAGTCTAAAGTCTTACAGGTGTAGAAGAGTTCAAAATCTCACACCTGTATAGAAGTCTAAAGTCTTACAGGTGTAGAAGAGTTCAAAATCGTACACATGTATAGAAGTCTAAAGTCTCACAGGTGAAAAGGTGTTAAAAATCTCACACCTGTATAGAAGTCTAAAGTCTCACAGGTGTAGAAGAGTCCAACATCTCACACCTGTATAGAAGTCTAAAGTCTCACAGGTGTAGAAGAGTTCAAAATCTTACACATGTATAGAAGTCTAAAGTCTCACAGGTGAAAAGGAGTTCAAAATCTCACACCTGTATAGAAGTCTAAAGTCTCACAGGTGTAGAAGAGTCCAACATCTCACACCTGTATAGAAGTCTAAAGTCTCACAGGTGTAGAAGAGTCCAACATCTCACACCTGTATAGAAGTCTAAAGTCTCACAGGTGTAGAAGAGTTCAACATCTCACACCTGTATAGAAGTCTAAAGTCTCACAGGTGTAGAAGAGTTCAACATCTCACACCTGTATAGAAGTCTAAAGTCTCACAGGTGTAGAGGAGTTAAAAATCTCACACCTGTTTAGAAGTCTAAAGTCTCACAGGGGTAGAGGATTTCAAAATCTTACACATGTATAGAAGTCCCTCTTCATTGTGAAAGTGACACAATGTAAAAGACATTGGACCCAACGTCTCTGAACGATGACTCAGCTCTATGACAACATTGTGTGACTCACGTCCAGCATCTGTTTGGTCTTCTTTGCAGCGTCGTCGTTCTTCGCCCCGACGCGGAGGTCATCCTGGTAATCTTTGCAGTTCATGCCCGTGTGTATGGCCTGTAAACAACACCATTAGCTTCGCACAGAAACTTGGGAAGACAACAGTTACCCTGCAGAGGATGCAGTTGACGGATTGACACAGAGGGCAGTGGAACTCGTTGACTTCGTCCTCGTAGTTGCACCGTCCGCGACAGTTGGGCGTCTTGCAGTGGAAGCTTTGAAGTGAGCTGAGTTTGTCGTACACCAGTTGAATTTTCCGGGCGCTCTGGTGCGAGGAGTTCAAAATTTTATACATGTATAGAAGTCTAAAGTCTCACAGGTGTAGAAGAGTCCAACATCTTACACATGTATAGAAGTATTAAGTCTCACAGGTGTAGAGGAGTCCAACATCTCACACATGTACAATAGTCCAAAATCTCATACCTGTGTAGAAGTCCAAAATCTCACACATGTACAATAGTCCAAAATCTCACACCTGTGTAGAAGTCCAAAATCTCACACATGTACAATAGTCCAAAATCTCACACCTGTATAGAAGTCCAAAATCTCACACATGTACAATAGTCCAAAATCTCACACCTGTGTAGAAGTCCAAAATCTCACACATCAATAGTCCAAAATCTCATACCTGTGTAGAAGTCCAAAATCTCACACATGTACAATAGTCCAAGATCTCACACATGTACAATAGTCCAAAATCTCACACCTGTGTAGATTTCCAAAATCTCACACATGTACAATAGTCCAAAATCTCACACCTTCCGCTTCCGGTGAGCCTTTGATCGGCTGCTTGAAACGTAAGCTCCTGCAATAATTGCCAAAAACAGTCGTTTTAACGACTACTTGTCCGGATTTTATGCTCATATCACTTAAGATATGTCTCAAGCATCTCGGATCTATGATCGTGTTGCTCTTCTCAACATCAGAGAGTCGATGGAGGACTTCACTCGCGTCAGTTACCAACGTCCGGTGAACGTGTTTCCGGCTCCGCTTCTCATCGACTCGGACTCTGTGGAATATCGTTTGATCTCTCGAGTACCGGGCGATTTCCACAAGGGATCGAGTCAGGCTGGAGTACAGGTCAGGATGAGACGTGCAGTTGCGATCGCTCGGAACAACTCTGACGTCATCGAACGTCATCGATGTTTGATCGACATTCCTCTCACTGTGTGTGACGACACATCAGCGCTGCCGTCTGTCCAGACCTCAACGAAAGGTGGTAAGATTTTTTCATTTCCTCTCTTTAAGTCGACTTTTACAACCGAGTTGAACTTCAGTGACAGCTGGTACCCACGTGACCGCTGTTCGCTTCAAAAGATCCCGCTCTGCGCGCCTGTCAGTGACGCGGCGTCGTCAGTGACGTCATCGGTGCTGAATGTGGGACTTCTTAATGTTCGCTCCATTACTAATAAATCCTTTATTCTTAATGATCTTTTCACAAGAGTTAATTTGGATTTATTATGTCTTTCTGAGACTTGGCAGAGAGAGGAAGAGTTTATTCATCTGAACGAACTCTGTCCAGTAGGGAGCGCTGTCCTGGGGAAGCCTCGCCTCTCTGGTCGTGGAGGAGGTCTTGCTACTGTTTTTAGGGAGAGTTGTTCTTGCAAAGTGATTCAGACACAGGAATTCACTTCTTTTGAGTCTCAGATGATCTTGGTTGGTTCTACAAGACCTTTCTATTGTGTGTCAATCTACCGTCCGCCTGGTCCTGCGGCGGTGTTCTTGAATGACTTTAGTGACTTCTTATCTTCCATTATTCAGATGGAATCTGTTCTTATTCTTGGAGACTTTAATCTTCATGTTGATGAAGATTAAAATGTTGATGACGCAGACATCTTGTTCTGCTAAAGAACTTTTAACTTTAACTGAAGCCTTTAATTTTGAGCAACATGTTTCTGAACCCACTCATCAAAAAGGCCACATTTTAGACTTAGTTTTTACTCTTGGCCTGAACATTTCTAATGTATCTGTACATGATCTCCATCTGAGTGATCATTCTCTTGTCTTGTTCAACCTGGACTTCATCCCTGAACCTAAGCCTTTGAAAGTTAGGTCTCAGAGGCGTGTCATCTCAGCCGATACTGCAGACAGTTTTTCTGCTATGTTTGACCGTCTTTCCTTTGATGACTGTCCAGATGTGGACAGTTTGATTCACTGTTACACTGATCATTGTGTTGAAATACTGGATCAAGTGGCACCTGTTAAATCGAACTTGAAAATTCAGAAAAAACGGTGCCCTTGGACAAATGAAGATCTCCTGAGTCTGAAGAGACTTTGTCGAAAGACTGAGCGTCTCTGGAAGTCTACTAAACTTGAGGTGCACAGACTTCACCTCAGGGATTTGTTGACTTCTTACAATGAGATGGTAGAAACTGCTAGATCTGATTACATCAGAAAACTGGTAGCAGCAAATAGGAAAAACCCCAAAGTTTTGTTTGACACGATTAATTCTCTCGTGTCTCCTGCTCCTCAAATCACGCCGGTCTTCTGTGAAGCTGACAGCAATGCATTGTTGAGATTTTTCATTGACAAAATTAAATTGATCAAAGAGAAAATCTCTCCCCCTTTGTTGGGAACCCCTACTGTCTCTGAGCCCATCTCCTCCTCTTGGTCATCCTTCACTGCTGTATCTTTGGGTGATATTTCAGCACTAGTGAACAAGATGAAACCCTCCTCTTGCTCAGATGACGTCCTTCCTTGTAGGCTTTTTATCAAAGTATTTGATGTAATTGGCCCCTGGGTTACCAATATGGTAAACCTCTCCCTTTCCACAGGGGTTTTTCCCAATGCATTTAAACATGCCATTGTGGAGCCTCTGCTCAAAAAACCAGGCTTAGACCCAACTGACCTCAGTAATTTCAGGCCTATTTCTAAGCTCCCTTTCTTGTCCAAGATCTTGGAGAAGGTGGTGTCTGAGCAGCTGTCTTTGTTCCTGGATCAGAGCGACATCCATGAGAAGTTTCAGTCTGGCTTCCGTAAACATCACTCTACGGAGACAGCTTTATTGAAAGTGTCCAGTGACATCATGATGTCGGCTGACTCTGGTAAATTCACTGTTCTGGTTCTCTTGGATCTGTCGTCAGCCTTTGACACAGTTGATCACCAGATCCTGCTGAGAAGACTAAGGGATGAAGTGGGACTGTCTGGGTCTGTGTTAGAATGGTTCTCATCTTACCTTTCTGGGCGCAGTTTTAGTGTATCTGCCAATCAAATGAGGTCTGAATCGGCAGATCTGTTGTGTGGAGTCCCTCAAGGTTCTGTTCTGGGTCCTTTATTGTTTTTGCTGTACTTGATTCCCCTTGGTAAAATCATTCAGAGATTTCCAGATGTTTCTTATCACATTTTTGCTGATGACATCCAGCTCTACTGCTCTTTTGACCCAACTGAGCCCCAAAGGCTGAACAGCTTAGTCAATTGTTTGCTAGAAATCAAACAATGGCTGAGTGAAAACACTTTACAGCTTAATGTGGACAAAACTGAAACTCTGGTGATTGCTCCTGATGATAAGATTCCAGGGTTGAGTCAGTACTTGGGTGACTTAGGTCAGTCTGTCAAACTGAGCCTGAGAAACCTGGGTGTTGTATTTGATAAAGACATGTCTCTTGTTCAACACTGCAGAAAACTGACCAGAAACTGTTTCCTTCAACTGAGAAAAATCTCTAAACTTAGGAAAATGTTGTCACAACATGATCTGGAGCTTGTAATCCATGCGTTTGTTTCTTCTCGTCTGGACTATTGTAACAGTTTGTTTTCATGTCTTAACAAGAAGGAGCTGTCTCGTCTGCAGTTGATTCAGAACTCTGCAGCGAGAATTCTGACCCGCTCTAGTAGAAGAACTCACATTTCTCCGATCCTTAAAACTCTTCACTGGCTTCCAGTTTCTTTCAGGATCAACTTTAAAATTCTGGTTCTTACTTTCAGATCTATTCATGGTCAGGCTCCTCCTTACATCACTGATCTGATCCAGCCTTACACCCCAGCTCGGTCTCTGAGGTCTGTGGATCAGAATCTACTTATGGTTCCACGCACACGGCTCAGGACCAGAGGAGAGAAATCTTTTCAGGCTGTTGCTCCTAAGCTTTGGAACGATCTACCTCTCTCTTTGCGCTTGATGGAGTCTACTGACTCCTTTAAGAAACATCTTAAGACGTTTCTATTTGTTCAGGCTTTTCCTTGAATTTCTCGAACTCCTGTGTTGTTCTCGGTGTTGTCTTGATCTTTGAAGTATGTACTGTTTTGAGTATTGTTTTGATTGTTAAAGCGCTTTGTGACCCTGGTCTCGAAAAGCGCTATATAAATAAATATTACTTACTTACTTACTTACCTGTATAGAAGTCCAAAATCTCACACATGTACAATAGTCCAAAATCTCACACCTGTATAGAAGTCCAAAATCTCACACCTGTGTAGAAGTCCAAAATCTCTCAGCTGTGTAGAAGTCCAAAATCTCACACATGTACAATAGTCCAAAATCTCACACCTGTGTAGAAGTCCAAAATCTCACACATCAATAGTCCAAAATCTCATACCTGTGTAGAAGTCCAAAATCTCACACATGTACAATAGTCCAAAATCTCACACCTGTATAGAAGTCCAAAATCTCACACATGTACAATAGTCCAAAATCTCACACCTGTATAGAAGTCCAAAATCTCACACATGTACAATAGACCAAAATCTCACACCTGTATAGAAGTCCAAAATCTCACACATGTACAATAGTCCAAAATCTCACACCTGTGTAGAAGTCCAAAATCTCACAAATGTACAATAGTCCAAAATCTCACACCTGTATAGAAGTCCAAAATCTCACACATGTACAATAGTCCAAAATCTCACACCTGTGTAGAAATCCAAAGTCTCACAGGTGAAAAGGAGTTAAAAATCTCACACCTGTATATAAGTCAGAAGTCTCACACATGTACAATAGTCCAAAATCTCACACCTGTATAGAAGTCTAAAATCTCACACATGTACAATAGTCCAAAATCTCACACATGTATAGAAGTCCAAAATCTCACACCTGTATAGAAGTCTAAAGTCTCACAGGTGAAAAGGAGTTCAAAATCTCACACCTGTATAGAAGTCTAAAGTCTCACAGGTGAAAAGGAGTTAAAAATCTCACACCTGTATAGAAGTCTAAAGTCTCACAGGTGTAGAGGAGTCCAAAATCTCACACCTGTATAGAAGTCTAAAGTCTCACAGGTGAAAAGGAGTTCAAAATCTCACACCTGTATGGAAGTCTAAAGTCTCACAGGTATAGAGGAGTCCAAAATCTCACACCTGTATAGAAGTCTAAAGTCTCACAGGTGAAAAGGAGTTCAAAATCTCACACATGTATGGAAGTCTAAAGTCTCACAGGTGTAGAAGAGTCCAAAATCTTATACCTGTATAGAAGTCCAAAATCTCACAGGTGAAAAGGAGTTAAAAATCTCACACCTGTATAGAAGTCTAAAGTCTTACAGGTGTAGAAGAGTTCACAATCGTACACATGTATAGAAGTCTAAAGTCTCACAGGTGAAAAGGTGTTAAAAATCTCACACCTGTATAGAAGTCTAAAGTCTCACAGGTGTAGAAGAGTCCAACATCTCACACCTGTATAGAAGTCTAAAGTCTCACAGGTGTAGAAGAGTTCAAAATCTTACACATGTATAGAAGTCTAAAGTCTCACAGGTGAAAAGGAGTTCAACATCTCACACCTGTATAGAAGTCTAAAGTCTCACAGGTGTAGAAGAGTCCAACATCTCACACCTGTATAGAAGTCTAAAGTCTCACAGGTGTAGAAGAGTCCAACATCTCACACCTGTATAGAAGTCTAAAGTCTCACAGGTGTAGAAGAGTTCAACATCTCACACCTGTATAGAAGTCTAAAGTCTCACAGGTGTAGAAGAGTTCAACATCTCACACCTGTATAGAAGTCTAAAGTCTCACAGGTGTAGAGGAGTTAAAAATCTCACACCTGTTTAGAAGTCTAAAGTCTCACAGGGGTAGAGGATTTCAAAATCTTACACATGTATAGAAGTCCCTCTTCATTGTGAAAGTGACACAATGTAAAAGACATTGGACCCAACGTCTCTGAACGATGACTCAGCTCTATGACAACATTGTGTGACTCACGTCCAGCATCTGTTTGGTCTTCTTTGCAGAGTCGTCGTTCTTCGCCCCGACGCGGAGGTCATCCTGGTAATCTTTGCAGTTCATGCCCGTGTGTATGGCCTGTAAACAACACCATTAGCTTCGCACAGAAACTTGGGAAGACAACAGTTACCCTGCAGAGGATGCAGTTGACGGATTGACACAGAGGGCAGTGGAACTCGTTGACTTCGTCCTCGTAGTTGCACCGTCCGCGACAGTTGGGCGTCTTGCAGTGGAAGCTTTGAAGTGAGCTGAGTTTGTCGTACACCAGTTGAATTTTCCGGGCGCTCTGGTGCGAGGAGTTCAAAATTTTATACATGTATAGAAGTCTAAAGTCTCACAGGTGTAGAAGAGTCCAACATCTTACACATGTATAGAAGTATTAAGTCTCACAGGTGTAGAGGAGTCCAACATCTCACACATGTGTAGAAGTCCAAAATCTCACACATCAATAGTCCAAAATCTCATACCTGTGTAGAAGTCCAAAATCTCACACATGTACAATAGTCCAAGATCTCACACATGTACAATAGTCCAAAATCTCACACCTGTGTAGATTTCCAAAATCTCACACATGTACAATAGTCCAAAATCTCACACCTTCCGCTTCCGGTGAGCCTTTGATCGGCTGCTTGAAACGTAAGCTCCTGCAATAATTGCCAAAAACAGTCGTTTTAACGACTACTTGTCCGGATTTTATGCTCATATCACTTAAGATATGTCTCAAGCATCTCGGATCTATGATCGTGTTGCTCTTCTCAACATCAGAGAGTCGATGGAGGACTTCACTCGCGTCAGTTACCAACGTCCGGTGAACGTGTTTCCGGCTCCGCTTCTCATCGACTCGGACTCTGTGGAATATCGTTTGATCTCTCGAGTACCGGGCGATTTCCACAAGGGATCGAGTCAGGCTGGAGTACAGGTCAGGATGAGACGTGCAGTTGCGATCGCTCGGAACAACTCTGACGTCATCGAACGTCATCGATGTTTGATCGACATTCCTCTCACTGTGTGTGACGACACATCAGCGCTGCCGTCTGTCCAGACCTCAACGAAAGGTGGTAAGATTTTTTCATTTCCTCTCTTTAAGTCGACTTTTACAACCGAGTTGAACTTCAGTGACAGCTGGTACCCACGTGACCGCTGTTCGCTTCAAAAGATCCCGCTCTGCGCGCCTGTCAGTGACGCGGCGTCGTCAGTGACGTCATCGGTGCTGAATGTGGGACTTCTTAATGTTCGCTCCATTACTAATAAATCCTTTATTCTTAATGATCTTTTCACAAGAGTTAATTTGGATTTATTATGTCTTTCTGAGACTTGGCAGAGAGAGGAAGAGTTTATTCATCTGAACGAACTCTGTCCAGTAGGGAGCGCTGTCCTGGGGAAGCCTCGCCTCTCTGGTCGTGGAGGAGGTCTTGCTACTGTTTTTAGGGAGAGTTGTTCTTGCAAAGTGATTCAGACACAGGAATTCACTTCTTTTGAGTCTCAGATGATCTTGGTTGGTTCTACAAGACCTTTCTATTGTGTGTCAATCTACCGTCCGCCTGGTCCTGCGGCGGTGTTCTTGAATGACTTTAGTGACTTCTTATCTTCCATTATTCAGATGGAATCTGTTCTTATTCTTGGAGACTTTAATCTTCATGTTGATGACGTCACATCTTGTTCTGCTAAAGAACTTTTAACTTTAACTGAAGCCTTTAATTTTGAGCAACATGTTTCTGAACCCACTCATCAAAAAGGCCACATTTTAGACTTAGTTTTTACTCTTGGCCTGAACATTTCTAATGTATCTGTACATGATCTCCATCTGAGTGATCATTCTCTTGTCTTGTTCAACCTGGACTTCATCCCTGAACCTAAGCCTTTGAAAGTTAGGTCTCAGAGGCGTGTCATCTCAGCCGATACTGCAGACAGTTTTTCTGCTATGTTTGACCGTCTTTCCTTTGATGACTGTCCAGATGTGGACAGTTTGATTCACTGTTACACTGATCATTGTGTTGAAATACTGGATCAAGTGGCACCTGTTAAATCGAACTTGAAAATTCAGAAAAAACGGTGCCCTTGGACAAATGAAGATCTCTTGAGTCTGAAGAGACTTTGTCGAAAGACTGAGCGTCTCTGGAAGTCTACTAAACTTGAGGTGCACAGACTTCACCTCAGGGATTTGTTGACTTCTTACAATGAGATGGTAGAAACTGCTAGATCTGATTACATCAGAAAACTGGTAGCAGCAAATAGGAAAAACCCCAAAGTTTTGTTTGACACGATTAATTCTCTCGTGTCTCCTGCTCCTCAAATCACGCCGGTCTTCTGTGAAGCTGACAGCAATGCATTGTTGAGATTTTTCATTGACAAAATTAAATTGATCAAAGAGAAAATCTCTCCCCCTTTGTTGGGAACCCCTACTGTCTCTGAGCCCATCTCCTCCTCTTGGTCATCCTTCACTGCTGTATCTTTGGGTGATATTTCAGCACTAGTGAACAAGATGAAACCCTCCTCTTGCTCAGATGACGTCCTTCCTTGTAGGCTTTTTATCAAAGTATTTGATGTAATTGGCCCCTGGGTTACCAATATGGTAAACCTCTCCCTTTCCACAGGGGTTTTTCCCAATGCATTTAAACATGCCATTGTGGAGCCTCTGCTCAAAAAACCAGGCTTAGACCCAACTGACCTCAGTAATTTCAGGCCTATTTCTAAGCTCCCTTTCTTGTCCAAGATCTTGGAGAAGGTGGTGTCTGAGCAGCTGTCTTTGTTCCTGGATCAGAGCGACATCCATGAGAAGTTTCAGTCTGGCTTCCGTAAACATCACTCTACGGAGACAGCTTTATTGAAAGTGTCCAGTGACATCATGATGTCGGCTGACTCTGGTAAATTCACTGTTCTGGTTCTCTTGGATCTGTCGTCAGCCTTTGACACAGTTGATCACCAGATCCTGCTGAGAAGACTAAGGGATGAAGTGGGACTGTCTGGGTCTGTGTTAGAATGGTTCTCATCTTACCTTTCTGGGCGCAGTTTTAGTGTATCTGCCAATCAAATGAGGTCTGAATCGGCAGATCTGTTGTGTGGAGTCCCTCAAGGTTCTGTTCTGGGTCCTTTATTGTTTTTGCTGTACTTGATTCCCCTTGGTAAAATCATTCAGAGATTTCCAGATGTTTCTTATCACATTTTTGCTGATGACATCCAGCTCTACTGCTCTTTTGACCCAACTGAGCCCCAAAGGCTGAACAGCTTAGTCAATTGTTTGCTAGAAATCAAACAATGGCTGAGTGAAAACACTTTACAGCTTAATGTGGACAAAACTGAAACTCTGGTGATTGCTCCTGATGATAAGATTCCAGGGTTGAGTCAGTACTTGGGTGACTTAGGTCAGTCTGTCAAACTGAGCCTGAGAAACCTGGGTGTTGTATTTGATAAAGACATGTCTCTTGTTCAACACTGCAGAAAACTGACCAGAAACTGTTTCCTTCAACTGAGAAAAATCTCTAAACTTAGGAAAATGTTGTCACAACATGATCTGGAGCTTGTAATCCATGCGTTTGTTTCTTCTCGTCTGGACTATTGTAACAGTTTGTTTTCATGTCTTAACAAGAAGGAGCTGTCTCGTCTGCAGTTGATTCAGAACTCTGCAGCGAGAATTCTGACCCGCTCTAGTAGAAGAACTCACATTTCTCCGATCCTTAAAACTCTTCACTGGCTTCCAGTTTCTTTCAGGATCAACTTTAAAATTCTGGTTCTTACTTTCAGATCTATTCATGGTCAGGCTCCTCCTTACATCACTGATCTGATCCAGCCTTACACCCCAGCTCGGTCTCTGAGGTCTGTGGATCAGAATCTACTTATGGTTCCACGCACACGGCTCAGGACCAGAGGAGAGAAATCTTTTCAGGCTGTTGCTCCTAAGCTTTGGAACGATCTACCTCTCTCTTTGCGCTTGATGGAGTCTACTGACTCCTTTAAGAAACATCTTAAGACGTTTCTATTTGTTCAGGCTTTTCCTTGAATTTCTCGAACTCCTGTGTTGTTCTCGGTGTTGTCTTGATCTTTGAAGTATGTACTGTTTTGAGTATTGTTTTGATTGTTAAAGCGCTTTGTGACCCTGGTCTCGAAAAGCGCTATATAAATAAATATTACTTACTTACTTACCTGTATAGAAGTCCAAAATCTCACACATGTACAATAGTCCAAAATCTCACACCTGTATAGAAGTCCAAAATCTCACACCTGTGTAGAAGTCCAAAATCTCTCAGCTGTGTAGAAGTCCAAAATCTCACACATGTACAATAGTCCAAAATCTCACACCTGTGTAGAAGTCCAAAATCTCACACATCAATAGTCCAAAATCTCATACCTGTGTAGAAGTCCAAAATCTCACACATGTACAATAGTCCAAAATCTCACACCTGTATAGAAGTCCAAAATCTCACACATGTACAATAGTCCAAAATCTCACACCTGTATAGAAGTCCAAAATCTCACACATGTACAATAGTCCAAAATCTCACACCTGTATAGAAGTCCAAAATCTCACACATGTACAATAGTCCAAAATCTCACACCTGTGTAGAAGTCCAAAATCTCACAAATGTACAATAGTCCAAAATCTCACACCTGTATAGAAGTCCAAAATCTCACACATGTACAATAGTCCAAAATCTCACACCTGTGTAGAAATCCAAAGTCTCACAGGTGAAAAGGAGTTAAAAATCTCACACCTGTATATAAGTCAGAAGTCTCACACATGTACAATAGTCCAAAATCTCACACCTGTATAGAAGTCTAAAATCTCACACATGTACAATAGTCCAAAATCTCACACATGTATAGAAGTCCAAAATCTCACACCTGTATAGAAGTCTAAAGTCTCACAGGTGAAAAGGAGTTCAAAATCTCACACCTGTATAGAAGTCTAAAGTCTCACAGGTGAAAAGGAGTTAAAAATCTCACACCTGTATAGAAGTCTAAAGTCTCACAGGTGTAGAGGAGTCCAAAATCTCACACCTGTATAGAAGTCTAAAGTCTCACAGGTGAAAAGGAGTTCAAAATCTCACACCTGTATGGAAGTCTAAAGTCTCACAGGTATAGAGGAGTCCAAAATCTCACACCTGTATAGAAGTCTAAAGTCTCACAGGTGAAAAGGAGTTCAAAATCTCACACATGTATGGAAGTCTAAAGTCTCACAGGTGTAGAAGAGTCCAAAATCTTATACCTGTATAGAAGTCCAAAATCTCACAGGTGAAAAGGAGTTAAAAATCTCACACCTGTATAGAAGTCTAAAGTCTTACAGGTGTAGAAGAGTTCAAAATCTCACACCTGTATAGAAGTCTAAAGTCTTACAGGTGTAGAAGAGTTCAAAATCGTACACATGTATAGAAGTCTAAAGTCTCACAGGTGAAAAGGTGTTAAAAATCTCACACCTGTATAGAAGTCTAAAGTCTCACAGGTGTAGAAGAGTCCAACATCTCACACCTGTATAGAAGTCTAAAGTCTCACAGGTGTAGAAGAGTTCAAAATCTTACACATGTATAGAAGTCTAAAGTCTCACAGGTGAAAAGGAGTTCAAAATCTCACACCTGTATAGAAGTCTAAAGTCTCACAGGTGTAGAAGAGTCCAACATCTCACACCTGTATAGAAGTCTAAAGTCTCACAGGTGTAGAAGAGTCCAACATCTCACACCTGTATAGAAGTCTAAAGTCTCACAGGTGTAGAAGAGTTCAACATCTCACACCTGTATAGAAGTCTAAAGTCTCACAGGTGTAGAAGAGTTCAACATCTCACACCTGTATAGAAGTCTAAAGTCTCACAGGTGTAGAGGAGTTAAAAATCTCACACCTGTTTAGAAGTCTAAAGTCTCACAGGGGTAGAGGATTTCAAAATCTTACACATGTATAGAAGTCCCTCTTCATTGTGAAAGTGACACAATGTAAAAGACATTGGACCCAACGTCTCTGAACGATGACTCAGCTCTATGACAACATTGTGTGACTCACGTCCAGCATCTGTTTGGTCTTCTTTGCAGCGTCGTCGTTCTTCGCCCCGACGCGGAGGTCATCCTGGTAATCTTTGCAGTTCATGCCCGTGTGTATGGCCTGTAAACAACACCATTAGCTTCGCACAGAAACTTGGGAAGACAACAGTTACCCTGCAGAGGATGCAGTTGACGGATTGACACAGAGGGCAGTGGAACTCGTTGACTTCGTCCTCGTAGTTGCACCGTCCGCGACAGTTGGGCGTCTTGCAGTGGAAGCTTTGAAGTGAGCTGAGTTTGTCGTACACCAGTTGAATTTTCCGGGCGCTCTGGTGCGAGGAGTTCAAAATTTTATACATGTATAGAAGTCTAAAGTCTCACAGGTGTAGAAGAGTCCAACATCTTACACATGTATAGAAGTATTAAGTCTCACAGGTGTAGAGGAGTCCAACATCTCACACATGTACAATAGTCCAAAATCTCATACCTGTGTAGAAGTCCAAAATCTCACACATGTACAATAGTCCAAAATCTCACACCTGTGTAGAAGTCCAAAATCTCACACATGTACAATAGTCCAAAATCTCACACCTGTATAGAAGTCCAAAATCTCACACATGTACAATAGTCCAAAATCTCACACCTGTGTAGAAGTCCAAAATCTCACACATCAATAGTCCAAAATCTCATACCTGTGTAGAAGTCCAAAATCTCACACATGTACAATAGTCCAAGATCTCACACATGTACAATAGTCCAAAATCTCACACCTGTGTAGATTTCCAAAATCTCACACATGTACAATAGTCCAAAATCTCACACCTTCCGCTTCCGGTGAGCCTTTGATCGGCTGCTTGAAACGTAAGCTCCTGCAATAATTGCCAAAAACAGTCGTTTTAACGACTACTTGTCCGGATTTTATGCTCATATCACTTAAGATATGTCTCAAGCATCTCGGATCTATGATCGTGTTGCTCTTCTCAACATCAGAGAGTCGATGGAGGACTTCACTCGCGTCAGTTACCAACGTCCGGTGAACGTGTTTCCGGCTCCGCTTCTCATCGACTCGGACTCTGTGGAATATCGTTTGATCTCTCGAGTACCGGGCGATTTCCACAAGGGATCGAGTCAGGCTGGAGTACAGGTCAGGATGAGACGTGCAGTTGCGATCGCTCGGAACAACTCTGACGTCATCGAACGTCATCGATGTTTGATCGACATTCCTCTCACTGTGTGTGACGACACATCAGCGCTGCCGTCTGTCCAGACCTCAACGAAAGGTGGTAAGATTTTTTCATTTCCTCTCTTTAAGTCGACTTTTACAACCGAGTTGAACTTCAGTGACAGCTGGTACCCACGTGACCGCTGTTCGCTTCAAAAGATCCCGCTCTGCGCGCCTGTCAGTGACGCGGCGTCGTCAGTGACGTCATCGGTGCTGAATGTGGGACTTCTTAATGTTCGCTCCATTACTAATAAATCCTTTATTCTTAATGATCTTTTCACAAGAGTTAATTTGGATTTATTATGTCTTTCTGAGACTTGGCAGAGAGAGGAAGAGTTTATTCATCTGAACGAACTCTGTCCAGTAGGGAGCGCTGTCCTGGGGAAGCCTCGCCTCTCTGGTCGTGGAGGAGGTCTTGCTACTGTTTTTAGGGAGAGTTGTTCTTGCAAAGTGATTCAGACACAGGAATTCACTTCTTTTGAGTCTCAGATGATCTTGGTTGGTTCTACAAGACCTTTCTATTGTGTGTCAATCTACCGTCCGCCTGGTCCTGCGGCGGTGTTCTTGAATGACTTTAGTGACTTCTTATCTTCCATTATTCAGATGGAATCTGTTCTTATTCTTGGAGACTTTAATCTTCATGTTGATGACGTCACATCTTGTTCTGCTAAAGAACTTTTAACTTTAACTGAAGCCTTTAATTTTGAGCAACATGTTTCTGAACCCACTCATCAAAAAGGCCACATTTTAGACTTAGTTTTTACTCTTGGCCTGAACATTTCTAATGTATCTGTACATGATCTCCATCTGAGTGATCATTCTCTTGTCTTGTTCAACCTGGACTTCATCCCTGAACCTAAGCCTTTGAAAGTTAGGTCTCAGAGGCGTGTCATCTCAGCCGATACTGCAGACAGTTTTTCTGCTATGTTTGACCGTCTTTCCTTTGATGACTGTCCAGATGTGAACAGTTTGATTCACTGTTACACTGATCATTGTGTTGAAATACTGGATCAAGTGGCACCTGTTAAATCAAACTTGAAAATTCAGAAAAAACGGTGCCCTTGGACAAATGAAGATCTCCTGAGTCTGAAGAGACTTTGTCGAAAGACTGAGCGTCTCTGGAAGTCTACTAAACTTGAGGTGCACAGACTTCACCTCAGGGATTTGTTGACTTCTTACAATGAGATGGTAGAAACTGCTAGATCTGATTACATCAGAAAACTGGTAGCAGCAAATAGGAAAAACCCCAAAGTTTTGTTTGACACGATTAATTCTCTCGTGTCTCCTGCTCCTCAAATCACGCCGGTCTTCTGTGAAGCTGACAGCAATGCATTGTTGAGATTTTTCATTGACAAAATTAAATTGATCAAAGAGAAAATCTCTCCCCCTTTGTTGGGAACCCCTACTGTCTCTGAGCCCATCTCCTCCTCTTGGTCATCCTTCACTGCTGTATCTTTGGGTGATATTTCAGCACTAGTGAACAAGATGAAACCCTCCTCTTGCTCAGATGACGTCCTTCCTTGTAGGCTTTTTATCAAAGTATTTGATGTAATTGGCCCCTGGGTTACCAATATGGTAAACCTCTCCCTTTCCACAGGGGTTTTTCCCAATGCATTTAAACATGCCATTGTGGAGCCTCTGCTCAAAAAACCAGGCTTAGACCCAACTGACCTCAGTAATTTCAGGCCTATTTCTAAGCTCCCTTTCTTGTCCAAGATCTTGGAGAAGGTGGTGTCTGAGCAGCTGTCTTTGTTCCTGGATCAGAGCGACATCCATGAGAAGTTTCAGTCTGGCTTCCGTAAACATCACTCTACGGAGACAGCTTTATTGAAAGTGTCCAGTGACATCATGATGTCGGCTGACTCTGGTAAATTCACTGTTCTGGTTCTCTTGGATCTGTCGTCAGCCTTTGACACAGTTGATCACCAGATCCTGCTGAGAAGACTAAGGGATGAAGTGGGACTGTCTGGGTCTGTGTTAGAATGGTTCTCATCTTACCTTTCTGGGCGCAGTTTTAGTGTATCTGCCAATCAAATGAGGTCTGAATCGGCAGATCTGTTGTGTGGAGTCCCTCAAGGTTCTGTTCTGGGTCCTTTATTGTTTTTGCTGTACTTGATTCCCCTTGGTAAAATCATTCAGAGATTTCCAGATGTTTCTTATCACATTTTTGCTGATGACATCCAGCTCTACTGCTCTTTTGACCCAACTGAGCCCCAAAGGCTGAACAGCTTAGTCAATTGTTTGCTAGAAATCAAACAATGGCTGAGTAAAAACACTTTACAGCTTAATGTGGACAAAACTGAAACTCTGGTGATTGCTCCTGATGATAAGATTCCAGGGTTGAGTCAGTACTTGGGTGACTTAGGTCAGTCTGTCAAACTGAGCCTGAGAAACCTGGGTGTTGTATTTGATAAAGACATGTCTCTTGTTCAACACTGCAGAAAACTGACCAGAAACTGTTTCCTTCAACTGAGAAAAATCTCTAAACTTAGGAAAATGTTGTCACAACATGATCTGGAGCTTGTAATCCATGCGTTTGTTTCTTCTCGTCTGGACTATTGTAACAGTTTGTTTTCATGTCTTAACAAGAAGGAGCTGTCTCGTCTGCAGTTGATTCAGAACTCTGCAGCGAGAATTCTGACCCGCTCAAGTAGGATAACTCACATTTCTCCGATCCTTAAAACTCTTCACTGGCTTCCAGTTTCTTTCAGGATCAACTTTAAAATTCTGGTTCTTACTTTCAGATCTATTCATGGTCAGGCTCCTCCTTACATCACTGATCTGATCCAGCCTTACACCCCAGCTCGGTCTCTGAGGTCTGTGGATCAGAATCTACTTATGGTTCCACGCACACGGCTCAGGACCAGAGGAGAGAAATCTTTTCAGGCTGTTGCTCCTAAGCTTTGGAACGATCTACCTCTCTCTTTGCGCTTGATGGAGTCTACTGACTCCTTTAAGAAACATCTTAAGACGTTTCTATTTGTTCAGGCTTTTCCTTGAATTTCTCGAACTCCTGTGTTGTTCTCGGTGTTGTCTTGATCTTTGAAGTATGTACTGTTTTGAGTATTGTTTTGATTGTTAAAGCGCTTTGTGACCCTGGTCTCGAAAAGCGCTATATAAATAAATATTACTTACTTACTTACTTACCTGTATAGAAGTCCAAAATCTCACACATGTACAATAGTCCAAAATCTCACACCTGTATAGAAGTCCAAAATCTCACACCTGTGTAGAAGTCCAAAATCTCTCAGCTGTGTAGAAGTCCAAAATCTCACACATGTACAATAGTCCAAAATCTCACACCTGTGTAGAAGTCCAAAATCTCACACATCAATAGTCCAAAATCTCATACCTGTGTAGAAGTCCAAAATCTCACACATGTACAATAGTCCAAAATCTCACACCTGTATAGAAGTCCAAAATCTCACACATGTACAATAGTCCAAAATCTCACACCTGTATAGAAGTCCAAAATCTCCCACATGTACAATAGTCCAAAATCTCACACCTGTGTAGAAGTCCAAAATCTCACACATGTACAATAGTCCAAAATCTCACACCTGTATAGAAGTCCAAAATCTCACACATGTACAATAGTCCAAAATCTCACACTGTATAGAAGTCCAAAATCTCAGAAATGTACAATAGTCCAAAATCTCATACCCGTGTAAAAGTCCAAAATCTCACACATGTACAATAGTCGCACAGGTGTAGAGGAGTTCAAAATTTTACACATGTATAGAAGTCTAAAGTCTCACAGGTGTAGAAGAGTTCAAAATCTCACACCTGAATAGAAGTATAAAGTCTCACAGGTGTAGAAGAGTTCAAAATCTTACACCTGTATAGAAGTCTAAAGTCTCACAGGTGTAGAAGAGTTCAAAATCTCACACCTGTATAGAAGTCTAAAGTCTCACAGGTGTAGAGGATTTCAAAATCTCGCACCTGTATAGAAGTCTAAAGTCTCACAGGTGAAAAGGAGTTAAAAATCTCACACCTGTATAGAAGTCTAAAGTCTCACAGGTGTAGAGGAGTCCAAAATCTCACACCTGTATAGAAGTCTAAAGTCTCACAGGCGAAAAGGAGTTCAAAATCTCACACCTGTATAGAAGTCTAAAGTCTCACAGGTGTAGAGGAGTCCAAAATCTCACACCTGTATAGAAGTCTAAAGTCTCACAGGTGAAAAGGAGTTAAAAATCTCACACCTGTATAGAAGTCTAAAGTCTCACAGGTGAAGAAGACTTCAAAATCTTACACATGTATAGAAGTCTAAAGTCTCACAGGTGAAAAGGAGTTAAACATCTCACACCTGTATAGAAGTCTAAAGTCTCACAGGTGTAGAGGAGTCCAAAATCTCACACCTGTATTGAAGTCTAAAGTCTCACAGGCGAAAAGGAGTTCAAAATCTCACACCTGTATAGAAGTCTAAAGTCTCACAGGTGTAGAGGAGCCCAAAATCTCACACCTGTATAGAAGTCTAAAGTCTCACAGGTGAAAAGGAGTTCAAGATCTCACACCTGTATAGAAGTCTAAAGTCTCACAGGTGTAGAGGAGTCCAAAATCTCACACCTGTATAGAAGTCTAAAGTCTCACAGGTGTAGAAGAGTTCAAAATCTTACACCTGTATAGAAGTCTAAAGTCTCACAGGTTAAAAGGAGTTAAAAATCTCACACCTGTATAGAAGTCTAAAGTCTCACAGGTGTAGAAGAGTTCAAAATCTCACACATGTATAGAAGTCTAAAGTCTCACAGGTGTAGAAGAGTTCAAAATCTCACACATGTATAGAAGTCTAAAGTCTCACAGGTGTAGAGGAGTCCAAAATCTCATACCTGTATAGAAGTCCAAAATCTAACAGGTGAAAAGGAGTTAAAAATCTCACACCTGTATAGAAGTCTAAAATCTCACACCTGTATAGAAGTTTAAAGTCTCACAGGTGTAGAAGAGTTCAAAATCTTACACCTGTATAGAAGTCTAAAGTCTCACAGGTGAAAAGGAGTTAAAAATCTCACACCTGTATAGAAGTCTAAAGTCTCACAGGTGTAGAACACTTCAAAATCTTACACATGTATAGAAGTCTAAAGTCTCACAGGTGAAAAGGAGTTAAAAATCTCACACCTGTATAGAAGTCTAAAGTCTCACAGGTGTAGAAGAGTTCAAAATCTTACACCTGTATAGAAGTCTAAAGTTTCACAGGTGAAAAGGAGTTAAAAATCTCACATCTGTATAGAAGTCTAAAGTCTCACAGGTGTAGAGGATTTCAAAATCTTACACCTGTATAGAAGTCTAAAGTCTCACAGGTGTAGAAGAGTCCAAAATCTCACAGCTGTATAGAAGTCTAAATTCTCAAAGGTGAAAAGAAGTTAAAAATCTCACGCCTGTATAGAAGTCCAAAATCGCACAGGTGTAGAGGAGTTCAAAATTTTACACATGTATAGAAGTCTAAAGTCTCACAGGTGTAGAGGAGTCCAAAATCTCACACCTGTATAGAAGTCTAAAGTCTCACAGGTGAAAAGGAGTTAAAAATCTCACGCCTGTATATAAGTCAGAAGTCTCACAGGTGAAAAGGAGTTAAAAATCTCACGCCTGTATAGAAGTCCAAAATCGCACAGGTGTAGAGGAGTTCAACATTTTACACATGTATAGAAGTCCAAAATCGCACAGGTGTAGAGGAGTTCAAAATCTCACACCTGTATAGAAGTCTAAAGTCTCACAGGTGAAAAGGAGTTCAAAATCTCACACCTGTATGGAAGTCTAAAGTCTCACAGGTGTAGAGGAGTCCAAAATCTCACACCTGTATAGAAGTCTAAAGTCTCACAGGTGTAGAAGAGTCCAAAATCTCACACCTGTATAGAAGTCTAAAGTCTTACAGGTGCAGAGGAGTCCAAAATCTCACACATGTTTAGAAGTCTAAAGTCTCACAGGTGTAGAGGATTTCAAAATCTTACACCTGTATAGAAGTCTAAAGTCTCACAGGTGTAGAAGAGTCCAAAATCTCACACCTGTATAGAAGTCTAAAGTCTCACAGGTGTAGAAGAGTTCAAAATCTTACACCTGTATAGAAGTCTAAAGTCTCACAGGTGAAAAGGAGTTAAAAATCTCACACCTGTATAGAAGTCTAAAGTCTCACAGGTGTAGAGGAGTCCAAAATCTCACAGGTGAAAAGGAGTTAAAAATCTCACACCTGTATAGAAGTCTAAAGTCTCACAGGTGTAGAAGAGTTCAAAATCTTACACCTGTATAGAAGTCTAAAGTCTCACAGGTGAAAAGGAGTTAAAAATCTCACACCTGTATAGAAGTCTAAAGTCTCACAGGTGTAGAGGAGTCCAAAATCTCAAACCTGTATAGAAGTCTAAAGTCTCACAGGTGTAGAAGAGTTCAAAATCTTACACCTGTATAGAAGTCTAAAGTCTCATAGGTGAAAAGGAGTTAAGAATCTCACACCTGTATAGAAGTCTAAAGTCTCACAGGTGTAGAAGAGTTCAAAATCTCACACATGTATAGAAGTCTAAAGTCTCAAAGGTGTAGAAGAGTCCAAAATCTCACACCTGTATAGAAGTCCAACGTCTTACAGGTGTAGAGGAGTCCAAAATCTCACACATGTTTAGAAGTCTAAAGTCTCACAGGTGTAGAGGATTTCAAAATCTTACACCTGTATAGAAGTCTAAAGTCTCACAGGTGTAGAAGAGTTCAAAATCTCATACCTGTATAGACGTCCAAAATCTCACAGGTGAAAAGGAGTTAAAAATCTCACACCTGTATAGAAGTCTAAAGTCTCACAGGTGTAGAAGAGTTCAAAATCTTACACATGTATAGAAGTCTAAAGTCTCACAGGTGAAAAGGAGTTAAAAATCTCACACCTGTATAAAAGTCTAAAGTCTCACAGGTGTAGAAGAGTCCAACATCTCACACCTGTATAGAAGTCTAAAGTCTCACAGGTGTAGAGGAGTTAAAAATCTCACACCTGTTAGAAGTCTTAAGTCTCACAGGTGTAGAAGAGTCCAACATCTCACACCTGTATAGAAGTCTAAAGTCTCACAGGTGTAGAGGAGTTAAAAATCTCACACCTGTTAGAAGTCTTAAGTCTCACAGGTGAAAAGGAGTTAAAAATCTCACACATGTATAGAAGTCTAAAGTCTCACAGGTGTAGAGGAGTCCAAAATCTCACAGGTGAAAAGGAGTTAAAAATCTCACACCTGTATAGAAGTCTAAAGTCTCACAGGTGAAGAAGACTTCAAAATCTTACACATGTATAGAAGTCTACAGTCTCACAGGTGAAAAGGAGTTAAAAATCTCACACCTATATAGAAGTCTAAAGTCTCACAGGTGTAGAGGAGTCCAAAATCTCACACCTGTATAGAAGTCTAAAGTCTCACAGGTGTAGAGGAGTCCAAAATCTCACACCTGTATAGAAGTCTAAAGTCTCACAGGCAAAAAGGAGTTCAAAATCTCACACCTGTATAGAAGTCTAAAGTCTCACAGGTGTAGAGGAGTCCAAAATCTCACACCTGTATAGAAGTCTAAAGTCTCACAGGTGAAAAGGAGTTCAAGATCTCACACCTGTATAGAAGTCTAAAGTCTCACAGGTGTAGAGGAGTCCAAAATCTCACACCTGTATAGAAGTCTAAAGTCTCACAGGTGAAAAGGAGTTAAAAATCTCACACCTGTATAGAAGTCTAAAGTCTCACAGGTTTAGAAGAGTTCAAAATCTCACACATGTATAGAAGTCTAAAGTCTCACAGGTGTAGAGGAGTCCAAAATCTCATACCTGTTTAGAAGTCCAAAATCTCACAGGTGAAAAGGAGTTAAAAATCTCACACCTGTATAGAAGTCTGAAATCTCACACCTGTATAGAAGTTTAAAGTCTCACAGGTGTAGAAGAGTTCAAAATCTTACACCTGTATAGAAGTCTAAAGTCTCACAGGTGAAAAGGAGTTAAAAATCTCACACCTGTATAGAAGTCTAAAGTCTCACAGGTGTAGAACACTTCAAAATCTTACACATGTATAGAAGTCTAAAGTCTCACAGGTGAAAAGGAGTTCAAAATCTCACACCTGTATAGAAGTCTAAAGTCTCACAGGTGTAGAGGAGTCCAAAATCTCACACCTGTATAGAAGTCTAAAGTCTCACAGGTGAAAAGGAGTTCAAGATCTCACACCTGTATAGAAGTCTAAAGTCTCACAGGTGTAGAGGAGTCCAAAATCTCACACATGTTTAGAAGTCTAAAGTCTCACAGGTGTAGAGGATTTCAAAATCTTACACCTGTATAGAAGTCTAAAGTCTCACAGGTGTAGAAGAGTCCAAAATCTCACACCTGTATAGAAGTCTAAAGTCTCAAAGGTGAAAAGAAGTTAAAAATCTCACGCCTGTATAGAAGTCCAAAATCGCACAGGTGTAGAGGAGTTCAACATTTTACACATGTATAGAAGTCCAAAATCGCACAGGTGTAGAGGAGTTCAAAATCTCACACCTGTATAGAAGTCTAAAGTCTCACAGGTGAAAAGGAGTTCAAAATCTCACACCTGTATGGAAGTCTAAAGTCTCACAGGTGTAGAGGAGTCCAAAATCTCACACCTGTATAGAAGTCTAAAGTCTCACAGGTGTAGAAGAGTTCAAAAATCTCACACATGTATAGAAGTCTAAAGTCTCACAGGTGTAGAAGAGTCCAAAATCTCACACCTGTATAGAAGTCTAAAGTCTTACAGGTGCAGAGGAGTCCAAAATCTCACACATGTTTAGAAGTCTAAAGTCTCACAGGTGTAGAGGATTTCAAAATCTTACACCTGTATAGAAGTCTAAAGTCTCACAGGTGAAGAAGACTTCAAAATCTTACACATGTATAGAAGTCTAAAGTCTCACAGGTGAAAAGGAGTTAAAAATCTCACACCTGTATAGAAGTCTAAAGTCTCACAGGTGTAGAGGAGTCCAAAATCTCACACCTGTATAGAAGTCTAAAGTCTCACAGGTGTAGAAGAGTCCAAAATCTCACACCTGTATAGAAGTCTAAAGTCTCACAGGTGTAGAAGAGTTCAAAATCTTACACCTGTATAGAAGTCTAAAGTCTCACAGGTGAAAAGGAGTTAAAAATCTCACACCTGTATAGAAGTCTAAAGTCTCACAGGTGTAGAGGAGTCCAAAATCTCACAGGTGAAAAGGAGTTAAAAATCTCACACCTGTATAGAAGTCTAAAGTCTCACAGGTGTAGAAGAGTTCAAAATCTTACACATGTATAGAAGTCTAAAGTCTCACAGGTGAAAAGGAGTTAAAAATCTCACACCTGTATAGAAGTCTAAAGTCTCACAGGTGTAGAAGAGTTCAAAATCTTACACCTGTATAGAAGTCTAAAGTCTCATAGGTGAAAAGGAGTTAAGAATCTCACACCTGTATAGAAGTCTAAAGTCTCACAGGTGTAGAAGAGTTCAAAATCTCACACATGTATAGAAGTCTAAAGTCTCAAAGGTGTAGAAGAGTCCAAAATCTCACACCTGTATAGAAGTCCAACGTCTTACAGGTGTAGAGGAGTCCAAAATCTCACACATGTTTAGAAGTCTAAAGTCTCACAGGTGTAGAGGATTTCAAAATCTTACACCTGTATAGAAGTCTAAAGTCTCACAGGTGTAGAAGAGTTCAAAATCTCATACCTGTATAGACGTCCAAAATCTCACAGGTGAAAAGGAGTTAAAAATCTCACACCTGTATAGAAGTCTAAAGTCTCACAGGTGTAGAAGAGTTCAAAATCTTACACATGTATAGAAGTCTAAAGTCTCACAGGTGAAAAGGAGTTAAAAATCTCACACCTGTATAAAAGTCTAAAGTCTCACAGGTGTAGAAGAGTCCAACATCTCACACCTGTATAGAAGTCTAAAGTCTCACAGGTGTAGAGGAGTTAAAAATCTCACACCTGTTAGAAGTCTTAAGTCTCACAGGTGTAGAAGAGTCCAACATCTCACACCTGTATAGAAGTCTAAAGTCTCACAGGTGTAGAGGAGTTAAAAATCTCACACCTGTTAGAAGTCTTAAGTCTCACAGGTGAAAAGGAGTTAAAAATCTCACACATGTATAGAAGTCTAAAGTCTCACAGGTGTAGAGGAGTCCAAAATCTCAGAGGTGAAAAGGAGTTAAAAATCTCACACCTGTATAGAAGTCTAAAGTCTCACAGGTGTAGAGGAGTCCAAAATCTCACACCTGTATAGAAGTCTAAAGTCTCACAGGTGTAGAGGAGTCCAAAATCTCACACCTGTATAGAAGTCTAAAGTCTCACAGGCAAAAAGGAGTTCAAAATCTCACACCTGTATAGAAGTCTAAAGTCTCACAGGTGTAGAGGAGTTCAAGATCTCACACCTGTATAGAAGTCTAAAGTCTCACAGGTGAAAAGGAGTTCAAGATCTCACACCTGTATAGAAGTCTAAAGTCTCACAGGTGTAGAGGAGTCCAAAATCTCACACCTGTATAGAAGTCTAAAGTCTCACAGGTGAAAAGGAGTTAAAAATCTCACACCTGTATAGAAGTCTAAAGTCTCACAGGTGTAGAGGAGTCCAAAATCTCACACCTGTATAGAAGTCTAAAGTCTCACAGGTGTAGAAGAGTTCAAAATCTCACACATGTATAGAAGTCTAAAGTCTCACAGGTGTAGAGGAGTCCAAAATCTCATACCTGTTTAGAAGTCCAAAATCTCACAGGTGAAAAGGAGTTAAAAATCTCACACCTGTATAGAAGTCTAAAATCTCACACCTGTATAGAAGTTTAAAGTCTCACAGGTGTAGAAGAGTTCAAAATCTTACACCTGTATAGAAGTCTAAAGTCTCACAGGTGAAAAGGAGTTAAAAATCTCACACCTGTATAGAAGTCTAAAGTCTCACAGGTGTAGAACACTTCAAAATCTTACACATGTATAGAAGTCTAAAGTCTCACAGGTGAAAAGGAGTTCAAAATCTCACACCTGTATAGAAGTCTAAAGTCTCACAGGTGTAGAGGAGTCCAAAATCTCACACCTGTATAGAAGTCTAAAGTCTCACAGGTGAAAAGGAGTTCAAGATCTCACACCTGTATAGAAGTCTAAAGTCTCACAGGTGTAGAGGAGTCCAAAATCTCACACATGTTTAGAAGTCTAAAGTCTCACAGGTGTAGAGGATTTCAAAATCTTACACCTGTATAGAAGTCTAAAGTCTCACAGGTGTAGAAGAGTCCAAAATCTCACACCTGTATAGAAGTCTAAAGTCTCAAAGGTGAAAAGAAGTTAAAAATCTCACGCCTGTATAGAAGTCCAAAATCGCACAGGTGTAGAGGAGTTCAAAACTTTACACATGTATAGAAGTCTAAAGTCTCACAGGTGTAGAGGAGTCCAAAATCTCACACCTGTATAGAAGTCTAAAGTCTCACAGGTGAAAAGGAGTTGAAAAACCTCACGCCTGTATATAAGTCAGAAGTCTCACAGGTGAAAAGAAGTTAAAAATCTCACGCCTGTATAGAAGTCCAAAATCGCACAGGTGTAGAGGAGTTCAACATTTTACACATGTATAGAAGTCCAAAATCGCACAGGTGTAGAGGAGTTCAAAATCTCACACCTGTATAGAAGTCTAAAGTCTCACAGGTGAAAAGGAGTTCAAAATCTCACACCTGTATGGAAGTCTAAAGTCTCACAGGTGTAGAGGAGTCCAAAATCTCACACCTGTATAGAAGTCTAAAGTCTCACAGGTGTAGAAGAGTTCAAAAATCTCACACATGTATAGAAGTCTAAAGTCTCACAGGTGTAGAAGAGTCCAAAATCTCACACCTGTATAGAAGTCTAAAGTCTTACAGGTGCAGAGGAGTCCAAAATCTCACACATGTTTAGAAGTCTAAAGTCTCACAGGTGTAGAGGATTTCAAAATCTTACACCTGTATAGAAGTCTAAAGTCTCACAGGTGAAGAAGACTTCAAAATCTTACACATGTATAGAAGTCTAAAGTCTCACAGGTGAAAAGGAGTTAAAAATCTCACACCTGTATAGAAGTCTAAAGTCTCACAGGTGTAGAGGAGTCCAAAATCTCACACCTGTATAGAAGTCTAAAGTCTCACAGGTGTAGAGGAGTCCAAAATCTCACACCTGTATAGAAGTCTAAAGTCTCACAGGCAAAAAGGAGTTCAAAATCTCACACCTGTATAGAAGTCTAAAGTCTCACAGGTGTAGAGGAGTCCAAAATCTCACACCTGTATAGAAGTCTAAAGTCTCACAGGTGAAAAGGAGTTCAAGATCTCACACCTGTATAGAAGTCTAAAGTCTCACAGGTGTAGAGGAGTCCAAAATCTCACACCTGTATAGAAGTCTAAAGTCTCACAGGTGAAAAGGAGTTAAAAATCTCACACCTGTATAGAAGTCTAAAGTCTCACAGGTGTAGAAGAGTTCAAAATCTCACACATGTATAGAAGTCTAAAGTCTCACAGGTGTAGAGGAGTCCAAAATCTCATACCTGTTTAGAAGTCCAAAATCTCACAGGTGAAAAGGAGTTAAAAATCTCACACCTGTATAGAAGTCTAAAATCTCACACCTGTATAGAAGTTTAAAGTCTCACAGGTGTAGAAGAGTTCAAAATCTTACACCTGTATAGAAGTCTAAAGTCTCACAGGTGAAAAGGAGTTAAAAATCTCACACCTGTATAGAAGTCTAAAGTCTCACAGGTGTAGAACACTTCAAAATCTTACACATGTATAGAAGTCTAAAGTCTCACAGGTGAAAAGGAGTTCAAAATCTCACACCTGTATAGAAGTCTAAAGTCTCACAGGTGTAGAGGAGTCCAAAATCTCACACCTGTATAGAAGTCTAAAGTCTCACAGGTGAAAAGGAGTTCAAGATCTCACACCTGTATAGAAGTCTAAAGTCTCACAGGTGTAGAGGAGTCCAAAATCTCACACATGTTTAGAAGTCTAAAGTCTCACAGGTGTAGAGGATTTCAAAATCTTACACCTGTATAGAAGTCTAAAGTCTCACAGGTGTAGAAGAGTCCAAAATCTCACACCTGTATAGAAGTCTAAAGTCTCAAAGGTGAAAAGAAGTTAAAAATCTCACGCCTGTATAGAAGTCCAAAATCGCACAGGTGTAGAGGAGTTCAAAATTTTACACATGTATAGAAGTCTAAAGTCTCACAGGTGTAGAGGAGTCCAAAATCTCACACCTGTATAGAAGTCTAAAGTCTCACAGGTGAAAAGGAGTTAAAAATCTCACGCCTGTATAGAAGTCCAAAATCGCACAGGTGTAGAGGAGTTCAACATTTTACACATGTATAGAAGTCCAAAATCGCACAGGTGTAGAGGAGTTCAAAATCTCACACCTGTATAGAAGTCTAAAGTCTCACAGGTGAAAAGGAGTTCAAAATCTCACACCTGTATGGAAGTCTAAAGTCTCACAGGTGTAGAGGAGTCCAAAATCTCACACCTGTATAGAAGTCTAAAGTCTCACAGGTGTAGAAGAGTTCAAAAATCTCACACATGTATAGAAGTCTAAAGTCTCACAGGTGTAGAAGAGTCCAAAATCTCACACCTGTATAGAAGTCTAAAGTCTCACAGGTGAAAAGGAGTTCAAGATCTCACACCTGTATAGAAGTCTAAAGTCTCACAGGTGTAGAGGAGTCCAAAATCTCACACCTGTATAGAAGTCTAAAGTCTCACAGGTGAAAAGGAGTTAAAAATCTCACACCTGTATAGAAGTCTAAAGTCTCACAGGTGTAGAAGAGTTCAAAATCTCACACATGTATAGAAGTCCAAAATCTCATACCTGTTTAGAAGTCCAAAATCTCACAGGTGAAAAGGAGTTAAAAATCTCACACCTGTATAGAAGTCTAAACTTATATACAGGTGTGAGATTTTAAAGTCTCACAGGTGTAGAAGAGTTCAAAATCTTACACCTGTATAGAAGTCTAAAGTCTCACAGGTGAAAAGGAGTTAAAAATCTCACACCTGTATAGAAGTCTAAAGTCTCACAGGTGTAGAACACTTCAAAATCTTACACATGTATAGAAGTCCAAAATCTCATACCTGTTTAGAAGTCCAAAATCTCACAGGTGAAAAGGAGTTAAAAATCTCACACCTGTATAGAAGTCTAAACTTCTATACAGGTGTGAGATTTTAAAGTCTCACAGGTGTAGAAGAGTTCAAAATCTTACACCTGTATAGAAGTCTAAAGTCTCACGGGTGAAAAGGAGTTAAAAATCTCACACCTGTATAGAAGTCTAAAGTCTCACAGGTGTAGAACACTTCAAAATCTTACACATGTATAGAAGTCTAAAGTCTCACAGGTGAAAAGGAGTTCAAAATCTCACACCTGTATAGAAGTCTAAAGTCTCACAGGTGTAGAGGAGTCCAAAATCTCACACCTGTATAGAAGTCTAAAGTCTCACAGGTGAAAAGGAGTTCAAGATCTCACACCTGTATAGAAGTCTAAAGTCTCACAGGTGTAGAGGAGTCCAAAATCTCACACATGTTTAGAAGTCTAAAGTCTCACAGGTGTAGAGGATTTCAAAATCTTACACCTGTATAGAAGTCTAAAGTCTCACAGGTGTAGAAGAGTCCAAAATCTCACACCTGTATAGAAGTCTAAAGTCTCAAAGGTGAAAAGAAGTTAAAAATCTCACGCCTGTATAGAAGTCCAAAATCGCACAGGTGTAGAGGAGTTCAAAATTTTACACATGTATAGAAGTCTAAAGTCTCACAGGTGTAGAGGAGTCCAAAATCTCACACCTGTATAGAAGTCTAAAGTCTCACAGGTGAAAAGGAGTTAAAAATCTCACGCCTGTATATAAGTCAGAAGTCTCACAGGTGAAAAGAAGTTAAAAATCTCACGCCTGTATAGAAGTCCAAAATCGCACAGGTGTAGAGGAGTTCAACATTTTACACATGTATAGAAGTCCAAAATCGCACAGGTGTAGAGGAGTTCAAAATCTCACACCTGTATAGAAGTCTAAAGTCTCACAGGTGTAGAAGAGTTCAAAAATCTCACACATGTATAGAAGTCTAAAGTCTCACAGGTGTAGAAGAGTCCAAAATCTCACACCTGTATAGAAGTCTAAAGTCTTACAGGTGCAGAGGAGTCCAAAATCTCACACATGTTTAGAAGTCTAAAGTCTCACAGGTGTAGAGGATTTCAAAATCTTACACCTGTATAGAAGTCTAAAGTCTCACAGGTGAAGAAGACTTCAAAATCTTACACATGTATAGAAGTCTAAAGTCTCACAGGTGAAAAGGAGTTAAAAATCTCACACCTGTATAGAAGTCTAAAGTCTCACAGGTGTAGAGGAGTCCAAAATCTCACACCTGTATAGAAGTCTAAAGTCTCACAGGTGTAGAGGAGTCCAAAATCTCACACCTGTATAGAAGTCTAAAGTCTCACAGGCAAAAAGGAGTTCAAAATCTCACACCTGTATAGAAGTCTAAAGTCTCACAGGTGTAGAGGAGTCCAAAATCTCACACCTGTATAGAAGTCTAAAGTCTCACAGGTGAAAAGGAGTTCAAGATCTCACACCTGTATAGAAGTCTAAAGTCTCACAGGTGTAGAGGACTCCAAAATCTCACACCTGTATAGAAGTCTAAAGTCTCACAGGTGTAGAAGAGTTCAAAAATCTCACACATGTATAGAAGTCTAAAGTCTCACAGGTGTAGAAGAGTCCAAAATCTCACACCTGTATAGAAGTCTAAAGTCTTACAGGTGCAGAGGAGTCCAAAATCTCACACATGTTTAGAAGTCTAAAGTCTCACAGGTGTAGAGGATTTCAAAATCTTACACCTGTATAGAAGTCTAAAGTCTCACAGGTGAAGAAGACTTCAAAATCTTACACATGTATAGAAGTCTAAAGTCTCACAGGTGAAAAGGAGTTAAAAATCTCACACCTGTATAGAAGTCTAAAGTCTCACAGGTGTAGAGGAGTCCAAAATCTCACACCTGTATAGAAGTCTAAAGTCTCACAGGTGTAGAGGAGTCCAAAATCTCACACCTGTATAGAAGTCTAAAGTCTCACAGGCAAAAAGGAGTTCAAAATCTCACACCTGTATAGAAGTCTAAAGTCTCACAGGTGTAGAGGAGTCCAAAATCTCACACCTGTATAGAAGTCTAAAGTCTCACAGGTGAAAAGGAGTTCAAGATCTCACACCTGTATAGAAGTCTAAAGTCTCACAGGTGTAGAGGACTCCAAAATCTCACACCTGTATAGAAGTCTAAAGTCTCACAGGTGAAAAGGAGTTAAAAATCTCACACCTGTATAGAAGTCTAAAGTCTCACAGGTGTAGAAGAGTTCAAAATCTCACACATGTATAGAAGTCTAAAGTCTCACAGGTGTAGAACACTTCAAAATCTTACACATGTATAGAAGTCTAAAGTCTCACAGGTGAAAAGGAGTTCAAAATCTCACACCTGTATAGAAGTCTAAAGTCTCACAGGTGTAGAGGAGTCCAAAATCTCACACCTGTATAGAAGTCTAAAGTCTCACAGGTGAAAAGGAGTTCAAGATCTCACACCTGTATAGAAGTCTAAAGTCTCACAGGTGTAGAGGAGTCCAAAATCTCACACATGTTTAGAAGTCTAAAGTCTCACAGGTGTAGAGGATTTCAAAATCTTACACCTGTATAGAAGTCTAAAGTCTCACAGGTGTAGAAGAGTCCAAAATCTCACACCTGTATAGAAGTCTAAAGTCTCAAAGGTGAAAAGAAGTTAAAAATCTCACGCCTGTATAGAAGTCCAAAATCGCACAGGTGTAGAGGAGTTCAAAATTTTACACATGTATAGAAGTCTAAAGTCTCACAGGTGTAGAGGAGTCCAAAATCTCACACCTGTATAGAAGTCTAAAGTCTCACAGGTGAAAAGGAGTTAAAAATCTCACGCCTGTATATAAGTCAGAAGTCTCACAGGTGAAAAGAAGTTAAAAATCTCACGCCTGTATATAAGTCAGAAGTCTCACAGGTGAAAAGAAGTTAAAAATCTCACGCCTGTATAGAAGTCCAAAATCGCACAGGTGAAAAGGAGTTCAAAATCTCACACCTGTATGGAAGTCTAAAGTCTCACAGGTGTAGAGGAGTCCAAAATCTCACACCTGTATAGAAGTCTAAAGTCTCACAGGTGTAGAAGAGTTCAAAAATCTCACACATGTATAGAAGTCTAAAGTCTCACAGGTGTAGAAGAGTCCAAAATCTCACACCTGTATAGAAGTCTAAAGTCTCACAGGTGAAAAGGAGTTCAAGATCTCACACCTGTATAGAAGTCTAAAGTCTCACAGGTGTAGAGGAGTCCAAAATCTCACACCTGTATAGAAGTCTAAAGTCTCACAGGTGAAAAGGAGTTAAAAATCTCACACCTGTATAGAAGTCTAAAGTCTCACAGGTGTAGAAGAGTTCAAAATCTCACACATGTATAGAAGTCTAAAGTCTCACAGGTGTAGAGGAGTCCAAAATCTCATACCTGTTTAGAAGTCCAAAATCTCACAGGTGAAAAGGAGTTAAAAATCTCACACCTGTATAGAAGTCTAAAATCTCACACCTGTATAGAAGTTTAAAGTCTAACAGGTGTAGAAGAGTTCAAAATCTTACACCTGTATAGAAGTCTAAAGTCTCACAGGTGAAAAGGAGTTAAAAATCTCACACCTGTATAGAAGTCTAAAGTCTCACAGGTGTAGAACACTTCAAAATCTTACACATGTATAGAAGTCTAAAGTCTCACAGGTGAAAAGGAGTTCAAAATCTCACACCTGTATAGAAGTCTAAAGTCTCACAGGTGAAAAGGAGTTCAAGATCTCACACCTGTATAGAAGTCTAAAGTCTCACAGGTGTAGAGGAGTCCAAAATCTCACACATGTTTAGAAGTCTAAAGTCTCACAGGTGTAGAGGATTTCAAAATCTTACACCTGTATAGAAGTCTAAAGTCTCACAGGTGTAGAAGAGTCCAAAATCTCACACCTGTATAGAAGTCTAAAGTCTCAAAGGTGAAAAGAAGTTAAAAATCTCACGCCTGTATAGAAGTCCAAAATCGCACAGGTGTAGAGGAGTTCAAAATTTTACACATGTATAGAAGTCTAAAGTCTCACAGGTGTAGAGGAGTCCAAAATCTCACACCTGTATAGAAGTCTAAAGTCTCACAGGTGAAAAGGAGTTAAAAATCTCACGCCTGTATATAAGTCAGAAGTCTCACAGGTGAAAAGAAGTTAAAAATCTCACGCCTGTATAGAAGTCCAAAATCGCACAGGTGTAGAGGAGTTCAACATTTTACACATGTATAGAAGTCCAAAATCGCACAGGTGTAGAGGAGTTCAAAATCTCACACCTGTATAGAAGTCTAAAGTCTCACAGGTGAAAAGGAGTTCAAAATCTCACACCTGTATGGAAGTCTAAAGTCTCACAGGTGTAGAGGAGTCCAAAATCTCACACCTGTATAGAAGTCTAAAGTCTCACAGGTGTAGAAGAGTCCAAAATCTCACACCTGTATAGAAGTCTAAAGTCTTACAGGTGCAGAGGAGTCCAAAATCTCACACATGTTTAGAAGTCTAAAGTCTCACAGGTGTAGAGGATTTCAAAATCTTACACCTGTATAGAAGTCTAAAGTCTCACAGGTGAAGAAGACTTCAAAATCTTACACATGTATAGAAGTCTAAAGTCTCACAGGTGAAAAGGAGTTAAAAATCTCACACCTGTATAGAAGTCTAAAGTCTCACAGGTGTAGAGGAGTCCAAAATCTCAAACCTGTATAGAAGTCTAAAGTCTCACAGGTGTAGAAGAGTTCAAAATCTTACACCTGTATAGAAGTCTAAAGTCTCACAGGTGAAAAGGAGTTAAGAATCTCACACCTGTATAGAAGTCTAAAGTCTCACAGGTGTAGAAGAGTTCAAAATCTCACACATGTATAGAAGTCTAAAGTCTCACAGGTGTAGAAGAGTCCAAAATCTCACACCTGTATAGAAGTCTAAAGTCTCACAGGTGTAGAGGATTTCAAAATCTTACACCTGTATAGAAGTCTAAAGTCTCACAGGTGAAGAAGACTTCAAAATCTTACACATGTATAGAAGTCTAAAGTCTCACAGGTGAAAAGGAGTTAAAAATCTCACACCTGTATAGAAGTCTAAAGTCTCACAGGTGTAGAGGAGTCCAAAATCTCACAGGTGAAAAGGAGTTAAAAATCTCACACCTATATAGAAGTCTAAAGTCTCACAGGTGTAGAAGAGTTAAAAATCTTACACATGTATAGAAGTCTAAAGTCTCACAGGTGAAAAGGAGTTAAAAATCTCACACCTGTATAGAAGTCTAAAGTCTCACAGGTGTAGAAGAGTTCAAAATCTTACACCTGTATAGAAGTCTAAAGTCTCATAGGTGAAAAGGAGTTAAGAATCTCACACCTGTATAGAAGTCTAAAGTCTCACAGGTGTAGAAGAGTTCAAAATCTCACACATGTATAGAAGTCTAAAGTCTCAAAGGTGTAGAAGAGTCCAAAATCTCACACCTGTATAGAAGTCCAACGTCTTACAGGTGTAGAGGAGTCCAAAATCTCACACATGTTTAGAAGTCTAAAGTCTCACAGGTGTAGAGGATTTCAAAATCTTGCACCTGTATAGAAGTCTAAAGTCTCACAGGTGTAGAAGAGTTCAAAATCTCATACCTGTATAGACGTCCAAAATCTCACAGGTGAAAAGGAGTTAAAAATCTCACACCTGTATAGAAGTCTAAAGTCTCACAGGTGTAGAAGAGTTCAAAATCTTACACATGTATAGAAGTCTAAAGTCTCACAGGTGAAAAGGAGTTAAAAATCTCACACCTGTATAAAAGTCTAAAGTCTCACAGGTGTAGAAGAGTCCAACATCTCACACCTGTATAGAAGTCTAAAGTCTCACAGGTGTAGAGGAGTTAAAAATCTCACACCTGTTAGAAGTCTTAAGTCTCACAGGTGTAGAAGAGTCCAACATCTCACACCTGTATAGAAGTCTAAAGTCTCACAGGTGTAGAGGAGTTAAAAATCTCACACCTGTTAGAAGTCTTAAGTCTCACAGGTGAAAAGGAGTTAAAAATCTCACACATGTATAGAAGTCTAAAGTCTCACAGGTGTAGAGGAGTCCAAAATCTCACAGGTGAAAAGGAGTTAAAAATCTCACACCTGTATAGAAGTCTAAAGTCTCACAGGTGTAGAGGAGTCCAAAATCTCACACCTGTATAGAAGTCTAAAGTCTCACAGGTGTAGAGGAGTCCAAAATCTCACACCTGTATAGAAGTCTAAAGTCTCACAGGTGAAAAGGAGTTAAAAATCTCACACCTGTATAGAAGTCTAAAGTCTCACAGGTGTAGAAGAGTTCAAAATCTCACACATGTATAGAAGTCTAAAGTCTCACAGGTGTAGAGGAGTCCAAAATCTCATACCTGTTTAGAAGTCCAAAATCTCACAGGTGAAAAGGAGTTAAAAATCTCACACCTGTATAGAAGTCTAAAATCTCACACCTGTATAGAAGTTTAAAGTCTCACAGGTGTAGAAGAGTTCAAAATCTTACACCTGTATAGAAGTCTAAAGTCTCACAGGTGAAAAGGAGTTAAAAATCTCACACCTGTATAGAAGTCTAAAGTCTCACAGGTGTAGAACACTTCAAAATCTTACACATGTATAGAAGTCTAAAGTCTCACAGGTGAAAAGGAGTTCAAAATCTCACACCTGTATAGAAGTCTAAAGTCTCACAGGTGTAGAGGAGTCCAAAATCTCACACCTGTATAGAAGTCTAAAGTCTCACAGGTGAAAAGGAGTTCAAGATCTCACACCTGTATAGAAGTCTAAAGTCTCACAGGTGTAGAGGAGTCCAAAATCTCACACATGTTTAGAAGTCTAAAGTCTCACAGGTGTAGAGGATTTCAAAATCTTACACCTGTATAGAAGTCTAAAGTCTCACAGGTGTAGAAGAGTCCAAAATCTCACACCTGTATAGAAGTCTAAAGTCTCAAAGGTGAAAAGAAGTTAAAAATCTCACGCCTGTATAGAAGTCCAAAATCGCACAGGTGTAGAGGAGTTCAAAACTTTACACATGTATAGAAGTCTAAAGTCTCACAGGTGTAGAGGAGTCCAAAATCTCACACCTGTATAGAAGTCTAAAGTCTCACAGGTGAAAAGGAGTTGAAAAACCTCACGCCTGTATATAAGTCAGAAGTCTCACAGGTGAAAAGAAGTTAAAAATCTCACGCCTGTATAGAAGTCCAAAATCGCACAGGTGTAGAGGAGTTCAACATTTTACACATGTATAGAAGTCCAAAATCGCACAGGTGTAGAGGAGTTCAAAATCTCACACCTGTATAGAAGTCTAAAGTCTCACAGGTGAAAAGGAGTTCAAAATCTCACACCTGTATGGAAGTCTAAAGTCTCACAGGTGTAGAGGAGTCCAAAATCTCACACCTGTATAGAAGTCTAAAGTCTCACAGGTGTAGAAGAGTTCAAAAATCTCACACATGTATAGAAGTCTAAAGTCTCACAGGTGTAGAAGAGTCCAAAATCTCACACCTGTATAGAAGTCTAAAGTCTTACAGGTGCAGAGGAGTCCAAAATCTCACACATGTTTAGAAGTCTAAAGTCTCACAGGTGTAGAGGATTTCAAAATCTTACACCTGTATAGAAGTCTAAAGTCTCACAGGTGAAGAAGACTTCAAAATCTTACACATGTATAGAAGTCTAAAGTCTCACAGGTGAAAAGGAGTTAAAAATCTCACACCTGTATAGAAGTCTAAAGTCTCACAGGTGTAGAGGAGTCCAAAATCTCACACCTGTATAGAAGTCTAAAGTCTCACAGGTGTAGAGGAGTCCAAAATCTCACACCTGTATAGAAGTCTAAAGTCTCACAGGCAAAAAGGAGTTCAAAATCTCACACCTGTATAGAAGTCTAAAGTCTCACAGGTGTAGAGGAGTCCAAAATCTCACACCTGTATAGAAGTCTAAAGTCTCACAGGTGAAAAGGATTTCAAGATCTCACACCTGTATAGAAGTCTAAAGTCTCACAGGTGAAAAGGAGTTAAAAATCTCACACCTGTATAGAAGTCTAAAGTCTCACAGGTGTAGAAGAGTTCAAAATCTCACACATGTATAGAAGTCTAAAGTCTCACAGGTGTAGAGGAGTCCAAAATCTCATACCTGTTTAGAAGTCCAAAATCTCACAGGTGAAAAGGAGTTAAAAATCTCACACCTGTATAGAAGTCTAAAATCTCACACCTGTATAGAAGTTTAAAGTCTCACAGGTGTAGAAGAGTTCAAAATCTTACACCTGTATAGATGTCTAAAGTCTCACAGGTGAAAAGGAGTTAAAAATCTCACACCTGTATAGAAGTCTAAAGTCTCACAGGTGTAGAACACTTCAAAATCTTACACATGTATAGAAGTCTAAAGTCTCACAGGTGAAAAGGAGTTCAAAATCTCACACCTGTATAGAAGTCTAAAGTCTCACAGGTGTAGAGGAGTCCAAAATCTCACACCTGTATAGAAGTCTAAAGTCTCACAGGTGAAAAGGAGTTCAAGATCTCACACCTGTATAGAAGTCTAAAGTCTCACAGGTGTAGAGGAGTCCAAAATCTCACACATGTTTAGAAGTCTAAAGTCTCACAGGTGTAGAAGAGTCCAAAATCTCACACCTGTATAGAAGTCTAAAGTCTCAAAGGTGAAAAGAAGTTAAAAATCTCACGCCTGTATAGAAGTCCAAAATCGCACAGGTGTAGAGGAGTTCAAAATTTTACACATGTATAGAAGTCTAAAGTCTCACAGGTGTAGAGGAGTCCAAAATCTCACACCTGTATAGAAGTCTAAAGTCTCACAGGTGAAAAGGAGTTAAAAATCTCACGCCTGTATATAAGTCAGAAGTCTCACAGGTGAAAAGAAGTTAAAAATCTCACGCCTGTATAGAAGTCCAAAATCGCACAGGTGTAGAGGAGTTCAACATTTTACACATGTATAGAAGTCCAAAATCGCACAGGTGTAGAGGAGTTCAAAATCTCACACCTGTATAGAAGTCTAAAGTCTCACAGGTGAAAAGGAGTTCAAAATCTCACACCTGTATGGAAGTCTAAAGTCTCACAGGTGTAGAGGAGTCCAAAATCTCACACCTGTATAGAAGTCTAAAGTCTCACAGGTGTAGAAGAGTTCAAAAATCTCACACATGTATAGAAGTCTAAAGTCTCACAGGTGTAGAAGAGTCCAAAATCTCACACCTGTATAGAAGTCTAAAGTCTCACAGGTGAAAAGGAGTTCAAGATCTCACACCTGTATAGAAGTCTAAAGTCTCACAGGTGTAGAGGAGTCCAAAATCTCACACCTGTATAGAAGTCTAAAGTCTCACAGGTGAAAAGGAGTTAAAAATCTCACACCTGTATAGAAGTCTAAAGTCTCACAGGTGTAGAAGAGTTCAAAATCTCACACATGTATAGAAGTCCAAAATCTCATACCTGTTTAGAAGTCCAAAATCTCACAGGTGAAAAGGAGTTAAAAATCTCACACCTGTATAGAAGTCTAAACTTCTATACAGGTGTGAGATTTTAAAGTCTCACAGGTGTAGAAGAGTTCAAAATCTTACACCTGTATAGAAGTCTAAAGTCTCACAGGTGTAGAACACTTCAAAATCTTACACATGTATAGAAGTCCAAAATCTCATACCTGTTTAGAAGTCCAAAATCTCACAGGTGAAAAGGAGTTAAAAATCTCACACCTGGATAGAAGTCTAAACTTCTATACAGGTGTGAGATTTTAAAGTCTCACAGGTGTAGAAGAGTTCAAAATCTTACACCTGTATAGAAGTCTAAAGTCTCACAGGTGAAAAGGAGTTAAAAATCTCACACCTGTATAGAAGTCTAAAGTCTCACAGGTGTAGAACACTTCAAAATCTTACACATGTATAGAAGTCTAAAGTCTCACAGGTGAAAAGGAGTTCAAAATCTCACACCTGTATAGAAGTCTAAAGTCTCACAGGTGTAGAGGAGTCCAAAATCTCACACCTGTATAGAAGTCTAAAGTCTCACAGGTGAAAAGGAGTTCAAGATCTCACACCTGTATAGAAGTCTAAAGTCTCACAGGTGTAGAGGAGTCCAAAATCTCACACATGTTTAGAAGTCTAAAGTCTCACAGGTGTAGAGGATTTCAAAATCTTACACCTGTATAGAAGTCTAAAGTCTCAAAGGTGAAAAGAAGTTAAAAATCTCACGCCTGTATAGAAGTCCAAAATCGCACAGGTGTAGAGGAGTTCAAAATTTTACACATGTATAGAAGTCTAAAGTCTCACAGGTGTAGAGGAGTCCAAAATCTCACACCTGTATAGAAGTCTAAAGTCTCACAGGTGAAAAGGAGTTAAAAATCTCACGCCTGTATATAAGTCAGAAGTCTCACAGGTGAAAAGAAGTTCAAAATCTCACGCCTGTATAGAAGTCCAAAATCGCACAGGTGTAGAGGAGTTCAACATTTTACACATGTATAGAAGTCCAAAATCGCACAGGTGTAGAGGAGTTCAAAATCTCACACCTGTATAGAAGTCTAAAGTCTCACAGGTGAAAAGGAGTTCAAAATCTCACACCTGTATGGAAGTCTAAAGTCTCACAGGTGTAGAGGAGTCCAAAATCTCACACCTGTATAGAAGTCTAAAGTCTCACAGGTGTAGAAGAGTTCAAAAATCTCACACATGTATAGAAGTCTAAAGTCTCACAGGTGTAGAAGAGTCCAAAATCTCACACCTGTATAGAAGTCTAAAGTCTTACAGGTGCAGAGGAGTCCAAAATCTCACACATGTTTAGAAGTCTAAAGTCTCACAGGTGTAGAGGATTTCAAAATCTTACACCTGTATAGAAGTCTAAAGTCTCACAGGTGAAGAAGACTTCAAAATCTTACACATGTATAGAAGTCTAAAGTCTCACAGGTGAAAAGGAGTTAAAAATCTCACACCTGTATAGAAGTCTAAAGTCTCACAGGTGTAGAGGAGTCCAAAATCTCACACCTGTATAGAAGTCTAAAGTCTCACAGGTGTAGAGGAGTCCAAAATCTCACACCTGTATAGAAGTCTAAAGTCTCACAGGCAAAAAGGAGTTCAAAATCTCACACCTGTATAGAAGTCTAAAGTCTCACAGGTGTAGAGGAGTCCAAAATCTCACACCTGTATAGAAGTCTAAAGTCTCACAGGTGAAAAGGAGTTCAAGATCTCACACCTGTATAGAAGTCTAAAGTCTCACAGGTGTAGAGGAGTCCAAAATCTCACACCTGTATAGAAGTCTAAAGTCTCACAGGTGAAAAGGAGTTAAAAATCTCACACCTGTATAGAAGTCTAAAGTCTCACAGGTGTAGAAGAGTTCAAAATCTCACACATGTATAGAAGTCTAAAGTCTCACAGGTGTAGAACACTTCAAAATCTTACACATGTATAGAAGTCTAAAGTCTCACAGGTGAAAAGGAGTTCAAAATCTCACACCTGTATAGAAGTCTAAAGTCTCACAGGTGTAGAGGAGTCCAAAATCTCACACCTGTATAGAAGTCTAAAGTCTCACAGGTGAAAAGGAGTTAAAAATCTCACACCTGTATAGAAGTCTAAAGTCTCACAGGTGTAGAAGAGTTCAAAATCTCACACATGTATAGAAGTCTAAAGTCTCACAGGTGTAGAACACTTCAAAATCTTACACATGTATAGAAGTCTAAAGTCTCACAGGTGAAAAGGAGTCCAAAATCTCACACCTGTATAGAAGTCTAAAGTCTCACAGGTGAAAAGGAGTTCAAGATCTCACACCTGTATAGAAGTCTAAAGTCTCACAGGTGTAGAGGAGTCCAAAATCTCACACATGTTTAGAAGTCGAAAGTCTCACAGGTGTAGAGGATTTCAAAATCTTACACCTGTATAGAAGTCTAAAGTCTCACAGGTGTAGAAGAGTCCAAAATCTCACACCTGTATAGAAGTCTAAAGTCTCAAAGGTGAAAAGAAGTTAAAAATCTCACGCCTGTATAGAAGTCCAAAATCGCACAGGTGTAGAGGAGTTCAAAATTTTACACATGTATAGAAGTCTAAAGTCTCACAGGTGTAGAGGAGTCCAAAATCTCACACCTGTATAGAAGTCTAAAGTCTCACAGGTGAAAAGGAGTTAAAAATCTCACGCCTGTATATAAGTCAGAAGTCTCACAGGTGAAAAGAAGTTAAAAATCTCACGCCTGTATATAAGTCAGAAGTCTCACAGGTGAAAAGAAGTTAAAAATCTCACGCCTGTATAGAAGTCCAAAATCGCACAGGTGTAGAGGAGTTCAACATTTTACACATGTATAGAAGTCCAAAATCGCACAGGTGTAGAGGAGTTCAAAATCTCACACCTGTTTAGAAGTCTAAAGTCTCACAGGTGAAAAGGAGTTCAAAATCTCACACCTGTATGGAAGTCTAAAGTCTCACAGGTGTAGAGGAGTCCAAAATCTCACACCTGTATAGAAGTCTAAAGTCTCACAGGTGTAGAAGAGTTCAAAAATCTCACACATGTATAGAAGTCTAAAGTCTCACAGGTGTAGAAGAGTCCAAAATCTCACACATGTATAGAAGTCTAAAGTCTCACAGGTGAAAAGGAGTTCAAGATCTCACACCTGTATAGAAGTCTAAAGTCTCACAGGTGTAGAGGAGTCCAAAATCTCACACCTGTATAGAAGTCTAAAGTCTCACAGGTGAAAAGGAGTTAAAAATCTCACACCTGTATAGAAGTCTAAAGTCTCACAGGTGTAGAAGAGTTCAAAATCTCACACATGTATAGAAGTCTAAAGTCTCACAGGTGTATAGAAGTCTAAAGTCTCACAGGTGTAGAGGAGTCCAAAATCTCATACCTGTTTAGAAGTCCAAAATCTCACAGGTGAAAAGGAGTTAAAAATCTCACACCTGTATAGAAGTCTAAAATCTCACACCTGTATAGAAGTTTAAAGTCTCACAGGTGTAGAAGAGTTCAAAATCTTACACCTGTATAGAAGTCTAAAGTCTCACAGGTGAAAAGGAGTTAAAAATCTCACACCTGTATAGAAGTCTAAAGTCTCACAGGTGTAGAACACTTCAAAATCTTAAGCATGTATAGAAGTCTAAAGTCTCACAGGTGAAAAGGAGTTCAAAATCTCACACCTGTATAGAAGTCTAAAGTCTCACAGGTGAAAAGGAGTTCAAGATCTCACACCTGTATAGAAGTCTAAAGTCTCACAGGTGTAGAGGAGTCCAAAATCTCACACATGTTTAGAAGTCTAAAGTCTCACAGGTGTAGAGGATTTCAAAATCTTACACCTGTATAGAAGTCTAAAGTCTCACAGGTGTAGAAGAGTCCAAAATCTCACACCTGTATAGAAGTCTAAAGTCTCAAAGGTGAAAAGAAGTTAAAAATCTCACGCCTGTATAGAAGTCCAAAATCGCACAGGTGTAGAGGAGTTCAAAATTTTACACATGTATAGAAGTCTAAAGTCTCACAGGTGTAGAGGAGTCCAAAATCTCACACCTGTATAGAAGTCTAAAGTCTCACAGGTGAAAAGGAGTTAAAAATCTCACGCCTGTATATAAGTCAGAAGTCTCACAGGTGAAAAGAAGTTAAAAATCTCACGCCTGTATAGAAGTCCAAAATCGCACAGGTGTAGAGGAGTTCAACATTTTACACATGTATAGAAGTCCAAAATCGCACAGGTGTAGAGGAGTTCAAAATCTCACACCTGTATAGAAGTCTAAAGTCTCACAGGTGAAAAGGAGTTCAAAATCTCACACCTGTATGGAAGTCTAAAGTCTCACAGGTGTAGAGGAGTCCAAAATCTCACACCTGTATAGAAGTCTAAAGTCTCACAGGTGTAGAAGAGTCCAAAATCTCACACCTGTATAGAAGTCTAAAGTCTTACAGGTGCAGAGGAGTCCAAAATCTCACACATGTTTAGAAGTCTAAAGTCTCACAGGTGTAGAGGATTTCAAAATCTTACACCTGTATAGAAGTCTAAAGTCTCACAGGTGAAGAAGACTTCAAAATCTTACACATGTATAGAAGTCTAAAGTCTCACAGGTGAAAAGGAGTTAAAAATCTCACACCTGTATAGAAGTCTAAAATCTCACAGGTGTAGAGGAGTCCAAAATCTCACACCTGTATAGAAGTCTAAAGTCTCACAGGTGTAGAGGAGTCCAAAATCTCACACCTGTATAGAAGTCTAAAGTCTCACAGGCAAAAAGGAGTTCAAAATCTCACACCTGTATAGAAGTCTAAAGTCTCACAGGTGTAGAGGAGTCCAAAATCTCACACCTGTATAGAAGTCTAAAGTCTCACAGGTGAAAAGGAGTTCAAGATCTCACACCTGTATAGAAGTCTAAAGTCTCACAGGTGTAGAGGAGTCCAAAATCTCACACCTGTATAGAAGTCTAAAGTCTCACAGGTGAAAAGGAGTTAAAAATCTCACACCTGTATAGAAGTCTAAAGTCTCACAGGTGTAGAAGAGTTCAAAATCTCACACATGTATAGAAGTCTAAAGTCTCACAGGTGTAGAGGAGTCCAAAATCTCATACCTGTTTAGAAGTCCAAAATCTCACAGGTGAAAAGGAGTTAAAAATCTCACACCTGTATAGAAGTCTAAAATCTCACACCTGTATAGAAGTCTAAAGTCTCACAGGTGTAGAACACTTCAAAATCTTACACATGTATAGAAGTCTAAAGTCTCACAGGTGAAAAGGAGTTCAAAATCTCACACCTGTATAGAAGTCTAAAGTCTCACAGGTGTAGAGGAGTCCAAAATCTCACACCTGTATAGAAGTCTAAAGTCTCACAGGTGAAAAGGAGTTCAAGATCTCACACCTGTATAGAAGTCTAAAGTCTCACAGGTGTAGAGGAGTCCAAAATCTCACATGTTTAGAAGTCTAAAGTCTCACAGGTGTAGAGGATTTCAAAATCTTACACCTGTATAGAAGTCTAAAGTCTCACAGGTGTAGAAGAGTCCAAAATCTCACACCTGTATAGAAGTCTAAAGTCTCAAAGGTGAAAAGAAGTTAAAAATCTCACGCCTGTATAGAAGTCCAAAATCGCACAGGTGTAGAGGAGTTCAAAATTTTACACATGTATAGAAGTCTAAAGTCTCACAGGTGTAGAGGAGTCCAAAATCTCACACCTGTATAGAAGTCTAAAGTCTCACAGGTGAAAAGGAGTTAAAAATCTCACGCCTGTATATAAGTCAGAAGTCTCACAGGTGAAAAGAAGTTAAAAATCTCACGCCTGTATAGAAGTCCAAAATCGCACAGGTGTAGAGGAGTTCAACATTTTACACATGTATAGAAGTCCAAAATCGCACAGGTGTAGAGGAGTTCAAAATCTCACACCTGTATAGAAGTCTAAAGTCTCACAGGTGAAAAGGAGTTCAAAATCTCACACCTGTATGGAAGTCTAAAGTCTCACAGGTGTAGAGGAGTCCAAAATCTCACACCTGTATAGAAGTCTAAAGTCTCACAGGTGTAGAAGAGTTCAAAAATCTCACACATGTATAGAAGTCTAAAGTCTCACAGGTGTAGAAGAGTCCAAAATCTCACACCTGTATAGAAGTCTAAAGTCTTACAGGTGCAGAGGAGTCCAAAATCTCACACATGTTTAGAAGTCTAAAGTCTCACAGGTGTAGAGGATTTCAAAATCTTACACCTGTATAGAAGTCTAAAGTCTCACAGGTGTAGAAGAGTCCAAAATCTAACACCTGTATAGAAGTCTAAAGTCTCACAGGTGTAGAAGAGTTCAAAATCTTACACCTGTATAGAAGTCTAAAGTCTCACAGGTGAAAAGGAGTTAAAAATCTCACACCTGTATAGAAGTCTAAAGTCTCACAGGTGTAGAGGAGTCCAAAATCTCACAGGTGAAAAGGAGTTAAAAATCTCACACCTGTATAGAAGTCTAAAGTCTCACAGGTGTAGAAGAGTTCAAAATCTTACACATGTATAGAAGTGTAAAGTCTCACAGGTGAAAAGGAGTTAAAAATCTCACACCTGTATAGAAGTCTAAAGTCTCACAGGTGTAGAGGAGTCCAAAATCTCAAACCTGTATAGAAGTCTAAAGTCTCACAGGTGTAGAAGAGTTCAAAATCTTACACCTGTATAGAAGTCTAAAGTCTCACAGGTGAAAAGGAGTTAAGAATCTCACACCTGTATAGAAGTCTAAAGTCTCACAGGTGTAGAAGAGTTCAAAATCTCACACATGTATAGAAGTCTAAAGTCTCACAGGTGTAGAAGAGTCCAAAATCTCACACCTGTATAGAAGTCCAACGTCTTACAGGTGTAGAGGAGTCCAAAATCTCACACATGTTTAGAAGTCTAAAGTCTCACAGGTGTAGAGGATTTCAAAATCTTACACCTGTATAGAAGTCTAAAGTCTCACAGGTGTAGAAGAGTTCAAAATCTCATACCTGTATAGACGTCCAAAATCTCACAGGTGAAAAGGAGTTAAAAATCTCACACCTGTATAGAAGTCTAAAGTCTCACAGGTGTAGAAGAGTTCAAAATCTTACACATGTATAGAAGTCTAAAGTCTCACAGGTGAAAAGGAGTTAAAAATCTCACACATGTATAGAAGTCTAAAGTCTCACAGGTGTAGAAGAGTCCAACATCTCACACCTGTATAGAAGTCTAAAGTCTCACAGGTGTAGAAGAGTCCAACATCTCACACCTGTATAGAAGTCTAAAGTCTCACAGGTGTAGAGGAGTTAAAAATCTCACACCTGTTAGAAGTCTAAAGTCTCACAGGTGAAAAGGAGTTAAAAATCTCACACATGTATAGAAGTCTAAAGTCTCACAGGTGTAGAGGAGTTAAAAATCTCACACCTGTTTAGAAGTCTAAAGTCTCACAGGGGTAGAGGATTTCAAAATCTTTCACATGTATAGAAGTCCCTCTTCATTGTGAAAGTGACACAATGTAAAAGACATTGGACCCAACGTCTCTGAACGATGACTCAGCTCTATGACAACATTGTGTGACTCACGTCCAGCATCTGTTTGGTCAGCTTTGCAGCGTCGTCGTTCTTCGCCCGGACGCGGAGGTCATCCTGGTAATCTTTGCAGTTCATGCCCGTGTGTATGGCCTGTAAACAACACCATTAGCTTCGCACAGAAACTTGGGAAGACAACAGTTACCCTGCAGAGGATGCAGTTGACGGATTGACACAGAGGGCAGTGGAACTCGTTGACTTCGTCCTCGTAGATGCACCATCCGCGACAGTTGGGTGTCTTGCAGTGGAAGCTTTGATCTGAGCGACTCTCTGCGATCGTCAGACGCAGTTCCAGGAAGCGCTGGTGCTCCTCTTCCGTCAGCAGCTGAAAAAAACAATATTATGTTCCTAACAAGAAGTTTAATTGTCACATTGAACTACGCTATTAAATTAGTTTATAGTGTTACTTCAGAAGTATATTTGAAAAAGCTCATTGCTGATATACAGCAGCGTAAAAGTAACATTTTGACGTTATTTGTTTAGAGTTTTTGTTTTTTTATTACTCTATTGTCCATGATGATGTCATGACCCAGCCACTAGTGCTACACTACTAGCACCATATATATATATATATATATATATATATATATATACTATTATTCAAGACCGTTGAGCAAAAATAGGAAGGGACAAATAAAATGGCATTGTGAATATTTTCAGATCCAGATCTTTAGTTTTAAATCTGAATAATTAAAAAAAAAAAAAAGTAAAAGACATTAAAAAATATTTGATTTGAGTGTAACAACTTAGATAATACAACTGCTTTGGCACACATTACCAATGATTTGTAAAAAAAAAAAAAGAAACCTTGATGATGAAAAATCTATCACTATTATTTCATAGCTTTGTTGGCTTAGCATACTAGCATGCAAAATACATGAAAGTAAATTCAAAATTAAGCCTTAGTTTTAATTGGATTTTAAATCATTTAATGATTTTAATTTATTATATTTAATAATTATAAAGAATACAAATATTGCATGGTTGAAATAGTTGACATTTATTTAAATGAAAATAAAATAAAAATGAAAATAAAAAGTGTTCTTATGCCATATAATCAATTGTTTAATTGTATTTTATATACATTGGATTTAAAAAATATGATATAAAAGCAAAGGAGAAAATATAGAAACAAATACCTATAAAAAGAAAAACTAAAAGATAGATAAGAGCAGAAGAAACATAGCCATTGGAAACTTTTCTAAAGTCAGATTACTTTGGCCCCCGGGGCTATAATTATACATACCACTACTGATATGATCTTCTAACAGTAGGGGGAGCCAGAAACAATGTATAATGGATATTTCACCTCATAATAATGTCATTGTCAAAGCACCTACCGCAGCAATCTCTCGGTCTAGCACTTTACTGTTGCATTCCTCGGGACAGGAGATTTCTGCATCTTGAGTGTTGACTATTGTTCCTCTCAAACACTCCCTGCAAACAATGATATACAAAGCATTTAAAAGTGACACCACTAAACAAATCGCTGGCTGCACTTTACCTGCAGAACGTGTGAAGACACTCCCTGAGTACGACGCCCACTCCTGGCGGCAGGTCATTGAAGCAGATCGGACAATTCTCCTCACCTCTGTTCGGTATCAGATCTTGTTCATCGGTCGCTAATAAGCTCATGTAGTTCTTCTCTCGCTCCACCATCTGAAGCTGTATTCAAACAAAGAGCCTGAATAACTTGAGGTTTTAATGCAATTTGAAGATATGCAAAGCGAATGCTGGGAAAACAATTCAACCCATACGGTGTTTAGATTTTAGTTAAACGAGAGTTTAAAATCCAAGAGGTTTTTTTAACCAAACTTTTATTACATTTTTTTAATGCCCTTAAAGTCCATTTGTATGGCTATTTTTGAGGAACAGCAGCTTTTGGCACTTTATTATTGGCTTACTAGTTTTAAAGCAGATGTTCGCCCCTAGTAATGTCACATGGTAAATACATTCTAATAATTTATCAAAACGTAATAGTTATTTTACGGGCAGAAATCTCTGAGATTTGAAAACTAAGAACCTCTAAAAAAATGTTTTATGTTATAGTAGCACCCTAGATGATAAAATGATGGACACTTCTGTTTTAGTCCCTGTGTCTGACTTAAATAGGCTATGGAAAACATTAGAATTAATTTTTTCTTCTAAGAGATTAAAGCCTTATTTTTGACAGAGGGAGTTATCTTATGTTTTTCTTTTATTGTGCTTTCATTAAGATTTGTCACTTCCTATTTTCTCATTCTCTGTCCACTAGGGCTTGATTGATGGCACAGCCAGACCTTCATACCAGTGTGATCTCATTTTTCTTTACCCCTATTGGATTTTGCCTTTTTGTCCTAAAGAGCATTTCAAATGTTTTTTTTAGATGAGTGTTTTGTCCTTGTTCTTGTTTTTTTTTGTTTTTTTCGGTTTAATTCCCGGGGATTTGGAGATTTCCTGTCATTTGTCATTTTGGACTCCATGTGTAAGATTTTGGACTCCTATTCATGTGTGAGATTTTGGACTCCTATTCATGTGTGAGATTTTGGACTCCTATTCATTCATGTGTGAGATTTTGGACTCCTATTCATGCGTGAGATTTTGGACTCCTATTCAGGTGTGAGATTTTGGACTCCTATTCATGTGTGAGATTTCGGACTCCTATTCATTCATGTGTGAGATTTTGGACTCCTATTCATGTGTGAGATTTTGGACTCCTATTCATGTGTGAGATTTTGGACTCCTATTCATTCATGTGTGAGATTTTGGACTCCTATTCATGTGTGAGATTTTGGACTCCTATTCATGTGTGAGATGTTGGACTCCTATTCATGTGTGAGATTTTGGACTCCTATTCATGTGTAAGATTTTGGACTCCTTTTCATTCATGTGTGAGATTTTGGACTCCTATTCAAGTGTGAGATTTTGGACTCCTATTCATGTGTGAGATTTTGGACTCCTATTCATGTGTGAGATTTTGGACTACTATACATGTGTTAGATTTTGGACTCCTATTCATGTGAGAGATTTTGGACTTTGTTTTATGAGAAACGGACTCTTACTTAACATATTTAAATGTACACTTCCATACAGAAGGTAAGAACTTTGCCTATTTTGTAAGCAGTCAGATGGAACTTTGTATACGTATTTAAAAAAAAATGGTTGACAGAAAACACACGCACATCTCTGGCAGGGTAACGTGTCGTCCTACAACCCTTACCTCTTCGTACAGCGCCACGAACGCCTCTTCTTTCACGAGACGCAGCGCCTCGTCAGGGTCCGGCTCCCAGACATCAGGGATTTCATATTCCTCCGGTCGTTCGGCACTGCACATCTCGCAGCCCGGTCGCGAGGGCTTGTTCTTAAACGTGCATGATGGACATTCCCAGCCCGGCTACAAAGACAGGTTACACATGCTCAGCGGAGGCGGATCATCGAGGAGGGTCAGTGATTTAGAGGGAGTTCAACGAATGAAGGGGGGATTGAGAGGAGCCACAGAAACAGTTCAGGGGTGAGAAAAATGTTGCCAAGAGACACCAGGAAACCAAAGATCCTCAATCCCAAAAGATTCACAGAAATTACGGAAGGACCTGTGACGAACAAGGATGACCTGTGTGGGTACATTCTGACCTGTTCCGAAGCTTCTGGAGTCTGAATTTTGGGAGGAGGGATATCAATCCTTTGTATTTGAGCTACTTGTTCGTCATTTCCACCTCTGGGCATAAGATCCATTGTCTTCATGGACTCCACGATGCCTACGATCAATCACCCATAACACCACGTGTTAATTGAACAATAAATGAACGTCAAATCTCAACTATTTTCTACTTTTAATCAATTGATTATGTATTCTCCCTTTTTTTAGGCGATGATGTATTTACACATATTTTATTAAGTGACTTGATAATGCATCATTACAATGATTAAAAGATCTACAGTGTAAAAAAAATCACTAATATAACACATACTTCTGCCAAGGGAGTTATTTAAAAACAACACAGACAACATTAGAAGCTATACATGTACATCTGGAACTACAAAACCCCCACAAAAAATATCACATTTCCTTAAATTGTATTCAATCCTGTTCGTCTGCTTTTGAGTTACTCTGGCGAAATACAAGCTCCTTGACAATAGTTATAAAATAATGAGACTTTTCAATACTGCCAGATTTTGCCTTCAAAAAAAGGAATTTGATTGGACAAAGCTTGAATATAATGTATATTCTGTATATTAGTAGCAGCATTTTATGCTCCTTTAAAAATAAACATTGCTAGTGAAGTGTTTAAAGAGACATTCATTTTTGGCAGAAAGAAAACGAAACATTATTCTATTTACGTGACACATACCAGTTTAATGTTTTGTTTTAAAGTAAACATTGTATATTTCCCTTTTATTAAGTTATTTTCTCTATTCTAATTTTTTTTTTTTTTACTTGTCCAGTGATCCCCAACAACCAGGTCGTGGGGCATTTGTTGTCAAAAAATATATATATATGTATTCGTATATCTGATTTAACTATAATAACAGTGTGAAAAGTGTTTTATTTGGAAAAAACTACCTAATATTATCCAAAGTAATTTCAGTCTGTGACTCTTGACACTACAAACAGTCAAACAGACAAACTTTAAATGACAAAAAATTGTATTTTTGCAGAGAAACCAGCCACGGATTCCTTCTGTTTCAGTTATATGTTAAAATGAATTCTTCATGAACTTGTTTTTTTTTTGTGCTGGTCATGCTTTTTATTGTTTGCAGTTTTAATCTTATGGTTCGGTTAATGGTGCAAAAATGCTTGGGGACCCGTGAAGTGTCAAAAGCATCTGAGATTTGTTCGTCTTTTTCATCAAATGTTCATGAACTTTTATCTGAGATTTACAGAAAATAAGGTAACGTTGGTTAAATATTAATTAAGATTAAAGGGAAAGCTACATATTTGATTGAAGGTGGCACTAGAGTTATTATTACATCATAGACCAATGGCAGCCACGTAGTAGGCGTAACGGATGAGGAATCTATTTGGAGAGATGGCAAAACAAGTTTGTCACCTCTTTGAGGATGTAACACGACAGACTAAACAAAGAAATCCATTTCTGGTTTTGACAATCAGTGTCAGATAATTTCACCGACTGATTTTTTTTGGGGGGGATTGAAAAGTGTAGATTTAACCCTGGAAAAGCTGCTGATCCTGCTCCAGGTGCTGCTGCCGATGCGTGAGGTGGGCGGCGCGGGGCGACAGCAGGAACAGGAAGGCCTTGTCGTCGCTGGATCGGACGCCGTGGCTGTGCAGAGTCTCCCGGTCCTGTGCCAGGCGCTTCCCAATGACCCATCGCTGGAGGTCAGGATGGAACCCATAGGTGTTGTTAATCTGGAGACACAACAGCGTGTTTCAATACTTTGTATAATCGTTATTTTTGACGTTTGAATTTAAAAAAGGTACATCGATGAGACTGAATCTATAAATGAAGGGGGGAAAAAAATCATATTTAAATAGGAATTATCATTATGATCAATTGTTTAGTGATGAGGTATCACGATACAGCGTCTTCAAGGCCACTAGATGTCACTCTCTGTTTGAAAATGATGCCAGGTTTTATTGAATTAGTAAATCAGAGCAAAGATATATTTTCGGTACTTAAAGTCGCACTTAAAAGCCTTTAAGCTTCTCAAAAAAACGAGTGGAAACGAGTGCGCTTTATAATCCGGAGCACCATATATATGAACATTACCTGGTGGGTGATTTGTTTGCTAACACTTTCAATGACTCCTCCATGCGGTGGGCGGGATTACGTCATTGCTTCATCAGGGGGTGGTATTAACGACGCACGTCACATGATGGCGGACGTCTATGGAGTAAGATTACTGCCACCGTTTTGAGCGAGTGTGTCTTGTTTGTTGTACACTCAAAATCACTCTGCTGCGCGCTCAACCAGTCATACACGTGCTTTAACATGCCATACACGCACGCTCTAGCCGTCATACACGCACTCAACTTCACTACTCAACACCAGTCTCACGCGCTGCTGCTTGAAGCCTTTAATCATTATTTGAACATCGTTTACATGGGAGTGAACAGAGTTTTCAGAACGCTTAATGAAGTTTGACTTCATCTGACTGTTTTGTTGACATTCCCTTTAGCAAAGCTTTATCTAGTGGATGCATAACGCAACCCCAGTCTAACGTTTGACTGTATCTTTTATTCTATGCGCCCTATTTATGAAAACAGTTCTAAAATAGGCCATTCATTGAAGGTGCGCCTTATAATCCGGTACGCCTAATGGTGCAGAAAATACGGTATATAGAAGAGTGTGCCATCTAGTGGGCTTTCAAAATGGAGACACTTTATCGTGATGCCTCATCAGTGGTTATAATTAACAACCTCTTCAAACTCATTTTACCTCGTTTTTCAGCTCCAAGATGGTCATTTCCGACAAAACCTGGACCGATATCGGCACACAATTCTCAGACAGGGCGTCCTCCACGCCGACACATAACCTAAGACACAAACCAGTGTAAACACAAATCCTGTTGCCGTCGTAATGATAAATCTTGGAAAGGGTCGCACCTGAAGGATTCGTGAGGATAAGCCTGTCTGTGGATGCTGACGGTCACGGGGAGGCTGAGTTCTGAGAGCTCCCTGGAGAGTCTGGACGCCTTCTCGCCATCTCCACAACTCAGAGCTTTACTCAGAGACGTGGCCAGCTCTTCGGCTGCAGGGAACACAAATCAGACTAGGAATCACTTTGAATACTGCGGGTATTTTTTGGGGACTTTTCTGAATGATAAAACTCACACTCTAGAGTAAACCAGTTTTTCCTGTTGCTGAATTGAGTCACATGGAGAAAACGAAACCAACAAGAGATGAAAGAAAATCAAATGCTGTTTTTTTTTATGTACGAGTTAAGGTTAAGTGATCTTTTTAGTATATATTTTTTTAGTATTTTTTTTTTTTATTATTGTTTAGGCGCTTTGTGACCCTGGTCTAGAAAATCGCTCTATAAACATATATAAGTGAATCAACTACAGATAGTTGCGTCACAGTTTGCGTCACAAAGACACTTTAAAGAAAACTTGACCATTTGAATTAACCTACTTCTTAAGTAACAATATCAACATAAACTTTAAAAACGCACTTTGTAGAGACATGTGGAACACAAAACACAAAAGGTACTGTTCATTTCAGACTAAAATAAGTAGTTTTCACACTGTATTATAAACACTTCTTGGCCAAATAAATGTACTCACCGTGGGATAAATCGATCGGGTTGTTTTCTGCGTACATGACTTCAAAGTGAAGATCAAGAACGAAAAAAAAGTGTCGTAACCTCTTTTCCACGACTTCCTTCAAAACATTTCCCGATATATTTAACACATTTCTAGGTGATTTTTTGTTGAATAGACAAGAGACGCAGTTGTCTGGCCTTTTTCTTTACAGAGGAAAACAAAATTGAAAGTAAAAATGCCGGAAGTGGATAACGTTTCGTCCCGCCCCTTTAAAAAATAAAAATATATAAACTGCAATTAATATAGAAAGAATAATATAATAAACGGAAAATATTAACTATATTAATGATTAAATAAAAAAAATAAAAAAATAAAATTCTGCGAAACGTTGCAATTTTTCTTTTTTTAAAAAAAACAACAAATCCTCCTTTACTCTCAAATGACGTATGACCTACAAAGAATATAATTGTCGTCATCAAAGACAGATCCGTATATTATTAAAATATTTTTCTTTTAACTAAATATCTCGAATTCCACTTAAAACGGTGATACGAGTCGAATTAATGAATTTTGAATGATAATGTTTAAAAGTGTAGCGTGTAAATAATCTTAAAAGTGGAGAGGACTAATATTTACAATGTCGCGAAATGTATTATGCAATTCAAAAACCTTAAATTAATATTGTTTATCGTTTTAATTTATAATATGATTTTTTTATTTTTTATTATTTTGCTACAATGACGACTAAATGAACCAGACTTTCTACGTCACATAGGACTAGTATCAGAATTTTTAAATAAGCAACTTATTGTAAATTCCAGTTTTGTTTCGAAACCGACGCCAAAAAAATGATTCTAACTCAAGTATTATTTATTGTAATTCATTCTCCTTCAATGAAGCATTTTTTAAAACGACCAATAGATGGCGGTGTTGCCTAAACCTCCAGGGTTAAGCGAACCACTTTATTTAGTTTTTAAAACGTATTTTTAATCTACTAACTACTACGAACTATTTATGAACATAACACAGAATTTTTTCACAGTTTCTATATAATTTACATCTACACAACAACAACGATTGAAATGTGTGTGTGTGTATGTGCTTGCATTGATCTGTATTTAGTCACCTCTCGACAACACATAAATCGTGGTCTGAAGTCCAGGATAAAAATACCTTCTCTAGCCGGGGTGCAGGAGCCAATCAGCGCGCCTCCTGCAGGAGGAGCCTGCAGCTCTGCGGCGCTTCACAAAGTTGCGCCACATCACTGTGTCACCTGCAACCTTGGGCTCCTCTAACCCTGCTCGTCCCTTTCCTTTCCAGTCATCTTAACCTCGAGGACCTCCAGAGATGTTGGCGTGCACGGAGATGATCACCATGTGTCTGCAGTCTGCCAAACACAAACATCTCCAAGCTGAACAACAACATCAGCAGCAGCAGCTCAGGAGCTCCGGACAAGGACTGACCATCTTCCGTGACGTGAGTTCATCTCCTCTTATTCTAGTTACACTTGGTTTTTTAAAATGAAATTAAAGTAGTTGGTTCAAAACAAATTTTCTTTATAGCTTATGTGGTCGGCTTGGTGCCTTTCCAGGGTGTCCCTTCAGCCCTTGCTAGATTACTGCTTGGTTCATCTTGAGTCGTCCCTGATGACTGTCACGGTTGAGTAGATTATATATATTTTGTAAATAATATGAGTTGTTTTGGTGAGCCTTCCTGTGATTAAATGGCTGTCTTTCCAGGGTGTCCCCTATCATTACAATTAAAGATACATATGGGAGTGAAAAATATGGTGATAGAGTTTATTTATTTATTTATTATTTATGTATTTATTCACATTAAAATGAAGAATTTGATATAATGATATCGTGAAAAGTCCCAAATAGAGTTAGCAACATCCCTTTTTTTAAAGTAATACTATCAATATTAAATAAGACAAGAAATAAGTATAATTTCTTGTGAAAAAAATATTTCATTTTAAATAATGAAAGATTTACATGCAACAGAATAACTAACGCTGTCATGTTCTGGCAATCATATATTTGTATATATATACATATATACATATATAAACAAGAACATCTACTCGTTTTCCATCAAATTTCTATCTTCCTAACATTTTTCTGTTTATGCAATTTTTTATTTACCTTCTCTATTGAAATAGATAATCTCTGTTCTTAAAACACTTTTAAAACTAGGATAAATTAATCCAATTTAATCTAGACAAACTTTAATCAGCATCATTTTGAGCAAACCATCACATGGGCCAAAAAAAATGACTCAAAAAGCCATATTTGGACCCTGATCCTTGAGTTTGACTCTGATTAAGACTAATAGAAGTCTATGGGAACATGAACATTAATTCTCCTTTAAACTATTACATTTGTAACAGATCCTGACAGACTGTGTGTCAATGAAATGTAGATGAGATGGATGGAAAGATTTGTTTTCTAGTTTAGCTCTTTTTCTACACAACGAAACAAACACAACTAACATTCTTCACTCGAATGTTTTCTGCTATGACTTGAGATTCTTAAATGTCTCTTATTTAAGATTAAAATACAATTTTGACATACAAAGAACAATGACCCTCCTTATGTGGAAAAAAAGGGGGGGATTCGCGGGTGTACAGGATGTAGTAGGAGGCAGACATTCGGTAAAACTGGTGCACAATATATCATAACTCTGACCACAAACTTCTATATCGAACTCTCACCGTTCAGTTTACCTCATAAATAAAGAACAAAAAAACAACAAAGATAAAAACCTTCCCCCAGCCAGCTGCTTCCCCGTTACCCTGGATTTTTCTCAGCATCAATGTTTACGACCACGATAAAAGATTGAAGACAATGAAACCTACACGTATTCTCTTTCAGGATTATACACAATGAAAAATGGAAAAGAATATGGAGCACAATGTTACTTTCCCAACTGAAGCAGGATATTGATTCATCTGAGTGTCAGCATCCGGAATCTTTAAAATGTGATCTTAAGTAATCAAGAATCCATTTATCTATCCATCCACCCAAACACACATCCATCCATCCATCCATCCATCCATCCATCCATCCATCCATCCATCCATCCATCCATCCATCCATCCATCCATCCATCCATCCATCCATCCATCCATCCATCCATCCATCCATCCATCCATCCATCCATCCATCCATCCATCCATCCATCCATCCATCCATCCATCCATCCATCCATCCACCCATACACACATTTATCCATCCATCCACCCATACACACATTCATCCATCCATCCACCCATACACACATTCATTCATCCATCCAACCATACACACATTCATCCACACATTAATTAATCTATCCACCCATACACACATTCATCCACCCATTCACACATTCATCCATCCATCCACCCATACACACATTCATCCATCCATCCACCCATAAACACATTCATCCATTCACCCACCCATACACACATTCATCCATCCATCCACCCATTCATCTATCCATCCACCCATACACACATTCATCCACCCATTAATTAATCTATCCACCCATACACACATTCATCCACCCATTCACACATTCATCCGTCCATCCACCCATACACACATTCATCCATCCATCCACCCAGAAACACATTCATCCATTCACCCACCCATACACACATTCATCCATCCATCCACACATTCATCCATCCATCCACCCATACACACATTCATTCATCCATCCAACCATACACACATTCATCCACCCATTCATTAATCTATCCACCCATACACACATCCATCCACCCATTCACACATTCATCCATCCATCCACCCATTCATCTATCCATCCACCTATACACACATTTATCCATCCATCCACCCATACACACATTCATTCATCCATCCAACCATACACACATTCATCCACCCATTCATTAATCTATCCACCCATACACACATTCATTCACACATTCATCCATCCATCCACCCATACACACATTCATCCATCCATCCACCCATAAACACATTCATCCATTCACCCACCCATACACACATTCATCCATCCATCCACCATTCATCTATCCATCCACCCATACACACATTCATCCATCCATCCATCCACTCATAAACACATTCATCCATCATTCACCCATTTATTCATCTATCCACCCATACACCCATTCATCCATCCACCCATTCATTCATCCATCCACCCATTCATCTATCCATCCACCCATACACACATTCATCCATTCATCCACCCATACATACATTCACCCATCCATCCATCCACCCATATACACATTCATCCATCCATCCACCCATTAATTAATCTATCCACCCATACACACATTCATCCATCCATCCACCCATACACACATGCATTCATCTATCCACCCATACACACATTCATCCACCCATTCACACATTCATCCATCCATCCAGCCATACCCACATTAATCCATGCATCCACCCATACACACATTCATCCATCCATCCATCCACCCATACACACATTCATCCATCCATCCACCTATACACACATTCATTCATCCATCCATCCACCTATACACACATTCATCCACCCATACACATATTCATCCACCCATCCACACATTCATCCACCCATACACATATTCATCCACCCATCCACACATTCATCCACCCATCCATCCATCCATCCACCGATACAAACATTCATCCATCTATCCACCCATACACACATTCATCCACCTATACCCTCATTCATCTGTCCATCCACCCATACACACATTCATCCATCCATCCATCCATCCATCCAACCATACACACATTCATCCACCCATACACACATTCATCCACCCATACACACATTCATCCACCCATACACACATTCATCCACCAATACACATATTCATCTATCCAGCGATCCATCCAGACATCCATTCATCCTTCCACCCATACACATATTCCTCCATCCCGCAATTAATTTGTGTTTCTCCATGAAGAAAGCTTATAGCCAACCTCTTCATTTAGCAGTCAATAACCTTCCCTGGGCTCTTGCTGTGGGCTCTCATCCGTGACTGAAGACATACTGAGCCATAAACTTTCCTAATTTAAGCCTAGGCTTTGACTTTTAACTAAGCATTAACTTACTTCCATATTGATTTTCTGACCAAGATAACAAAGAGAGTCCAAAAAGAGTCTATATATAGTTAAGGTCAAGCTGAGGGGTGTTTACAATATTCTAATGGGTTTCTGTTCGTTCTGCTAGTTCTAGGGACAGTCAGCAGCAATTTTTGAATCTAATATCCTGTTGTTTTTCAGTCCAGAGCAGATCATTGTCTCCATTCTGTTCATTCTTTATCAATGATCCACATATTCTTCAATAAATCCAAAAGTATATCAGGTAATTTAATTCAAACACAATCTTCCTGACTTAATCCTCCATGGAAAAAAAACATCTCCTGAAAAATCTGCAGTGTGTCAGCAGTGTGTCGGAGGACCTGCTGTCTTCTCACCTGCCACATGACATCAGAATAGCGGGTCGCTGAGGGAATCAGCCCTGACCTTTTCACGCCTCGCATGTGTCATCAGCTTACAAAACTGAAGTTTGAAGCTAATAAACTGAAAATGTACATGTTTAACAGAGTTGTTCACAAGGATAGCACGGATGATCATTTTTGGTAGATTTAAAGTTTGTGGCTTTATTGTGTTCTGCCCTCTTTTTTTTGTCTAATTGTGTTGTTGAAAATCAAATCTAAATAATATTTTGTCTCTCGTCTCCCCTTCATTATTACTACAAATTACTATATCATCAGCAAACATCACGGCCTGTGAGGGTTTCTTCTTCAAATGTAGCCTATGGCAACTGATGGTTATTTTATAAAAACCCTAATAGACGAAACTACAGCAGGTGTGAAGAGAGTTTCCTGGTTTTGTAGCTCAGGGTCTTTGCTACTTTATTTTATGGACTGTGGAATATATTAAGCCAAGGTCATGTTTCTAATGCAAAAAACCTTTCATTGGTAAAGAACGTGTTCCTGCCGAGGGTGCAGCTATAACAGGATCTCGTCTACAAGTGACACATTAAGGATAATCTGTTGGTCTGTCCTAGCATATAAAATATAGATCTACAAATATGTATAAACATGGAGAGTATCTGTTTTTATAAAACTGTGGTTTTTAAGCCAATTTTTTGCAGACATTTTCGAAAGGCTTCCAATTTAGTCTTCAGTCCAGAGCTGCATTTACACCCACTCTGATGCATCTGGTTAATCATCAATGTTTGTTAACGTGCGTCATCAATATGTGAATTTTCCACCTCCAAGGGACTCATTGTATAAACAAAGCGGGGGTCATTACAGCTGCCTGGATGAGGAGTGAAGCCATTATTGAGTCATAATGGACTCCGCTCTCGTAACCTCTCGTTTGATCAGATTTCAGCCGACTTCATAAAGTAATAACCTAAAAACATCATCATGATGAGGAACTTACCTCATCTTGGAGAGAAAGATTAGAGTTTTTATATTAGTTGCCGTTTAATTAACAAAGCATTAATTGCTTTCCTTAGTTACCTTTCTTTAAAAGCTACTTGTTTGCCTATAACAGGTGTTTTATGAAGTCGTTGTTGTCTGAGTCTTTTTTCATGTGTAAAGATGAACTACTGTTATTTGATGGAACATTTTAGCTCTGTTTGACTTGACATAAAACCTTTAAAACTAACTTATCTCGGTCAAGAAAAATAAATCAGGTCAACCCAAAAACATTTTGGTGTGCAAGTAAAATGAATTGTTAATTAAAGACTGCAAATAAAGCTTCTTGATCTGCACTCGCTTGTTATGACGTTAAGTGTTGGTATTTAATGTCTCGCCCTGAGTGCTCCTCACTTCACCCACTCACATTTGCTGCTAACTAACGGCCCTCAAATGATAAATCAACACTTTATTATCGCTGCAGCCTCCGCGCCAACACTTGTCGTCGTTGAGGAGGATTTACAGGTGCACTGGAACAAAAGCTAACCCTTTGCCATGTCTTTTTCCATCTCTCCTAGATATTCCGTCGGGCAGACAAAAACGGTGAGTAACTGACAAAATTATACGTCATGTTTTCGTCTCTTGCTGAAAAAGCCTTTATCTGAGTTCCAACGAAAGGGTGCTCATCTGTTAGATGATATCGTCAAGTGGACGTCACTAGAAGTCAAAAATGACTGTGACACAGACGATTTTAAACCACCTCGATCTTTATCTTGATGAATGCTACTGTTGGACTGGCTTTAGTAGGGATGCACTAATACAACTTTTATGTTTCCAATACTGATACATGGGTTTGGGTTTGTGTCGTGTCCTGTGATTGGCTAAGCCCTTTGTTAGCAGGACAAATGTTTCAAAATGTACACCGTGGCTGAATAAAGAAATTAATGAATGAAGAATATAGAAAAGAGACTTATTGTTGGACCTAAAGAACAAAGATAAGCACAGAGACATTGATAGTCTTTGTGAGAAAAGAAAGAAATGTGGATTTTATGTGAGTAGGTGATGTGTATAGGTTTCATATTGGTCAGTGCAAGCATTTTGTAATAAATGGCTTTTTGATTCGTCATCGCTGTGTCTTATATGAAATGGCTATAATCATTTTATTGGACGATATACTTCTGGCGGACTTACTAAATAGTTGTTGTCTAATCGCCTAATATCTGATTTTCTTGAGATTTAGCAGATTTATCGTGATCTTTGTTTTCTACTCTTAATGGTGACTGTGAGCTTTTTCAATGTTTTGGTCTTTAAATGTTGCTTTTTCAGCCTGTATCAAGGCTGGTGTGTACGTGTGATTCTGCCCTAGGTTTCATATTGATTCTATCATAAGGTATTCATTTAGGCTAGACTAAGGGCTTGTCCCAATACTACGGTGTCAGTACACAATCCAGGAAATCTGTGCGATCCAGGAGCACATGCGCAATCGCATATATCTTGTTACGCCATGTTTTTGACGGCAACTTGATTCGGACAACAATATAACTTGGACTGCGATCTGGGGAAATCAGAGATCCATTTGCGCATACGCGTGTTCCATTCGAAATACACAACTTTATTTATATAGCCATTGACATAGCGTTTTCGAGTCTCAACGCATCGATTTTATGAAAGATAAGAGGAAAAATAATTAATCGTGTCTACACATTCTACTGGTTGCAATCTTAAGACGTTCCAGGGAAAGTTTCCCTTGAGGCTGGTATAATCCGCCCGTTGGGCACGTACACATGGTTCTTCAACGCTTTCTAGAGAACAGGCTCTTCGTCAAGGCAGAGAAATGCTGTTTTAGTTGCAAATCTGTGTCTTTTCTCGTCTACATAATCACAGAAGGCCATGTTAAAATGGATCCAGCCAAGGTAAAGGCAGTACTCGAGTGCCCAATTCCCTCCGATCCGAGACAATTACTGAGGTTTCTGGGGTTTGCTCATTTTTACCGGCGATTCACCTCAGCAACCATTCTCGTGCAACCTGATCCTGCTGCCCAGTTCGTAGTGGAGGTGGACGCTTCTGGCAATGGAGTCCGAGCAGTGCTATCACAAAGATCGGCCCAAAACGGTAGGCTGCATCCATGCGCTTTTCTTTCTCACCGTTTTTCTTCCTCGGAAAGGATTACGACATTGGTTGGAGGGGGCCGAAATACCATTCTTAGTATGGACCGATCATAAGAACATACATCCAAACTGTTAAGAGGCTCAACTCGCGCCAAGCCAGATGGTTACTATTTTTTGGACGGTTAAATTTTGTGCTCACTTACAGACGGGGCAACAAGAACCTCAAGCCCTCCCACCTAGCGGAATAGAAGGATGAAGTTCAGGAGAGACCAGAGACTATCCTTCCTTCCAACTACTTAATCCTAACCGCCTTGGTTTGGACCATGCAAGAGGAGGTATGGGCTGCCCAAAGGATGGAACAAGACCCTGGAGATGGACCTCAGGGCAAATTGTTCGTAATAGAAGCTATAAGGGCTAAGGTGTAAGGTAAGTAGTGGGCTCACGGCTCAAGGCTGACTAGTCACCCTGTAGTATCTCGCACATCTTGTTTCCTCAAACGCAGATTCTGGTGGCCAACTGTAGATAAGGATACGCGAGATTACGTGTCTGACTGCCCGATTTGTGCCCAAAACAAGACCTCCAATCACCTCAGCTATGGCCTGCTTCGTCTTCTTCCTGTGCCACACCGACCCCGGTCTCATATATCCCTGGACCGTAGTGGTGCTGCCGGCATCGGAGAATAACTCAGTCATTCTCACTGTGATCGACAGTTTCAGTAAATTCGTTCATTTGATTCCTTTATCTCAACTGCCCTCGGCCAAGGTATATAAGCTCCTGTCAGGAGGGTGAGATTGGAGTTCCTTTTGTTGAGGCTAACACCTGCTGCTGTCGGAGGACCTGGAGACTGGCATGACGTAACCTGTTGAGAGCCACTGAACGCTATAAACACCTTACCAACCTATGACGATGACCGGCACCCGAATACGCTCTGAATGACAGGGTCTGGCTCTCTTACCAAAGGACCTACCATTAAAGACTGTTATGGAAAACTGACCTGCAAAGTCTGACCTTCCGCCTGCTCCTTGACCTCCAGCACTGGCCCCAGATCACCAGCACCTGCACACCGGCCCTTTCTCCCTCCACCAGCACAGCAACCCAATCAGCTTCCCCCAGACCTCACCCCTTCAAGAAAGACACTGATCATTGATTAAAGAGTTTATTTTGAGCACAAGCCCGCATTTGAGTTCTCTGCTTTTCGGCCCTCGTCACATATAGAGAGATTGACTTCATTAATCCCCCTGGAGATCTTTGGGAAATTGTGTCATGTTTCAACTGATTGTAGAAAACATCCTGATGTTTTAGAGTAAATGCTTTGAGACTTCAAAAGACACTTCTTCACCGGCTATATAAATACACTTGTATATTTTGAATGTAACACACATGCGCACATGGATCGCTGATTTCCTAGATCGTGTTCCACGCTATATTTTTGTCTGAATCTAGTTGCCATAACAACATGGAGGTTTGAAATATGTCACTGCGCATGCGTTCCCAGATCCCGTAGATTCCCCCGGATCGTGTACTGACATACCCCTTAGCACTTCGTCTACCCCTCCAAAACAAGTGCATAGGGGTAAGGCTAGAAATAAACATGGACAGGTGGAACTGCAAAGCATGAACCATGAATTGTTCCAATCTTTACAAACAAATACTTGCATACCCTATAACCTGGAAAAAACAAAAGATGGTCTGTAAAAACAATAGACAATTTAGTAAGGAACGTAATGCAAACAATGAACTATCAAGCACTTTAAGTGCACACAAAAAGAATATACAAATATTTCAAATAAAATATCTGGTTCTAAATATACATACATATATTTACTTTTTTTGACGCTTTCATGCAGGCGACTGTAAGTTTCTCTCGTCTCTGCAGAATAGCAGGCCGAGGTAACTGCTTTGTTTCGGCTGCCTTTGGTTTTTTCGGACTGCTCATATACTTTGGCCGCTGCGTATCATAGCCCCTGCCATTTTGTTATTTGTCTGGACGTGTATCGGCGTGTGACATCAAAGTGAATGCCCGGATTGGCCCCTATTTTACCTGGCTGAGTTAGTTCAATACCACAATCGGGTTCTGTGCATCTCTAACTATTTGAATTAAACACAATTGCACAAAGCACTGATATGAAAAGACACACAAACATCTGCCAACTACACTGATGGACACATGACAAAAACGATGATAGATCCACAGACCTGGAGGCCTATTGCACAAAAGTAGGATAAGGGATTAAGTCGGGCTATCTTGGTTATCCTGGCTCAACTTATCCGTGGTCCCGTTGCACAAAGAGGGATGAAGGAACGTGGGATATGTTATGACATCAGTTAACATGGATTTATTCTGTGGAGCTAGCCTGCTCCACCCCCAGGCTAAGTTCCAGGATCTATATGATCTCATCCTTTATCTCCGTGAGAAGTCACCACAAATCAATCAATATTTATTATATGCACACTTCACACTCTAAAACATTCAACTAGACCCTGGTTATTAAAATATGTGGGATCATTAATTTATATCATTTTAGAAAACATGATTATCTTATTTATTTTTGTCATTTACACTTTTCCACGGACTATACACATATCGATACGCGAAGGGTTACATGATGTTACTTTATTTAAGGATAAAACAAAGCAAATTTTTCTTTTTTTTTGACAAACTGTGTGTTAAAATGGGCTATACAAATAAAATGTTCTTTCCCTTTTAAAACTGAAGTCCCACAGTGGAATAAAACATTTAAAGACAAGGATGCATGAGCCTCAGTGTAGGCCCAATTACCTGTTTATCACATTTCAAGCCTAACACTCAATGGTTCAGGCACTGAAAGCCTTCAGTAGCCAAATTTCTAGGTAAGGTAAGGTAAAACTTTATTGATCCCTCAGGAGGTCTACCCCCTCGGGAAATTGTTTTTTTCTAATAGCCACAGAAAATACACCAATTTTTCATAAAAAATGAATCAAAACAAAATAAGAACAAGAACATAAAGACAAAGAACAATATGATACAATCTAAGTCTAAAGATTAAAATAAAGAACATAGATCAAAGAAAAATAACAAAGACAAAGGATACAAAGACTAACATTCAGATACTTTCACTCCACTCCTGCCCCCGAACTCAGAATTGTACAATTTAATAGCACAAGGAATGAATGAGTCCTTGAGTCTATTCTTTTTGCACCTGGGTAGGAACATTCGTGCACTCATTCTGCTTCTCTGCTCACTGATGACATTGTTCAGAGGATGACTGTCATCATCCATGATGGACAGTAGTTTGTTCAATGATTTCCTCTCAGCAACTGTCACCAGTGAGTCCAGCTTCATTCCAACCACAGAGCAAACCCTCCTGATCAACCTGTCCAACCTGTTGACACTCCTCTAGGACATTTCCTCCCCAACACACTACAGCATAGAACATGACACTGGCCACCACAGACTGGTACAACATGCAGAGGAGCTTCCTGCGGATGTTAAATGATCGAAGCCTCCTCAGAAAGTACAGTCTACTCTGAACTTTCTTATACACATGGTCTGTGTTGCAGGACCAGTCCAGTTTACTGTCCAGCCACATGCCAAGGTACTTATAGTTGTCAACTATCTCCACCTCGTCGCCTCTGATGGACACTGGACGTGGTTTTGTCCTGGACCTCCCGAAGTCCAAGACCAGCTCCTTGGTCTTTGAGGTGATCAGCTGCAAGTGGTTCCTCTCACTCCAGTCCAAAAAGTCACGTATCAGACTCCTATACTCGTCTTTGCTGTTGTCCCTGATGCATCCAACAATAGCAGTGTTGTCAGCATACTTCTGGACGAGACTCAGCTCTGAGTTGTAGCAGAAGTCTGAAGTGTAGATGGTGAAGAGGAGAGGGGCCAGTACTGTCCCCTGAGGTGCTCCTGTAATGCACACCACAGTGACAGACTTGATGTCCTTCAGCCTGACATACTGTATAGGTAGTGCAAGAGACAAATATTTTAAGATTTGTCTGGGATTTGAACCCAGGACCTTACACACCAAAAGCCAGAATCATACAACTAGACCATCAAGCCATGAAATTAAATCTCTTTTTTTGTCTATAGCTTTAAAGTGTGTTTAGAAGCAAGTGCAAAATGAACATGGTTTGACTCAGAATTATACTAAGCAATGTTTCCTGTTCTTTTAATTTTGTCTTTGAGTTCTTCATAGGCTTCTAAAGGGATGTCTTTATGCCCTTGTAACCATAATGCATCAGTGAATCTGTGATCGATCGCAGGGTCTAGTTGAGGAAGCCATGTGTTGCATTTATCCAGGATTGGTTTCACCTGGCTTGATGAATCCGTGGCTTGGCCTTTGTGCAACCAAGTGAGTCTGGACGCTCTTGTTTTGGATTCACTGGATACAGTTGAAATTTACTTACTTATCCTGAATGTCCAAATCCTATTTTTGTGCGATAGGCCTCTGATGAGACGTAGATACACAACAATGCAATCTGGTGTTGAGCACGAGAGGAAGTTGACATAACAGATAGACCTTCACAATAAAACTAGGAAGCGAGACAAAAGGGCATGTAAAAGACAGAACGTTACACCTAACTGTACGTGAGCTGGCGGAGATTCATACCTCTCTTGTTTATTTTGTCGTTTTTTTACATGTCCTTGTTCTGATTGACATTTTATTGTTAGCATTGTTAGCTTTGTAACTTTGTGATTATCTTGTCTTTCTTGTACAGTTTAAACTACAATTAAACTCAAAGAGCGCAGACACATCTCATGTCCACTCCATATTTGCCTTTAAAACATTTAAAATATACTTTACATTAATGATTAAATATAAATTTGACCTCAAGGTCAGCAGTGGGTAGTAGCATTTACGTCTAAAACCCAGTAGAATTAGAGGAATAAACATAGTAAAGCTTGTCTAAAGTTTAACCGATATATCATCTGTTAAACCCCTTTTATGCCGACAGACAAATGCTGACAAAACATAACCTCCTTGGCAGTGGTAACAAAAACATTTGGGGCGACCCAAAAATAAATATATTTGCGTTGGTTGAAGGTACAAAAAAATGTACTTTTTGTACAAGTCAGTGTGCCACACCTGGGTGAAGATCTCAGAATCAAACGTGGATAAAGAAAAATAAATCCATCTGCCTTGAAGAATATAAAAGAAACAACACAAAGCGCGCCACAGAGGAAGTCGACCCCTGACATCGACAAGTCTAAAACTCAAGGATACACAATACCGTTTTAAAAGAAGTGAAAGTAAAAGGAAGGTACACCATATTATTTAAGAAGATAAAAGAAAGAGTGGGAGAATGTTACATTCACATCCATAGACACAAGGAGCAGGTCGTGAGGGAGCCTGGAACCAGATATAGTTTGCATTCCTGACCCACACCACAGTGTCCGAGAGCACGACTCCACACATCGCCCACTCTCCTCGGATCCTGTCCTGGCATGAGTCGCCCCTGGATTCTCCAGAGGAAACAAGATGGAAGAGCAACAAAAGGTGTTATTTTAAACGATGAACGACGAATAAATATTGTTTTAATCCAAGAGGAAAACGGTCTAAAATGTGTGGCATCATGATAATCTTTTTCACTTTCTCTTCAGGGAAGACTTCTTCGCCGGCCAATTACTTGAACCGCAAGCTTTGTGTTATAATGAGCCGCGAGGACTGTCAAGACTGCAGCAGAGCAGGGAAGAAAAGGTGGAGGGAGAGAGAGAAGAAGAAGAAGAGAGGAGGGTAGACATAATGTGCAGCATTAACTGCTGTATCGACACAGAAGTCATTCAACGTGACCAATATAGAGAAGCCGCTCATCTGGAGCCAAAACTTATTTTTTTTTAATGCAAGTTGTTGGATAAACTACACAGTTATAAGTTTGAATCCCAGTGAGACAAACGGGTTGTTTGATAATTCACAGTTTAGTTAAAACTGCCAGACAAACACATGGAAACACATTGATTCAATTTAGTTCATAAGTTAGTTAATAGTTAACAAGTTAATTAAAAATGATCTTTATAGATTCTGTTAATTTATAAATATTTTTTTTTATTTAGTTGTTTTTATTTATAATGTCTAAACCTTTTAGTGGTTTTTGATCACATCTTTAACTTTATATTGAACGGGTTGATTGTAATTAATTGTACCGTATTTTCCGCACTATAAGGCGCACTTAAAAGCCTTTAATTTTCTCAAAAAACAACAGTGCGCCACATAATCCGGAGCTCCATATATATGAACATTACCTGGTGGGTGACTTGTCATCACGGGGTGGGATTAATGACACATGTAACATCATGGCGGACGGCTGTGGAGTAAGATTACTGCCACCGTTTTGAGCGAGTGTGTCTTGGTTGTTGTACACTCAAAATCACTCTGCTACGCGCTCTAGCTGTCATACACGCGCCCAACTTCATTACTCACAACACTAGTCTCGCGCAGCGGCTTGAAGCCTTTTAAACATCGTTTGAACATCGTTACCATGGGAGTGAACAGAACGCTTAATAAACTTTGCCTTTATCTGATCGTTTTGTTGACATTCAATTTAGCACAGCTTTATCTAGTCGATGCATAACACAACCAGCCAAACGTTTGACTGTATCTTTTATTCTATGCGCCTTATAATCCGGTGCGTCCTATTTATCAAAACAGTTCTAAAATAGGCCATTCATTGAAGGTGCGCCTTATAATCTGGTGCGCCTAATAGTGCTGTAAATACGATAATTATAATTGTATTTATTTATTTATGCATTTATTTATTGTTCATCTTTATTTTACTATTAATTGGCATTTGTTTGGCATATTTATCTATTTAATAAATATTATTATGTATTGTGTGTTTATTTTATTATTAATTTATATTAATGTTGTATATTTATCTTAATATTATTATTCATTTTTGGATTTCTATCGTTCATTGTGTTTGTATTGAACAGCACTGTCAACAATGTACTTTTACAAGAGATTCTACTATAACTGATTAAATGTATAAATACTTAATTAAGAAATCTCATAATTCTCACTTAATATTTTATGACTTTATTCAGTTTAATTCATCATACTATCATCATTTTTTTTTTTATGTAGTATGTTGAATCATTACAAAGCATCCTTATAAAATAAATGAGACATCAAATATTAGTTGGTAATATAATGTTTTGCTTGATAAAATGAGTGAATTGAATTAGATTTAAAACAAAAAAATGAAACAATAATGAGGTGTTTAAATAAGCATCAAAGTGAGTGTATTTTTTTGATGATAAATCTTGATATAAGCTTTTGCTCCATTTAGTTTTATAATATTTTTAAAGAAAAAAAGCCACTGGAAGGTTATCCAGGTCCGCTAAGTTTCTACCTGGTGAGTCACCTCAGGTAAAATTTAAAAACACAATTTATATTTCCACCGTTTCTCTTATTCGCTCAGATCTGAAGGTTCCTGCTCTTAATAACAGGATGAAATCCAGACGGGTACCATGACTCAACTTCAAACATGGTTTACGATTATAAAAAAAAAGTGTCATGCTTTTCTCTTATGATCAGAACGAAGCTTCGCTTTTCATGTATATTATTTCTTCTTTAACACAGAACATCTGCCCCAGTTTTGCTGCTTTCATTAAGGCTTCAATATCTATTCTGGTAATATAGGCCACAAGATCCTTTTGATGAGGTTGAAAAGTGCAGCACTGGACAGTAATAATTAAAACCAGGCATTATATAATGCAACATATATCCAAAATCCTTATGTTTGAATCCGTACAACCTTCTGATGACAGCGTGACTTACTTCCCTTGTTCCCTTGTATTCTTTCCTTTCTTGTTTTAACCCAAAAAAAGGTTTTGTACATTTAAAGTGGTATTCTAAATAAGGTATTGGCTGAATAAATTATATTTTAATTGATCCTTGGGGGACAACTCATTCCAATATTGGGTTTAATATATGAAAATGGTTTGATTACAGTTGAAAATTGTTTGATCATATTTGGAAATTGTTGGATTACAGTCGAAAATTGTTGGATTACAGTTGAAAATTGTTTGATTATAGTTGAAAATTCTTTCTTATATTTGGAAATTGTTGGATTACAGTTGAAAATTGTTGGATTACAGTTGAAAATTCTTTCTTATATTTGGAAATTGTTGGATTACAGTTGAAAATTGTTTGATTATAGTTGGAAATGATTGAATTACATTTGAAAATTGTTGGATTACAGTTAAAAATTGTTGGATTACAGTTGAAAATTCTTTCTTATATTTGGAAATTGTTGGATTACAGTTGAAAATTCTTTGATTATAGTTGGAAATGATTGAATTACAGTTGAAAATTGTTGGATTACAGTTGAAAATTGTTGGATTACAGTTGAAAATTCTTTCTTATATTTGGAAATTGTTGGATTACAGTTGAAAATTCTTTGATTATAGTTGGAAATGATTTAATTACAGTTTAAAATAGTTCGATTACATTTGAAAATTGTTTGATTATAGTTGAAAATTCTTTCTTATATTTGGAAATTGTTGGATTACAGTTGAAAATTGTTGGATTACAGTTGAAAATTCTCTCTTATATTTGGAAATTGTTGGATTACAGTTGAAAATTGTTGGATTACAGTTGAAAATTGTTTGATTATAGTTGGAAATTATTGAATTACATTTGAAAACTGTTGGATTACAGTTAAAAATTGTTGGATTACAGTTGAAAATTCTTTCTTATATTTGGAAATTGTTGGATTACAGTTGAAAATTCTTTGATTATAGTTGGAAATGATTGAATTACAGTTGAAAATTGTTGGATTACAGTTGAAAATTGTTGGATTACAGTTGAAAATTCTTTCTTATATTTGGAAATTGTTGGATTACAGTTGAAAATTCTTTGATTATAGTTGGAAATGATTTAATTACAGTTTAAAATAGTTCGATTACATTTGAAAATTGTTTGATTATAGTTGAAAATTCTTTCTTATATTTGGAAATTGTTGGATTACAGTTGAAAATTGTTGGATTACAGTTGAAAATTGTTGGATTACAGTTGAAAATTGTTGGATTACAGTTGAAAATTGTTTGATTATAGTTGGAAATTATTGAATTACATTTGAAAACTGTTGGATTACAGTTAAAAATTGTTGGATTACAGTTGAAAATTCTTTCTTATATTTGGAAATTGTTGGATTACAGTTGAAAATTCTTTGATTATAGTTGGAAATGATTGAATTACAGTTGAAAATTGTTGGATTACAGTTGAAAATTGTTGGATTACAGTTGAAAATTCTTTCTTATATTTGGAAATTGTTGGATTACAGTTGAAAATTCTTTGATTATAGTTGGAAATTATTTAATTACAGTTGAAAATAGTTCGATTACATTTGAAAATTCTTTGATTACAGTTAAAAAATGTTTGATTACATTTGTAAATTGTTTGATTATAGTTGAATATTTGAATTACAGTTGAAAATAATAAATCAAGGGATGAATGTATACAGTACATTAATAAATGTATTATGCCTTAGAAATCATCATGGATTTAGCACGGGCGGGGTCCGAGCTTTTTTGATAAATGACGAGGGCCACATTTGATAAATGATCTTAAAACAGTTCAAAACCAAACTTGTTGTCATACTACAAATATTATTTTTCTGATCAATTGTGGGGCATTTTTCAACTCAGTGTGATTTATACTTTTCTACTGGCAGTCAAAAGACAATCAATCGTACTGAGAAGCTTGGAAGTTTCTTTTAATGTTCTTGTGGGTTTAAAGGTATTATTGTTGGAAAAGTAGTTTAAAATTGAACCATCTACAATATGTTTGTCAAAAAGAAAAGGTTGTGGCACATCTTCTCTTCCCTCTTCTGGGATGTGGGTGAGATTCTCAGCGTGTGCTCCTCGTATGTCACCGGGTCATGCATGAATAACTGACACATTCTAAGGCATCAGATGATTTTGGCACATGCAGCTGCTGCCGGGGCCAACTCTACCAAGAACATTTCGATAATGGCCGACTGACGCGCCGACAGTGTTTTTGCCAACACCTCCGATGTTTGATCGAATAAGGTCGACAGCTGCCACAGACTCAGGGCGAAGTAACGGATCTGTTTGGTCACAGATGAAGATTCACTTGCCCTTGAGTTCCCTGTGTGATTAGAGCCAGTGGAGCTGAGGGACCTTCAAGACATCGATCTTGTCTTCCCTCATGACAGTCTCATTATTTAAGAGGGTTTAAGCAGTGCTGCTTTATTTTCTGCTGCTTATTACCTTTCATGGTCATCCTTGCTACATAGAGAGATGTAATAGTTGACAGTCCATCATAGGACAGATATTCAAATGACTCCCAACACTCTAGTTCATAATCAAAAGTCACCTGTGATGCTTGATACAGCACATGTACACACAACACTTGATACAGTTGAAAACTGTTGGATTACAGTTGAAAACTGTTGGATAACAGTTGAAAACTGTTGGATTACAGTTGAAAACTGTTGGATTACAGTTGAAAGTCTTTGATTATAGTTGAAAATCTTTGATTAAAGTTGAAAATTCTTTGATAACAGTTGAGAATTGTTGGATTACAGATAAATAAAAATGGAATATATTTGAAAACTGTTTGGTTACACATCATCATTATCTATAAATATTGGGACATTGACACACATCTCTGCTTGTTGGATCTATACATCGCTCAATGGATTTGAAATAAAATAAACAAGATCCAAATCAAAATGTCACTCTTGGAATCAACTCCAGACATTATACCTGCTAATTGATTTTGTTTGATTACAGTTGAGAATTGTTTGATCATATTTGAAAATTGTTTGATTACAATTGAGAATTGTTGGTTTACAGTTGAAAATTGTTTTATTACAGTTGAAAATTGTTTGATTATAGTTGAAAATTGTTTGATTACAGTTGAAAATTGTTTGATTACAGTTGAAAATTGTTTTGTTACAGTTGAAAATTGTTTAATTACAATTGAAAATTGTTTGATTATAGTTGAAAATTGTTTGATTATAGTTGAAAATTGTTTGATTACAGTTGAAAATTGTTTGATTATAGTTGAAAATTGTTTGATTATAGTTGAAAATTGTTTTATTACAGTTGAAAATTGTTTGATTATAGTTGAAAATTGTTTGATTACAGTTGAAAATTGTTTGATTACAGTTGAAAATTGTTTGATTATAGTTGAAAATTGTTTGATTACAATTGAAAATTGTTTGATTATAGTTGAAAATTGTTTGATTATAGTTGAAAATTGTTTGATTACAGTTGAAAATTGTTTGATTATAGTTGAAAATTGTTTGATTATAGTTGAAAATTGTTTTATTACAGTTGAAAATTGTTTGATTATAGTTGAAAATTGTTTGATTACAGTTGAAAATTGTTTGATTACAGTTGAAAATTGTTTGATTATAGTTGAAAATTGTTTGATTACAGTTGAAAATTGTTTTATTACAGTTGAAAATTGTTTGATTATAGTTGAAAATTGTTTGATTACAGTTGAAAATTGTTTGATTACAGTTGAAAATTGTTTTGTTACAGTTGAAAATTGTTTGATTACAATTGAAAATTGTTTGATTATAGTTGAAAATTGTTTGATTATAGTTGAAAATTGTTTGATTACAGTTGAAAATTGTTTTGTTACAGTTGAAAATTGTTTGATTACAGTTGAAAATTGTTTTGTTACAGTTGAAAATTGTTTGATTACAATTGAAAATTGTTTGATTATAGTTGAAAATTGTTTGATTACAGTTGAAAATTGTTGGATAACAGTTGAAAATTGTTGGATTACAGTTGAAAATTGTTTGATTACAATTGAAAATTGTTGGATTACAGTTGAAAATTGTTTGATTATAGTTGAAAATTGTTTGATTACAGTTGAAAATTGTTGGATAACAGTTGAAAATTGTTGGATTACAGTTGAAAATTGTTTGATTACAATTGAACATTGTTGGATTACAGTTGAAAATTGTTTGATTATAGTTGAAAATTGCTTTGTAACAGTTAAAAATTGTTTGATTATGGTTTAAAAGTGTTTGATTAAAGTTGAAAATTGTTTGATTGCAGTTAAAAATTGTTGGATTACAGCTGAAAATGGTTCGATTACAGTTGAAAATTGTTTGATTGCAATTGAAAATTGTTGGATTATAGTTGAAAATTCTTTGATTATAGTTGAAAATGGTTCGATTACAGTTGAAAAATGTTTGATTACAGTTGAAAATTGTTTGATTGCAATTGAAAATTGTTGGATTATAGTTGAAAATTCTTTGATTATAGTTGAAAATGGTTCGATTACAGTTGAAAATTGTTTGATAACAGTTGAATTGTTTTTTATTACAGTTGAAAATGGTTTGATTGCAGTTGAAAATTGTTGGAATATAGTTAAAAATCATAGTTCAGCCCCTTAAACTCCGTAAAAGACAGATGATATCACACATAATATCTATAGCATGGGTCCCAAACCTTTTTTGCACAAACGAAACTAAATGCATGAAAAATTAATCTTACCATAACACTGAATCAGCTAGAGTGGAATATTTTCCCCTCAATACACACACATACGGTGATGTCGAAGTTACCACCTCCTTCATAATGTTCTAAAGTTCTGACAGTTTCACCCGTAGCAAAGAAAAGCGCTCGCTGATAACGGTGATTGCCGCCAACAGACAGATTGATGCGAGGAAGGAGCGCTCCATCACAGATGACGAGAAAAGCTATTTATCTTCCTTCATTGATTCGTGTCTGCGGCGACTGTCACAACAAGCTGTGCTCACAGTTAAGTAAGCAGGAGGAGAAGAGATCTACAGATTGTCCTCAATCTGGAGTGTTTCTTTTGGTCCATCAACAAATTAGAGTTGAAGGAAAGTCTCCACTTTTTTCTTCAGAGTACCAAAAGATCTGATTTGAGACATTAGATCTCTGGAGATGGTTCTCTATGAGCACTCAGTGTTGAAGATAATGTAGCCGACATTATAGCTTCGCGGGAGGAAGACATTTTTTATATCTACCTCTAAAATAGACCCCAATGGCATCTCGAAGAGAAGTTATGAAGACGATACGACTAAATCTGGGACACTCCTCGGGCCAGCCATGATTGTTTCGGCCTCTGACAAATGTTCGTCAACGGGATGGTCACGACAGAGTCATCGTCCTTTTATCTGGATCGCAAAGGAATAAAACCTTTTAAATCAAAGTTCCATGACAGCCAAGCCGTCAACACGACTGACATCTTTCGCAAATATTTGTTGCTTTTGTATTTTTGCATTTTAAAGAAATTGCGCATGATTTGGTAAAGGACATGATTGGCTTAGGCTGGAAAAAGAATGTGAGAAAGTTAGACTGTTTCTACATACTTCTACTAGAGGTTACAGTTGAATAAAAAAGAAAGAATTCCCTTGTATGTATGTGCTAGACCAGGGGCCCCATGGGGGCCGCATTAAATACTGTGTCTGTTATAAGAAGCCAAAATGGAAGAATAAACAATGTAATATGGGCAACATTATACAAAATCATTATTTTATTATTCTTAATCATTTTTCTTTTACATATTTCCTATATTTTACCATTTAAAAAAACAGTTATTGTGCTATCAAATGCATTTTTACATTATTCTTGAAATTTTGTATTCATTTCATTTTAAAATATGATTTAATTTCACTGTGAAAAAGATAAAACTGATTCCCATAAAAAGCGGTTGAACCAGTAATACAATTTTTATTAAAAAACAATTCTAAATAGTCAGTTTTATATTTTTATTTTGACCTCATGCAGGTCCCATAGATAGGCCCTGCACATTGCCCAGGTCTGTGCTAGAGGGTTTTAAAATGAAGCTGTGAACTATTTCTCAGTAGCTCAGTAGATGGCGCCGCAGTTTAAAAAAACGTTATAAGATTTTATCAATGAATACAGATGGATGGATGGATGGATGGATGATACATACATAATAGTGTAAGTTATTGTAAACATTGTAAAATGACTGTTGTGCTGTTAATGGTATATATTGAGTTAGTATATTTTTATAAAGATAATGGTTCTTGTTGTGTCAGTTTCTCGTTTGATCTTTCTGGTATAGAAAGATAAAACGTCTCTGAACACTGCCTTTGAACTAGTTTTGTGGTCACATGACCCTCGTGGAGTCAAGTCGTCCAGGCAAGTTACTTAGTAACAATATTAGTTCGAGAATTCCCGTGCATGAGTCATGACTTTTTCATTAAACCGATCATTGTGAAAAAATGTAATAAAAATGAACTATATCTTCAAATGTTACATGATGCTGCTTTAATCTACAATTGAAGGATTCAATATGAATAATATATTGAAATATTGGACTAAAAAGCTACTCATTGATGTATAAATATAATGTTTAAAAGCGTTATTATTTATCATTGTAGAGTAAAAAATCTAATGTTGTCTTTCTTTGTTTGTTTCAGACGATGGGAAGCTTTCCTTCAACGAGTTCAACACTTACTTCGCAGACGGTATCTTGACCACGGAGGAGCTGCAGGAGCTGTTCTACTCCATCGATGGGCGACAGAATAAGTACGATTATTTAACTCAAATAAAAGTAAATCGTTCTTGCTTTTTCTTCCCTCAGTTCGACAGACTTTAATAGCATGAATTAAGCTTCACCTACGGGATCTAAATGTGTGTTGATGTTGTTTTCAACTCATCAGTAACACAAGAAGACCCTGGTCTCAGTAGGTATGCTTTTCTGTTTCGAGCCCTCCTAGGAAAGTGAATTCCTTCTCTCCCATGATAACGAACACAGAGGAATTGTGCAGCCTCTTGAAAACATGCAACTCTGAGATTGCAGCCCTGGGGATGCTTGCCTCGATTGTTACTCGGTGAACAAAATCACCGCTCCGGGTTGAAGAAGCGTGACTGGATACCGAAAGGGATTCATTGTGTGTTACAACAACAATGTGACGTGGCTATGTAATAACCCTTGAATCAAAAGCCCTTGATGGATTGTAAAAACAGCAAAAAAATGTGGCTATAAATTTTCCTAATAGTTAAGTTGTGGTGTTTTTGGTAGATGACTAGTTAGTCGTTTGTTGGAATAGTTATTTCATAATCTCTAACAAAAAATAGTGATGATATGAAGGGATTTTCTTTCTTCAAAATCCATTTGACTCCCGATATAAATCCAGCTCATGTTTGTTTTGTATTCTCGGGAGAACAATCTCTTTCCAGTAGCTGCATAAATCAAAGCCAATATAGGGTTTATACGTGTTAGCATTTTTTTTCCATTAAGTCGCAAATTCTCCTCTATTTCTCTGCGATAACTAGTTTGGGAGTTGTTTGCCAAGACAATCTTTGGCTCTGAGGCAGATGGTGGTTTTATTAAAGCCATAACCTGAACAACAAACGCAGGTTACTTTGTATTTTCCAAGTCACAAACAAAATGATGTACTGCAGTGATCGTGAGACAACGGTTATTGTCTCTGCGCTCACAGTTGTTGTCCTTACGATCAGACAGGAAATAAACAAAGAGCTTTGTTGGCAAACTCGTGCTCCGTTAGTTCCTAAATGGAGGAAGACATTAAGCAGCTCGGCTCATGGAGGGTTGGAGGTAGTTACATGTGTTGTAAAACATTATGAACAGCAGGCTGGCGTTTTCAGGAGCAGAACTGTGACCGAAACTATAACTGTGGGGTTTTGATCTCGGCTCGATTCATGTATGAAAGAAGAAAAAGAGGATTTTGCCTGGAGAGAAATACAACGATATTCTAATGGTGTTGAGGTATTAAACTCGCTTTTATCTGCCGTCTCGGTTTACAAGTTCTAATTAAACACTGTGATGTGTGCGTTTGTGCGTGTGTGTGTGACAGAGTTATACAATTTGACACAATCTCTCCGAGGCAATCTGCTTCTTTTTACACCTGGAAACTGTCAGAAACCCTTGATTTCAACTGTTGTTTCGTTATAGAACCGAAGCGGCTGTGAAATCAAAGAGTGGTTTGTTAATAATAACCAAGGCCAATACTCAAGTAGTTAGAAATTCAGTTTGTCTTCTGTTTGAAATTTTTTGAACCCATAAGGGAAACTTAATTAATTGACTACTATTTATTTCATACCTCAACAGTATTCTTCACACACATATGAAGTTTAAAAATGATAGGATTTAATTTATAATTTCTCAACAAGTCTAAAATGAATTGGGATATTTTGTGGGATATTAGTCTACATCCTCTAGATCTATGGCAGACACTGATTATGGATGAATGGATTGATTTACAGAATCATAAACCTGTCATCTTTGACATTGACATAAGAGTCATAGCTCAAATATTAAGTTGTAATTATCAATTCTTTAAACCTTTGAATTTGTTGAAAATCTAAATTTGTTTAAAAAATCAATGGATATATAAAAATATGACTGAACTAATAAATAATCTAAAAAGGATTAGCAAACGTAGATTTTAAACAGTATAGAGTACGACCGTGAGAATAAAGGATTACAAGGAAGACGCAGCTGATTCAATGCTCTTAATTTGAAAGCAGAGCTTTTTATTTCCTCCTATTGGATGGCGGGGAATTTAACGTAAAGTAAAGCATGAACTCTCCAGATTTAAGCTTGGCTCAAGAGTGAAGATTCCAGAGTGACGGTGTTAGACAAGTGATGCTGTAATGACACATAGACCAACCTTTTGTTGCTTCTGATTGGATATTATTGCGTCAGACCTTCCGTGATTGGCTAATTTTACGCAAATCGGAACAATGTTTATTATGGTGAAAATATAAATATTGAGTATTAAATGGGCGTATGCAAATGCTGTTTGACTATTAGGGTTTGATTCAATGTAGGAAAAATTCTAGTTTTTTGTAATGGAAAGGAAATCTTGGAGATTACTTTTTAATAGCGTGTTTCGTCAATCAAGTATGTGAGTGAAGTAATTCAATATAAAGAAAAACACTCATGACATGTGATAACAAACTTGTGGTTATCTGTTGAAATGTTGTCGTCCATCGCAGGTTTTGCTTTTTCTTAGCCAACGCTGAAGAAGTGCAGTGGTTTTTAACTGTATTTCATCCACAAAATGGCCATAGTGGACACACTGAAATGCTTACTTAAGAGGTTTCGTGAAGAGACTCTTCTTTTAAGTCCGTTAATCAAAGAAAGTAAAATTAAATGGAATGGATGGATGAACAGGTTTATTTAAGTCAAACTACTTTTCAAAATAACTGTGTTCATTGTTATGTGTGGACAGTCATTATCACTCCATCAACTTATTTACATAACGGTATCACCTGCTGTAATGGGATGATGACAATTCTATCAGTTTTATGTGGTTAAATGATTGTATGACTTTGACCTGATTTTTTTTGTTCCACCTGCAGCAATCTGGACACTGACAAACTCTCAGGTTGGTCAACACCTAATTTGTCTTCTATGCAACTTCTACAAACTGTTTTAAAGCAAATGGTCTGTATTCTTGATTAAACATTATACATCCTTTTCCAAAAATGTAAGGAAAACAATGCCCCATGACCTCAAATGTATGTTTAGGTTTCTTTGTCAGTTATTAGACATACCTTATTTACATTACGGTATTTTATTTCATTTTAACTTTGCAAAGGGTCCACATTTTATACTGTGACTGTTAAAGGGTTGTTAAGCCAATAGAAATAGATGAAACCTAAAAAAGAGAAAAAAAAGTTTTAACAAAGGCAAATAAGCTACAATTGTTTTTTTTATTAAATCAAAAATGATAAAAGGCATTTTCTATATTTATTTCTTCAATTAACTTCCAAATTCCTTAAAAGAAAAACTAATTCTCGTAAAAAGGGCAAATAAAATGTAGGTAAAAAGTCCTAAAACAAACATGTAACAATGTAGTTGTTGATCGAATGTATGTCAATATTATCTATAAGAATAAACAAAAAATAAAATTGTAAACCGTCATGAATACAGTCACAAGATTATTATCCTAAATAATTGTTTTCTTTCCATCAGAATATTTTTCTCACCACCTGGGCGAGTACGTCAACGTCCTGTCGGCCCTGGAGAGTCTGAATGTGGCCATATTGAAAGCGATGGATAAGACCAAGGAGGTAATGTTTACGAGCCAATTTATTTTGATGTACATAAAAGTGTTTACATATCATGAGAAGATAACCATGATGACTGGACACATGCAAACCTCCATAACTGATGAAATAGCAAAAAAGGGCAGCATTTGTCACCGTCAGCCCTGAAGGTAAAATTTTTAATCTTGTGTTTTTGCTGATGTAGTCAGCTCCTTTTGAGCATGATTTATGTCCCTACCTTACAATAAAAACTCCAGAGACTTTAGTGCAAATTAAATTTCATCCATCAAGTAAACATAAGCAGAATATTGTTTTGTGATGTTCCCAGTCTGCAGCGGTCAGTTAAGATATCAAAGGAAAGACTCATTGATTCTACTTTTACACTCTATCGGCCAACATAGCATTAGACCATAGAGTCGGCTTTTATCAGTCAAGAACTGTCAATATTGGTCCTCTTGATACCCCTTGATAAGTCAGTAAAGAACCTTTAAGCTGCATAGAAACAGACCTCATACCAGTCGTATTGTCTCTGCCTCATCCTGCAGGATCGATTGAAGATTCCTTCTCTGGTTCACAGAGCTCTTAGTGGACTTTTATATTTACCTGTTGACCCTCTGGATTCTTCAGTGCACTTCACTTAATCATTCCCAATGAAATAACTTGAGCTTATGGAGGAGCTAAGCCTACATGGAAAATGTTTAGTGGGATGGTAAAGATACAGTAAGCCAAAATGCTATAATGTTTTTCCTAAAGTAGTTTTTTTTCGCCATTGTAGAAATGTAATGCTTCTTATTCAACCGTAGACACATGTTCTACAATATACACAATGTTAAAACTGATATCAATTATACCATTAAGACCAAAATCTATTTCTGTAACATTACAGTAAAACAGAAAACAGTTTAACTATCGATTAATATGGGTTAGTAAAGTTCAGGTAGATTGACCTCTTCTAATAACAAAAAAAGGAAATGAAGAAAATGTAATCACGTGGGAACTTGCCTGCTTGAGATCCTGGCTCAGGCTAGGGTTTGAACCATTAAAAGAAACCATGGCTTTGTAAAAGCCAAGTCAGCATCCTCAGTAACATTAGTAACTTCTCAACAGTTCGTACACAAAACTACAATTGTGTAAGATTCAAGTGTACATCACACACTGCCAATTGCAATTCTCATTTAACAGTTTCATTTGTATTGCATTTTCTCACAACTGTATCCTTCAAAGCAATTGTACATGATTTCTAACAGTTTTACGGTCACCTGACCTGACAACAAATAGTTTTCATGTTTTAAATGTAACACGTTTTTTTGAAAAGGAGCATTAAGAAAAATAGTATTATTTCTTTCTAATGATGCCGTCTTAAACTATGATTATTTATATGATCATTAAATATTTAATTTGTTCATCGATTGATGTTATATATATTTTTTAAATTCATGATCCTTTGGTTAATTAATTAATACGTAACTATTTTACATTAGACTGCAATGTTTGTATATGTAGCATTAGAGGGTTAGCAAAATAAGCGTCAATCTCATGGTAAAGATGGAGTTAAAGACGTCAACCCACTAGTGGTGCCACCAAAAAGCATCACAGTGACCTGAACATTGCTTTTCTGGGACAAGTTGTGCAATTTTAACACAAGATGCAGCTTGAGAACAGAACAATGGAGCTTCTCTCTGCACGGTCCGATCTTGAAAGAATGTAATTAGACCCGAGACAGAAACGGCAGAGCTAGTTAAGGGAAAGCTAGAGAGACCCGGAATGAGAGGGGAGGTCTTCAGAATAATTATGCTGCCGGTGCTAATCAGATCAAACCAGTCTTCCTGTTCATGTCCACTGAGGCAATTACTGGTTAGCCTGTCACGCTGTTCTCTGGACTCCCTCGACACACTTTCAGTTGCTCGTCGTCGTAGATTCATTATCCTCATGTCTGAGCGACGCTCCTCTGAGAACGTCTAATCAATTTTTGTTTGGGACCATTTATCCCAATTTTGAAAGTTAAACGTTCAACTCCGAATCCATTCATCAGCGACATTAGCCTCGGAAGATTGTTATTGTAACGGGTCCTTGTTCGTGGCATTTGTTTCAGGAGTACCAGGGCTCCAGTGTGCTGGGACAGTTCGTCACCAGGTTTATGTTGAGAGAGACTTCCAGCCAGCTGTCGTCCCTGCAGAGGTCACTTCAGTGTGCCATGGAGGCGGTGGAGGAGCAGAGCAGCCCTGCGCCGTAAGTTTCAGCAGCTCTCTCTTTAGGGATGAGACGAGTAGGATAACCGAACGGAAAAGTCACAAAGATTTCAATGGATCTTTATGTTTCACTGTCATTCTCCCTGACGTGTGTCTAAAAGACATTCAACATGTATTTAAAAATAGTCATGAAATTGATCTGCAGCACTAGTTCTTTAACACTTTAAGTTTTGATTTTATAAGAAACAGATTTTAAGTGGAGACATTTACATATGCAATTTATTAATAGCGACAAAGACATTTTGGCATTTCGACATTTTGACTGCATATCCGTTGCCAAAGAACTCAATAAGGATCTCCTGAATTTCCTTTTTACCTCACCTCAAGAAAAGCTAAGCTACTTTTTCAGAAAATATTGGATCTGAAATACTTGAATACATGTATTTGGTATTATGAGTTCAGATATTATAGTGTTTACAGATGAAATAGACACAATTGACACAGTGAGAAAAACATTGAACAAGATGGTAGTGGAAAACCTGGATTATCGTTCTATATCAAAAGATAGCTCCATATCAAAAAACACTTTTCTTCCGAGGACAGCAGTGGTTTACATGCTGGTCAATAACTACTTTTATCTGAAGTTGTTGACAGCGTGTAGACATTCTGAAGCAGCGCCGGTGTGATTCAATTTATGTAGCCTGGTGAGATCTATTGTTGGCTTACCAGGTGGCAGCATATGTCCCCCAGTGTCGTTCTTCAGGCTCACTTAACCCCCCTCTTTTGGGAAGTCTTAAAAAAAAATACCTACCTCCCTTCTGTTTGGAGTTGTGTTCTCTCTCCCTGAATAAGAAAAAAATAGGTCTTTCAATCATTCATTTATACCCATACCCTTATTGGTCACCGGGGGCTGGAGCCCACCCTGGGCGGGAGGCGGACGGATGCCCTGTCACGGCATACACAAATTGGCCAATTGATCACTATGATTTGTGCATATGTGTGCAAGTGGTTGTCTGTGTCAATGAACATGCCCAGAGTGTCCAAGTCTTTTGCCCTATGGAGCTTCAACAGGTTCCCTATGATGCTACACACTTGGGTTCGGAGACAGAAAATTAATGAATTAATAGATAAAGTAAGTAAATAAGTAAGTAATAGTTATTTGTAAAGCACATTTCTAGACACCTTGTTTAGCCCCTTACAGTATAATGAATTGACCATAGAGATCTTTTTATTGGAAAATGACTTGCAACTTACTTGATCTTTTGATTGTTCAAACGCTTTGTACAAATAACTGTTACTTACTTACTTACCTTTCAAACAAGTATTTCTTTGGCATGGTGATGTAGTGTATTGAGTATTGGTTTGGTTGTTAATCCGGATGTGATGAGGGATAACAGGAAGAGAGATGAAGCACTGAGAAAAAAGTAAATAAACAAGAATTCATTGCATGTTGTTTGTCCATTTATGTCCAACAGTGTTCCAGACTGAACAGGAACACTTCGGCGATCTGTTGCTTACCCTGTTTTTGTCTCATATACTTTTCATATTTTTACACTATTCATTTATATTTTAATCATTCTAATGGTTGCCATTCTAGAAGATGTTCTCCAAATACAACTGGAAAACTTTAGCCAAGATAGAAGAATCAAAGTTGAAAAAGTACAGATAGAGATTAGAAGTGAGAAGGGACGGCTCCTGTGGAGAAGTTTGAGGACAAAGGTCAGAAGACCAGATGGTTGCAACACAAGGAGCAGTAACGGATAAATAATTTCACAAATAGAAGCACCAGGTAGAAAGATGGATAAGGACACAAGGAGGATACGTTTAGACGTAGGAATTATTCTGACAAAATAGCTTTTTTTGATCCTCCTATCAAAAACGACATTGATCCATTTAATTCTTTGCACTTGATGGAGTCTACTGACTCCTTTAAGAAACATCTTAAGACGTTTTTATTTGTTCAGGCTTTTCCTTGATTTTCTGGAACTCCTGTTGTGTTATCAGTTTTATCTTGACCTTTAAAGTAAATACTTTATTGAATATTGTTTTGATTGTTTAAGCGCTTTTTGACCCTGGTCTGGAAAAGCGCTATACAAATAAAAATGACATACTTACTTACTTACTTACTTACAATCATAATTAAAGTAGTGTGAAGCAATGGAAAATATAAAGGCTATTAAGACAAAGATGTGACTGAAGGTGATCAAGGGAACATCACGAAACAGTGAAGTTACAAAGAGAAAGTCATGGAATTCAGCAAGAACGACACATGTTAATAAACAGAGAAGCTTTCTAGTAAACAACAAAGAGCTGCTCAGTGGTCGCCATAGTAACAGCTGAAAGTAAAAAGACATTTATTAGTTTAATAAGGATATCTTCTCCATCTCTGAAGTCTGTCTTTACTATGTATTTTCTCCCTCTGTCAACAAAGCTTGTGCAGATCAAGCGTCAGCTTCACTAATTGGCTGTTTTGTATTTTCTTCTCCAACATCTTCATCAGACGGGTGAAGAGATAAGAAAATAATAAGAATAAGAAGACAATAAGAAATGAAATAATAGATGCTTCCAGTTGTGGCTCAATGTTTTTGCTTCATTACACCTTGTGGTGTTTACTTTTGGGATTAACACTTGGCCGCCTGCGTTTTTTTATCTAAGCAGAAATGGGCAATTTACCACCGAGAATTTGTTCCACTGCATCACGACAGAATCTACTCATTATATAACGGATGGATTCCTTTTTTTGTATGATGGCACAATTTGGTTGGAGGTTTTCCAGCCCGTCTCAACAGTTCTCTGCTGTCACCCCATCTGAGTGCCGCGAGGGTATTATTGGAAATAACAGAGCGATTATAGCAAAAGGTGAAATATTAACAGGCAGGGAGGGCTACAGAGCAAGTGAGTCATAGAGCCAGTGGCGACCCGAAGAACCGTTATTTTATTTCCATGGAAGTGTTTCAGGGTCAAAGTGGTCCAGTTTTTTTTTTAAACCTCTTTCTTGTGGATCTCTGGCAGGTTCGGTGGCCTTTGTGCTCCTGTACATCTGCGACGAGACAGCCGCACAGCAGTGTGCATCTTCTGCACTGTCACAAACACACAAACAGAGCTTTTAAGACGCACACTCCCACATGGCTGCAGTGAAAATTGTAAATTACTTTTTTATACAGTGAACCAGGGGAAAACTCTTAAAGTAAGTAAGTAAGTAAGGGCTATTTATAAAGCGCCTTTCTAGACCAGGGTCACAAACCGCTTAAACAATCAAAAACAATTCACAGTTTAAAATACCTAAAGATAAAAGATAAAAAAAACTCTAAAAGGCAAAGATAACATAATACAAACACAGGAGTCCCAGAAAATCAGGGGAAAGCCTGCCCAAATAAAAAGCTTAAGATGTTTCATGAAGGAGTCAGTAGATCATCAAACACAGAAGGAGAAGAAGATTGTTCCAAAGCTTAGGAGCAACAGCCTGGAAGGATTTCTCTCCTCTGGTCTGGTAGTTTGTTCAGGAACCATCAGTAGATTCTGATCCACAGACCTCAGAGCCCGAGCTGGGGTGTAAGGCTGGATCAGATCACTGATGTAAGAAGGAGCCTGACCATGAATAGCTCTGAAAGAAACTGCCAGCCAATGATAAGTTTTAAGGATCAGAAAAATGTGAGTTCTTCTACTAGAGCTGGTCAGAATTCTCGCTGCACAGTTTTGTATTAACTGCAGGCGAGACAACTCCTTCTTGTTTAGACACAAAAAAAATAATTTTATCAGAGTCTTTGTCCTAGTTTTACATGACTTAAATGCCAAAAGTTATTCAAACTTTTCAAAAACAGTCCATTTGTCCTCTGTACGTGAGTGACACGGTAATTGCTTGTTTTGCTGATTCCGTGTCCAGATGAAAGAGGGTTTTTTCTCTATTCCGAAGCTTTTAAGAGTGAAGGTCGGTCAAGCGAGAGGAAATGTTTTACATTTCAAGGATCCTGATGTGAATGTTAGCACGTGTCAAGATTCCTGCCGCCGCCCCCGCCCCCCCCCCCCCCGAGTACTCTGAATTAATTCTGTTCACTGATCAGTATTCAAAGAGGAAGTTAGCGGATGTGGTGGAATCCTAATGGAAGCGCCGCATTTGTTTGTTCAGAAGATTTCTGTCTTCTAAATGTAAATGTAAAAACAAGTTTGGCATTTTGATTAAGGAGAGTTGTTCTTTGAGTCTTTCATTCAGTCTTTTGTTTTCTTTTGTCATACCTGCCTTTTCCAAAGGTTCTTTTTGCACCTTTTATGATGTTCTTATTAAAGGGCAAGTAATGTGAAAACCAGACTCTCCTGACTTGTTTCAAATAAACATAGATAGAAAAACAACAACCTACATAGACTTGCATGAGGCCAACAACAGAACTTTTCGGTCAATTTAATTATCAATAACGAGTAGAGAAAATGTAGAGACATCAAAAACTGTCTTGAACATTATTTTGAGTGGATAAAGTACTTTTTTTTTATCAGCGTTTCATATAAAATGACATTTTTGGTGGCTAAACCTTTTCAATATCATCAAGATCTTTGTGTATCATAACACGTGAACGGTTGACAAAAAATAATTAGTTGGAGACACAACTTCAGTCACGTTTTTATTACTGAACATCAAAATACTGTATGCATCATTATACATAAAACGACTGGCTACATTCTCATTATTATAGATATTAATTTTGCATGTTAGTTTATATAAGAATCTCGTTACAGATGCAGCGAGTCCTACTGAAGTCCTCATGCAGCGTCATATATAAATGTCTTTATCTCGATGTGCATTATTCATGAGCCCATGTACTTTCTCAAGACATAGATTCTTGCGTTCTCATCTTCCATCTCCTCCTCTTATATTCCCTCTGTGACACCCTCGCTCTGCTGGTTCTGCAATATCTGTGTTTCTCCTCTGACAGTTGCTGTCTCCCCCTCCCTTGTTTGTCTCCCTGGCTGTCATGGCAGGAGGGAAGTGAAAGCTCCGGTGATGACAGCGGGACAGAGGAACGGCAGACGCTGCGGTCGCAAGAGTCACAACAACCTGTGCATGTCCCCCTCTGACCCGGACATTCCCACCGCGAGTAAGACACACGGCATTGCAGGGGAAAAAAATGGGAAACGATCATCCTCGTTTCTGGGCGTCATATGCCTCAATAACCCTGAATACTTAATACTCGTGTCAAAAAGTGTGTTGTACATTTAGACACTTCTTGACTGAGCTACAACATTCAAAGACGACAAACTTCACATTTTCTTCTCAGTTGAGCTGTAAAAGTTTAAAGTTAAAACATTTAAAAAAAAGACACTCAGTTTTATTTCATTGAATAATGCAATTTATCATCCAAAAATATTCCGATGTATGTAAATATTGAAACATGTAATCATTGAAATGTTTTTTTTCTACCTTTTAAATGTATGGTTGATATTTTCAGTACTTAATAATGATTATTTTATGACAATAAGTTGACGATATTATCGAAGGAGATTACAACAAAATGTTTCCCGTTCAAACGAACACTGATGGGAGTAGGCTGTGACGCAGCACACCAGCTATAATTGTCTTACTCCTGGACTCAATCTTATCCAGATCTGGAATTGAACTTGTGGCGGCTGGCCCATAGGGGGCGCTGATAGCTGACAGTCCTATGTCTCTGCCAAACATCATGATTTTAATACTTAATAGTAAACATTCACACTAATTTGTCAGGTTGGTTAGCTCATTTGGTTGCGGGATACACATTTTTGGAAGTTTGAGGACGTGAAATTTTGCCGGTACGAGTCCTTCTCCCAACATTTTAATTAGTTCAACATTCAACTCGTTGTTTTTATTTATTACTGAGTTAGTTTATTAGTTAAGTCATCCTAGTTTTTAAAATATATATTTTCATTTATTTTTTCTTTGCAGTATATTTGTGTGTGTTTGTGATCATTTGGTAGAAAGTATCTCTATTGTTCTGGTGCAGTCGACAGGTTGGTTTTTAGTTTTTTAATAATTTAGTTATGATGTATATGAGAGTATAATTCAAATATGTTTTCATTTGGAATGAAACAAGGAGCATAATAAACATTATTATCCACCATTAACTTAAAGTGATTGGATTAAAGGCTCTACAAATAACCTTTTCTTGCTTACTATTAATCTGTTAATTTGTTAAATGTAGTATATAGGATAGGAGGGAAAAGTTACGCCCCACCTAAAATATTTTTCACTAGCCGCCACTGGATTGAACCTGCAACTTCTTAAGCCACAAGCCAGCCACTCTACCGCCTGAGCTACGTAACATCCTTTATCATATTTTCCATCTTATAATAACTAGAAGTCAAAATAGAAACCCACAGAGTCATCCTCTTGTTAGAAAGATTACAGGAAGAAAAATTATGTACAGTATATAATAGAACCATCATATGTCTTCAGGAGCACCTTAATTATTATTATTTAATATTAAAGTAAATTCCTGGATGTCAGTGGAAAATTAAAAATGATCTAAAGTGCCTTTTAAAACCCGACGGTTCTGACAGGTTCAATCCCATTGAGTGTAATTTAGCTATCAGCACAAAGGGCTGAACCTTAGATTGCTGGTGATTTTTAAGATTTAGTAAGTGATTGAAATGGTATTTAATGGTTGGATAATTGGAGAGCAACACTCTTAGCTGTGCACATATCTTCCCCTGTACTGTAGGTGAGTGGTTTGTGTCAATAAAACATTGTTGTAAAGAGCTAGTTTTAAAACAAGAGTGAAGAAATCCAAGTAACACAAACCTATGTTGAAAATGTGTAATTTCTGAGTTCTAAATTACCCTCAGGTTTGCTAGCTTTGATAGCATATGGTAAGCATGTTAAAATTCAATTTAGTTTCTCTTAAAGACTAAAAATATCTTCATAACTAGCTTTGTTTAGTGATCGAACAGGTTTGCACATGTTTTAAAGAACACAAACCCTACGTCTTCATCATATGGTCTCTGAGTTGTGATTGAGATCTACTGTAGTACTTCACATTTAATATAAAATACCTTCAATAGTACATCAAAAGATCTGTCATTTTTTATTATTCATGCAATTCAGACTACTTACTAGTTGTTTGATGATCTCCAGATGAGAGTGTGGACGATGAAGAAAACTGGTGTTCTCAAATCAACCGGCTGCAACAACTGTTGGACAAACTTGAGTGTCAGGTGAGAGAACTTTCCTTATAGTTCTGTACACAATGTTTAATCCTCGTGTCAGCTCAGGGTCAAGGTGACCCGAAGGCCCCGAAACAAACGCGTTTGTGGTATCCCTTGTGTTGCCTGAGATATCACAAGGGTTAAGATAATCGTGTACTGTCCTACTCCCTGCACTTTGGCTAACTAGTTAGCAAAGTAGCTTTGATAGACTCAGTAGAAAATATTTGTTGTTGTTTTTTTAATCTTTTTGATTTGACCCCAAATTATGTAGATCAGGAATATTCTTTATAACATTCTGTATTACCTTACCTTACCTTATTTACATAGAATAAAAGCTATAAGAGCCCACTAGATGGCACTATATCCTGTAATCTATTCCTTTGAACAGCTTAAAACCTCACGCTATATTTAAAATGAGGGCGCCACCTACTGACCTCTACAAAAGGCACACTGCTTAATGAGGCCTCATTAAACAACTGATGAGGTATCATGATACAGTGTCTTCATTTTGAGAGGCCACTAGATGGCACTCTCTGATTTATAATATTTGGCTGTAATCTAATAAATCAATAAAACCTGACATCATTTTCAGACAGTTTTCTCTAGTGGCCTTTTAAAAATAAAGTCAGATGGATCATGATACCTCGTCAGCTGTTTCATGAAGCTTCATGTAGATGTTGTGTGTTGCAGTGTCTCGCCTCAAGAAGAGACATAAGATTTATCCAACAGAAGAAATACTAAATATAAAAGAATGAAGCCTGGAGGGATTGTTTGATGGCTCAGCTGTCAGAGGAGAGCGTATTGGATCGATGTTTACTTGAAAGAACTGCAGATACTGCAGAAATTGTTGATATTCAGAGAGACAAAGCTTAGATATTGATTTAGAAAATCGAAAACGAAAACTGCAGGTTTTCTCTTACCTACCTTGTCACCATATTGGTCTGCAACATCAACAGTCAGTGACGGACTGACAAAACATCTATGTTGTTTTAGAGATTGCCTTTGCTCGAGAAATTTTCATTGTTTATAATAAAAAAAAAAATTAAGGTTAACTGAAAGTTTGAAGGTTGCTTATATGAAAAGTCAAGTTGATTTATTATGATCCATTATTCATTTAAGGCTCTACAGCACATGTGTCAAACTCAAGGCCTGAGGGCTGGTTTAAAGTAGATTAATGTTCATGTAGTTCACCTATAAATATGCAAGTGTTTGAGATACAATAAGAACAAGATATTATCAATGTCAATAATTATACAGAGACTCCTAGGGTAAAACTAACATTCAATATGTAGGAAAAATGCAAAGAAAATTAAGATAGATTTAGCCTCCAGGAATGAAAAGACAATATCGCAATTAAATGTATACTTGATGTTGGTAAATATACATTTTGTTCACAAGTTTAGGATTACCTAAATACGGAGTGGAGGATAATAATTCACTGAAGTGATATTTACACAAGAGACAGTTAAATGATGTTTTTTTTAAATATTAAAAGTGCAACAAAACATCCTAAAGATGGTGTTAATTCCTTGGAATCTTTTCTGAAATATATACACAGTCCACAGTATTCCTGTTTCTCCAAACAACACACACTGGTATATTCCAGACAGTATCAGCCAGACCACTAGTGTGCGTGGAAACGAGCTGACGCCGGTCTGCAGGAAAACCAGCATTTAAATACGGCTGGGCTGATTGTTTGATAGCCGACCGAAAATGATTGAAATTCTACAAAAAAACGTGAAGGAGTTGCTTAAATGTCCAGAAATGCAACAATACTTTGAAAGAACAACGTTCAGCAGCGAACAAAACACTCTCATTGCCACAGTCGCCCCAATATATCCAAGATAGAGCCATATATCCATTTTTCCTTTTAGAAGAACTCACATAAATTTGTAAACCTTTCCTTTCATAGTGCATAAGCACGATCGAAAATCTGGAGTCATCAGGGACAGACTTACTGTGGTCCCTTTTGCTGCAAGTGCTAATTCTGTGTGCAGGGTTCCAGTCCTGCTCCGACCCTTTTTCTTTTCCAATCAATATTCTTTATTTCACCTGTTTCTTCATGACTAGGTTTGCTCAGAGCTCGGGGGCCTGGAAGGCAATTTCAATTCATAACCTTCTTGCAATATCCATCCTCGCAGCGACACTGAAACATCACACATCCTTCTGAGGAAATCATTCCCTGTGCTCACAAATCCACCGGAATGGGTTTTCTGCCTCAAAAGGTCATGTTCTCATTCAACATCCCCCGTACAAACACAAGATTACATGAGTTAACCATCTCAACATTTTGCTTTCAATATTTCATTTCATGTTGATGTAAAACAATCATATGTTCAATCTCTTAAAGTTTCTACTTCAAGCTTTTGAGAGTTTCATTCTTTTCTGTATCTTTGATAGCAGTATTTTCTCAAGTCAGAAGATGAAATGTGGCAATTTAAGAGGATTCCAGGCATACTTGTGAGGGTCAAACATTTTGAGAAACCAAACAATTTCACTTTGTTTAAAAAAAAAAAATAAAGACGTCCAGTGGAGGTAGAAGAAGTTTTTGTCTTCTATTCTGTGTTTTTCATCTTTCTTTGCTAACCATGTGTTGTAATTAAAATTTGTAGAGATTTTTCTCCCGTTACATCCTCACCCAGCGAAATGTTTGTCCTGGCGTCTGTTTATTTATGTCCTTCTGCTTCAGAGTCCAAAGCTGGAGCCGCTGAAAGAAGACACACTGGCCAACACGTACAAGTCTGTAAGTCAATCTGAGCCCCTATTTTTCCTTCCACAGTCCATAAATTGCTGGTGCAAGTACTGTGAAGGGAGGTATTTGTCCTCATTTATCCTGCCTTTTTTCTCACCAGCTTTCACCCATTTACGTTCAATATCAAAAGTAAATGATATAAATGTGAGTTTTATCACTCCGCTGTTTTAATTGTTTGTTCGTTGAATGTTTTTACAGAATGTACTGCTGGTCCAAAAGCAAATGTTGGTGAAGGAAGAGGATGTGGAGGAGTTTAAGAAAGTTGTGAAGAGCTACAGCGAAGCCACCTCGGCCCACAGCGACAACCTGCAGTAAGAAAAGTTTAAACTATATGATGAAAGTGTGATCTAGGTCTAGTTATAAAGTGAACACGGCTGCAGGGGCTATGCTTATTTTTGACTTATAAGATAATTTTTTTCTAGGCCATATGTGATTCTTGAACAAAAAGGAATTGACAGGTTGTGGAAACTGGCTTAAAGCTGTAAACTTAAAGAATAGACATCTGATCCGGTTTGGTTCCAAGTCAAAAATTACTTTACTTGTACAAAGAGATTAATACAGAACCTTCTCATAGAATGTCCGATTTAACTCTGAAATAGGAACTGTTACCGCCGCATCTTTAAACTTCAACTCAAAAGACAAGAACAAAGTTTCCACCTGGAAAAACACAGACTACAATGAATAAATGAAGCAAACTAATGTTAGTGTTTTACCCTGATGGCTTATCTGAGTAAACCCGTTATCTGTCCTTTTAAGATATTCCATTCCAACTAAGACCAATTAGTTATTTAAATCCCAACCAATGATAACCATAATACTTACTTGATGAAACTCAAAACACTAGCTCAATAACTTTCCATCACAATCCAAAATAGCTTATTTTTTTGTGCAAAGATATAACATCTTAAAGAAATTATTAGTTATTCAATTGTGATTTCAAGAATAGAAGATGCTAGTGAGGTGTTACAGATGTATCATGATACAGTCTCTTCATTTTGTAAGGGCCACTCTCTGCTTTAAAATCTTCTCTAAACTGCTAATTCAATGAGACCTGGCTTTTTTTTTTAAACTTAGAATGCCATCATCAGAAGGCGCTCTTTGTAATAGTGGTAGAATGTATTCCACAACCAAAGACAAGTCCCATTAACATCTCATTTAATTATTATTTGCAAGATGTTTTAAATAAAAGCTCTATTAGTACTTAACAGACAGCAGGTTCATTTGATGGTTCGACTCTTGACACTTATACTCTTTTAACAACTATCTGGAAATCTTCTTACTTGCTAGTAACTGTAATTGTGGCAGTATAATTCCTAAATGCAATTTAAAAATCCTCCCCATTTTTCAAAATATAAATAATAAATAAATAATAAATAGTTACTTACAAAGAAGCAAAGGTTGGGCACCATTTCACATACAAAAATGAAGTAATGTTTGTCTTGTAAAATATAGAGTAGTACATTTATAACATTTTGAAACTATTTTTTTATATTTTCTATAATGATTGGTTTAATTTTTGAACAGTCAATCATGCAGTAGAACTATTATTTTACTAAAAGCTCATCCTATGTAACTTCTTCTGGACAACCTACCAAGACAGTCTGTGAGTGTCATGTGACCACCATCTTTACAGCAGTGGCTCAGAGACAGTGTTTTCATATGAAGTACTGAGAGCCTTTTTGAAGATAAAACAAACTCTCACAACAAGAGCCTCTATAAAATGAACATGCTGTATCTTGCAATTGCGTAACAGAGATTTTAGGACATTGCAGTTACACCTTGGACACTGCGGGGGAGCCAGAAACAATGTTTTTTACACAAGATACTAACAATGGATGAACAGAGTGATAGTTTCTAAGTTGAAGTGATGATTAAAAAAAGACGTGCATAGGAAGCACTCCAGGTAATATGAACAAAACTTAACTTTAAAAACAAACTGTTGACGTGATAGTCGTCACATTTATCCTTCGTGGGGAGCGATTAGCTGACCTGATTACAGTCTGATTGGAAGCAGGTGAGCTGGGAGGCAAGAGAACTTGAAAGTGAAACGGAATCACGGAAACAAACAAACCCACCATGTGTGGGCAAATTGATTGAATAAGAAATCTCATTCAGAATTTATTTGGACCTTGATGTGCTTCAATTCTGTATTAAAGTACAGATCATCATATAATTCAAGCATTTTAAACACTTCTGTAAAAAGGTTTATCTGTGAGCTCAACGAAAAGTGTGACAACCTGAAAATATTGATATTTTTCATCACAGAAAGGAAATGCAAGTCTCATTGAGCTGTGATTCATAGCCTGTTCAGAAACCCATTTCATCTGCAGAACATAACGAGAAAATAATGTTGCTTCCACCCCGGTAGTAGCTTTAAATCACAAGTTTGAAAAATCCTTAACCCCAAACTGCAAATGCTAATAGAACTCTAATGTCCATCTTCCTCTGTGCCCCCTTTTTCTCCTTCTAATGACAGCGTGTCACTTCAGAGGCTCCAGGGCAAGTCGTGTTACATCATTTATGAGTTCTGGCAGGACCGAATCTCCTGGATGAGGTCAGTAGTCCACTGTGTGTGTCTATACTTGCATGTGTGTGTGTGTGTGTGTGTGTGTGTGTGTGTGTGTGTGTGTGTGTGTGTGTGTGTGTGTGTGTGTGTGTGTGTGTGTGTGTGTGTGTGTGTGTGTGTGTGTGTGTGTGTGTGTGTGTGTGTGTGTGTGTGTGTGTGTGTGTGTGTGTGTGTGTGTGTGTGTGTGTGTGTGTGTGTGTGTGTGTGTGTGTGTGTGTGTGTGTGTGCACAAGAGCCAGACGGTTTGGCAGATTTCTCGTCGAGCAGATGGCATGAAATCTCTCATCATACACTCAAAACTGACTGCATTCATCCTAATATAAACATCCATAGGCAAGATAGAAAATATTTGACTCTTTCACACTACGACTTTTGTTAAACTAAAAGACAAAAAAATGACCTGTGGTCAAAAAAGGGGAGGGGCAAAGAAGAAAATTAAGTTGGACAATAATCAAAACAGTATTTGATGATGTTCGGTTACTTTTATAATTGAGAGTTTTAAATAATTAATTCAATATATTAATTACAGTATCTGAAGTTAACTTTGTCTTCTGTAATATTCAAAAGAATACAACAATATTTATGAACATCAATTGAAATATGTAACATAATTTAACATAACTGTTTTGTTTTTTTTAATCAATATATTGATGTTTAATTTTGCAATAAATGTGAACTTCTGTCTTAATATATTCATCACAAAATTGAAAAATAATATTGTTTGAAAAATCTATCTAGCGATTTTATTCTGAACAAATTTTTACAAATAACTATTTCTTACTTACGTTTTACTCAAATATTAATGCCATGAATCTGAAATAAGATATCAAAGCACTTAATATATTTTAAATTGTATTTCAATTTATGTTGAAAAATGCTCCTGGATGACAAATTAAAGAAGGAGAAAGAGAAAGTCTAAATGTTAAATTATTTATTTAAATATAAACTAGTTCTAAATAATAAAAGACAAGTAAAAAAAAACCTTTTAGTTAAATATTTCCACATGAGTCGGCTTTCCCTCTGACTTCACGATTACCACATACATACATTGAAAGGGCCACACTTAGCCCGGGTCTGCTATGAATGTACATTTTTCTTGTGACGTATAATTTCGCTCCACGTCAACTGTGTCTTATGTTTCACTCCTTTTGCCTTCATCTCCATAGTTACCAGCAGTCCATTGACAGTAAAGAGTTCCAGCGCGGCGTCATTGACTTGTTGGAGGATGCCGAGGTCGTCTCTACTATGTTGCTGCCAGGTTGGTAACATACAAGAACAAGAATATCTTAAGGCTCCTTTAAGTTGTTTGTATATTACAACCTGAACTCCACCTCTTGATTCCTGTCGCTCTACACATCCTGATGAAGTGATAATATAGTGTCAGCCTTTATTCTTTTAATACTAAACATCTATTTTCTGAAGTCAGAGGAAACAGGCGTCAATTACCGTCCGCTGCTTGTCATCACCTCTCGTTGGCAACATCCCCTCAAACCAATCGACACGACACCTCGCAACATTTGAGCTGCCGGTGGTGATTGACAGCTGAACCCATCAACGCACTGAAGATGACCCGAGACAATTATTAGTCACGACAACACGGTCCCGTTTGAAATTCATAGACGTATATGACAGAAAAAAAACATGTGGTCAAGTACATGAAAAGAAAATCAACCAATCAGTGCCCTTCGTTTCTATCGCTGGCGTCAATGGATAATTAACAGCTTTTTTTCACGTGGATGACTTGAAAGAACGTGTCTGATCCTTAACAGTGTTTGAGACACGAGGTGCCGTGCGAAGGTAATGCTGAAGCATTCATCACGGAATCATTTCCGACAGGACGACTTCTGAAGGCAGATGCATTAATGACCGTTCCTGCCTCTTCGTGTCTCCTGCAGATGGAGGGTTTGGATGCGTGGGTGGGTTGCCTGGCTACTGTAAACGACCACTTTGACACTTGTGATTAGACAGTTTGTCACGGACTGTTTTGGACATTAATTGAACGACTGAAAAATCCAAATGGAGAGAAAGTTGTGTTGGTATAGGCATAGGCTCAGTTGTGTTTTTTAGATGATGGTCTAATGGTGTATAGGATGAAACTAAAGGGCTTGGGTGGTTTACATGTATAAAGCATTAAAGGTTCAGTTTAATGAACTAGTTTTTGTCAATAAAAACTGGGCGTAATCTATTTTAAAAAACGATATACAGTATTTAAACATAAATGTCCATACGTTCACATTATCTATCCATAATAGTGTAATAAAATATTGTGGCTAAAAAGAAAAATTACATTTCAAAATTTATGATTTATTGAATAATGAAAAACGTATTCAATTTCAATTTCAAGAATAAAAAATTTGAATACAAGTCGTTTTTATGCAGTTTCAATCCAAAATAAAAACGTAAAATAAAAATATGCGTCAAGTTGTAATGTCAGTGCTAGTGGAATGTTGACAGGATATGAATAGTGAACTACCTGGCGATGTGTCTGATGTGCTCCCATTTTGAAAATTAAATTTCATCTTTTCACCGTGATCTGATGATAGCATATTCCAGGTAAAGTCAGGTTTGACAGATTTTCACTCACGGTAAAGGTCTGGTCTCTCGTGACCAAGCCCTTGTCCATAATGTTTTTATAGCGCCATGTGAGACCCCGTGAAAACCTTTCACTATATGGACTATTGGATAACTTACAGCCACTGTGAGGGATTACCAAGACGACTGGCTATTGCCCCACAAGGCCTTAGCATTTAGGAGCTACAAAGGAATAATATGCTGTTAACGGATATGTTTTTGGGTTACGGCCACCGACGGGGTTCGCATGCATATATTTAAACATAATTTCACTGTTAAGGGTTGAGGAAACATCATAAGACGCTTTTATATGTGCCGGCTTTTCCTTGATTTTCTGGAACTCCTGTGTTGTTCTAAGAGTTATCTTGACCCTTTATATATATATTTTATTGAGTATTGTTGTGATTGTTTAAGCGTTTTGTGACCCTGGTCTGGAAAAGCGCTATATAAATAGAAATAACTTACTTCTAATAACATATATCTACGTGTGTCTGTGTGGTGGTTGCGTAAACCGTAACAAGTAAAAGTTTCTATTGAGGCATTTGGCATTGCTCAGGAACCGGTGTAAAAGTTAATGGTATGGGTATTGGTAACCATATGGAAAATTGTTGAGAGGTAGCCCTATGTACTTGGAAACAATATCACTCATCGAATCCATATCTCATGAATCCAAAGAAAACCAGATCAAACACCAAGTGGTGGAAACAAGCAGACCAATGCAGGTAGCAGAAGGAAAAAAAAGGGGTTGCTAGGGCCCATCATAGACCCAAAGTTTGAATTTAGAAATAAAGGAACAAGAAGAAGGAGAAAATTGGTGACCCTACAAAACAAGAGGAATCAACCGGGGTGACCAGGCTATTGCTGACACTTTAGCTGAATCCCAAATGGAACACTTGACGACTCGCACACCTGAGCTGTGTCTTAAATAGCATACTTTCGTCCTTAAACTCAGTATTTTTAGTGCCTAAGTGCGTCTCAATTCTTAGTATGTCAAATGTAGTGCGCCATGCACACTAAATTGGCGTACTAAAACGCCCACAAAACTGAGTATGGCTCGATGGACACTTTCTACCCTAAACGGCCGCCATCTCAGTGATGTTTACGTCATATATATATATATATATATATTTATATAGCAGCAGTAGGAGGATGACACGTCTTCGGTGCTGATACCGGTGTAAATATCTCGCGAATATTTTGTTTTCATATTTCTTGATCCAAACTTGCTGCCAGCAGGTGACGTTAGTTGACGTCACCTGTGTAAGGAGCTACAAAGACTTTAAATGCTATAAACAGGAATGGGACAGCACTTTGAAAACTGTGCAAAAAAGTAGATTGACTACAAATGATATACAGCTATGTTCAAAATAATAGCAGTGTTTTTAAAAAAGTGAATAAAGCTCAAAATCCTTATAATATTTTTTATTTTCTTTCATTAGGAACGCTGCACATGGTATTGCACAACAAATCATAAAGAAACAAGTATCAATATGTAATTACTTTACAGAATATGAAGGAAAAGGTGATATTTCTGTGTTCAAAAAAATAGCAGTGTCGGGATTTCTCATTACAAACTAAAATATTTACTAAATAAACTGAAAAAATATTAACATTTAGCAATCCTGACAATTAGTTACCTCATATTTTGTTGAATAACCCCTGTTTTTGATAACTGCTGCACATCTGTGTGACAACCTTCCACAATTCCTCTGCATTTTTGGGTTTTGCCTCAGAAACGGCAAATTTTATGTCACACCACAAGTGCTCAATTGGATTAAGGTCCGGGGATTGGGCTGGCCACTCCATAACCTCAATTTTGTTGGTCTGGAACCAAGATTTGGCTCGCTTACTGGTATGTTTGGGGTCATTGTCCTTTTGAAACACTCATTTCAGGGGCATTTCCCATTCGGCTTAAGGCAGCATGACCTCCTCAAGTATTGTGATGTATCCAAATTGATCCATGATCCCTGGTATGCAATATTAAGGCCCGACACCATGGTAAGAGAAACAGCCCCATATCATGATGCCACCATGCTTCACGGTCTTCAGAGTGTGCTCTGGCTTGTATTCAGTGTTTGGGGGTCGTCTGACAAACTGTCTGCGGCCCTTGGATCCAAAAAGAACAATCTTACTTTCATCAGTCCACAAAATGTTTCTCCATTTCTCCAGAGGCCAGTTGACATGATGTTTGGCAAATGCAATCCTCTTCAGCACATGTCTTTTTTGCAACAGTGGGACTTTGCGGGGGCTTCTTGCTGGTAGATGAGCCTCACATAAGTCTTCTCATTGTCACAGCACTCACAGGTACCTTCAGACCGTCTCTGATCTCCCTGGAGCAGACCCTTGGCTTAGTCTTTGCCATTCTGACTATCCGTCGGTCCATTCGAATGGTAGTCTTATGTTTTCTTCCACGTCTCTCTGGTTTGTCTTTCCATTTTAAAGCATTGGAGATCATTTTAGCTGAGCAGCCGCTAATTTCCTGCACTTTTTTTATACGTTTTCCCCTCTCCAATCAACTTTTTAATCAAAGCACGAATTTCTTCTGAACAATGTTTTGGCACGACCCAATATCTGTCATCAGTTTTCACAGAGAATTGCATGCACAACATGTGCTTCATCCTTAAACAAGGGCCACCTGATTGAAAGCTATTTCTTTCACACAATGAATGATCTCACTGATGGAACTCCACACTGCTATTTTTTGAACACGCCCCTTTTACTTAATTAGTCAATTACACAGACCCAGAAGTATTCAGATCATTAAAGTTTGGTCTGTTGGTTCCTCTGGTTTTACTACACCTGCTGGTAAATTATTTTCCGTTTATTATTATGTTTTATACCAAAAACAGTGATTTATCTGGTTAGTCGTGTTGGACTGCTATTATTCTGAATATAGTTGTAAATGGCAAAGGAAAAAAACAACCAAGAAAACCGAGGCTAAGGACTCCTGTAAATAAAACCGAAGAGGCGGAAAAAATAAACCCATAAAACTGAAATACTCTAACACTTTGTCGACCCAATGATGATTGATTTGTTGTTTTCCTTCTTCCAATGTGTTTGCTGCGACAACCTAGTGAATTATGGGTAATCCCTCAGCTAAAGTCGGCATTGGTTTCGACTTTTGGAAAGAGGCCGTAAGCGGTTGAAGGATGTCTTTCTACCACTACTATGGGTCACCACTAAACAAGCCTCAAGCAGTAGCAGAGCAGAGAGGAAAACTGAAAGTCGTTGAAGAAAATTAAACCAAAATGGTTGTCATGTGTTAAGTACGAAACGACTTAGGAGACATGGAAGAAAAAACTCAAGTATTTTAAGTTTAAGAAGATCTCGGGACGATGAGAAAGATCTTAAGAAGATTAATACAACATCAAGAAATTTTAAAAGATCTACAGAATTATAAAACAATCTCAAGAAGGTTAAAAAATATCTCAAGAACTTTGAAAAGATCTAGAGTTTTGTTCTTCTTTCATGTGCCACGAGGGGCTTTGTAGCAAATGCACTTTATTATAGAGTTAATCTGCACTAAATATACTTTAAACCTTGTTTTGTCATACATGCCATTGCCATGAATTAACACTTAATATGTGCTCTATTTAACTTACAATATTGTATATAACAAGGTCAAAAATACAAATCTTTTTCCACTAGGGGAGAAAGTGAAACAGTCATTTTGGATCATCATTACTTTAATAATGTTTCGTAAACAAAAACACTGTCAAAATAGATGTCACGACAACGCAGAGAACATGACAGCAAACCAACAAACTATCTGTGAATATAAATAGCGGCGCGGCAGAAGGGAGCTGCCTGCCTTCTATCCCCTCATTTATTTTTGTGTATTACCGTTCACTGACTGTTTACAAGCGCTCGAGGCACACAGGGAGACGTCATTAGTTGCTTCACTCGCGGGCCTTTGATGGGTTTCACTGTGAGGGTCTCAGTCCAACCGTGGGGAGGCAGAGGAAGGAGCGATTACGAGGTTGTACATCACAAGAGCCAGAGGGAGTCCAGAATTAAACGGGAAAATAAACAATATTCTTCACAAAATACCAGCTATATTCTGTGTTCTCTAAATATAGATGCCAAATATGTATTATTTCAGACCCTGTTGATATGTTGTTGGCTTCTCGATTATCTTGCCACTCTTGGCTCGAACAGTAACATCCAATTATGTAAGTTTCTTACAAAGTGCCAGCAAAATATACTATTGTGGGCATCTTGTAGCTGCTCAACCCATATTTGAATACTTCATTTCAGACTCAAACAGACAAGGATAGACAGATGATGCTTATCTAGGTTTCTCAGCTACTAAGTAGTGATGGGTTGATGAAGTTTCATGAAACTCAGTCTCCTTATTTCCAGAGTCTCTAGATGGTACTCTCGCTTTCACTATAAGCTGTTGCTGTGAACAGCTATTCTTATTATTACTATTGTATTTCTGTCCGGCCTGGTTACAATTGCCTCAGGACCTGTATAGGCTGGTTGGAGACCGCTGCTTCAGAGTATTTTGACCTGAAGCAGGTGTTTCAAACTAATTAACCAATGGGTTATGATATTTTAAATGCCAAATATGTATTATTTTACACCCTGTAGATATGCATTAGAGATGACTGTTTTGCTGTTGTGTTTGATTTTAACCCTAACCTAGTTTGGACCTTTAGCCTTTAGTTTAGAAATACCAAGAATCTCAGGATAAAAAAAACAAAACTCAAGTGGTGGTGATGCACAACTAAAAACAATTGTGTGTTTGACACAACGGCTCGATTTGTAGAAGGTTGTGGAAATGAGAAAGATAGACGAAAAAAACTTAAGTACGTACTCTCGCTGCCAAAAGACCAGGACGCCCTTTAGTTTCCTTTTTTTCCCAAAGCAAGATCAGATTCAATGAAGTCTGGAGAAGTAACCACCAGTCTCTGCGTCAAACAAAATAGTAAATGTCCAAAATACAAATGCAGGTCCTGAACACAACAGAGGGAATTAAAACAATTTAGTGAAGGGACACAGCAGACAATAGAAGGTACAGAAGTGTCATAAATGCAAGAAAAAGAAAAAAGTGCAAATGAAAAGAACAAAGTGCAAAGAGCAAAGATAAAAGGAGACAAACACAAGGATCTTAAAAGGATACAAAGATTAACATAGAATAGAATAGATCATCCCTTCACTCTCCTCCTGCCCCCGAACTCAGAGTTATACAGTCTAAGGAATGAATGTCCCTGAATCTATTAGCATCTTCTTTCTTACACTCTATTATCTGCTTCTCTGTTCACCGATGACAATGTTTAGAGGATGACTGAGCATGATCTGAAGAGAGGAGAGAGACCAGTTGATGATTGTACTAAAGGAAAAATAAAAGCTTCAGAAAGTGCTAGTTCAACCAAAAAGGTCTTGACTGGATTATTTGGAGGATTCGTCCAGGGAATGCTGCTGGTCCTGATAAGGTGTCTGCTCGACTGCTAAAGACCTGCACTGCTGAACCAGCTGAGCCACTCCAGCATGTCTCCAACCTCAGTCTAAAGCTGGGGAAAGTACCAACCCTGTGGAAGACTTCCTGTATCATTCCAGTCTCGAAGAAGATCTGGCCGAGCTGTACGATTACAGACCGGTGGGACTGACTTCGCAGCTGCTGAAGACACTGGAGCGGCTGGTCCTGAAACATCTCTGGCCACAAGTCCAGCACGCGCAAGACCCCCTGCAGTTTGCTTACCGACCAGCGGTTGGTGTAGAAGATGCACCTGGATAAAGGAAGTGGTTCAGTGAGGATCCTGTTCCTGGACTTTTCAAGTGCCTTTGACAGGATCCAGCCCACTCTGCTGCAGGACAAACTGACACAGATGCATGTGGACCCTGGTCTGGTCTCCTGGATTTCAACCACTGTATGTCAGACTGAAGGACATCACGTCTGACACTGTGGTGTGCAGTACAGGAGCACCTCAGGGGACAGTACTGGCCCCTCTCCTCTTCACCATCTACACTTCAGACTTCTGCTACAACTCAGAGCTGAGTCTCGTCCAGAAGTATGCTGACGACACTGGCATTGTTGGATGCATCAGGGACAACAGCGAAGAAGAGTATAGGAGTCTGATATGTGACTTTTTGGACTGGAGTGAGAGGAACCACTTGCAGCTGGACATCTCAAAGACCAAAGAGCTGGTCTTGGACTTTGGAAGGTCCAGGACAAAACCATGTCCAGTGTCCATCAGAGGTGACGAGGTGGAGATAGTTGACAACTATAAGTACCTCGGCGTGTGGCTAGACAGTAAACTGGACTGGTCCTGCAACACAGACCATGTGTATAAGAAAGTTTAGAGTAGACTGTACTTTCTGATGAGGCTTCGATCATTTAACATCTGCAAGAAGCTCCTCTGAATGTTCTACCAGTCTGTGGTGGCCAGTGTCCTGTTCTATGCTGTGGTGTGTTGGGGTGGGAATGTGTCCAAGAGGAGTGTCAACAGCTTGGACCGGTTGATCAGGAGGGTTTGCTCTGTGGTTGAAGCTGTACTCACTGGTGACAGTTGCTCAGAGATCACTGGACAAACTACTGTCCATCATGGATGATGAGAGTCATCCTCTGAACACTGTCATCAGTGAACAGAGAAGGAGGTTGCTACGAATGCTCCTCCCATGATGCAACACTAATAGACTCAGGGACTCATTCATTCCTCGTGTTATTAGATTGTTTAATTCTGAGTTTGATGGCAGTTGTGGAGTGAAAGTATAAAGTATCATGACATTCTATTCTATGTTAATCTTTGTATCCTTTGTCTTCGTTATTTGACGTTGATCTATGTTCTTCATCTTAGACTTAGATTGTGTCATCTTGTACTTTCTTTTTATAGAAACTTTTTTTTTTATGAATTATCAACTGTATTGCTGTGTGCTAATTGGAAAAACAATTTCCCGAAGGAGACCTCCTGAGAGATCAATAAAGTCTAAAATCTATCAAAACTATCCAAATCTGGTCACAAACATATCAAAGTAAAGTATCAGATTTCAATAGTAGTTATGGGGACAGGAGGACAATGAATAAGTATGAACCACTAAAACTTTTTATTTTTTTTCTAACTTCTGTTTAAGTGGCACATCTGAAAATAGCCAATCGTTCCAACATCTGCTTTCATTTAGCGGCCAGTAGACATCGTGACTGACTGCCCTGAGCGGCCTGGAGTCACACAGCACATGGCTTCAAATGATGTTTGCCTCTGTTCTTTCTAACACCTCCGTCTCCGCAGCCTCCTGGTGGATCATGACTAACAACTAACCGGTGAATCCGGACACGTGCCGACCCCAGTGTGACAGAGACAGAGACGCGTATCGACCCTCCCACACACACACACACACACACACAAACACACACACACACACACACACACACACACACACACCGAGGAACAAGCAACAAGACATCGTCAATGACATCCTCCAGCTTTGATCAAAAGAAAACGTTGATGCTTCTGTCTCTTCCTGTTTCTGTAACACGCTGAATGTATAATCGCTTGCTCATCGTGAGTCACATTTGAAAAATCGGTTGACGTTTGTTTTGCTGCTATTGTGCGTTTGTGACTGGTTGACAAGAGCTGCGATGGAAAGACCATAAACCAGTGACGCATATCCTGTACCGTTGATTCTGTACCGCTTTTATTCCCAACTTTTGAATTGATGTATGATTAGATAAGAATGCCGACTTGTTACTTAGGACTGCCTGCTTCACGTTCTTTATCTAGTATCTTTGTTCGTTGTGCTTCTTTTAAAGTATGATTCATAGAATGGATCATTTTTTATTTTTTTTAAAGAAGCTAGTTTTAATGTCTCCTTCTACCAATGAAACATTCTCTTCCGCTGCTAATGGTGATTTGTTTGGTCGTTTGACCGAGTTCACTTTCAATTACCTTGTGTTGCATGAGATCTCCAGCAAGTTTTGAAGCACAAAAGTATAAACTGACCTCAACGATGTTGTTAACTCAACAGATACGACACAAGGACAAACATTAGCTTTTGAAGGAGACAAAAAAAAGAGAGTTGTGGTGTTCCCCTTTGGGCAAGGTCCTTCTTAGGTCCTTCTGCTTTGAATTAAATGATCAAAAACTCTTTCTCTCCCTCCCACCAGTTATTCCGAAGCAAACTCTCATCCTCGCCTGTAGATAACAAAGTGTTTTTTCATGATTTGATGAATCTGTGATTTTAGGTGTCAACAGAGCAGATATTGTGTACATGAGTTAAGCTCTTTATATTAATGTTATGTTGCGTACAGTTTGAACTGCATGACAACATTCACAGGAGTGGGGAAACAACTGGAACACAACTGACTAAAAGACAACTAGTTCTGTCTGAATGCACAATTTTATGATTCAAAATGTTCTGTAAAGATGGATCAGGGCATGGTATCTAATATAACATTAACACATGTACTGTATAAAACTCAAGCAACCCCAATAAAGACAGAAAATGTTTGTTTTTGCATTTTTGTTGATCTCTAAGCTATACTATTCTGGGAGTAATACCAGACACTCTTTTTGATATAATATCAACATACTGTATATTGTTTATTCAACTTCTGTTGTTTTCTTAGGATTACATAATTAATTTTAAAAACATCTTCCTGAGACGATCCTCCAAGAACAGAGACCTGGGGGTGATTTAAAGTATTTTTTGCATTTTATGGTATTGGTTTATATATATATTTATATCTTATGATATTTGTATGTTGTGTTATTTCGACGTACCAGGTTCACAATAACTAAAGTTATAGTTCATCCAAATTTTAAGCTTCACTTATTTTCTACTCGCCCTCATGTCAACTAAGGGTTGGGATTATTTTCAAAATAATCTGTTACTTTTTAAAAGGGGTTTGTTCAGAGACTGGAGCTCAGTTGTCTTCGTCTTCATCTTTGTCTAAAAAGACACTTAAAAACCTCCAAATACCTCCATACTGCTTGTCTATAACGTTATTTTCTCTATGAAGTCTCGGCATGAGAAATAGTTTGAAAGGAACTTTAAAAAGTCTGTATTTTTAAGGACTGTTAGTGGCGTAGACTCACAGTCTTTTATTTGGTTGTTTTTAAGTGTATTTTTGGACTAAGACGAAGACAACCGAGCTCCAGCCACTACGTTAAAATAGACTAACATTTCTGTCTATGACTAAAAATGAACAATTACTTTGAAAATAATCAGTCAACATGAGGGTGAGTAGGAAATGAGTTCAACTGTACCTTTAAGCTTAACCGGTAGTTAAGTTACAATAGTTATATTCTTCAGTAGTACTAAGCGAAACCTTTCTTTTTTGTGACGAGTCTTTTTAGGGGTTCGTTGAGTCTGGTTCTCCCATTTCCCCCAAATGGTTCCTGAACACGCTTCCGTGTTCAGCAGTATCTGATCCACAGACCCCAGAGCCCGAGCTGGGGTGTAAGGCTGGATCAGATCACTGATGTAAGGAGGAGCCTGACCATGAATAGATCTGAAAGTCAGAACCAGAATTTTAAAATCGATCCTGAAAGAAACTGGCAACCAGTGAAGAGTTTTAAGGATCGGGGAAATGTGAGTTCTTCTACTAGAGAAGGTCAGAATTCTCGCTGCAGAGTTTTGTATTAACTGCAGGTGAGACAACTCCTTGTTTAGACCCGAAGATAAACTATAACAATAGTCTAAACAAGAAGACACAAACGCATGGAATACAATCTCCAGATCGTGTTGCGACATAATTTTCCTAAGTTTAGAGATTTTTCTCAGTTGAGTTGTGTTATTTTTTTTCTAGTTATCCATAAATGTGGTTTAATAACTCAAATTCTGAATTCATTACTGCGTTAGCAAAGAAAAGTATATGTCTAGCTCAGTAATCTAAGTTACAATTCAAAATAAGAATCTAAAACATGTAAAATCTACCTTCTACAACAGTGTTGCTATTTATTTGCTGGCTAACACATCTTAAAACTTTCAACAGATGTCAAATTTTAAATAAAACAAGCAACAGAGCCTGACAGCGCTAACAAGCTAGGCTACATGCTACAGCTACTTCACTAGTCTTTCTGAGAAAAATAATGAATGCCATAATCTGTCATGTTACTGTTTAAACTGAAGATGTTAAAACATACAAAAAGTTTTTTTGGCCATTATTCACCACAAATCTTCTGGGTTAGCAATCTGCGTTTTATTGCAAGCTTTTGGTGACTTTACGATCTGTCAAAACAATAGTTTAAATGTCCCAAAATATTACATTTTGTCTCCGTTAGTGTAAGAAAATGTGGTTTTGTGATGCATGTGTCTGCTAGTTTGTTTTGTGTTCATTTCAATTGTGCTTAAAACGGAAAAAAATGAATATGTTTTTATAAAACAGGCCATATGTTGGCAGTTTATTTAACAAAGTGATTACAAATCTCTCTCAAGTGTCGCTCATAATTTAAGATTATTTGTCTCACATATTTTTTCTGGTGAAGATCGAACTTGAGATGTCAAGTTTTAACACACTCAATCAAAGTGAATCCATCATCACTTCCTTGAATAATAACTCTAATTATTGTGACTCATGTATCAAAATAAATATTATTTCATTATTATTCTATACTATAGAATTTATATTGATTTCTAGAGTTAAGTGGATTATGGGCTAAGATCAGTGCTATCTTAAAATGGCTTTAAAATAATAATAATATTGTAATTGAAAGTGAAAATATATACATATAAAATGTAGTACCTAAAAGACAAAACACATCAAATAAACGACTTTCCTACTTTTGAAAGTAAAAAAAGTCACATCCAATATTATTTTTCAGCCAATTTATTTTTTGTCAACTAATATTGTCATTTTATCTTCATCTTTAATATCTATTATAATTATTATTTATGATATTCAGTCCGCGACATATTTAGAGGAACATTAAACTAGCGCCGCTGAACAGTGGAACATTTTTTTTAAAAGTCTTTGCTGCTCTCTAGCGGTCAGTTATTGTTACACGTCTTGATCGTTTATTCCAAACAAACTACTTTAAAAGCTTAATTAATAGATTATTACATGCTAGTAAAGGGATTTATTCAATAAATGCATTTCACTTTACAGGATTTACTGATATCCATGCATAGTTTTAAGTTGTTTGGGTAATATTTTTAAAGGAAAGTGTTTTATATCATAATTGTGAATTGAATATATTTTAAATAAAATGCAACACAATAAAAAGCGTATTTATATTTATTTTATGATGTCATGGTTTATCTACACCTTTTTCTGTTGTGGTCACAAACATGTAAATCGTTTTTCTTTTCATGAAGGATCTTTAAACAGAATGAATTAAAAAGTACTTCTTGAGAGTATTTCAAAATGTCCTTTTTATTCATTTATTTTTAATTTCATATGTTTTCCCATGATATTAAAGCTCATTTGGTTTGTGCCTTCTTACTTTTAACTCCTTTTTTTCTGTCCAGATCTAAACTTCCTCATTCACCCAGTTAACACAAATCTTGTTCATATCTCTATTTCTTTATTTCATTTTTCATGACAAGAAATCTTTCCGTACGAAGCGATGCATCATAAAAGACCGTGAAGAAAAACAAAAAGGGGTGAAGGAAGGAGGAGAGACAGAAACGTGGCTCACAAAATAAAGTCATTCTCTCATAATATTTCTTTACAAAGTATTTTACAACGAGAAGCAACACTGGGCCCCCATGAGAATGGAGGTCCACATGCACAAGTACCTGGTGTGAGGCCCCAGTGCTGCAGGCGGGGACGACACTGAAACACTTTTGAGCTCCTGAGATTCTGACCGGATCCAAACAATGTTCAGATCACTTCGGTTCCGAGTTCACGACAGAGATCAGTTGTTGTTTTTGGTGTGACCAAGAAGCAACATCCACACTTTCACGCTTTCAAGGATTTTAGCTTCGTTTTATCACTTAAACTATATATTTTAAATCAACTAAATATACAAAAAATATTGTAAGTTCATTGTTTTATTAAATTGATGTTTATTCAATTCTTGCTTGCATTTATTCATTATTTCTATTAATTTGACTAAAAAAATACACATTTTTTTAACCTCTTATTTTGAAGCAGTGGTGTGGATGCTGCTCGAACAAATGTGGAGTCAGGATGGATAAATCTGTATCTCACATACAAAAAAAAAAAACTTTGGTGACGCAGACCTGAACATTTCTTAAATATTGCTCTCCGTGATCTTTACATTATGAACACATGACGACCTGACGGCGGCGAGTAAATATGGACGTATACAAGAGTCTTCTACGAGCACCTGTCTATCTTACATTTATACACAAAGTGATGATGCAGGCTTCAAAGCTCACTGTCTTTTAAGTTTGTCTTCTCAGAATAATTTTTTTTTTTTTCCTTTTTTTTTTTGTTGGCTCCCTCTTGTCGCGGATCCAAGACGGAGGGGTTTTGGAAGAGGAACACGTTTCCATCTGTTGGAGAGATCTGTTCATCCGTGGATAGTTTTTCGAGACGCGTCTTTCGGTTCCGAGCCAAAGCCAAGAGTCCCAGTTGACATATCACTCAGTCAGCCGTAATCTGTCGTCGACGCTCTGCCAAAGATTATGACGGGGAAATCTGTTACCCTAACTTAACCCACGGAGAAAAAGAGTTTCCTCGGTTCGAAACTGGTATCAGTGTCCGTTGGCTTCGTGCGCCGAGGCCGGGGTGGAGGGGGTGGACGAGCGGGACACCACCGACGCCTTCTCGCCACCGGGGCTGGACACGGAAGCCACGCTGTCGGGGGCTTTGACCGCGGCGGGGCCGGCAACGGCGGCGGCGGGCGAGACGCCGGCGGCCGACATGGCGGCGGCGGCGCCCCTGGCTGCGGAGATGGCAGGTTTGGGTTGAGCCTGGAGTCCCGGGCTGCAGATGAGGTGATGCCTCTCCCAGTCCTTGTGTTGGCAGAAGGAGCCGCAGTAGCGGGCGGCGTTGCAGCCGCTGCACGTCTCGCTGGCTTTACGTCCGCAGTTCCAGCAACACTGCAGAATAAAATCTGGATTATAATCTGGATTCACTTGACTCATGTGTCATCTTCATTATTCAAAGACAATACAAAATTCATACAGTATACAGTATATTCATAAGTCTATTTTTATTTAAACTTTTTTTTTTTAATTTGATCATACTTTTCTGGATTGAGCAACATTATTGGTTGAAGCTTTTTTTTTTTTCTTTTTAAATTGAAGGTACTTTAAAAAGAAAACTTTAATATAAAAGCAACATTTTTTTTTTAAATTAATGTTACTTGAAGCGACATTTCTTTGTTAAATGTTTATCAACTTTTTTTTACACAAGATCTTTTTTGAATAAAGCACCCATTTATGGAAAATAGTTTTCCTTTTTTTAATAAATATACTTCTTTTTTTAATTAAAACTATTTTTGGGGATTAAAGCTACTTAGCATTTTCTTTTTAATAGAAAACGTTTGTTTTTATTTGTTTTGATGAGGGAACTTTTTTTATTCAAAACATTTTATCTTGTTGGAAAGATTTTTTTATTGAGAATTTTTTTGCATCGAAGCAAGTTTTTTAATTTAAAGAAATTTTTTAAATTATCAACATTTTTTTAACTGAACATTTTTTATTAAAATCTACTTATTTTATAGAAAATAGTTTTGAGGGGTTGAAGTAACTTTTTTACTGAAAATTATTTTTTATTCAAGCAACATTTTGTTGATTAGGGTAAAAAAAAGTGTATTTTTTATTAAAAAAGAACCAAACATCACTCTAGACACTGATCTGAGTGACCGACAATGGAGGCTCGGCTCACCTCGCTGGAGTCCTCCTGCTCGTTGATGACCTGGATGGCGTCCTCCTGCGCCTTCCTCTTGGCCTCCACCAGGGTCTTCTCCATCTTCGCCCTCTCAGAGGCGATCATCTCAAACGCCTTCTGCTCGGCCTCGGCCACAGCTTTCTGGACCTCGTCCATGGCCTGACGCTTGACCTCGTTCACTGCCTCTTCTGTACGAGGAGAACGACCCGGAAGTTAATTCACTTTGAATTCACGGGACTCTTGAATCACAACATGTTCCCCGCATGAGTTTTACTATTCATTGTTTGTCGTACAATGGAGGTTTAAAGTCAAATAATCATTACAATAACTGTAACATACATCAGTAGCATTAGCAACTTGTGCTAATAGTGGCGATGGAAGGATTTTAATTTAAATTTGTTTAGAAATGTTTGTCCAACACTATCATTGTTTTGTTTCTTTTAGTTTTAATGGATTCTCATCAACATCAGATCAATTGTTTTTTTAAAAGACGTCTTTATTGCAGCACGTTTTCGTCACGGGTGACCTTTCAGATGCCTGACATAAAATAATTCTTGTGATACGACATACGAATATTACATCCCCTTCCTTAAAAAAAAATAATAATAATGATGGCAGTTTAAAAAAAAAGAAAAAGTAATTCTCTCTGCATACATCAAAATACTATAACAATCACTCTAAACAAAACTTAAATTTGCTCTTGCTATCCCTTAGCAGGCATTTCCAAACAATAACTTTCATTATATAAAATCAGTTAAATCAAGCTAAATTCTATTAAAGCTTTGAAATACTTAATCAAATATGTTTAAATACACATATTTGATGACATAAATAAAAACATTTGTAAATTTAAAAATAACCTAAGCTAACCGTCGTCAGTGACGGCTAGGATTAGCTTAAGCGCTAATTTAGCTCAACTGGTAGCATAGCGGCGTTAAGCATAATCGCTCTTAATTAGCATTAGCCGAGGAAATGTTTTGACTGGAATCAAGCTGACTTGAAACAGAATGTTCCAACACTAGCAGATGCCAGTCAAGCTACGTTTGCGTTAAATGTTTTTTGTCAAATAGTTGGTATATGTTCTCACCAGCTTTCCTCCAGATCTCATCGGTAACATAAGCAGAGCCTGGTCGCGGCGCAAAGTCACGCTGGGACTCTACAAGAGAACATAGATTTATGAGCAACTGTAGGAAATACAAGTCGATTCCCGTTTGTTTATTTGAATGTCACACATAGACGGGTGAACTCATGGGGTTATTGAGCAATAACTATTATTATTCACCTGTATTTTTGGTTGAATAAAACAAAATTAAGTTGTTGTAATAAGGGGTGTGTATTGGCAAGAATCTGGTAATACGATACAATATATTGCAATACTGTAGTCACAAGGATATATTAGTATTGTCAAGTACTTGACTTGACGAAGTCGTAACTACTTTCATTTGTTTTGAAACCATAATATGTCCAAACATCAGCTTTAAAAGCTGCTGGAGTCGATTGTATCCTCTCGTCCTCAGTCATCTCATTGTTCCTTTAGCTGCGGAGGACGTAATGACTGCTGCCATCTAGCGGCCGGACATTTAATTGCATCACAGAAATGACATTTGCATGTGAATTGTAAAACAAATTATTTATACACACTTTATCGAAATATAAACCATGAAAAAAAATACAATGAGAGAAAATGAAATAAGATTTGAAAGACACCCCAAAGAAAAACAAATAAATATTTTTTTAAATCGATATACTACTGTTGAACATTAAATTACACCTTTAGTAATTTTTTTCAAAATGACTTCATGTCTTTTAAAAGAAACTGGATAAACGTAATATCATCTTGCAATTGATTTTGTCCAAGGTTGCTAAACTAACTTGAAATAACGGATGTCTGGGAAGTTAGTTTTGATGCTTTTTTTCCCTCGAGCAACAACAGACAGGATCAGCACACATTCCTTGTGACCTCCATGAGTTCACGTATCATGGGCACAATAACAGAAGTATTGTTGTTTACTCGCACTGATCTCAGATCTGACGACAAGGGAAAGGAATGCGTTTGGCTCGGAACGAACTGCAGCTCCAACAAGCTGTGTCAACATTCCGTCTGGCGCTCTCTCTCTCCCTCCCTGTGTTTCTCTTCCTTTTCTTCTGCGACAAAGCTTCTGGCTCTCTTCACCCCTTTTTTCTTTATACATCCTCCTTGACCGAACAGGGTTTCCACAACCATTGCACCCCCCCTCCACCATCCCCTCGCCCCCCTCCCCTCGACTGCAGTCATCCTGGGCTCAGGCAGCCAGGCGGCCTTCCCAGCTGGAGGCCCAGATGGCGCTCTGCAGAGTCAGCCAGCTCTGGGTCTCTGAGCCTGCAGGATGGCAGCACGGCCGTTCTGTGGCCGATATGGCCGCGGCCAGTCCTGGCACCTGCCCGTGACGGCGGACCAGCAGGGGAACAGCAAGGCTGGCACTTGCCGAGAACACTGCCAGTACACAACAGACTGAGGGGCCACGCTCGCACTTTGACATGTGACTCACGTGTGCTTCTATTTACGTCCACAAGGAGGTGTGATGCTGAGGACGCGCCGGCCTGCCATTCTATAGGCTTGACGACGGTTATTTATAAAAGTTCGTAGATAAAGAAACGCGGTGAGGGAATGGTTAATAACGTAGGTTTTCTGTCACAATAACACTTATTGATTTAGGATAGTGGTGGCAATTACATTCCCTCAGGGGCCACATTTTATACATTGACTTTTTGTGGGGGCCGTGAAGCAAAACATAGAAAGATCTTAAATATAAAGGGAACATTAAAAAAAAAAAATCTTGATTTACTAAATCTAATTTAATACAATTAAGCTAAAATCTGGGCTTAATTCTCATTTTAGTTTTGTTCAAACCTTTTTGACAGGCAATAAAAAGATCAGTAAAACAAAAGCCAACCATTTAGAGTTGAACTTACAAGTAAATATTAAAAAAAATACTTAAAAATATAAATAAAATTGTTAGCTAATACAGTGAAAGGGCCGCATGTGTATTTCCTTCTTCTTCGTACTTTAGTGAAACATTTCATTGATTCATATTTTCCTGGTAATGGTGAATATAGTTTGACACTTTCAAAAGATACTATCATGGAGAGTTGAACAGAACATGAGGATATTGTAATACTATTGGAAAGTTTTAGCCTTTATTTATGCTTAGATTAAATTCAATGGGTATTTTGAAAAATGTATATTTTACTGTGAATTTTCCCAAAATATTTTACATAATGAAAATATATATTATTGATGTTGCTTTATCCATAAAAATAGATATTCTAAGATACTTAATTTTCCTAATTATTTTTTTTATTTTTTTATTAATTATTATAACAACCATATGTGTGCATATAGCAAAAAGACGGTAGGTTTCAATCAGTCATTCCGAATGCGAGCGTGGAAATGTATTTACCTGTCTCTGCAGCGTGCGGACTGTGCGTCTTGGAGAAAGGAGCGGCGCCCGAGCCTCCTTTGCGAGGGTCTTCCTGCTCGCTCGACCGCCGTCGCCAGTAGTTCAGCTCCTCCCGGTCCGACTCCTGACAGCGTCTCAGAACGCTGACCGACCGCCGCGTCTTCTCCACCATGTCCACGATGGAGTTCAACACCTGGCACGGGATTCAAAACAAATCGAAATATTAATCTCTTGATTCTTTAGTAAAAAAAACGAAGCTGGAGACCTACGTGGTCCAGATGCCTCCACTCGTCCGCCCACTCCCTGTCAGTCAGCCTGTGGTCCACCGGCTCCTCGCGGTAGCCTCCATTAGAGCCTGATGAAAAACAAACATGGAAATTAATGACCATGGTGGGAGTTACCGCAGATCAATTACTGACTAATATAAACACATTTGTGTTGCTAAATCAACCAGGAAGTGGAAGGAATAAAAGGGGGGTGGATATAAAGAAAGAAGATGCCAAATAGTGAGCAAGGAAGAAGGGACGAGAAAAAAAAGTTGATGAAAAACAGACGTCCAGTACCGAGAGCCTGAACACATCTGGAAGTCAGCTGTCACCGCACACACACACACACACACCAGATTCTCCCAGTGTGCCTCCCCTTCTGGAGCTCACAGCATTCCAGTAGGGAGACACTCAGGCTGAGTGGAGTGGCTCCACTTCTAAACACAACCAGCCGTTCTGACACTGACTGCAGACCATGAAAAACACATGGCCGCGCGCACGCACACACACACACACACCAAAGCGAACCGCAATCTGAAAATTGAGTAAAAAACAGCCAACAAGAAGCCACATGTACACAGGCCCTACTGAGGAGCATAATTATTCTCAACACACACACACAGCCGACACACAAACACACACTATCCTTCCTTTAACCCTCCCTGAGACTCCTGCTTCTCATCAGCGTTCATCAGTTCAAAGCCACAAGTGTGTGGACTGATGTGTTTATGTGTGTGCGCGGCGCAGTGTGTGCGCGCCTCGTGAGTTAAGTGGCGGCAGGCGGTCGGGAGGCTGTCAGACAAGGGGGCTAAGACCTCGTAAACACGCCACTTCGAGCTTGAACATATCAAGGTGCGTTCCTGCCCGTTAATTAAACACGCCGACAGAGCCGCCGCCGCCGCCGTGGGAGCACGAGCCGGGTGTCGGGATTGCATTTCGACAAACGGGTTTTTTTTGGTGTGTGGCGCTCCCATCAGATTAGCCTCTTAAGTGACTTGTCACTTTTACTACTTCCACTTACGAGAGATCAAACACAGCACCTCAACTGGTGAAATAATGTCATTGCTGTGCTAACCTTAACGCCTTGTTTCGCTCGCAGCTAATCCATACGTTCTTTCAATTTTTTGATCTCTATAGGTGGCTTTAACATCATGTTGATGGTAAGTTTATTTCGTTCATTTTGGATTTTATGGCTGAAGAAAAGCTGTCTTTTAACTCAGTTATTTGGTCACTTTAGTTAAAAAATTCAACATAATGGTGAATTTTAGACTCACACGTTTATTTATTCCACTTTCTGCTTCAATTAGGAAGCTTTTGTGATATAATAGTCGTAAAAATAATGTTCATAGTTCAAGTAAAACAAGTTTTAAAGGCAAATAAATGGGATTGTATGATTGTACTTCTAACTATTTTCAAATCCTAATTGCAGTGTATTTTTATGTTTATAATCTGGCTTGGTAAAACTTATAAGAAACACCTTGAAGTTGAACTAGTATTATGATCGTCTCGCCTCATAGCTAAAATAAAATCACTTTCCAACTAATTTTCTAACTCGATAACTTATGCTCCAAGCTTGTTGTGTACCAACACCACTCTCACTCCCTCTCAGTGAACCCATAAATGCAGCTGCATGCGTTACACCACCCAGTCAGCAGCAACAGGTTAAATAACCAGTTGAATCAAAGCAGGAAGTGCTACAGGGAAGCTAACGCTAACAATATCCGAGTTCATCTTGGTTCATTACCAGGTAGTCGGGGTCGGTCCTTGAGCTCTCGGATCTCCAGCATGCGCTGGCTGTGCTCTCGGTGAAGTATGTGCGGCGACGCGATGTCGTCCAGGGCGTAGTGCTGCAGGGGCGGAGGGGTCGGGTGAAGCTGAGCGCTGAGCGATAGCGGGTGGGCAGGGCTGTGGCGGGGAGCCGGGCTGATGGTGCAAATCCGTTTAGCAGCCGGCTCCATGGCAGCAGGTGGGCGTTCGTGAAAGCCGTTCTCTTTACCCCTAAAAAAAAAGAAGAATACATTTTTTTGTTAGCCCCTGGGGGGGGGTGGCTGAGAGTCTCGTTTTCGAGGGGGGTTGATCGGACCTGCTGGGGCTGTGTCGTTTGCTCCCGGCATCGCTGGGCTCCATCAGCAGCTCCGAGGAGTCTGGAGAGGAAGCCAGCGTGGTGCTGAGCAGAAGATGCTCGTGCTGCGACAGGTACTGAGCCGGAGTCTGCTTGGCTGCTCGTGCACAATGGAGCAGCTCTCTCTGCAGCAGGGGGAGGTTCGCCTGGAAAGACATTGTTGCGTTAGAAAAGGATGAAAATAATACGGAGTCGGAACAGCACCGGCAGGGAACATTGAATGTCTGACCCTTTTTCGGGTCAGATGTTGTTCTTAACCTGAATCCACAGCTATTGACCTCAAACATTTGGAAATTCCTTTTTGATATCAACGCTCATCTGCCCCCCATTTTAGTTTCTTCTCTTTCCTGCCTTTCTCTAATCCGAAGCAGACTCCCATGTGTTTGCAATTACAGCACCTCCTGCCCCTCTTTCATTCATGTTCATCTCATCTGGAGAGGTCGGTCCATGCTAGGGGTGCGTATGGGCGAAAATATGGAGCTACAACAAGGATCACGATACGCATCACGTGTAGCACGGAAGGATTTGAGGAGAAATATTTAAGCTAACAACAACTAGGGCTATATAGCGATGCAATAATCTTGCAATATGATTCGATACATTTAAATACACTCAATTTTGGGAATGACTTGAGGGGAAACTGAATTTTAGTGACATTTGTGATTGTTTTAGTTGACTGGATAGAACTAAAAGACAACTCATCAACAAAACATACGCTTTAAAAAGCAGCTGGAGCCGACTGTATCCTCTCGTCCTCAGCTGCGGAGGATGAAGCTGCCCCCTGCCATCTAGCGTACCGTAGTTTAATTGCAACACAAAACTCTGCAAAAATATGCCTTTTAGTTGTAAATTTAAAAAGAAAAATCGAATAATTTTATTCAACACATACTTTATTTAAAAATTAACCATAAAATGGTAGTATCGTTAATTAAAATATTGCGATAATATTTTTCGAACACCCCTGGTCACTGCCCGCCTCTGGAGCATCACCTGAGCGTTTGTCTTGGGGTTTTTTTTTTAGCACCTTCATTAGCTCCTGTGCGTCTCTGTGAATTCCCGGCGGCCCGAGCGAGTGGACACATGTGCTGTGTGTCAGCAGAGCAGAGGGGTCTCTCGGGTTCAGCGAGGCGGATGCGAGATTGGCGGCGCCTCAGCAGCTGAATGCACTTAATGGGACAGCAGCTCCATATGGCGCACTGGAGCTCATAAATGGGAAGGGAACAGTTTATAGACATGTTTCACACTTCCGTGTTCCCAAATTTCCCTCCTCTCTCGGCTCCTCATCCACCGCTCTCCTGTTTTTGTTGTGTTTTTTTTCAACCCCACTCGCGTCGCTCCCATCTGTCTCCTAAACTTTCTATTTTCCTAAAAGAAGCCCTGAGCTCTAGGAGTTTTGGAATCAAGTGGCTCCACCCTCCCCTGTAATAAATTACAGGGGAGGGAACAGAGGTTTCTTGTCTCGGCGCTGTCGGACAGACAGATGGAGCGGCTCCAAAAGGTGAGCAAGTGAGAGGTAAGAGGGTGGAAAATGAACCGGTTTTGACTGTTGGAACTTCCAGACTGAGAATTTATGTGAGGGGGAGCTCCTAAAAAACGTATAGTCTTACAGTCGAACTCTGTTACAAAGAGGCTCGGGCGGCTGTTAAACACACACACACTCATCTGTTGCTTGTCAAGTGCACACGCTGATGGGAACTTAAAGGTTGGAGAAGCAGTTTATCCAATTAAAGTGTATTCAGATCTACTATTAACAGATGGTGGCGGATCACGATGAGCTCCTGATATTAATAGATATAATATGACAGTTTATTATTTAAAATATTATCAGGAAATTCAACAACTGCCTATTTAGTCATGTAACCGCTCAAAGTAACCCATCATTTAAAGTTTTATAGATTTAAAATAAGCGTCACATGCGAATACACCATCAGAATCGACCCGATTTCGAGACACCGTCCTCCATCTCTCCTTGATCCAGTTTGCCGTGATCGTTTCTGGCACTTTTGGCAGCGGACATGTGTCGGCATGTGTGTGCTGACCCGTTTTTTATCAAGGCCGGCTTTCGCTCGGTCGGAAATGTATTCGGAACTTTCTATCGGAACAACGTTGCTGTTACGAATCAGACATGTTTTCTGTGAAGTCTACACACACACGGGATGTTTTAGATAAAAGGGGGAATGTTAAAACAGAGCTTTTAATGCGTTCAAACAATATTGATATCATGATGGAAAAAAGAAATCCAAACATGATGCATTTTCTTAATATTAATGCCATATATTTATCATTTTTTATGATATATATACACCTTTTTAAGTATTTGAATTATTGTTGATAGCAATAAATGTTCCAGGACTCACGTGCACTAGCAAAAAACACCACTTTCAGAATTCAGAACTACTTCAGATCCTCAAATGTTTCATGGATCCAGATGGCATTTTTGAAAACTACCAAAATGCAAATCTCTATTCAGATACCTACAGAACGAATGTATACCTTCCCTAAGCTTTACTTAATAGACTGTATGTCTGGTTGTGTTTTTAGTAAACAAATACATTGTATAGTACCGTCTATGAAGATCTTCTCTCAGATCCCAACAACCCTTAAATAACGAGTGCCCTTGATCAGAACCGCTCGTGCCATGTGGCAGGCGTGTTGTGTTCTGGTTGTCCTTTAGGTCCATGCCGCAGCTGTTCGTGTATATATTTGGACTTTAAGGTTATAAATGCAACCGACAAATTTAGCTGAAGGGGTTGACGCTTTGAATAGAGGAAGTAGTGCAACAACAAAACAAACATACCTTGAGAAATGGAATCACGAACGGCCGGAGGGGAAAGTTGGTGGCCTCCTGAAGCCGCGAGTGAAACTCCTCTATCGTGACGGTGGAATTCTGCAAAATGGGAGGCGGGTTAACCACCAATGCTTTTGACTACACCACTTCCACATACTCAAAATCTTGACTCACAACAAGTGCCAGGACGAGGCTTCGGACATTGTCGCCGATCTCCGGGGATATGTCGTTCCCGAACTGCTGCAGCGTGGTCAGGAAGCGCTTCAGCTTGCTGAGCTGGCGAGCACCGCAGGTGGCCGGCAGCTGCTGGTTGGCTAGTGACGAGGAGGAGGAAGAGGACGGTCCGTTGCTGTAGCGCTGCGGTGGAGACGGCACTGCGTTCAGTGTCGGTGGGGAATGATGATTCCCGTTGGTTACTAGAAAAAGAAATCCACAAATATGTTATTTAAGATGAAAAAATCCATACTTTACCCTTTTCATGACCCCAACTATCAGGAGATGCCTGGCTTTATTCTGATATCATTTTAATTTAGATGAAAATGTGCTTTAGGTGATTGATTTTTACCTTCTTGTTTAAATCAAATTATAATCTTTATTCATGCTTTTTTGTTTTTATGCATTTTAAAAAATTCAAAAGCAAGTCCGCATATTTTCTGTGTTTTCTGCCAGAAGTTATTTCAAATGCTATATAATGACAATCGATCTTGAATTCTGTGCAATAAAACACTTTTTCAATTAAGTATAACGGTAAACTGGTGCGGCATGGAAATGATCTTACTTCATGGTTAAAAATCGGAAAAAACACTGGCCCAACTAGCATTCTAACAAAAGTTAAAACACTCTCTGGCTGGAGTTTATTCATTTAAATAAACATCATTTACTTGTGACTCTGGTCTAGATTCAAACTTGCTTTCCTATTTTAATCTCGCTCCCTCCGTTTAACCAGATTATTAGACACATTATTTGAAAGCCCTCACAATTTTATAAAATGGTGAATTGCATCGATGGTTCAGGAGTTATTTTACTGAAAAACGTGACCCTTGATGCTCTATCTTGCAGTTGTACTGCAGATGTATTGGGGACGTTGATGGAGTTTGAATTATCAGTCAGGATAATAAACCCTTTGAGGACCTAATTTGAAATGTAAATGTTGTCTGAGGGTCGTTGATTAAAGATTTTAAAGTAAGAGATAAACGCTAGCATCATCATCTGAAGCTGTTTTAAGAGATATCTTACAAGCTGTGGTGGAGAAGGAGGCCGGCCGGGGCCCACTGGGATTGACAGATGGGAGGGGTGGCATGGTGGAGATGGCGTTGCTGCTGGGAGCTGATCTGGAATGAGTCTTAGCATCCACAGGAGAACCGGGCATGGCAGGTCTCTTCTTCTCTCTACTGTCTGCGGAACAAAAAGAAGAGTTCAAAATGCAGGAAAACCCATTTCTAATTAGAAGATTAAAAGACGCTGAGAAACCCGACACCGACGGCATAAACAAATTAGAAACACGTTGAAAAACCCTTCCCTGGTCTGCCTGGTTTCTTAACCAAATGCAGACACTGTGGAGCTATAGTTTCAAAAGAAAACAAAAAAGCCACTTTACATTATAACAAAACACAAACAGCCCGACCATCAACCACCATGTGCCGCCCTCCTCCCTCTATCAAAGAGCCAGATGTCTAAAGTTTAGCCCCTCGCTCTTAACCATTCACATCGCCAACACAAGAAGTTTCAGAGAATGCTATTGTCCGGGCAAGAATGCCGCTCAGAAGAAGAGTGAGGGGGTAAGAAAGAGAAGGGAGGCGGGCCAAAGAAAGGGCCGGGGCCATTTCACGCTTTTGCTAACAAGATCGGCAGAGCTTTTGAATGTTAAACGCAACTTTCAATATGCGATTGCTTCTGAATGAGACCACCAGATACGGGGCACGGCGAGGGTGCCGTGGAAAAAGGGGTGGATGTGGGATCAGAAACGCCCTTTGTCTCGGGGAGACCCGTGAAAGCGGGCGACCCTTCTCCATTTAGAGTGGATCAGACTTTTCTAAGTGCTTCAGGAATTGACGATTAATAGACAAGCATGATTCGACGGGTCACAGGTCAGCGGAGAACGGCTTTATCAATGCGGGTTTATGGTTTTAGGGCTTTGGTTTAATGGGGTCCCTTTTTTCTCAGATATGAACTCAGCACAGCCGCCAGCCTCAAGTTCCCACTTTACCGAACAAAGGCTTTAGTTGAAGGTTTAAAAAAAAAAAAAAAGACATGAAAGAAAAATTTAAATAACCAATAAGATTATTTTCTCAACTATATATATATATATAAACAGTATATATATATATATATATATAAACACACATATATATATATATATATATATATAATTAATGTGACAGAAATACCAGTTTTATTAACGGCATAATACGTCAATAACATTTGATATTCCTCAACTTTCTAGAAAAAAAAACGTCTGGGAATTCTCTTTTTCGGTCGTCAGGCTCTTTGTCATTTCTCGCCTCTCGGCGCCGTGGCCCGCCGCCACTCCACCTGTGCCGCCACACGGAGGGGCAGGAAGGACGGATCTGCGTCGACATTTGGTTCTGCTTGAACCACAACACTCGCGGCCTTGCCAGCGCACGGCAGGAAGCAGCGCTCTGATCTGAATCGCCGTTCCCTCCGTCCGTATGGCCAGGAAATTAGACTGACATTTCAATAATAGACTCAATGGGGCGTACGGATTCGGGTGTCAAAGCTTTTAGCGAGGACTTCAAATGAAGACGTGTTCAAATATTGATGTTGAGTTGATCGTCGCACAGTCGCACCTGGCGACAACAAAACTGCAGCGGAGACTGTTGCTTAGGCTTCATGTTGGCTTCCGTCTACCCGGAAACCTTCTCTCTTTTTGGGGTAGTAGCGAGACATTCCCAGACCAACTGAAAGATGTAGTGTCTCTAACATGTATAAAAACGATCTATTGAATTAAGTATTGAATTGAAAATGGTCAAGTTATGAGATTAGTTAAAAATACCATAATAAGATTTTACTTGATAGTGAAGTATCAACTGGTATGGATTAACAAAATACAAATAAAGTATAATTTAGGATGTACTGTATTAATGGGAGTCACTAATATATATATATATATATATACACACAGTATAAACGTTAAATACCTGCAATTGAAGCGGATTCTGAGCATTATGGTAAACGATGGGAAACACCTACCCTTCCTTTAATGAGTTTGGCTAATTTTATCCAGTTTTTGCTTCACCTTAAATGATCACCGTAACCTTACGGCCAAACACACATCCACATCTCAATAAACTAGCATCTCTCTATTAAACAGAAACAGTCTTCGGCAACTTAAAATCCTTGTTCAAGTAAGTCAGATAAAAGTTTCTTTTATCGTATCTGGTATTTGTTTTACCCCTTAACCCTGTCCTGGTTCTACCTCATCATTAAATTGAACTTATTAAGAGAACTGTAGATCAAAAATCAAAATCCTTGTCTTTTCTTCCGACCACTAAAATATATCTCGTCTTGAGCTGGAGATTTATTTCTGGGTCAGAAGGTTAGCTCATGTAGCAATAATATACTACAGACCTCTTGGCAAAAAAAACTCCTACTTTAATCCCTGCCAAAAGCTATTAGCTATAAAAACATGGCCGGCCTTTAATCAGAAAGTGTCGAGAAATATCTGAAGGCCTTCTGCTCCGACGGTTACGACGCGAATCGAAAACCATATTGCACATGTGTCTTACTGCATGTTCTACTTCAGCACTGAGCCTTGTAATACGGCTGCAGCTGCGCTCATGCAATCTTAAGATTGGCCAGAGGTAACAGCCAAAAACAAGTGACATCAGGGGTGTGTGTGTGTGTTTGTGTATATATACACACAGCCCCGTGGAGAATTCCCTCTGCTTGTCAATTAGACAGCGAACATAACTGGATGACTTCATCCGGAGTGCAAGGACACCTGAGTCCGGCGACCTCAGAGAGTACAGCTGCATGAAAACACTCCGGTCAAAACGATGGACAATATGTTTGTTCTCACGCCACCTGTCAGGGAACAAAAGCAAGATGCTTACCTCGGCATTTGGCGAAATTATAGAGATGAATCTCTAAAAAAGCTAATGGTGGTAAAACATTTGCTCAGTTGTTTGAGGTTTGTTGTCGCGTTTTTTTTGTTGTCACACAAACACCGCAATCTGTGTCGCCCGTGGCGCCGGAAAGACTGCGTCGGAGCACCTGTGTTGCTAGCCAGGTGTTCCCTGTTTGTTCAGGCTTCAGGTGACGCTCGTTTGCATTTAAACATTCAATCGGGCTTAATTGCTTTTTCCCCTCCGCAGGCGGCGAAGACACCGAAGAGATAACGGCCTTGCTTCAGCTGCGGGGAATCCGGGAGAGAAAAAAAACCTGAAAAGCTTCTGGAAATATATGCAACTTGTTCTATTCTAAACGGTTTCAAGCCGCGGTAGGAAAAGGTCAGCAGCTGCGATTTAACAAACGTGTGTGTTCGCGGCACGGCGCTGTTATCTCCGAGGATGAAGTGAGAAGAGACGGACCGCAGGCCTGTCTCATTTATCAGCGCTTGACATTTGTGCAATGTTTTAAATAAGCCGGGCTCAAGAGCGTGCACCGACGCAGAGCACGACTCCTGGCAAGCTTCCTAACAAGTCAGATACTGGGCCGAGGCAGGGAGAGATAAGTTGGGCAGAAACAGCATCAAGTTGCATGAGAAAGTAAACAAGTGAAAGAGTGTGTAGAGGCCGGTGGGTCAAAAAAATGTGGGAAAATGTACTCAAAATAAACATTAAAAACTTTAAATGTAAACGTCTTGGTTTAATAATGCAAGATCAAATGTCATTGTTAAATAAAAATATACTTTTTTTTTGTCGTTTTTACTGGCCAATTTTCCGATGAAAAAATATTCCTTCAAATAAAAATAAAAATATCACTTTACTATATGTTGCAATATATATTGATATCTTTTTCTAATGTAAAAATAATGTTTTATTCCTGTACTGCGATTGTAAATCTCGCTCCGTAATGCTTACCTGTTCTGGCCTCTACAAAGACCCTGTTTCTTTAAGTGACACTAAAACATCACTCAAACCTAAAGGTCTCAATACAAGTAGGTTCCCACCAATATTTTTGGGGGGTCTTTTCTCAAGTTAGATATAGTCTTTTAAGGTTAACCTTACCACCCGTAAAACATTTTAAATAATATAGACAAAGACAAATGATTGAATTAAGTATTTTTAAACTAAAATGGTACATGGAGAAAACTGAATTGTATACTTTCTAGCGATAACAGGCGTTGATCTGCAACAATTTCATCTATATATATTAAAAATAAATTGATTTCTGTCCATACCCAGTTAAATAACAATAACTTCTCAGTTGCTGTAAATGACCTGGGCACAAATCAAAAATTCATCCAATTTAAGGAGGTAAAACTGCTCAAGTCGGCTAAAAAAAACAGCCCAAAGACTGAAGCATTTAAACATTTTTGTCACAGCATTGGAAGTCTTCCTCTTGACACTTATTTTTGTGGCATAAGCATGTGTTTATTACTCAACATTTAAAACTGTAATGAATTACACCGGTGATTTAAACACGTGTCATTAAAGGTGGAAACTCCAAATGAAAGGGCAAAAGGAGGCCAAGCTAACAACCCCCAACACCCACATTTACCCTTCCTCCTCCTCCTCCTCCTCCTCCTCCTCCCAAATATGGATCTAATCGGCCAAGAGCCGGCCAGCTGGGACCGTCAACAGTCACCTGTGAGCGAAGACGTGGGGGCAGGGGATATGTTGACCCCCCACTCCCACCCTCTGGATCGGGGGGGAGGGGTGAGGAGGAGGGAGGAGGGAGGAGGAGGCACGAGGCGACTCAATGCGAGCAAGTGGACTTAAATGTCGAGCAGACAAAGGCTGCACCTGGTCCCTGTCCATCCACACACACCACCACAATACAGCACACATCTGTTCCTCTTTCCATTGCACCCTTGTGACCTCGACACACACACACACACACGCACACACACACACACGGATCTCCGCAATGACAGAGTTTGCTTGTTGTTATAACCTCACAGCAAGAAGACAAGTTCAATGGCTGAATTATTCTGAAGGTTTCCCGAGAGTGTGTGTGTGTGTGTGTCTGTGTGTGTGTGTGTGCGAGTGTGTGTGCACGAGTGTGTGTCAGCACGGTGTCCAATTTCATCAAATCAATAGACACACGTCTTCTCCACTTTATTCAATTAGCTTCATTTAGGTTATTGCTCTCAGGGGTGCTGCCTCCATCCATGAGATCATTACTTCCCCCAGTGCAGGAATACATTTCCCCCTTTTTTTTGTTGGTTTGACCTCTTTATATCTACCTTGAATATTCTATTTTCGTTTTTCACTGATTGAATTAGTCTCTCTGGCGAGGAGCTTGTGTTTTTGCCCGTGTTTATCTGTATGTCTGTCTGAAAATAACTCTAAAACGGAGGGCTGTATTTCAAAAAATGTTAGTGATGGGACCATGAAGATATGTTGGTGGTGATCCGGGTTACAATCTGGATCCACAAATCCTTTGAAGGTTAAGTCAGAGCCTCTAATTCCTCGGTGTAGTGCAAGAAAGTAAATTGAGTACATTGTTTCTTAGGAATTTTAAACATAAAATGCTAAAGAAAATATACAGAATAAATAAATACGGGTGTGTATATTGCATGTTGCTATACTGTAAGAAGAAGGATATAGTTGTAGTAATTGACTCTGGCGTTGCAGAATTCACAGACCACTTCAGCTTTAAAAGCATCTTGAGTCGACTGTATCCTCTTGTCCTCAGGCATCGCCGGGATCTCGCAGGATTTTATTGTTTCCTTAGCATCGGAAGACGTAATGACTTCTGCCAGCGGCCATAAAGTTTAATTTAAACGAAATAAAGGAACAACCGCTGTGAATATTTGCGATAATTGCAAATAAAGAAAAACATTTTTATACAGTTTATTTTAATACAAACGTTAAAAAAAACGATGTTTTAAATGGGATTTGAAAGCCAAAAAAACTATAAATAAATGGAAAAAGAAGTGTATCATGAAATGCATGCTGAAATTTAAGCGTATAGATATTTTCTCTCACCCCTAGAAATGTTAAAAATGATTGACACGAGTGCCTGCTTAGAAAAAAGGAGCAACACAGATATATTCCCCAGAAAGACAGACTCGGTTGTAAGACTGAGCGCCAGGCTGTTTCTCTTGGCTCCGAGCATCGGCAACGTCCAGTGTCGTTGACTGGATTTTCTGGAGCGAACCCAACACCAACACAATGCCGCTCGTTTGTCTGAGGAGGTGGCAAACTTGACTGCAAAACGGAATTTCCAAATAAAGAAGCGTATAAGTGGAGTTGGCGAGGAGCGCGAGGGGAGGTGAACGGGGGGACAGTGGGAGCCGCTGGATGTGACTGCAGCCGACCACAACCCTCGTCTGACAGAGCGATGGTGAGAAGCCCTCGCGTAACCCTCGCCAACTCCTTCGAGGTAATTGCAGAAACACAGCAGAATCGCAGGGAGACGCTGGGATGGAAATGTACTTAGTGGCCGAGGGAGAAGGGATCGCCGGCCGGGCAGACAGACGTCAATTAATAAAACGTGGAATAAGCCATAAAAAAGGCAATGTTTCACTGGAGACAGACGAGGTTTGAGGAGAGGTCAGACTCACAGATTGAGCTGTGGATACGTATATATTCCCCAAGAGTTTTTGTAGATCATATGGTTGCAAACTCCCTTCCTCAACAGTTTTCATGTAATAATTATGAAGAAAAATATATTTTATATTGTCCTACACGTCCATTTCCTACCAATTTTAAACATTTTAGCCCCTCCTTTTTAGATTTAAACTCTTCTTTTCTCTCATATCTGTCTTCAGTTCACTCTTTTTCCTACTCAGTCGTTTTCTTTGCTCTTACTCCTTTGATTTCTGCAAAGACTAATACTTAGCATTGGCTGTCTCTACTATTATAACAGTTGTTTTTCACATGCATCCTTCCAGACAAGTGGAATCTGGAACATTTCCGCGGATCAGCTGCGCATGCAATTATACCAGTCGTATCATCAGAACAAAAGCCTTAAGTACTTCCACACGTGTGTTTCCAGAGGTTCTGTTGAAATAATCTGGTCAGAAATCAGGTGGAAAGTAGATTCAGCGGAATTCCTTCTTCGCCTAATCGCCCACAACAAAAGTCGACCAAAAGTGTGCGTGAGTGGGCAGCTGACATCTTTTCTATCGAGTGACAAGCAAAAATAAAACTGGAGGGCGTACGAGAGACGTGTCAAATGGAAAACGTCCAAGAGGCATGAAGGGGGGGGAGTCCCAAGTACATGAGTGACGTTCAAGGACCAGAACAACAATTGTGATGTCACATTCAACTTCATAGTTTCACTTCTTTTCACTTCAAGTCATTTTTTCCTAAAAGTTCTGCTGAATTTTACAGTTTTACATGTTTTTTTCTAATATGACAAAAAAATATTTGTATTATTATTATAATATTTTTTTAATTAGTATGGATATTTATACGAATTAAAAAAAGAAAAGATCTCAAATAATATGTCACATTAATTTCCTACACATTATATTTCAGTCTATTTTATCAATATAAATACAATAAAATAATTTCAACCAAACCATGGTTTTTTTTAAATAAATAAATCACGTTATTATATTTTGGAAAAACAAACACTATTAAAACAATGGCTATGTCAGTGTGTTTTCCAGGTGTCGTCCCTGCAGTAATACACACACACACTCACACACACCTTTGAAAAGACCAGCCAGAGGCACACACACACACAAACGATAACTGTGGCACTAGTCCCCCATAAAACAAACGGAAGTGCTTTCTCGCACACCTTTTTTTTTACGCAGACTAGAGCAGATTATATACCTATCCGGTTACGACCTTTCTCTCCCCTCTGTGGCTAATCGGTTAGCCTGCCTGTCAATCAACATTTCACAAACCTTTAAGACCTTTTAAGCCTCAATCAAAATGCTATTATTATTTTCAACGTCCAAGCCTCCCGGTTGGATGATAACCCGCTAGAAACAGACCTTTTGTTGATGTCTATCGTGGTGTTCGTCTGGAAGGTTGAGACTCGATAGCTGTGGATTATATTAAATCCAGACAATAGAATCAAAGCCACGATGAGAGTTCGCTCTGGTGCTGAGGCAGGTATGCACGGAGAGAGCAGGCGAGGGCAACAATAAGGAAGTCAAGGAAGTCCATAAAATAGAACACGAGCACTAAACAAAGTGGCTTGTTTCAGACCAGGTGTCAGAGGCCACAACTGTCCCGAGTTCAAGTCGCACCAGATGTTGCCAGATGTCACACCCACCATCCTTTACGAACACGTTTCAACACCCGTTTCCAAACAAGCCAAAGTAGCGACGAGGTGCCGACGGACTTATACCAAACATGCAGTTAATGTCTTCAATACCATCAACCACACAAGTATAGCAGTTTGGGTGAAAATGAAATTCAATGCTGGGATTTTAGATCTTTACACCATTAATAAAGTTGATGTAATGTAAGAAGCAGTTGTTTACCATCTGGATCTACAAATATTTTGAGGTATGTATCACTTCAATCTACACTTACTTGTGTTGAAGTGTGATGTTTACATTTGGAGGTGTTCTTGTTTACCATCTGGATCTACAAATATTTTGAGGTATGTATCACTGCAATCTACACTTACTTGTGTTGAAGTTTGATGTTAACACTTGGAGGTGTTCTTGTTTACCATCTGGATCTACAAATATTTTTGAAGGATTTATCTTGGTCAATTGAGAAAGTGCAGAAAAATATTGGTCAACTAATGGTTTGGAAATTAACTTAGAAAACATTTCAAATGCTAGAAAATGGAACTCATTATGTACTATAGATGAAAGGCAGTCATTTGGATTTCATTTCAGTTCAATTCAATTTTATTTAAAGTGTCTTATCATAACAAAGTTATATCAATACACTATACAGTTGAAATAAGACTATAGTTGATTGATTTCAACCCACATTACAGGTAAAGAGAGCAGCTAAACTGAGATTTGCACAACTAGCGCTTTTCTAGTCGTGTTTATTATTATCTTTGGTCTAAAAATGAGCATTTTCTTACCTAAAATCGTCCTTAACTAATTCAAGGTTTCCTTCAAAGAGGTAAGAGAGTTAAGGAAATGTGTCAGAAATGTGAAACAGGTAAAATATTGAAGACCCAGAGCAGCTGGATTATAACATATTTATCTTGTATTTCTTCACACTAACCATTATTTTGTTGCAATATACCACAATAAAATGGTCTGTTATAGTTCGTCCATGGAAACTTGGTGTGGATTTGAAGCAAAGTCTCCAGTGGCTTCCTGATTTAGTCCATTTCACATTTAATCCTTTAGTTTAGCTCTGGACCATAAACAACGTTTATCTGGTTCACATTTCACACTTTTGGCTTTGAGCGATAGAAAAAAAAAAAAAAAAAAAAAAAGATTCCCCTCACAGATGTCTAATCTGTTAACCTGGTTTTTTGGGGATGCTATAAATCCACGGCAGCTCTGTTGGAATGATCCGAAAAGTCCTTTAACAGAGCTGTAGGCAGCTTAGCACAGCTGTACCAGAGAGAGAGAGTCGGATAAGTGAGACAAAGACTGCAGCTGTGCTCAACACAATGTGAAAAATGAGACACAGGTTTTTGCGTAAAAGAGGAGAATATTTATGTGGCTGTGTAGGCAGAGCCGTGTTTTGTTGTCGGCCATCGCCGTGCGCGCTCACAGTAAAGTCGGTTCGGGTTTGACGGACAATAAACACGTCTTCTTGCTAGGGAGACGTTTAACAGAAGCACATGTTTTTATCACAGCAATGCGTTGTTGAAAAAGAAATGTTTTTTCCATCTTGCACCAGGAATAGAGAGAGAAAAGTGGAATAAGTTTGACAGTCAAATCACAGAGTGAGCGTGCACCACCCATTCCTCATCCACCCACACAAGCCTTTAACCCTTTAACCACTGCGAAGAACTGCATAGATGTTTGTTCCACGGTGACACAATTGATGAAAATGTTTTTTAAAACAAATATAATCTGGTAGTTTAGTTTCGCCTGTTTGATAACAATATATATTTTCAAACATTAAAACTAGGGTGTTCAATTATGCGATAAAATCACAGATTAAATCGGAATAATCTCGTTTTTTATTTACAAAATGTACTTTTTTTTGGTTTGTAAATGTTGTGTTGGTCTTCCTGTGTTTGTCGGGTTGAAAAAAATGTTTAGTCTCACCTTAAAGTGGACATTGATCGGTCAATTGAATCATATAATTCTTTTTTTTTACGTATTAACTTTCATCACTTTGACCTGATGTTTGATTCTCGGTTCCTAATTATTTAGACAAAAAACACAGCAATAATAAGCCATGCTGGTGGAAACTAAAGGTTGAGTCTTAAAATACGGCGTAATTTAAATGACTAGACCTGCATTTGTTCAAGTCTGATTAAAAACATAAATCACTTAATGAAGATGCTAGTTCGGTAAGACGTTCCTGATGAGAATGGGAAACAAAACACCTCATTTTGGAAAAAAACTCACGTTATGACTCGCAAATCGTGCTCTAAACTAGCTTTACCACACAACCTTCCGTTTGTCTCACTCCCTCTCAGCAAACTCATCATTGCCGCTCACTACCTATAGCTTATTCTTACAGTTTAATGATTGTAAAGCTCTTTATTTCTGTTTATTTGTAATGATGGTCACATAATTAGAAGTATTTGTACTAAATGGCCTGCATGACTCTGTGCAGGTGAGTTTTGTCATTGTCTTTAGGGCGGCCCTACTGCAGAAAAGACAGATTTACGAGCGCAAAGCTCCAGTTATCTGATCTCAGATAGAATTGTCTAGACGCTTCTAGGGGTCCCTTGAAATGCAAATGGGAAAATCTTGCAGGCAGCAACAGGATCGTGAATACTTCAATCTTGAAAGTTTTAACGGACGCTTCGGTTTAACTTGAACTACGACAAGTAAAACTGTCATAGAACCTGACGTTGAGACTCACAGATTGAAACGTCAGAGGGCTGTTTATCCAGCCGTGACACTATCTAGGATCGTTTAAAGGGCCAAAGAAGTAAACAATCGACCTTTTTACATAATTTATTATCTGTTTACCTTCACAGTCAATTCATCTCAATTGAAACGCAGACTCTGGAATTCAATTGAGGTCACTTTTTTTTAAACGTTCCACTGATAGGCGTCTCCCCCTTCAGTAGGAAGATAAAGGCCTTGTCTTTCGGGGGTCGGCGAGCGGGTCGCTCCGGGGCGGCCGAAGGGGTCACGAGACCCCTGCGATGATCTCTGACTCCTGCACTTAGCACAAGAGAGGCGGCTCACAGCGTGTCATTGAGGAGCCGGAGGAGGGAGGCAGGTGCTTTGATGGACTCCGTCTCTGATCAAGATGAGGCTTCTGTTGAGTGACCATTTCATGTCCAGAGTGGACACATTAGCCCTTTCACTTGAAAGTCGAGGGGGGGGAGATATAACACTCGTCGCCACTGGAACTAATAGAGCACATCCTGGAGTTTTTTGAATGCAGCTGCTCTACACCGCCGTGTTTGTGTGAGAAAAGGGGGTCATTCTGTGCATGAATTCTTCAGATAATAAGGATCATGGTGGTCCTTTTTTTTTTTTTTTACTTGTATTTACTACTTTCAGGAGATAAACCGGCAGCTGCGAGTGTGGTCGTGAGGATAAGAGAGGCTGCAGGCGAGCAGACTCAATGGCTACAGGACACCTGGAGCACACATGCGTCTTCAGACGCGACCCTGTATTTATCGAGAGATGCATCAACCTCGCGGCCTTGATCTCGGCATACATTCACATGCAGATACACGGCGTCTGCTGTCAGTGGGTGGGGGTGGGGGGTGTTGGGGGGGTGGTGACGGTTTCCAGCCCGACCAGACCCGGGGTCTCTGGCTAGAGCCTGCGCAGCCGACAGTCAGTCGCTCCTATCTCCCTGATGACTGGTCTGGTCCGGGCGTGACACAAGCCAGGTCTCTCCGGCTCAGCCTCATGACTCGCACACCTCCTCCAGACACATGTGCGAACAAGTTAAACAACGTAACGGACACATTTGGGATTTTTGGATCGTTTCTTTTTGAGCGCTGGCTCAAACTATTTGACCTTTTCTTGTCATCTGTCCAATGGTTATCTGTCCTTGATAACCTTCCTAAATCAAGATGCAATAAACCACAAGAATATACTTGGACAATTTTTTGCCACATTATGAACTATTTCCTAAAGGTTAATCAATTTATGTTAATCTATTTTTCAAGTACACTTCTGACAGACATGATTTGTAGCTAGTTTAGCAATGGCGGTATACATGAGGGGTGTAAGAAAATATCAAATCACTGATTTATCTGGGGTTTTTTTCAAGATATTGGGTCAATTATTTTGGTTTTCACAGTATATATTCACAACATTTCTTTATTTTTGTGTTGCAATTAAACTTCCGCAGCTAAAGAGACAATGAAATCCAAGATCCAGGTGATGACTAAGAATGAGAGGATACATTTGACTCCAGCAGCTTTTAAAGCTGATGTTTGGACATATTTTGGTTTCAAAAACAAATGAAAACAGTTACAACTTCGTCAAGAGTCATGTGGTCTGTAAATTCTGCAACACCAGAGTCAAGTACTCGACAATACTACAAATATATCCTCGATCCTACAGTATCACGGTATATCGCAATATCGTATCGTTGTCTCTTATATGGACATAAACTAGTATTTTGTGGCCAAAAGTAAGTATTTTGTGACGATAAATGAGTATTCTGTGGCCCCTTATGAGTAATTTGTGGCCAAAAATAAGTATTTTGTGATGACGGATGAGAATTTTATGGCCCCTTATGACTATTTTGTAGCCAATCATGAGTATTTTGTGGAAACAAATAAATATTTTATGGACACAAATGAGTATTTTGTGGCCACGAAGGAGTATTTTGTAACCAAAAATGATTATTTTGTGGCCATGGAGGAGTATTTTGTGAGTACAAAAAAGTATTCCAAGGGCACAAATTACTCTGAAAAGTATTTTGTGACAACAAATTTATCCTTGTTCCTACAGTATCACGATAGATCGCAATATTGTACCGTTGTCCCTGTATCATGCTACAAAGTATCGCCAGATTCTTGCTAATAACCACCACTATTATTAAGAAAAGAGGGAAAATGTCCGGATTTCCCAAAAGGAACTTTCCCATGGGATTAATAAAGTTCTACCTAAATAAACATTGTCAGTAGTAGTGTGAGAATACAGCCAAGTGGAATCTGACAAGTTTTTGAATTGACAAGTCTAATCTTGCTTACAAAGGTACAAAGAGAAACTGTCATGTCAGGAATTTTCACAACATGTTTTGACATTTCCCATGTGAAGTAAAAACATCGTTCAAGTTTCTCCAGCACCATGACAAAATGATCCTCCACAAACAATTACGGAATATTTCAAAGATCAATTAAACAACCCTTTAAACAATATATTATAAGGTTATTTTCTAACCATCTTGTAATTTTGTACCAAATATAATAAATTAAGATTAAAATGGTCCAATCCAAGCTATAAGTGTTCTCTATGCTTTTGTGGTCCAAGCCAAGATATGGGCCAAGTTGACATCAAGGCTTAAATCCCTGAATGTTGAATTGAAACAATGCTCACTCGCTCATCACTCTCGTCTCGCCCTCCAAGTCAACGATGCTTCAGCATCTCCACTTGAACCCAAGTCTTGTGCGCAGACTCCCTCCCACACATGGACGCAGCACGAGAGGCACACGGCGCAGCTTTATCCCTCCTCTCCCCATATGTCAGAGATACTGTACAACAGATGCACGCGTCTTCTTTACCTACTTTCTTCTGCTCTGCTTGCCATGTGGAAAAACTGATTACTCCCTGAGTAAATGACAGCTGAGGGAGATAAAGCCTGTTCACACATGGAGCCATTTACTGCGCCAGGGTTTGTTTATCCGGTTGAGGTAGCAGTGTTTGAAGTCAATGTACGGATCATGTTGTTTTTTTTCCCCCCCTTCAAACGGATACATCCCAGATGAGCGTACGAGGTGCCAGATATTAGAGCAAATAAGCCGGATACAATATACATCTTGTTTAGGTCCAAGGGTAACTGGTCTGTGGGGCGATTTAAAGCTCTTCTTTTAGTGGGTTTTATTTCAGAATCAGCTTTTTTTCTCAAGCGAATTAAAAATATACAGTTTTCTCTGGCGTTTTTTTGTGCAGACAGTGGAAGCAATCAAAATGAAAATAGAAAAGCTAGAAATAAATAAGAACAATATACAAAAATAGTTTCATAAATAAAATGTGAACGCAGGTAAACATCAACTGACACATACATTTCAAAGGCTACCTTTTTTTTAGAAATATAGTTAGTCACCAATGAATAAAAAGGATAGTTTATGTCAAACATTGCTGTTTTTCATTCCATATTAAATGTAGGATCCAATATCTGAAGGTCAAAGAACATTTTCTGAGTATACTGACCACTATATGTATTGTTTTATCGTTTTTAACTCAATTTTGAAACGTTTTAATGTATTTTTTAGACATAATGATTCCCCAAAAAGCTTTTTATTTTCAATTAAATTAAAACAGCAAGCAAATTCACCTCGTAATAAGACATAGATGTCCCTTGCATGCTTGATAGTGGATCTAAAAAGTACGTTTAAGGATGTTGAAGGCATGTAATAACGCTCCATATGGAAGTGGATTTCAGTGCGAGTTGGTAACAGAAGCAGGCGGACAAATTAATTTCAGCCTCCCTCAAGGATGAAGAGATAAAGAAGAGAGGATGAGGAACCATCTGTACACCGCGGAGAGGGAGAGAGGAAAGAGAAGTGGATTTAAAAAGATGCCTGCAACAACATCTCCTTACCTTCTCTCTAGTAGAGTCCACACCGGTGAGAAAGTCAGCTGCTGCTGCGGCGGAGGAGCTGGGGATTCTTCTTCTTCTTCTTCTTCTTTTTCTTCTTCTCTCCTTTTGTGTCTCTGCGCCTTCATATGTCAGGCATGTGTTTGCATTCCCACATATGCGCTCTCCAGTCCGGGGGAAGGCCAGAGCCAGATGGCACCCAGATGGAGCTCAAAATAAAAATAGAAAAAAAAAAAATAAAGGAAGTAAACAGCTTCCTCTTTTTTTCTGAAAAAAATAAAAAAAGGTCTTGACTTTCCGAGGTAGTGTCTTTTTTCTTCTTCTCGCCTTCCGTCCGTTTGTTTTCTTCGATAAAATTGCTCCTTTTTTTTCTGTGCGTCTTTTTCTAAGCGCGTCTTTCTCGTCTGCTGCTCTGGCAGTGTCTGAACCTTCAACCCTCCTCCGTCTCCGCTTCTGCGCTCAAGCTCCGCCCAGCCTTTCACACACACACACACACACACACACACACACACACACACACACACACCCGAGCCTCTGTTTTCATGTGACGTCACGCCTCCCCTCCACTGCTGACTGTCCCCATTCACAGGCGATGGACCCTCCATTAACATAACTAATTGCTTTGGCACCCAAAGGCTAAACAAGAAGCTGTGCCAGGAGACTAAAGTGTGTGTGTTTGTGTGTGTGTGTGTTGTGTTGAATTGCAGAATCAACAGAATTTACTTTTCTACCTTCAATGTCAAATGTGTTTCGTCAAGTTTGAGGGAGGCGAAAGGAATCGGTCAGTTTCAATATTTGAAATAAGAAATATGAACAAATATATACCAAAGCAAGTTGGATTTTTTTAGATTTGTTTTAGGGGTTTTCTTTTGTGAGGGGGAGGTTTGTTTAAGAAGTACGTTATGTTATAGTGTTTTTATCATGTAGGATAAATCAATGAAGACTAAAAAATAACTGTATTTCATCAGCTGTTTGTGTATCGTTTTCTATTAGTTTCTATTTCTATTCTAGTGTTTTTATAAAATGACAGAAATCGATTTAAACAAAAATTAAGTGCCAAAAAAAGAAAAAGAAATGTAATTGTCTTTTATAATTTCCATTTAGTCCATTACGTTATATACCTGATTACCACTACATAATTCCATGTTATGTTTATGTCTTATAATATATATTAATGGTCAATTTGTTGTTGTGTTATCAGTTTTATCTTGCCCTTTAAAGTATATACTTTATTGAGTATTGTTTTGATTGTTTATGTGCTTTGTCACCCTGGTCTGGAAAAGCGCTATACAAATAAAAATGACTTACTTACTTACTTTGAATGTGTGTGTGTATACATTTTATCACTTACTTACTTACATGTTTACAAATATAACTGTTTGTATTTTCATTTTTAAAGTCCTGAATGTAAAGAGGGAGGGGGAGGTTGGATTTCCATTGTTATGGGAAAAAGTTCTTACATGGGTGAAGGGTTGGATCTGTCTTTGTATTTTACTTTGTCTTTAATGTTTGTCTCTATGCCTTCAAAGTCAATAAAATATGTAAATTAAAATATAAAATGTATTTTGTGGCCCCAAATAGTATTTTGTGACCACAATCGAGTATTTTGTGGCCACCCGTTAGTCATTTGTGGTCACAAATTATTATTTTGTAGCCAATCATGGGTATTTTTTGGCAAAAATTAAGTATTTTATAGACACAAATTAGTATTTTGTGGCCACAAAGGAGTATTTCTAACCAACAATGATTAATTTGTGGCCACATATGAGTATTTTGTGACTACGAATAAGTATTTCAAAGTGGTATTTGAGCAAAAAACTCCAAAGCTTATTGTCATGTGCAAGTGTTGGCTATATTGTTACCAAAATGTCATTTATTTTCCATGCATGTCTGGGTGTTGACTCTTGCTATGATAAAATAAAAATTCTTATTTTGCTGATGCTTCAATACATTTATTTTTGTTCTTAGAAGATTAACTAACTTGGGTTGAGCTAACCAGCAAACTACCTCAAAATCTCTGTCTGGACTATTTGTTTCTCCCGTCATGCTGTCTGACGCCAGCGTGGAGCGAGAAGGATCAATTAATTACCTGTAACCTTGTCAACTTAAAGGCGTCTAATTGAGTTACAAACACACACTTGTTGTCGAGAATTATTGGAAAAGTTTGTCGCTGCCACGTTTGCTACCGGTCTTGCAGATGCTAAACACATTAAAAAGGACTGACACCCGTGGTTTTGAATCTTAATCTCCTTTTCTAAAGAGCAACAGGGCTATCAACGTCTCCCCCCCCTCCTTCCACCTCACCCCCTTTTCCATTGATGCCCTTTGTCTCAGCTCCTTAATGCAGCTCGTCTGCCAGCTCATTGGAGTGACACTTGAGGAGCTCTAAAAAGACCCATTCTGCTCTTTTCTTACGACCCTCTTATCCTGCGCTCTCCATCGCCACTGAGTTAAACTTAAATCACCGTCATGATTTATGCTCCGGCTCAAGAGAGCGGCAAATAAAGAGGCACGGTGGGGATTCTCTAGTTTACTTCCCCGCCAAAAAAAAAACAAGGTTCCATTGAAAAGTAAAATAAAATGTTGGCTAATCAAATATTTATTTGCTTCAATTATTTTTTGGCAAACAGTGGAAAGGCGTGTGAACTAAGTGCTCGTGAGTTTGTTTACAACATTTTATCAGTTACTGTACCTTGTAAAAAAAACAACATTTTAATGTTTTCCATATAGATGGATTTCCTGACCACAAATAAGTATTTAGTGACCATAAATTAGAATTTGTTGACCCTGAATGAGTATTTTGTGACCACGAACGAGTATTTTGTGACCACGAATGAGTATTTGTGACCAAGAATGAGTATTTGTGACCGTAAATTACTATTTTGTGGTCACAAATGAGTATTTTGTGACCACAAATGAGTATTTTGTGACCATGATTTAGTATTTTGTGACTATGAATTAGTATTTTGTGACCACGAATGAGTATTTTGTGACCACTAAAAAGTATATAACTGCGTATCTTTTTGTATTTTTAGTATTTTGTGGTGTTAGTAAAAATGTAGGGAAATGAAGTCTAAATCCAGATAGTATTGCCCTTAAATATGATGATGTTTACGTTGTTATATAAAGAACTTGCAACACAAGTCTGACCTAATACGACTCACGTATTTCCAGAATTAATTAAAAGTAACTTTTCGTTTTATAAATTAAAACATTTGTTGATTATATATTCAAATTTAATTTTGTTTCTAATAATATCATGCAAACGACAAAACATGAATGATCGTTAAAATATATATTTATATAAATTGTGAGAAAATATATCTATAATACAAACAAATATATTGCTCCTTCAGAATACTTGTTGGTGATACATTTTAAATTGTTGTTTGTGGTTCTGTTATTTGTTATTATTTGTAAAAAATAAAAAGGAGGGGGCGGGGGAGAGGGGGTGTATGAATAATCTCTACAACAACCTCAGCCCCCCCCCCCACCTCTCGTCCACACAGACCAGCTCTATTCAGAGGGCATCTGGTCATCCAGCCGGCTCAGAGGCAGCGCCAGGTGGCTGTGAGAGGATGAGGAGGAGGAGGAGGTGGGGGAGGAGGAGGAGGAGGAGGAGGAGGAGGATAATGGATGCAACAAAAAAAGAGGAAGACCTTCCATCTGAGGCTACTGTAATCCAGATTGTGCTACAGTGGGACTTGTAACTGACACGTCTGGTGCTCAAAGTTTAGAGAAATGGTCATTGAAGAGAAGGTCACGTGATGTAGGTGGCAGTGTGCACACTTAGTAACAGTTGAGTGGTTTTTAAAGGTTTTACCCTTGCAACTCCTCTTGACACTATAACTCACTATATCATCTGCAAACATCATGGTCCATGGATGCTTTAGACCTTTGCAAACACTTGGAATTCCAAGTTTTCTTTGGGGTTTTTTCCCCTTCAATTTTTCTAACTTCACATTTATTTGAAAAACGTATTTTTTTATAAATGTATTATTCTTTAAATAGTTATTAAAAAAGAAGATTTGGAAAAATAGAAATTGTAAAGGTGAAGGCTTTACGTATAAAAATGGTTATACGTGCCAAGTAAAGAAAAACTTACATTTATTTAAGATGTTTTTTTTTAACTTCAATAATAAAACATTTATTATTTTAGTTTTCTGGATTGTTTTAATTGATTTAAAAAACATTGGAAAAACACATAAAAACTAAGCTAAATATGAATGTGTATTATGAAAAAATAAAATAAAAAAAGGATTTGAAAAAAAATGTGAAAAATATATAAAGGGTTTACATATAAAAAACAGTTGTAAAACACCTAGTAAAGAAACACCTTAAATTAATTTAATAAAGACATTTGTATTCTTTTATTTGGATCATATATTTTATTTTTCATTCAGTTTTTTTGATCATTTTAAATTATATAAAAAATATCAAAAACATACAATAATCGGGTTAAATAAATAAATAAGGTTTTGAAAAATACACCAAAAACAGTAAAAAATGCCTTTAATTAATTGAATAAGACATTTTTATTCCTTTTTTTTTACGCCATACAATTTATATTCTATTCAGTTTTTGGGATTGTTCTAATTGATAAAAAATATATATATAAAAAAAACGAATAATCTGGTTAAATATGAATATTGGGAATTAAAAATAGGAATTGTAAAAGTAAATAAAGGCTTTACATATAAAAACAGTAAAAAAAAAAAGCCTTTAATTAATTCAATGAAGATATTATTTCTCCTTTATTTACGCCATATAATTATTTTCTATTCAGTTTTTTGGATTGTTTTAATTGATAAGAAAATGTATAAAAAAAACACAATAATCTGGTTAAATATGAATATTGGGAATTAAAAATACAAATTGTAAAAGTAAATAAAGGCTTTACATATAAAAACAGTAAAAAAAATGCCTTTAATTAATTCAATGAGGATATTTTTTCTCCTTTATTTACGCTATATAATTTATTTTCTATTCAGTTTTGGGGATTATTTTAACGGATACAATCTCAGAATAGCCTTGTTTAGTATGAACATTATTTAAAGGGTTAAATGTGTGTCGGGAATTTACGAAGCTATACAGATAAGAATTAATGTGGAGGACAAACTACATTTAAAAAAAGCACAAAATACCGTTTTCTTCATACAAAGTCAACTGAAAGTCTGAGAGGTCAGAGTAGAGTCAACACAGTGTTCAGGTAGCAAGACCAGTAGCTGTATTTCCTTCTCTGTGCTTCAACAACATCCAAACTTCCTCCTCCTCGGAAAAAAACACTTTGAAGTGTCCACCGAGCACGCAGTCCATCTTGAACATTGAAAAATATTCCCAAAAAAGGCGCTGGATGAACTCAAGCCCTGAAGTATCGGCGGTGTAATGGAAATCCGAACAGGCCGCACGTATACGTGCTGCAGCAGCTGTTTGCTATTGTGTACATGTGTGAGAGATGAAGAGAGAACAAGAGCTCGGGCAACATCTGTTTCTGTTCACACACTCCAGCCCCCCCAAAAAAACTCTGTGAAGAAAACATCACTGTTCTTTTTCCGAGTCGAGGCAAAAAAAAAAAGATTGAGAGAGAGACCGCACTTTTAATAACAACAAATAAAGGCATATTGTAATTGTCACGGTCTGGGCTCAAATGTCTCGGCGAACACCATTTTTTAAAATTGTCAACAAATTGCAGGCATTCACCTTTAACACCGGCTTCACACCCCTGCCGTGCCGCATGCATGTTGCTCCTGGTAAGAAAAAGAAAAAAAGTGTGCGATTATCATGACAATAGCTGCTGATTTAGCCCGTCTGAGGCCGCACAAGTGGAGGCGGCGGCGAGAACGCGTCAATAAAAATGTGGCTCACTGCGGCTTATTAACTCAGGTTTGGCAGCAGAGGGGGATTGATCCAGGGGCTCTGGAACAACATTTCTATCAGAAAATATGTGTTTTAAAAAAAAATCATCTTAAAATTAGCTTAGAGTTTAGTGCTAATGCTATGTCGTACATTAACGCAAACAATTTCCAAAAAGCAGGCGAACAGTGTCGTAGTTGTTTCCTCCTGGAAGATACAAACGTTCATAGAGAACTCTATTTCGTCCATAGGTATGAATGCGTTTAAAGGTTAGGTGTCTCCTGCCACTCGCCCTAAGTAGCTGGGATAGACTCCCAACACCCAGCGGTAAAAAATGAATGAATAATCCATGCGTCCAATCAAGCATATCAAAAAACTCCAAATACAATTGAGTAAATACAGTTCTCTTAATTGATTCTCTTAGTTTGCGATTCAAAACTTGAATTAAAAACATGTTATTTTTATTAATGTTGATTCTCTCGTTACGTTGATGTTAAGTCATGAGCTTGAATGGGAGCCGAGTCACCACCAAAGCCACACTAAAGTGGTCGAAATGAGTAGCTTTGCCATGCTGCAGGTCTAATTAGACCTCACACCAAAGGACAACACCTGACAATAGCCTGGGAGCTTTGGTTAGAAGGTGGCCTGAAGTTGGGGGTTTATATAGGACGATTCTAATTGAGTCAGCGTCAAAGAACACGTGGTGATAAAAACAAAACACGTGTGTTGGTTTTGTTGGAGGAGATATGGACAATGGTGTGATTCAGGAGGTTGTAAGTGCAGGGCTACCAATTTTTTTATTATCATATTTTATATTTAAATTAATTGTGTTCAAAATAAAATATTGTTTTTTAACAATTAACATACATATGTTCACAGATATTCATTTTGGTGTCGCAATTAAACTTAAAGACGACGCTCAAGGACAAAGGGAATAATGAATATCCTGGTGGTGACTGAGGACGAGAGGATACAGCCGGCTGTTTGGACTATGTTTTGTCTCTCAGTTCTAATAGTTCAACCAAACGAGAGAGGGACAATCACAAGATGCCACTCAAATTCAGTGTCCCCTGAAACCATTAAAAAAATATGCAGGTGTATCGAATCGTATTGCTGATTCAAAGGCTTATCTGAGTTATTTCTAAAAATGAGTTCAACTAACCTTAAATGTACCAGCTAAAGATAAAATCTTATCTTGTCTCCTGATCTTCAAGAACAATTCTCTTTGATCCACTGGTGGATCGAGATGCAACTGTGACCTTGTGCTGACATCATTTTGACTCCAAACAATATTTTAGGACCTTAAAAGAAATGGCAAAACTAACATTCCATGGTGGATTAAAGTTTGGTGGTCAAGAAATTATAAGATTTGTCACTCTGTGTTGCGCAGAAAAGGATGCAGTGCAAGCTACGTTCCTAGCATTCCTAGCTAACCCATTACGCTATATTTGTAAGGGTAAAAAGGTATCATAATATATAGATAACATACATGAAGGCAATGGAAATTTGTTAAAGTCACAAGATGGGTGTAAAAAAGGCAACTTGTTGGAAGTTTGCTCTCTCTGAGTGCTTTGCTAGTCAATATATTTGACCATAATTGTGATTTATTTGTGTTTTTAAAGTGAGGTCTTAGCTCGTTTTGAGTTGATTAGCCAGTCAAATATATAGTTTTTCTTCATCACCGATTTTCTGGCACTTTATATTTATTGATTTCTTCCACCACATTGTTGGATTTTGTGAAAGAAAGGTTTTGTTTTTTTCTCATCCACGGATGGGATGCGACAACTCTGAGACTCCAGCGAGCAGATGGGGAAGATGCTTATTATGGTGGAGACAGTGAGACTCCTCGACATGTTGAAGCTGGCGGGAGCTGAATTATATAGACAGAAGTGGAGGAAGTATAATAAGATTCTACTCAAGTCAATGTACATCTAATGTTGAGGGTTATAATTGCAGGAATGAAACCCCAAAAATGTCTTAAAGCTAAAGTGGATAATAATGTTTTGTTTTTTTATTGTAAAAGGGAACCTTAGTGAATCAAAACATACCATAATAAATATAAATAAATATATAATATTGAACTGATACAAATACAATGAGCCAACAAATGATCGGCGCTAAATGAAGAATAGTTGATATGTATTACAAATTCAACACAACCACGTTGCCATGGATGTTATAAACAGTAAAAAAGTGCACGACTGTGCCTCAAACTTTGAAGATATTCGAGGAATAAACTGAGATCTTTTATTTCTCTGACTTTAATCGATGAGCTCTCTGTGCACATACATCAGTTTTATGTTCAAACAAATTCCGAATATTTGGCTTCATACATCTGAGTGCATTATTATTCACCATCAATCCTTGATATTCAGAAAGACTGACATTTAAATTGAATAAGCACATGTGTCTTCCTTCTGTGTATCTGATGTCCACTTTTGGTAAATTCATCATTTTGTCCCTACTTTTCCCATCCAACCTCTTTATTAACGTCTCGCTGACTGTCTTACCAGTATGCCCGCTGCAATTTTCCCCCTCTCTTCCCTCCATATCTTCACTTTTCACATCCCTGGTGTCGACTTATCTGATGCAGCCAGTGATCTCCCACAGCCATATTTTCCATTACATCTCCTAGAGTATATTTATTTGATCGGAGGGCGCATCATTTCCCAGGTCACGTCCGTCTGGAGGAGCAGTTAGAGATCAAATAAAGAAAATTCTTTAGGATAATTCCAGCGAAAGTGGAGGCTATATTCTCTGGGGTCAGATAAATGATAGGGTCTTCTAAACAAAAAACAGATATTACTGCATGTGTTTGGTTCTGGTACAGACTTTTTGGCGCGGAAGAGATGAGATTCCCAGAACATCGCCCTCCCGCTTCTATTCCCGCCGCTGTAAACACAGAGGAAACCGAAAGAGAAGAAGAAAACCCTCTGAATCAATTCTTCCTCTTTAGTTAAATGGTAGTTTAGGAATCCACAAAATAGTTCTGGTGAGCGAGGCTGCCCGATGGATCAACCAGTTCACAAACATGCTGATGCCACAGACGACTCTTCGGAGCTTTGAGGGCGAAGTTTCTAATTCGGTGCCAACTGTTAATTCCAAACCCAGGGCTTCAATTAGAACGAATGTGCGCCGAGAACTGTTTTATAACGCAGCAAAGGAATCCCAGAAGATTCCCCAGGAAAACTCTGGAAACTACACAACAAATAAAAAAGATTTATAATATGTTAAAAACAAAAAACGAAAAGGAAAGATAAACTGTTAAATACAATTTAGTCTGAACTAAATTACAAATCTATTACAGAGACATTTAGAAACAAATGTGTATTTTCATATCTGTTAAATGTCGTCTATGTTTTATCTTTTGTATCATTTAAAAACACCTTCATCTTCATATTAATGTATTTAATTATTATCATAAATACTTTATTATTATGGTGACAAAACCTTCCAAAACATGTGCAAACCTAAAGAAATCCAGGCAAAAATCAAGAACTAGTCAAAAAATTAAAAAAAATACCCGGCAGGCCTCTTTATAGTAACTCATTTCCACACATAATATGATATTTTCTTATGTTAACATACTATATTTAAAGAATTTGAATTCATTGTATACCTGAAATGTACAATGATCAACACATTCATGCATCAAAGACACATCAAAGTCTACTGATATGACTTAATGCTGTTTTTATGGTAACATTTCTTTTTTTTTTTTTTTTAATGTAAAAGAACACAGCATACATGGTAGAATAGAAAATAAATCCTTTAGATTTGTGGATCCAGATGGTAGTTCGTAACCATCTATCCATCGTCCAAATTCTTCAGCGAATTTCCTTGTCAGGAGAACCTTTTTTTTGCCAGAAGATATACAGACATATAGAGTATATCATCGTTGATGGAAGAAACATTCACTCATCGCGAGGGAACAAAAGCAGTGGAAACGGTACCAAAAGACATCTTGAACAATTGCTGTTTAACCCTATTTCCATGGTGACCCAAGGACCGAAAACAAATGTGTTTGTTTTGTTTCTGGGTCAAGGTGAACGACCTTAACCACTGCATATGTATTTATGGAAGGCGGGGAGGTCGTTCACCTTGACCCAGAGACAACACAAGGGATACCACAAACCCTTTTGAGAATAATAACAATACATTTTATTTACAAGGTGACTTTCAAGACACACATGGACAGTTTATTATTCAATGTTTATATACCATTAAAATGGTATTGTATTCATTTATCATATTTGATAAATATCATTTAATTTACAACACTGGCAATAGAATTTAGGACGAAAATGTATAATTTCTGTCGAATCTCACCCACATAAGTGAACCCCAAATTAAAGCTAAAACTTTACGTCTATTTATATATATAAAAGTTGCCCATCCCGTCGTTCCGATGTTCACATCGAAAAAAAAGGCTAGCACCGAAAAGTTTTCAAAGACTGCATCAGCATTCATTTGAAGACTCGAGTCCCTTGTGGCTCCTTCAGTCCATCCCAAAGACATTAAAATCAAATGGGCGGCCGGTCAAGGGGTCCCACGGTGCTCTTACACAATACAACCAGTGACTGGTACTTTACCCCCTCCTGACATCCGACTAGCCCCAACACGCCTCTCCCCTCCTCGCCGTCCCACCATCACCCTTTCCCTTCCCCAAACCATTGTGCCGGGCTTTTCAGGCATCTTCATATCACCCATAACAAATGAGTCTCATTTTTTTCTCTTCCTTACTCCTCCCCCTCTTTACTTTCTCCCCCCCTTTTTTTTTTTTCTTCTCTCCCTCGCTTTGCTTTTTCTCGCTCACTCGCTGCCGATGAAAGGCAGGCATTGAGCCGGCAGTGGCATTCCAAAACCTCAGGCCTCGGCTCCAGAGTGTCTGGCTATTCAACACTGCTGGGAGCCATTAGTTTAAGTTAGGCACGACCCGCCCACTCACCCACGGAAAAGCCTCAGATCTCCTATTACACTCTGAGGGGAGACACACGGCGGCTGCTTTTCGGGTGCAACAAGTCTTTAAGTGGAACACAAGGAGAAATAAGGTTGAGTCAATATCACAAGTACCAGAGAGGGGAAAGTGAGTGTGGAAGTGTTTTTTTTTTTTTTTTTGTAATGGAGATCGAATAAGAGCGTGGCCGTTTTCTGTTCCCAAAATTTATGAGCAGCTGGTCACACGCACACTTGGCAACGTCTTTTCAAAGTTTCCAAGCGGACAAGCCAAGTGCGTCGCAGCGACGCCAAAGCACTCCACGCCACCAGTGATAACTTGTTTAACCTCATTATTTGACACGTCGCGCATTTGCAATTTGGGGAAACAGAAATTAGAGGTTGCTACCTTTTGTCTGCTGACTCAGCACGTAAACACCAGTGGTTCTCATAAACAACTCCATGTTTGGGAGGAGAGAAAGTGGGCTGCGAAACACGTGGACGAAGCCCACACACAGACATTAAACACTAAGTAACTCAACGCACAACGCGCCTTTTTTCCGCAGTGTTTGACAACCTTTCCTTGAGCATCCGTGGATGTACAGTAGGTCGAATCCCAGAGGTGTGTGTTCAACAGTCGATTGAACCAGGAGAAATGCTGTTCAGGGTTAGGTACAATGAACACATTGAGTGATGTAAGCAAACACATGGACTTAATTCATAGTTTCTGCACAGCTTTAAACATTTAAAACTGCCTCACATTTGGCATAAACATGCCATTTCTCAATGAACTTTTCATAAATACTGACGACCTACTGTAGGTTGAACAGTTACTATAGAAGTTAATGGATTCAATTTTGTAAGGTTTTAATAAGAGCAGCGAAGAATTAAGGATTTAGTTGAAAGTAGGACAATGACTAAGGATAGGATCAAGTCCAGCAGACAATTTTATTGAGCTGTTTTGCTACAGACCACTTTAACTTTCGATTGTTTCTATAACTACAATGATAGGTACAGGAATTTCAGTATCAGTCATCTAGACCAGTGCTGTGTCCCAAATTGTGCACTTCTCCTAGTGCACTGGTTTATAGTACACGTTAAGATACTGCACGTACTTGGCCAGTGTGCAAATCTTTCACAGATACATTGTCTCAAATCAAACACTGCCGCTACACACTTTCGCCAATACTTGACAGCACTTTTCGCCAATTGAAACAAGTTATTAAGTTGTGTTTCATCGTGTTATTATTGTTGTTGTGTTGTTTTGTGATAAAATAAGTGTTTTTTTGAGACATTTACGGTCCAACATTCAGAAAGAAAAGTGAAAACACAATGGCATGACCTGCAAAAACTACAATTAGAAGCATGAAAAAAAAACATTTTACAGTATCCCTGAATTTGCGAGAGCTCTGGACAGGCTACAACAAGATGTGTATTTGCATCTATGTATATTTGATTGTATGCATACAATGGTGCTCTGTATGTGTTTGTCTCCTTACTTTTAGAGACTTTGTGCCAATGTGTAAGATTGTACTTTAACATTCTTTATATGGAATGAGAAAAAAGTTAAGTTTCTAAAGAGTTTGTGATTTCTCATTTTCACTAGTCAAGAGTTATGTTATTTTAGAGAAAATATGGTATATTTCAAAAACACACTTTTGGCTTCAATAATCAATATATCAGATTTTTTTTTAAGTGCGGCCCAGTAACAAATGTCTAAAGGACATTTGGTTGGAAGCCACTGGTCTAGACTAATGACCAGAAAATAAGGGAGGTTAATAGAAGAGTGCAGGCAGGGTGGAAGGATGGAGACATCGGTGAGTGGTAATTTGTGAAAGAAGAGTAGCGGCTAAATTGAAAGGAAAACTTTATAGGACAGTGAGAATTGTTGTGATGAAAGGGTTTGAGACAGTTAAGAGTCAGAGGCGCAGATGTTCCAGAGTAACTAGTGTTGTGCCTGGAAGTGTTCATTGACAGTACTGCTTGATATTTAGTTCATATTTTGGCCGGCCGTGAGCTGAACGTTCGGATTTACTGCCTGACAAACATGAAAGCGTTCATCGTTGTGTCTATGACGGTCACTCTCGGTTCATCTCCGTTCAGTGGGTTGCCAGACAGAGCCTGACGTCAACAAAAGAGCAGCATGTAGTCGACCGACTCGACACAGCAGCAATAGAGTTTAATTTCTAAATACTATGTTTTTGGGGTCACACAAACTTAGACTTATTTTTTAATTGTTTTTTTTAGCTTTTCTTCAAAGAGAACCTGCCAAATTGTTGTTGGCTGGATGACATGAAATATAATCGCTTTCAGCAACATATGTAAAAAAAACCATGAAGTAGTTTGTTTTTTTTTAGCTGGGAACATGATCAGATGAGTGTCAGTGGGACATGCAAAGAAGACAGATGTTATTGACACAAAGAGACCTCGGACAAGATAAAGTGCATGGATTTGATAACCAGTACAACAACAGTTTGAGGTTAAAATGCTGATTTGCTTTCGGCAAATCCAAGTCTTAGATAATCTTTCTGTTTTGGTCGTTATTTCATTCTCTGTTCTTCCCAAGGTCGCATCAAGTCGAAACAAAAGAAAAAAGTGTGTTCATAAAAAAGAAAACAATATTAGAAAAAGAGCTCGCTCAAGTATTCAACCCCCCTCGGCAATGTTCCTGTTCTCTGCAATAATGGAAGGCCATCGCGGAGCTCTTGTCTGAGACTGTTGAAGATGTGATTGTTTCAAACATAAAAGAATATAACACGCAGGTTACAAAGCTTTTATTTGAAAGAACTTCACCTTGTACATGACAGCAAATGTTACTTCAAACACATCAATAACAATTTCACTCATTTTCTTCTCAGGAAGATGAAGACAACTGAGGTGCAGTCACTACGTTAAAATACACTTATACTTTTACCTATAACTCAGTCGACATGAGTGGAATTTGAATTTCTGGGTGGACTATCACTTGAAAGGGTTGTACAAATACAGTATAAGCCATCTATTACCAAAAAGAAACCTGGAAAATAACCAACAAATATGAAAGGAACATGTTATTTAATTTCAAAATGAGTCCAAATACAGCATATTAAGAAGGAAATATGACTTCCTGGGTCTATGAGTTTTGGTATATGGCCTAGTCTTGGCAGATCTGGTTTGATGTTTTTTCTATTTTGAGTTGATAGATTTAATGGCTCCTAAATTTCACACTATTATTCATAGTGTTTTTTTTGGTGGTACCTTTAAGTTATATTAGAGAAACATGTGTTTATGTTGGGCAGTGGAGTGGAATACTGATCCGTGCTTGCAGGTGCTATTCCAACCTGATGGCAGCCCTCGGAATAAACCATGGGTCCTTTTTGTGTGGGAAAAAACACTCAAGGATTTCCTCTGGGCACTTTGGTTTTCCTCCGCAGTCCAACAAACACACAAAAACACTTTGAATTGATGACTTTCAGTGGTGGTGATACATTTCTTAAAGAGAGCAAAAATGAAGCAGCTTCAAAGACACACATTTACTTACTAAACATTTAAAGCACAAGGCCAAAAGCTCCACAGTTACACATTAAAATAAGTTTGCAAACGACTTCAAGAGGCAAACGTTTTAAATCATTTAATCAAAAATAACTGAATACATTTCAACTATGAAAGAATTATTTTAGCATAGAGCTTCTATTTGGTTGGAGTTCAAATATAAAGAAATTGCTTTCCGGGACTGAAAATACAGTTACAATACAATCTTGGGGCTACTTTATCGAACCAGCCAGTGTGGCGTGCCCCCCCGACTAGAACATAGTGTAATTGTACGATCACTACGGTAGGTGGCTTGGTTTTTTCACCAAGCATATGCAAATACAGTACAGAGCAAGATCTATGAAATCCACTGATCAAAACCTCACGAAACACTATGGATAAATTCTGTATTTAACACTGACGAAAAAGAAAAGGCATAGAGAGAAAGAGATTCAAATTATATGACAAGACGATTATATGAAATATGACAAAGTGTTTGTAGAAGTTTAGTTGCTTGTTATAACGGTGGGAAACTGGCAAAGACTGGTGTGTCTAAAAACTGTTGGCAGTATGAACCCAAATCAATCAATATGTCACTTAAGGACTTTACACCTCGGTCTTGCTGATAAGTCGCTGGAATTTCTTTAGCAAAAAAATGGCAAAAATGGCCAACAATAATCCTTCTGTTAAAGTTTACTTTAGTACACACTGAGCACAGTAAGTGTCATATGAGGTGCCTTATTGTTATTATTATTTCAATTGATGGACATTAAATTGTTTCTATTACAAAAAGAACATGTGAATAAAGTTATTCTTCGTAGTGTTGCGTGGGTTTACTCCGAGCACTCCGGTTTCCTCCCACAGTCCAAAAACATACAGAGGTTGATTGGGAAATTGAGGAAATGGTCCGTAGGTATGAGTGTGTGTGAATGTTTGTTTGTCTTTGTGTGCCCTGCAACAGACTGCCGTCCTTTCTCACCCGAGGAAACTGTTAGGTTGACATAAAGAAATAAAAAGTTGAATCACTGACTTAAGCGGAAGTGAAAGGGCGCTATAAACCGCATCCGGCTCCAAGTTGTGACACTAATTCCTGTCATTTTTACAAAACACAAAAAGCCCCTTGATTGTCACGGTTTTAGGACCGACCTTTTCTGACATGATTTTGTCAAAAACAGCTATTTTTAACTGTCCAAATGTATGATCTACTCAATGTTGAAGTGCAGCTTGCAATGTGTGCGGTCCAACCAACCCAAAAGCAATGGTTAAAGTAGTAGCTTGGAAGGACAATGACTAATAAAAGACCCTCCTTTCACCAACAGGTCGTGTTTGAGGACACTTTAGTTTCCGTGCAGGAACAATGGTGAGAGAATTGTAAAAAAAAAAAAAGGTGGATCAGTAGTGAAGCCAAGACGTAAAGTTGGTCTACGTAAATATTCATTTAAATCTATTGAATTCCAAACATTCCAAAAGTTTGTTTCAAAGAATCCAGCTTCAGTAATGTCCTTGAAACGAGAACCTTCAGGAGGGAAAGTTGTTTCTCCTGTCAGGCAAGTGATGAAGTTATTTCAATCTGTTTTCTCCTGACATGTCCGTTTAAATCTTCCTGCTTTCATATGAACCTTCTGTCTCTCGTGCGTTTCTCTCCCCGAGGCGGCAGCAGCAGCTGTGTTGTTCTTCTCGCCGCCAGTGGCCTCACCTGGGATCTGCAGGTGGCTCATCTGGCAGCCGAGCAGCCAAACACCTGGACGGCTTGAGATACCGCCCTTGGGCTCGTGTGTGTGTTTTTGTGCCTGTAATCGATTTGGGGGTTTTTCTGAAGGGCTCATTTGGAGGAAAGAAGCACAAACATGTATCGGTATTTCCCAAGGCTGTTTGACTGTTTGTTCTCGAAGCATCACAAGTGTGTTAGAGAGAAGGGTGTATTTACAGTTTGTGCTTGTGTGAGAAGACAAAACAATCTCTTCTTTCCCACGGTCTGTCAGAGACAAAATATAGCGGAACAACAGAGGACAGTTACAGCACCTGCTTTGCCTTGGCTGCCACATGTGTGTTGGTCACCTCGAAAAAAAACTGACTATCAGTCACGTCTTGAGTAGGAGACAAAAACAAAAGAGCCAGTCGGGTGACATTCCAGGCCGGTGCAGGAGCAGACAGGTTTGTTTACACGTGGGCAACAAGTGTCCTGGTGTGAAGCACTTAAGGTGGACTTGACAAAAGTTGCCCTTCTCATAATAAGTAACTCTTAAAACAAATTGCTTCCACATGACTATGAAGTCATATCAGACGAATCATACTCTTTATTAAAGTGGGAGAAACATTTCAGGTGTTTTCACACACTCCAAATAAAAGAGATAAAACACACACAACAGGAAGAGCACAAAGACAACAAAGTACAAGTAATCTACTCTGAGATATCCCTCAGGGTTCAAATGATTCACAATTTTTCCCATCAACGCTGTGTCATGATTTATTGTAGGGATTTAGTTGTATTATGTATAACCTAAGTCGTTTTTTTTAAGCAGGATGGATGAGCAGCAGGAGTTAGAAGTCAGAAGTGAATTCAAAATCTTCTCCAATTCAGATGGAACTACAGAACCAAAATGTATGTTCAGCGCTTTTGAGGTTAATTTTCGAACAGGTTAATTTAATTCACGAACAAAATGTGTTTTTATTAAATCTCAACAACAGTTTCACAACACAAATTTAAGAAAGAAACATGAGATTATTTGGGCAGAATAATGACCACATTTATTCTGAAGGGCATGTTTTTTTTTAAAACAACAATATAAAAATCACTATTTAATTTAATTTAATTAAATGAGTTGAAGATAATTTATTTATTTATCTACTTTGTGTCCACAAAGTATTACTGTATAGTTAAATCTAAATCTCAAGGTTAAATTGAATGAAACCGGAGGGATGTAGCTGAGAATCAATATTTACATTTCAATATTCAAACCTTATTTTTGCAGATGTTACAGATGCCACAGCAAATCAGTTTCTATTAGTCTCTGTCGTCACACATATCCTACAGTTGTCTTTTTTAAATCCATGAACCTCATTGGTTGCCTCCCGCATTATTTACTCTACGTTATTATTTTTCTATAATCAGTTTGGAGTACATTTCTAAACAATAGAATCAGATTAGATTCCTGTGAGAATGAGGAAAGTTTTTGGGAGTTCATTGTTGTTGTTGTTTCCTCCACAATGCCCTCAATTGTTTACGTAACAACTCAAAAGGGAAACATGTCCGCCCCCGAGTTCTGAAAATGAAGACATAAGCAGCTGGATGCCAGATTTCCTGTGGGTATTGACAGACCATAGAAACTGGTGGCCACCAACGGCATGTTCGGGTGGAGAGAAGGACAGAGATAAACACAACCAGATAACAAATTGAGGCAGATTTCAACAGAGGGGAATGAAAAATGGATTAGGCGCGAACAAAAAGGATAAATGGACCGAGGCTTCATATGAAGCGAAGCAGAAGGTGAGAAAGAGTAACTCTGGAAGGCGTGGAGAAAAGGGGGAACCAATGCTAACTCTTCTTTGTCTGAGCCAAGTGGGAAATCCTCGAAGGGAGCTTATAGGAGGGGGGGCGGGGGGTTCTGGGGGTCAAAGGCAGGACTGGGAACCAGACTGGCAACAAGGGGACTCTGGGAATTAAAAAAGCATAATGTGGCGATAAGGTTCTTTCACTTGACCAGTCCAATTCACTCTGAAGGGACTGGTTGCTATTGTTCAGACCTAATGTCCCTGCATCTGAAATAGAAAAGCGAATAAATGCCAGCACACAATCAGAGACGTACGTATTGAAAAGACATTAAAGCACTTTTTTTTCTTTTCCACCATATGACCATTTAAAGGACGTTCCACAAATGAATAAACAAAACAGGCTTTTAATGCCTCTCGGGCGACTGGCGCAAGGGATGAATAGGGACTTCTCTTGAGTGAAACTTGAGCCACATTTTGGAATAGTTAAGTGTGTCAAGGTGATGTTTACGCTCCTTTATGACACCTCAACTCCAGGGCAGCGTCCAGCAGCTTAACACGACGTTAACGACACTTGAAAGTGCAATCAAGAAGGAATCGCATGAGGCAGGGTTGGATTTCTTGGAGGAAAAGAAGTGATGTTTTGTCAGGACACGGACACTCTAATGGCCCTCGTCTTCTTGTATTTGTGAGGTTTGTTATTGGCGGGTGATCTACGAATCACATCTGGATCCTATCCTCGCAGCCGCTCCGCGGCGCAACAAGAAACAGCTGTGTAAAACTGGCTTCAATTATCCTCACATTCTCCCTGACAGTTAATCCCTTTCTACTCTCTACTCTCACTGTTTTTTTTCCCTCCGCTGTTGCTTTAACTGCTCGGTCACTCCTGTCTTCCTCTTTTTTTTTTCAGGCTGCCACACTGTCTATGGAAACAGACAAGGGAATACAGTGTGCTGAATTGAAACCAGACCTTTGGACTGGGAGCTCAGAGGTCTCACGAAACACAGAACATGACAAATCCAATCCATTTTTGAAAAGACTGATGCGGTATGCACAGGGATTCAACAGGAGGTAGCTTGATAATAGGACACAGAGGTGAACTATTTTCATTTCCTGCCGATGAAACGCTTGAAAACCGTAATCATCCACCCAAATTTCCACCGTGTGTGATCCTCAAAGCTGGATATGTGACAAATGTAATGAACTGCAGGCCCATGAGTCATTAGGCAGTTGTGTTTATTTTATAATGGAACTCAACTGCTTTGTCTTGACCTTTTCGCCCAGCTGCAAAATCTCCGTAAATTGGGAAAAATCCTTGTGATGAAATGATTGTTGTAAGAGTCAATGCGGTGCAGGGGCATTGGAGGGGTTGAAGGCTGTATGTTGAAATAAAATGGGACCTAAAAAGGTAAAGTAAAAAGGAGTAAAGTAAAGAAGGAATTGGCTGAAAAATAGGATAATCTGAACAGATTTGGGCATAAGGACGACTCACCTGTGGGCTGACAAGGTTTATAGACAGCACTACCATGTTGTATGAACAAGTTCTCTAGACATAATCATGGGGTCGGCATATCAGGGGTTGTACAGATGTCTGTCTAAAATTGAATCACAATTCTACCAGAAACAGGAACAAATAAATCAGAAAAAGGAAGATGAAATGTTTGTGCGAGAAAATTAATCAAGGATGGATAAGATTATCACAAAGTTCCTGGAGTCCCTGGCATATATACGGAGAAATATAAATGGCACCCTAACTTACTTTGCGCAACAGTTTACTAAAAAACGAATGCGTTAAAAACGTTTTTGTATGTGTACCCAGAGCTACAGAGATGGAAGCTTCAGACCACATATTATAACATTTTATATACATGTAAATACTGATAGAAATGGGAAAGGCTTGACTACAAAAGCACTGACCATGACACGTTACCCAGGTTGTTCATTCAATGGGTCAATAATTGTTTTGTAATTTTTGTAAAGTTTAATAATATTGATTCTATACACTTATTGCACCACCAGTACGTGGTACTACATATTACAGAGTAACACCTCGACCACTGGGGAGATAGGTCACAAGGTTTAGATCTTTAGATCTTTAGACTCTTAACCTCAAATGAACCAGAACCTTGGTCTTTCTCTGTATTTGATAAAGTCCTTTTCATACTAGTTCAAACCAGAGCTGGGCAAATGTGTGGCAGTAGTTAAAGCAATATTAGTGAATAAAGAAACATTTAACCTTCTGAAGTCCAGATGGGATCCCAAGAACACCCAAACAACCCAAATGTAATCCTCTGTTCCTATTATCAGAGTTATTTTTGCTAAGAGACAGAAGGATTGTAAACATTGTAACCATTTTTCTTTTTGGTCGAAACTGACAGCATTACAGAATCCATGTGCCAGGTGTACGTATCTTTACCCTGTACACCAGTATAAAAACAAAGCATTGACCTCCATTATATGTAATGTTTCAATGAAACGCAACAAAAGCCAGGAAGGAAAACAGCTCTGATAGTAACCATCTGTTTTCTGGTAAAGCCCTGCAGTTCTGTCCAAAACATTGCATTCTAGTAAATATTGTGTGCTACTGGCTGGTTCCATTTAAGGTCTGCAATGAAACTGTGGCATTTCGTGAGCGAGACTCAACAACAGACCAGCACACGACTACATAACACTTCTCCATTTCAAGGGGATAGAATGAAACGATTACAACGTTGATGCCAGTATTTGAACGTTACATTTGTGAAACTAAAAGGCCAATTTGTTGAAATGATGCAGGCAGCCATTGCCTCAATGTTACTTTTTAAGTGCAGAAATGTCATCACTACAGCAGCGAAATGGAGACACAATTCTTTTAACAATGCAGGTGAAGTTATGGAGAAGTTGTGATGGGTTTGTAACTATTTCTTACAATTTTGCCAACAAGATTTAGCTTACTTAACCCAAGGTCAGTACCAGGTTGTTGTTCAGTTGTTTTATTTATTTTTCAGTTTGACCTATTGGACAATCAATAATTAGACCATCAACCTACTGAACGTTATCAGGTACATTAGGTTCTAGGTACCTGCATTCCTTCTGAGATGAGTCCAACAACTACAGAGTCAAAAGATAAGGTCGTTAAAGTGGAGCTGTAACAGGTCATTTTTGGTTCACAAAAGGTGTCGTTCTTATGTAAGGTGATCGAGTATACGGGACAATTGCCACCTAAATATTTTATGACTCCTTGTGCGGTGTCAGGGTCAAGTTGACCGGTGGCCTAAAAAAATAAGGGGTTTTATTTATCCTTTGTGTTGTCTAGGGGTCAAGTCATACCTAAATAAATAGAACTTAACGGTTCACATAAAGTAGTGAAAATTAATGAAGGCCAATCATTAGTTAGAAAAATAATTGAGTAGATGTGTCACAACGGATGGACATGCAAAAATAAAATCAAAATAGATGGGATGGAAATGCAGGAGCTCAGAATAGGCAACGGGAGGTAGCGAAGATCAGGAAAAGGTGTGTGCTGCTGTTTTAGTTGAGCAGTAAATCACTTTGTTTTCCTGTTCTAAATGAAAGGTTGAAAAGACCAAAATTCGAGACATGTAACTTGACTCCATGTGTGAACCAAGCTCTATTGATCTTGTCTTGAAGGAGACAAAAGAGCCAGTACTGTAAATAAAGGTTTTCCTGTTTACACAACTGCATGGTCAACTTGAAACAATGAAAGGCCAAAGAAAGAAGTTGCCTTTTTACCTATTGACTGACCCAACAGCTTCACCTGCCAAGAAGTCACAATAAATCCATCAAGTCCTTCACAAATGAGTTTGTGTGTTATCTTGTTAAATTTTGCAAATTGAGCACTTCTATCAACCAAAGTGAACATTAGGTCTCATTTCAAACAACTTACACACGTTTGATATTAGGATTTTGGCTGCGGGCGACAAAGCTACATCGTAAACCGAACCTTTAAATGTAAAACCCGCTTTGCAAACACTTAGGTCTAATCCAGAAGAGAAGCAAGCTGAATGGAATCAGCAGCCATACGGTTTTAATCAAACTCAGCTTGGCTCAAATCAGCTCAACTGCGCAACATCTTGACTTTACAGCACCAGGGACTCCAGCTACAGATCAAGTCAGCGATAGGAAATGGGAGCCACATTTTAGGCAAAGGGAGCCGATGATGGTCCTGATGAGCAAATCTGGACGGTACTGCACGCAGCGTAGCCCCTGCGGCCCGAGTAAAACACTAACAGGTGGCAACGCTAGTGAAAGAGACCCACACAGAGACCAGAGAGAAGGAAAGCGTTACTAAAAAGCACAAACATTTAACAAGAACACACCCAACCTCACACATGACACATTTACAACACTCATTAACCAACTCTTGCAGAAACCATGAAACGGCCAAAGCCTTTCGCGAGACAGCATGTCGAATCAAATCTTTACGAAACAAATTCATTCACAAATGCAATAGGGGAGAATAAGGCCAGTACCTCACGCATTTGGAAAAATTCTCCCACATGGTAAAACACAAAGGGACCATGTCTGGCAACACCGTCAGTCCGCTAAGGCCAAAACCAATTAGCTCTCTAATGGAAACCTGCAGGGCCCCTTTGTCGTTTATTTCCCCATTTAATGTCAGAGGATCGGAATCTGACTCTGTAACCCACCCCAAAGAAAAGTCAAAGGGAAAATTATCGGGGATTCCAATCCAAATTATCCACATGCTTTTGGGAAAGGCTAATTGAATCAAGAGGGTATGAGGTTGATTGACTTGTGTGAGGCATGTTGAGCCAACATGCTCTTTAACACATTTTCTTTTAACATGCAGGCGGCACCGACGGTCCCACAGGCTTTTTGCATGACATCCAAATGATCATTGTGGGAAAGAAACCCTAGTTTGGAAGTTGTTTTAAATTTTTGCTGGTGTAAACAAAGATGGGATCTGGCTCTGATTTGGGGTCAAAATGCCGATTACAACTCTCATTACAGGTCCTATTAGTGGTTAGCTTACAATTTTATAGTTCTTTGGTCAACCTCCTCCAACTTAACCTTAATATTCCTCTCTATAGAATCCAATTTTCAGATTCTATGTATTTCTGTATGTAAAGGAGAAATGGATTAAAGGCAAATAAAAAAAATACGACAAAGAAACACCTTTGCTTGAGGTGAACAATACTATAGAAGACACGATTCAGGTTCTTAAAACCAACGTTGAATCACAATCAAAGTATCTTTTTTGTATCAAAAACAACATAAAGCTGTGGCGATAATACGACATTCCTGTGATTACTTTATCATTGTTTTGGTGACAACTTTTTTCACATGAAGAGAATAGTTTATTGAAAACAATCCATGGATCCTGCTCTATTGTGGTCACGAAAAAAAATCCTTAAACTACCAGAATTATTTAAAAAAAATCATACATTTCTATGGAAATGAACAAAAAACCTATGAACGAACCATTGAAACAAAGGTACACACTGAGGTTTTTTTTAACAACTTAAAAATCGACCTTAAAAACAAAAAGAGTTTACAAACTATTGAGACAAATGTATAAACTCTGAAACACATTTCTTAAATCTGAAACCAAATTACAAACAATGAAACAAAGTTACAAACCATTGAAACAGATTTACAAAATCTGAAACATATTTACAAACTGAAACCAATTTACACACCATTGAAACAAGTGGACAAAGTATTGAGACAAACTCAAATCGTATTGAAACAGTTTTGCATTCCCAGCCGCTGTACTTGTTTCAAACTGTGAGAAGGCTGCTCATGATAAAGTTTGACTGATAACGTTCCAAAATAAATAATGACAAGTTAGGCTTGATGTAAATAAAAATAAGTTTTACAAAACTAAACTGGTGTTTTACTTTCCCATTGAAAGGACGAATCAATACGGTGGACACCGTGCTGCACCCTGGTGGCCACTGTAACATCCCACTCGGTTCCACGAAACTAACACAGGCATGTCTTTGTGCAGTTATTTATGACCTTTGGGTGAAATGAGTCAAACTCATGTCTTCAGATGTGAAAAGGGCCCTGAATTTGTGCCCTGGAGCCCCGCTGACCCGCCACTGTACTGCTGACCTCTGATGTAAAGCAGGCATAAACCACAGCTAGAAAGAAGAAAAAAAATACTCCTGGCACTGAGCAGCAGTCTGGTTTCACACCGCCTGGTGTTTTTGTCTTGAAAAGCTGTAAACTCCAGATGGTGGAACTAGAGAAAAACTTTGCTGGTGGATTAAGGGCTTGAAATCCTCCTCTGAAAAGACACATCGAGCCAAAGCTGCTATTCACTCAAATAGGAGCATAATAGCTATTTTGAGTGGGCTTTATATGCTGTAATGCGTCCAATAGGGTGTTATGCATGGTTTATCCTCGCCCTTTAATGAGCCTTAGTGAGCGTAAGATCGCGACACACAAAAGGCTGGTTGAGTTTTGTTTGTAACACATTTGAAACGTCTTCTCAGAGGATTTATCTCCCCGCCCCAGTTATGAATCTTGTATAAAAAGGTTCCATTATATTCCAATTTAATGGATTTAATTGAGTAAAATAATATATTTTCATGAGCTTTTCTCGAGTACATCCCCTTTTTAACCATGCAAAACCGAAGTAGACATTATAGGCTTCAAGTGAAATGTTATGTTATGAGGTTCAAGCACATACTTTTTTTTACATTTTGAATCAGACACATCTGCTAAAACATTTAGGGAAAAGTTTAGTCTTCCCATGAGGATGATAACTCTCTCGCCCAGGTAATATACCGATGTCGAGATTCCTAACTTTCCCAAGCCAGTTCACCCAGTCATCAAATGGTTCATAGAGTTTTCCTGTGTTTGAAAACTTTTCAATTTTCAATTTCTTATACTGTGCGTCGATCAGAGGAGTTGGATTTGGTTTAAAAAATCTGATGTCATCATTAAAAACAGGTGGTTTTGTTCATCAAATTCCAACTATTTGAAAAGGGAATGAAGGATTTTCAGACTAAAACGTCCCATGTAGGATACAACAAACTCATGGCCCCAGGGGCTAAATCTGGCCTGGAAAGAAATTGTATCTGGCCCGCTGAATGGTTGACGCAAAATAAAAGTCGATTTTTTACATCTACCCCTAGCCCTTAAATCTCCTTTTTTAAGGGGTAGAAGGAGAAAGGCTAAGGGGTAGAATTGGGACGCAGCCTAATCCTCATGTTGATATCTTAAGATAAGTTAAGTTAAGAAACAGAGCTCATGGATACACAGAGAGAAACAAACGAGCCTTCAAGAAATCGAAAGAGAACATCACGGTTTCTTACTTCCTGTCACACACAGGTTGTTAAATATACATATTGTTCCGTCTGTGACCTCGATCGTAGCCCCCTGACCTCCCTGACCTCCAACCTGAATGGCCGACTACTCCGATCCTCTTCTAGTGTTACCTCCTATTATATAGACGATATCTACAATTACTCGGATACAGACTTAAGAATGTTAAAATACTCACTTCAATAGAGTTTCTGTTTATTTAATGAGAAAAATAAATCACACTTCAAATTCAGAGATTGATTAATAATAACCTGTTTCTTAAGTCAAATCTCTAGTTTTAAAGATAAAATGTATTTTCTATATAATACTTTATTTATGTTTAAGGTTTTATGACGCCACATCATGATGAAATATATCAACAATTGTTGGCGGTAACATCAAAAATAAATATATGTATAGAACAGAGTGTATTTGTTTCATGATAGATGGTGTGATCTATGATGTTTGAGGCAAAAGTGTCTGTTTCTAACTCTGATCTCTGACTTTAAAGTAACATGTGTTTCCTCTCCGTAAAAACAATCACACACAGTCAGGAGGAGGATTGATCTCTCTGGCCACCACCTTCAGTGGAAAGCCTGCCGACTGTGGTGTCACTAATTGTGAGAATTTAGTGTGGAAGCCAATAAATCTCCGCTGAGAAAACGGCCTGAGTAATGATTGACTCTGAACGGGAACAATAGGAGACCAGATCTGGACTCACATAATACTCCCGGCAGACACACTTCCACTGCTTCTGCCCGATTGTTTACGACCTCAACGTGTTGACTATTGATTTTTTTTCGTTATAGCCGGGAACATGAACATATAATGTCAGAAATAGATCCAGCGTTATGACCGTTTCATAAACCTATCCTTCAAAGTCTTTCATATCCTTTACACTTCATTCATCCAAGAACTTCATTGTTTGGTTCTTATTTTTTCTTCATCATTCTTTACCGTACACGCAATTGTTTCTATTAATTTATGAACAAGGAAATGAATATTCTTAACTTTTATTTGATTAAATCGTCTTTTAGCACTTTTATTTTTGCTGTATATCAAAATTCACTTGTTTGTGTGTGTGTATTTTTGTGTTAAATAAACCCTTTTAGTTCATGATACAAACAGAGAAAAACGCAAATACACAAAACAAATAACTCAATAAAATTTGTAGTATTTATTAGCATAAAGAATAACTTAAGAAAATACTACGCTTTTAAATCAACAACGCTATATTTTTGTGTCACAGCAATACTTGATGAAAAGTGTTAAAGGAAAACACCTTTTATGATTTTACTTTAACAAAAAGTTAATGATTATCAATCATCAAGAAAATATTATCAAGTTTTAAACTTGTTGTTATTGCACCTCTTGATGATATATCACGATCAATAATTTTATCAAATGTTATGTATTTTCTTATCGGTTCCATCTTAAGTAAAAACATCAACATTTGATACAGTATTACTATGTAGTAATAAAGGATTTTTATTCATTGTTTTCCCCATTTGGCAATCATACAGAAATATACTCACTAAATTTGAACATCAAATGTCGGGGCTGCAGAATATATCGCCCCACAAGACACAGTTTTGAGACCCCCTACTCTAAACTACTACAACGGTCTCACTACTTTACTATATAGCTTCTCCTTTTATTCCAGCTGCTATTCTACAATGGAGCCATTAGCTCAGTAGTGTCGACCTAAGAAGCTGCTATATATATATATATATAGCAAGATGTTGGATTTTTTTAGCTTGGGAAAAGGTGTCTTCAGTTGTGCAGATGTCATTATCTGTAATTACAGATTTCATTGTTTACATTTTTACAGGTGTCAGAACTTAAAGTATTTTCTTAAATACAGGGGGGCAGGGGGGGCTGTTAAATTATGGACACATCATCGGTGTGAGGCAAACCTGGATCCAGTCCAGACTCTCTGGTGTTATTCTTCTCCACAAGCATAATATTTGGACGGTGGCTGAGAGACCTGTGAGTGATACCACCCCCAATATATATACACACCCGCACTACTATCCCACCCCCCCCCCCCAACACCCACTACTACAGCCACCCACATATGCCACACACTCCTTCCCTCCTACCTTCCCTCCCTCCCCACCCCTCGCTCCCCCTGCCAGGCCGCCACCTGCTCCCTGCAGCATGCTGCACAGCTGCTCTGCTACAATAACAAATTAAGATCCACGGCAGCAGGCAGGAGTCATTACCTACCGACCCGGGCTAGCACCGCAGCACACGCACGCATCACCGTCGGCTCCACGTGAGTCGGAAGTGCAGGTTCTCCACCGCATGAGGACGTGGGAATCATGGCGGTGTCAGATATCTGCCCATGGCTCCAATTCTCCTGTAACATTCATGTTGGTCGGTCATGCCTTTTTCTGTAATGTCACACCGGACCGTGTTCATGAATAATATCTTTGAAGGATCCGTGTGCAGATGAACTGATCTGGAGCATGCAACTTTAATAAGCTGCATTTAAGGTGCATTATAGGGAAGTTTCTTATCTTTAATCCACTTTGAACTCAGGTAAATCTCACTTGTCAGGCAAGCCATCACTTATCTTATCTTACCAACACCTATGTTTGGTCAATTAAATTCCTTATCACAATGCCCTGAAGTAGTCCTTTGATTATTTAATTGATTAAAAATCAGTTATATACCTCAGTGAAAGTGACTGAATGAATGAATTGAACAAATATTTTATTCTAGATTTAACCTCAACACCTATTTCTTTTTTACTCGTCGTTGCATATTTAGTTCTTCAACTATCTTTTTATTGCTATTTGGAAAAGTTTCTTTAAATAATAACGTTTGATTTTATGGTTAGGTTTATCATATTTAGTTTAATAATTATTTTATTTTCCTTTTTTTTATTATTATTTTCTATTTTTTATGTAGTTATTCTGATATTTTGTTAATGTTTTTTTATGTTTAATATTCTGATTATGATGGGGTTTTTTTCTGGTGATTTAATCCAGTTTCATGTTTCATATTATTTAACCAAATTGTCTTTATCTTCTGAGATCTACTGTTAATAAATATCCAGTTTTATATTTTTCTAAAAATCCAGCTTAATTCCACATTTAGAAATCTGCTTTATCCTGAAAAATAATTTTGTATCGGTACATATGTGATACAACAGCGTCAAAAACATGCTCCCTTGATAATAACCAAACATTTATCTTCTTACCTTTATCTTTGTTTTTGGCCTCCTTTAGAAGATACTTTAGAACTGTGTAAAAGTGCAGGAAATCTCAACATGTAAACAAAGATATATTCCTGTCAACAACATGGCAATATTTAAGGCCTTAAATTTCTTGAATTATTATAACAAAATAGTACATCTTGGAGCTTGGGTATCGGCGGAAAGGATTAAAAAAGATTAGTCGCTATATTTGTTTTTAGAAAAGATTTGTACTATATTTGCTGCTGCCACGCGCGTGCCGCCTATAGATTTGACTTGTAAGAGGATTAATAAAGTATCTTATCTGATGTGTTGCCAACAACAACAACTTAACCGGTGCATTGACAAAACAAGAAAATTACTTTTGGACAAAACAAAGGAAAATAATAGCAAATAAATAAACAAACCTTGACATTTTCAGAACCTCCATCCCTGTCATTGAGTATGTTTTTAATCATCATTTATTTAAGATATTTAAAACCCAGAAAAATACTTAAAAGATGCTAGTTTAGATGACACACACTATCCTCGGTTTTTGACAACAGCTCACTCCAGAAACAATCTTCGATTGCGACACTCGGCGAACTCTCCGTCTCAACTAGCGATGTGACAGGTCGACAAAGAGATGACTTGTCTGTTACCAGGAGTCAAAGAAGAGAGCGGCTCAGACGGTGGTTGGGATTTGCCGTGGTCATTATGGTTCCTCCGTGTGACAGCTGGCCACTGCCTCCCCCCCCCCGCCCGCCCGCCCTCGCTCTCCGTCGCCTTTCAGCGTCTTTGTCAAAGACCCTTTAATCACAACAGCCGAACTGTTACGCAGCGAATCAGCTGACCCCACCTGCTGGTCGTTGGACTGACAGTCTGGACGTGAAACCTGCTGAGCAGCAGCAAACATCCCGCAAGACGTCACCCTTTTGAATAAACCAATTAGCGGCGATACAATAGCCTCTGACTCAGCTCAGTCCCCCCAACAATCCAGCGACACGCTGAAGGCTAGCGCTGCGGTTCCAGCTATGTCGGTGACAAATTGCTTTCAAGAATCATTGGAGTTTAACCGGGTACAATCAAAGTATCTGAATAATTAAAATAAATACTGTCTGATTTGGCCATATCCGAGTGTCCACATAGTATCACGAATAAATACACTAGAACAACAGTTATGTAAAAAGTAACTTAAGTGTCATTTTAGATCTTTAATCAGCAGATGGATGGATGGATGGATGGGTGGATTGGTGGATGGATGGATGGATGGATGGATGGATGGATGGATGGATGGATGGATGGATGGATGGATGGATGGATGGATGGATGGATGGATGGATGGATGGATGGATGGATGGATGGATGGATGGATGGATGGATGGATGGATGGATGGATGGATGGATGGATGGATAGCAATACATACGATAATTCATAAAAAAAATTAAAATAATAGCAAAGTTTCTATAAAAGGAAAGTACAAGATGATACAATCTAAGTCTAAAGATAAAGAACATAGATCAAATATAAATAACAAAGACAAAGATTAACATAGAATAGAATCTCATAGAATGTCATAGAATAGAATATATAATATAAAACCTACCTATCCATCCATCCATCCATCCAAGACAAACTTGCTAGTCGCTAACTCCCAACATTAGCTTGAAACCTAATCAAAGCATCTGGTCTAGCAAAGAATGGGGTCTTCTAAGTCTCTTTATAACTTTTTTTTTATAATACCAACCATATTGTTGTAAGACTCTCCCCTGCGACTGTTACGGAACAGAAGTCATCTTACTATATAACAGTGAATACTGGTGGAATTAGTCATTCATTTGTTGCATATATTTGTGTGTTATTGTGTCAAATTACATTATTTCATAACAGATATCCATACATTGTGACCAGGTATCAAATACATCCCTGTAAAGTACTTTATTTTAATGTAAAAACGTTAAGAAAAGTGCAATTCAAGAACTTTAGATGGAAATTAGCATTGTGATAAATCTGGTGCAGCATCTTATTAATGTAACTGCACATTGTCCTTTTAAATAAACTGAAACTGAAACTGAATTATATATATAATATGCTGCATGTAGTTAAATGCAGTTTCATAGTGTTCCTCAGCCATATATGCCTAGTTTCTGAACAACCAGCTAAAATATGATCCGTCCATCCTTCTTTAAATCTTCCCCTTCATTCATTTTTTCATCAATTTTTTTTCAAGTTCGTATCCAAAGACAAACCGTCTTATCTCTGATGATGATGAAATTTAAGTTCCAACCATTATCCAGCTTTGATGTGACCATAGCCTCTCGATGATGCTGAACTATATATATTTTTTAAAAAGGTACTAAATCCAGTAGGCCTTTTCTTCTTATTCAAATTTGTCAAAATTTTCACCCCCTTTCCCGTCACCATCCCCTCCACTCTCCCTCTGTCACCCTCAACAGCTGACACGCCAGATCTGGTGGTGACACTTCACCCACTTGAGGGACCAAGAGCCAGGGCCAAGGCCAGGGCTTCTGCTGGTGATCAAGATGGTCTTGTTCCTATGCCCTTCTGTCCCCTGTCTTCCCCCCACGCCTGATTTTTTTTTGTGTTGTCTTCCTTTGTGTCGGAGCTGGACGGCACGTGTATCAGCTGAGCCCTGGACAGTGAGTGTCACCGGGGTCAGGTGGCAGACGCTTGGTTTAATTCTCTTAGGAATATAGAGTGCTTGCGTCAGCACTTCTCTGCACCGAGTCGCTGCTCAGATAGACGGTGAGCGCAGATGACTGGCTTCACAACCATTGAAAAAAATAATACTATTGAAAAGATTTTTCTAATACTTTATACACAATAGCTGGGAAAAGTGGAGTCATTTCTCTTTAGCACCATTTGACCTTTTTATGTTCTTTACTTCCACTTCTACAGAGTAACAGGGCCATTTTTTTTAATAAAGTTGATATGAGTCATATAAAAACATTTAATACAAGATCAGTCGTATAAAGATGCATTCATTAAGAGATTCAAGTCGTACTAAAATGTATTTGTTACGAGATTAAATTCGTACTCAAATGTGTTTATTACAAGATTAAAGTAAAACTAAAATGCATTTATTACAAGAATAAAGTCGTACCAAAATGCATTTATTAGGAGATTAAAGTCGTACAAACATGTATTTTTTTACGAGATTAAAGTCGTACAAAGATGCATTTGTTACCAGGTTACAGTCATACTAAAATGCATCTGTTACCAGGTTTAAGTTGTACTAAAATGCATTTGTTGCGAAAATAAAGTCGTACCAAAATATATTTATTACAAGATTAAAGTCGTACTAAAATGTATATGTTACGAGAATAAACTCGTACCAAAATATATATATTACAAGATTAAAGTCGTACTAAAATGTATATGTTACGAGAATAAACTCGTCCCAAAATATATTTATTACAAGATTAAAGTCGTACTAAAATGTATATGTTACGAGAATAAACTCGTACCAAAATATATATATTACAAGATTAAAGTCGTACTAAAATGTATATGTTACGAGAATAAACTCGTCCCAAAATATATTTATTACAAGATTAAAGTCGTACTAAAATGTATATGTTACGAGAATAAACTCGTACCAAAATATATATATTACAAGATTAAAGTCGTACTAAAATGTATATGTTACGAGAATAAACTCGTACCAAAATATATATATATTACAAGATTTAAGTCATACTAAAATGCATTTATTACAAGAATAAAGTCCTACCAAAATGCATTTATTAAGAGATTAAAGTCGTACCACACCAAAATATATTTATTACAAGATTAAAGTCGTGCTAAAATGTATTTGTTACGAGATTAAATTTGTACAAAAATGCATTGTGTTTGTCTCTTCTTTTTCAAAATAATATTATGTTGTCCCTCATATTAGTTCTTGTAAAATAACCATATTATTTAGTAGATTGTAGCTGAGGTTTAATAACCTTTTATACCAAGATTTGGAATTATGTGGACATGTATTTGCTTTTCCATATATTTACGCAACAGAGAAGATACACTTTATTTAGTTTAGAGTACCAGCACTTTTCATTTAAACAGTTTAAACCTTTAAGCTTTTTGGAGGAACATGTTGTGGAAAACCGTTCATATAATATTATTCTATATCTTTATCATTTTTTCAGACTCTGATCTCTGAGAAAAAGAAATAAAGAATTATTGAAGAGGGTCAGACAGACAGTTACATCAGGGAGGAGGAGGGGAAGGTTACGAACACTAACCAGATGGAGCAAGAGATAGCTGTATTATGCAGATCCTATCATCCCTGGTCCACGTCTCCTCATGCATATATAGCTTTACATTATTCACAAGGTTATAATGAGAGTGACGTTTCATGGGGAAGCAGAAAAAGAAAAAGGTCTTGGGCGGTTTAGATGGCAGAAGGTGGGCCACAGGTGTACAAGCCAGAGTGCTATTCTTCTGTGTGACCTCTCATTATCACCCCCAAGTTCTGATTCATTATAACCCGATGTCCTTGGGTGTTCTGGGAGCAGCATGGTGAGTCTGGCTACCGCAGTCTGCTCGCTACTACGCCCATCATTCATCTTCGGAGAATAATGTATTCCATATTTTAAATTCTATTATTGTCTGCTCATCTGTCAGTTGTGGCTGTATGTCCATTGATCGTCTGTTCATTCCACATCGAATGGATTTGAATCGTTTTTAAATCGTTGGATATGATTCAGAGCTACATTAAAAACTATTTATTATGAAATGAAAGCAAAGTTGATCAATTAAATAAATGTGACATCTATTTCCTAGTCGTCACATACAGGAAAAAAACATGAAAAGTTATATAAAATACCATGAAAAAAACAAATAAACAATTAGCATATTTACCTTGATTTCTTATAGATCTCTGTTGAGTTTTTTGTTTTGTTTTCCCGTTTTACTTTGGCTTTTTGTTCCTTTATTTTTTTTTTTGATGGTCCCTCACATGTAGGGAGAAACCATGGATCAGATCCAAGCGAAGATGGGAATCTCTGCTCTAAGCAGGGGAAATTATGTTGGTATCTTCGTCATAGATATTTAGAATTCAATTTAGAATTGTAGAAAATAATACATTTAATTCATTATGCTGCAGACACCCAAAATAAATCTAGTTGTATCTAGTTAGTTAACCTAAGAGTCTAGAGTTAAATAAATAAGTAGAAAAAGACAATCCATCTTAAATTGCAACTTTTGTTGATAAAGGAAGTTAAATGTTGAAAGGAAATGTAATGTTTTGGTTTCTAATGTAAATAACAATGTCTTGCAGTGTAACATGCAGAATTGTAAAACTTTTGCAACAAGAAAAGCATTCATTAGAGCTACATACCTCTGCCAAGGAGCTCATTATTCAATACTTAACAAGACATAGAATGAAGTCCCATGGATAAAATAATTATGTTGGCTTAAGGGGGGAAGTCAAACTGAGAGAGCTCAACCACTGACCTGGTACCGAAATTTATTTAAAAAACAATGACCAATTTCATCACATATTGTCATCAGAGTCACAAGAAAGTTGATGTTCTTTTTGTGATTTGTTTGTATTATGGTTATTATCAAATCATGTTTCTCAGTTTCTCACTTATATAGTTTGCAGCAGCAGCAGTGAGAGGCCATACAAGTGTAAAATAAATAAAAACTTTATTAAATTTAGATCAAACTCATTTCTTAAGTCAATCAAACAGAAATCCAATTTTTTTTAAATATACTATACAGACTTTTGGGGGAAGTTTATTTTAAATCTCATCCAGGTTTTTTTTATTTTCAAGAGAAATGTTAGGAACATTATGAACAACCTTCTGTTTTCACTTCCTCTGTCCCTTCTATTTCATTTCTACATAGTTCTATTTTTTTTTCAACATTTTCTGGATGAAACTTAAAGGACAAAAGTAGACGGAAAAAAAAAAAGAAAATCTGTTTCGAATTTCTGGCCGATATATAATTTTTTGACTTGAATCAACCATACAGGAAACTGGGAGGAAATAGTTTAAAATTCCGAGCTCATTACTCATCTCTCCGTCTGCTTCGATAGTCAAAGGGAGCGGTGTCGCAAATCCACATGATCCTCATCCCGCTCTGAATTTATCATTCCTTTTGTTTGTCATCACTTCATCGATCTATCTGGACAGTCTCTAGAGGAGGAGGTCTGGTCTGTTGTTACCGAGGAACAGGTGGGCCGAGCTAACAGTCGACATGCACACACTCTGGGACGCTCAGACACCGGCCCATATGGCCGGAGCTCTGGAGCTGCCGCCCTTCGCTGATCACCGACGGCAGGACTGGATGGGAGGATGCAGGGATGACAGGAAGAGGGAAAGGAGGAGGGGATGGAGGGTGAAATTAATCAGCAGGCCACCCCAACTGTCCGCTGTCTTTGGGGAGTTGAGACATGCATATATGTGGCTGATTGACACGGGGGTCGGGGGGTGTTAAGTGCGGGTCATAAAATGTGTGTGTTCAAGTGTGTGTGTGTGTGTGTGTGTGTGATGGAGGGAAAGGACCAGTACATTAGTGGTAATGCTGCTTTTAGTGGCTTATCTCTTAAAAGAAGGGGCGATGGTTTTGTTATTTTCTGCAAGCAGATTTAAGCTTAACAACACTTATAGGTAGTTATGTCATTTAAGAGAAAATAAATAGTATATTAACTATTTTCTGCAAACTGATTTGGGTTAATAACTATTATATTTATTACTCATATAATCTGTTATACTATATAGAATATTTTATGCAAGCAGATTTTAGGTTATAGTAATAAGTAATATATAATATAAAATAATATACTTAAAGAAAAAAAATATATTTTCTTTATTCAGTTTTTCCCTCCTGTATCAGATTTATAGATAACGTATTGACGATTAATAATCTATTGTAAAATTATAATAAAATATCTATAAAAGCAGATGAAGATACTGAGAAAGAAAGTTATTTTAGTAAACGTATGAAAATATTTGTAATAATAATTCAATATTGATATAATACTATATTTATTATACATATAACATTTATATAGGTGCATTAACGTCATAAAACTGTATATATGTTTCATTTTTTCTTTCTTTTTTCTTTTATTTCCTCAATCATTATAACACATTTACATCCTGTTACATGACCTTAATAAAAGCCAATGACTCGTGTGTAAGGTTACTTTGAAATCTTTACTTTAAAACCACAAGAAAGCAACATTTCCAACAACGGTGCAGGCGATTCCATCCTAAATATTTAGTCAGTGTATGAGGCGGGTTGGCCACCTGCCACTCACATCACAAAGGGCGGAGAATGACAGATGTATAGACAGGAGGTCAGATGGTTCATAATACAAAACATCATTAAACAGACACAGTGTTTGGGTCAAGCGCTGTCGTTGAAGCCCCCCCCCCCCCCAGGCCCCTAGATCCATTGATGCTGGATACGTTGCTCAATACATGTGCAAACTAGAACATCCGAGGGGCTTTGTCAGCACAAAGAGATGCAAAAGAGAGGAAATGAAGGTGAATTTACAGGCTGGTGGCCACTTTTTTTTTTACCGTCAGCTCCTTCTTCTGTTAACATCATCTGGTCTATAAGCGATCAATAATCACAACAACCATCATGAAGAAGTGGTACAGAATTCAGCTTTTTTTTTAAAAATGTTTCAGACATTTATAATCTTGTGAAGCCCCTTTTTAAAGTCCATTTTGCAGCTACAATGGTACAGACCTCCGACTCTAATTATATAGCCCTTGTAAGGTGAGAGTTATACTATAAAACTGATAGAGATGGAGGATAAGAGGAAGTGCACAATCTCTCGCCATCTTTAAAGAATCACCTTCTTTCTTTATGAAGATTTATAAACCACTGTCTAGTAGTTTCTTTGAGGGAAAATGTCACTTGTTCATTTTTAGATATAAAAGACCAGAGTTATTTCTTCTTAGTTCTGCAACAAATATTTAATGTAAATAAAGTTTTTGGATATCAGACGTACATTTTTTTTTATATTTAATGTTGTTTTTTTTATATTTAATCTATCATAATTTTGTAATATCTGTATTAACACTTTGATTTTCTTTGTCCCTCCATTTTCTCTTGCGATTTGGATTGGCCCTCCTGGTTGTTCCAGATGATGCATGATGATTTTTTTTTATCTAAATTTAGGAAATTTTAGTTAATTATACATTAGAATGTTCATAAAAAGAATCAAAGCGCTCATGTTCATAGGTCTGAGTGTGCAAGTGTTTGTTTGTGTCTGTGAGCCCTCTGACAGTTCAGGGTGTCCCCCACCTCTCGCCCTAAGTAGCTGGGTTAGCCTGCAGCATCCCCACCCCCTTGACCTCGATAAGGGAATCAGCTGCAGAAAATGAATGCACCATTTTGACCATTGTGAAAAGTGTATTCGGGTAATCTAAGCCAAAGGGGGCAAAGTATTTTAGAATGTATGACTGTGAATGTTTGAATATATGACTCAGACAAAGTTGTCATATCATTTTACGAGGCTTGATTTATTTTAATTATTTTCCTATAAACTCAAAGAATGATCAATACTGAAGTGTTGTATTTGGTTATGATACTCATATTGATCAAAATATTGTTCTAATTGTTATCCTTAATTTTTTTGCACTGACAGAGCTCAAACTTGTGATCATAGTTGCAGATTCTTTTTGCACAACTGTGTTTTTTATCATTTACATTTAACGAGTGGTTCTGTTAATTGTTACATGTTGTAACATCAGTTATTTTAGCATTTTCCTTGCTAAAAACTTTTTCAAATTTGGGCTCTCTTTAAAATCCTTGGTGTATCCAAAATCATAACGAGCATCGCATATTTTCCTGAGTATTAATATCAAGTTGAAAATGATAGTATGGCGAGAAAACCTTATATTTTAGTTTGTCCTCCTTTCCCAAATCAATTGTCCTGTTATTAATTGTCTGTATAATTGTAGACATTAATAATCTTTTTTGCTTATCTTACCTTAAAGGCTGGTATCTTTCTAGGTCACAAAATGAACATTAATCTTTGTACCAACCATCTGGTGGGCCACATAAAATCACACGTGAGTCTGACATTGACATGATCTAAGCCATGATCAGGGGTTATGTACAAATGAATAACCAAAGTTTTATGAATCTAACAAATACATAATAAAAATAATGCATTTAATTGCTGATGTCTTCTCTCATTGTTTCTGTAATTCGTCTGTTTTTTCTTTAATTGCTTTGTCTTCACTTATATGGCTTCAAGGCTAATATAACATTTATCAATAGAGTACTGAATGTATACTGTGATATCGTGTAATAATATTCTCTCACCATCGTAAAAACATCAACGGGAACATGAGTTTTAACATTTAACAGGTTCGTTTAATCGTCAAAAACTGTACTTGCGTGACTTTTGTCTGGCATTTCTGTAAAATATCTTGACATATGGTCATTTTCGCAATTTAATAACTGTAGTTCTTTTAATCCCATGGCGGTGGGTCACGGTGGTTAATCCCAGGTTCCAAAGATTACTCTATTTTAACGTATGACTTTTCTGTATGTTGAATTTAATCCGGCGTTTCAAACTGAACAACAAAAAAAAAGAAATGTCCGTGCAATACGACCATTGGACCAGCAGGGGGAGACCGAGCACCGAGAGTCGTCTTTTCCAGGCACCTGGAGTTCAGTTCCATGAAACAACTTGACACATTATAAATGATGGGAGCTGCTGCTGCTGCTGCTGCTGAGGTTAACGTTCACTTCCTCTGCTGATTTTGGACCACAAAAGTTTTCACACCTGGTCTCATTTTACACCCGTCTTTTCCCCTGGGTTCAGCAGTTTTGATTCAAACGCTTTTATAAAGTCATTAAGAGTGCTAATTGTTCTTGAACCAGGCCACCCATGAGAGCTATGTTTTCTAAAATTGGGTGTTGGAGCTTTTGCTTGTTCACCTGCTGAGCAGCAGATGCAGCCGGAGCTGCCACACACAGCCCTAGCCGAGCAAGAAGCCTACATGCAGATGCAATAAAAAAAAAAAAAAGTGTGTAGGAAACAAGAACCGCCTCATCAGCTTGTTTCTCCATCTTAATGTCTACTCTGTCAAAGTGCACGTCTGCTGAGTCAGCAAGTCGGGAACTTGGTAATCATATTTAGTTTTTTTTTTGTTACTGATGGATTTCCATCTTACGCATTAACAACTTTTGGAAGGTGTTACAAGTTGTAAAGTTGATGCTATTGATTGTATATTTGACCCGAAACCAAGTGTTTTTTTTCCTGATTCATTTAAAGCAATTTAATTCCCTCAGCAGACACTTAATATACCGCCACGAGCTAAATGAAAAAAGGGACAAAGAATATCAGCTTTAGATTGAAGAGAAAACTTAAGGAAGGTAAGAAGATCAAGGATGGATTGAACACATCGATATGTAAATATCTCTTGACATTATAAAAAAAATGCTTAAATAGTTATTTTGTTGATATTTAAACCTTAGAAATCTTTTAAAAATTGTGGAATTTTCTATCAATTTATCATGAGGTACAAGAAATAACTTCAAATGAATGGAATTAAAACACTAAAATTAAGCCCTACAGCAAGGAATTTAATAAGTTATATTTTAAGTTTAATCACTTATAGACAATGAAATGAATAAATGCATTTGTAAGCAATTTCATAGTTTCGATCTGATATCACAATAAATAAACTTTACAATAAACTCAAACCTAAGAAGGAAGTAGCGTCATTGTTATTAACACAATTATTGTAGATTATATTGTAGACCTCTAGCTGAACAAAACTGCAGGAGATTAATGATAATCTCATCATATAAACCAACAGTGATGTGTTGAGTTCTTCACCTTGTAAATCCAGCTCGAAATCCCTCAAGGGCGAACCTTTTCTTTCCCATAGGAATTGTCTTCTCTCTGTTCTAATGTGCTCTTCCTCTGGTTAATGTCCTACTAAAAAACACACAAGTATCTCTTTATTGTCTATAGCTGAGAGTGTAGTAGTCGATTTGTTGTCATTTCTATCAAGGCAGAGAAACTTTAACTTGAACTATCATCCCTTCTTTGTTCTTGACATAGACCTCAGGTGGCTTCTTGTACCAAGGTCAAAGTCAAGGGTTATCGAAGTCAACAGATACTTCCAATAACAATTCGATTACTACTAGTTGTAAAACTGTATCTATCAAACAACTTTAATACACAATACATTCATTCATTCATTTATTGTCTACCGCCTTATCCCTGGGTTGGGGTTGCGGGGAGACTGGAGCCTATCCCAGTATCATAGGGCGAGAGGCAGGGGACACCCTGGACAGGACGCCAGTCTGTCACAGGGCAATACAGCTGGCGACAATACTTTTTAAAATGTGTCATTTGTTAAATAAATAATTTAGTAAGGTCATGCCTAATGGACCATATCTAGTCACTAAGAGAGAAAATACATGGGAACATGCTTGTTCAAGACCTTGGCTCCTGCAACTGTTTGATATCTGCCGTTTGACCTATTGTCCTATTTAATAGTTTGAGAAAGCATCCACACACCTATTTCTTCACAATAATGTATCTATATTAAATGGTACTGTATTGATTGATTTGATTTTTGCTTTCAAATCATACTTTGTAAAGTCTCAGAGTTGTTTTGAGATCATATTTTATCGGGTTTTGATTTAATTGTTTAAGCGCTATATGACCCTGGTCTAGAAAAGAGCTATACAAATATAACTTACTTACCTACTTTTATTTCAATAAAGTGTGTGTAACATTAGAAAATCCTCCACGGCTTCAGTAACAATGAAATCCAGCAAGATGACTGAGGACGAGAGGATACAGTCGACTCCAGCAGCTTTTAAAGCTGATCGTTTGGACTATATTTTGATTTTCAAAACAAATAAAAGCAGTTACGACTCCGTCATGAGTCATGCGATCAGTAAATTATAAGACGCCAGAATCAACACTTCAAACATATCCTTACCTTACTCTTCCTATATCTTATCTTACTTAACTCTGCAGCGAGAATTCTGACCCGCACAAGAACTCACATTTCTCCGATCCTTAAAACTCTTCACTGGCTTCCAGTTTCTTTCAGGATCAACTTTAAAATTCTGGTTCTTACTTTCAGATCTATTCATGGTCAGGCTCCTCCTTACATCACTGATCTGATCCAGTCTTACACCCCAGCTCGGGCTCTGAGGTCTGTGGATCAGAATCTACTGATGGTTCCTCGCACACGGTTCAGGACCAGAGGAGAGAAATCCTTCCAGTCTGTTGCTCCTAAGCCTTGGAACGATCTTCCTCTCTCTCTGTGTTTGATGATCTACTGACTCCTTCAAGAAACATCTTAAGATGTTTTTATTTGTTCAGGCTTTTCCTTGATTTTCTGGAACTCCTGTTGTGTTATCAGTTTTATCTTGACCTTTAAAGTATATTCTTTATTGAATATTGTTGTGATTGTTTAAGCGCTTTGTGACCCTGGTCTGGAAAAGCGCTGTATAAATAAAAATTACTTACTTACTTACCTACTTTTATTTTAATAAAGTGTGTGTGCCATTAGAAAATCCTCCACGGCTTCAGTAACAATGAAATCCAGCAAGATGACTGAGGACGAGAGGATACAGTCGACTCCGGTAGCTTTTAAAGCTGATCGTTTGGACTATATTTTGGTTTCAAAACAAATAAAAGAAGTTCCGACTTCATCAAGAGTCATGTGATCAGTAAATTATAAGACGCCAGATTCTTCCCTACTATTTCATATATTTTGTCACATTTTCGAGAGCTGGTAAAATGGACCAGACAAAAAAGTCTGTTGCATTTGTGACATACACTGATTTTAAGTGTTTTACTCAAATGTATTATATAGTATTTGTGGTCCAGGGTGGTCTATTTTTATGATGTGGGGGGGGGAGGTACTTTTAGAATGATTGGATGAACAAACTTTGTTTTTTCTTTAAAGTCAGACACGGTTTAAGTGTTTGTAAACACTTGTTTTCTAATCAATTAACTTTTATTTCGAGGTAAAGCTGAGAGGCATGTGGAGGAAGGAAGGAGGGCGAGAAGAGAAGGGGGGGGGGCGACGAATTGTGTGCATGCCCCCTACTCCAGCCCTCCACCCCCCTATCTCTTTACAGGACTGCCAGCCCGTCTACAGTTATTCCAGGAATGCGATGAACATGGCTGCCGCGATGAAGGCGCAGAAAACGGGACTGCTGGAACTTCGGGTGACCGTGGACCGCTGGATCCGCGTGCTGGCCTCGCTCACCGAGGACTCGCTGACTCTTAACCCCGGGGAAGGCGCCGAGGAGCCGGCGAGGACCCCCGCCCTGACGCCCGCCGCCGAGGCGATCAACGGAGACCCCCCGAACCTCAGCTCGTCCCCGGTGCCGGAGACCATCACCAACGTGAAGAGAACCGTGCGGGTCACCAAACAGGATGTGGGCGGACTCGGGATCAGTATCAAAGGTGAGACTAGAACTGGAAACATCAACAACTTTTTTCTTCTTCTTTCCTACAAACAAGTCATTGTCACCTAGTGACGTAGGAGCTGTCGAAAAAACTTCCGCCGCTTGTTAGCCGAAATAAAAGCTAAATATAAATCCGTACATGTGTATTTCGCGTTCTGGTTTGTTCTCGCCATACTTAACGACATACTTGTTGTGAGAATAGTTTGTTTTAAAAGGTGACAGCTGCTACCTGTTAGCTTCCAGTGACCACGTCAGTGTCCGTCAATCACAGTGGACGTTAGCTAGCTTTATAGTTAGCCTATGCTAATGTTTACAACTTTATTGATTCTTATATAAGACACAGGAACATGCCAACACAAATGTACAAGAATACAACCATAGACAAACTATACAATAATTGAAAACTTTCATTTTTACCTAAAGTTTAATTATTTTAGGAAAGTTTAATAGTTATTGTTTGTATGTGTGTACAATTGACAAATCCAGTACTACAAGTATCATTTTTCCAGTTTTTTGGTCAACCTTCTCAATACAAAGTCAATAGATGTGACTTTTTTGTTAAAGCCAAACTTTCAAAATCTCATGCTTCATATTGAACCCCATTTTAAAACGTTTGGTGTCATTGGAAAGTTTGCTGGCAAAGAAATGGGGAAAAAGACGTTCATTATGTATCATCATTTTTGATCACTATACTAATTTGGCTCTCAAAATATGCGAAAACAACAAATAAATGAATAGCTAGGATTGAACAAATGCACTATAAGTTGTTTTAATATATAGTTATTGAAATATAAAGCACAGCTATGGTGTATTTCTTTTGTTTCTGATTCTGAAATTAGTGCAAGTGACTTAAAAGTAAACTTGACTCGGTGAACCGGTGGGTTCCAAAAACGATGTGCAATGTATAATGTTTATCATTGTTATAGGGATTCCAATGAAAATGGGACTCCTTGGATGTTTTTGTCCAGTGAAAACTTAGGCATGTGTTCTACGTCATCAGTATTGTTGTACAGTGGTGACGAAAAAATTCATGGAAGCAGTTGAACGGGAAATATAGTGGTATGGAAGCTATTCACATTGCACAATTAAACATAAAATGCACTGATTGACCTCGGCTGATATGCAGGAAGCAGCAAATACACACATACCTAGTTATTTTTGTATGAAGGAATACATCCTAAAATGTCTTATTTCTACACCGTTGAGTTATAGCATCTCCTTTCAATTTTACTGAAAAAAATAAATGTGTCATGTTCTCATAATGTTTTCACTAGTTTGTACAAGTTGTCTTCTGTCATGGTGCTGAGAAAGAGCTGAGCCAGAGGGCAAAGCTGTTCTGTCACACATTAAAAAATTAACCCAAATATGTTTTTTTCCCTTTAAGGATAAGAGTTTCTTTCAAACTTACTCCTTATTGAAAGGGCAACCAATGTGAAAACCCAATTCTCAATTATAATGTAAAGATTTCAATTAAAGGGAGTTTTGTACAAATAGTCGCATACTGATGATACAATAGAGGTCCAAGATCTATTGAAGACACACTTGAGTCAACACATTAGTTGCCATTAAAGCTTTGAAGAAAGTGTAATATTTATCTTTGTATGAAGGCATACATTCAAAAGTAAAGTTGGAATATTCAAGAATCCCAAATATGTTTTTTTGCCTTTAGAGATAACAGGAGTATCTCTCACACTTTTACCTATTTAGCTGCAAATTTGATAAAACTTTGCCTCATGTTTTCATCTAATTCCTGCTCACAGATGTGGTTTTTATTAACACACTAGTTGGTGTGGGGCTGCCAGAGAAAGGAAGAGACTTCAGGTTTTATATTTGTCCGTTGATTTTTGGCGTGGGTTGTGAAACAATAGCATACAGTGTATTATCACTTCTGTAATTCTTTTTGTGGCTAGGTGCTGGAGTATTTAAGATTTTTCAACGTAGACCGCTACTCTCACCTCACTCTTCTTAGGTCTTAGGGTTACTACGTGTCCAGAGAATTTAAGAAATACCTACAATTAAGAAGGTGGTCCTCAAGCCTGAATTCTGCACAACCCGTACCATTCCAAACACTAGAGCAAGACTTTACAAATGATCAAGCTGCATCTTAAGAGACCACAAATGGTGCCGACATCAAGGAAGAGTTCCACCTGCGAGGTCCCCCCTGTAGTGCTCATGCTCTTCCAGATCAAGGGAAGCTAGTTGAGGTGGCGGCATGGATCTTGCTGGAGGTGTTCCAGACATCTCCAACTAGGTGGATGCCCCGAGGCAGACCTAAAGCTCCCCGAATAGAATATGTCGCACAGTGACTCAAGAACGATTTGGAAGACTTGCAGCATCAAGTGAAAGTACATATATTTCCAAGCATTAACATGACTGTGTTGTAGGAAAGAAACTCATTTTGAAACCATTAGATGGATACACGGGTTAATCTACATTAACTGATATAATACGTCTACCATATTGTCCATATCTTGTCATTTTCAGAAATGGTGAATTAAATGGAGTCAAATTGCTTGAATAAAGAGAATTCAGACTCTTGGTGACAAGCATTTGGGCCACATGGCTGTATAGTTTGTCAGGCTTCTCCAGTTCTTTTCTTTAGTAGGTAAGTAAGTAATTTATATTTATAGAGCGCTTTTCCAGATCAGGGTCACAACGCGCTTAAACAATCAAAATAATACTCAATAAAATATATACTTAAAAGGCCAAGCTAACACAAAGAACAACACAGGAGTTCCAGAAATCTAGGAAAAACCTGAACAAATGAAGATGTCTTAAGATGTTTCTTAAACGAGTCAGTAGATCCATCAAGCGCAAAGAGAGAGGAAGATCTTTAGCCCATTATCCAGTGTTGGGTGAGAAGAATTTCGCAAAAGATGGCTGCTTCATGGTCTTCAGGTTTAGATGGTCTTATAAGTGAAGGGGCTGCATAGGTATCATTGCAAGGACGGTCATTTTTTTTACCTCCAGTAGAGAGTTTATGGTACTGCAGTGGCGTGTCCTGCTCATGGATGAGGGGTCAATGAAGTGTGAGATTGATTGGGAGCGGAGACCAGCTGGATCATTTATGTCTTCAATTTGCAGTAATGTGGGATGAAAAAGATCTAAACCTGAAAGCCACTCTTCGTTCCCATCAATCTCTGTTCCTCAAATGTTGAAGTCTTCCTTCCCAAGACGCAGTAAGTCCCTCATCATGAGCATGAACTTATTACTTCATAAAGTTCTTCCCTGTCTCAAATCTTGACGAACGAGAGGTTACGAGTGCATTATGGTCTAATAATGGGACTCACTCCTCCTCCAGCCAGCTGTAATCCCACCCTGCTTTGATTATACAATGAGTCCCTTGGAGGTAGAGACTTCCTGTTAATGACAAGCTTGACCAATCACAGCAGTGTTTTCAGTGGGCGGGGCTTAAGCACATTTTTTATTGTAAATATTTGAATGAAAAGGGAGTTTTGTATAAACGGACACATACTGATGATACATTAGAGGTCCAAGATCCATTTAAGAGACCCTCAAAGTGTAAATATTGAAAAGACAATGTCACACTCGTCGTACTACAGTTTGGTAAAACCACATTTCATTTGGCCTGTGAGCTCATTTGACAAAATATTTTGGCCCCTTGTATGATTTTATTTGACAGCCCTGCGTCAGGTTTTTCTTGGATGAATTGAATTGAGGGTTGTCAAAGAGATTACTGAGGTCTGACCAGGTCTTCACCTCTTGGTCAGTTTAAATTGTAACTGGCTATCTTTGAGAGGTTGAAGGTGAGATATGGTCGTAGTCATTTAGAGTTCAAGCTCATTCCCAAGTATGTCTTCATGCACATTAAATAAGCATACGACATACAAAATAAATCAATGTTTGTCTTTTGTTGGCTGATCTAAGCAGCTGCTGGTAAGAGAAAGTTAACACACTACATGTGAATTTCTTCTTAATTCGGAGGAGAAAATGAGTCTCTGTTGGCCATGTGGCGAGACAGCTTGTCCTGGCAAACGTTCTGACTAGAAATGAATTCCTTGTCAAAACTCAAATAGATCATTTGCTTGGCCGTGTTGCAACTACTCGTGTTCTTCAATGTATTAGATGGGATGGATCCAAGAAGACCGAAAAAGATAGATGTGATATGCTAATCCATTTCGGTAATTTTCTCCCCTGTTGATCATTACTAAGAAGGATTGGATAGTAGGTTCATATGTGGTTGAAATTAATATAATACATTGATTGATTTAATCTTTATGTGAGTCCAGGGTTAAGAGCGATTTTGTAAAGAACATTTTTGAAGTTCTGTGCCACATTACTTCTATCTTCACAAAAACCTCAAGGTTACCATTGTGTTCTTTAGTTTATACAAATCTAGTGGAACATGTGTTTCGTAGTTTCTCCTAATTGCCAAATCTTACCCATTTTTGCAATTATATATTATATTGTAGATTTAAAATTATTATAATAAATAAATAAATACCTTCTTTAAATGGAACAATACAACTTTCCATTGCATTCTATTATCTACTCTTAAGCTTTGTTTAGGTACATTATGTCCAAACAAAGTATAGCTAGGAGGGACATTTCCAGATCCAAGTCAAACTAAAATGCATCAACATAATTCTATACAGTGATGTGCGGTGAGGTTCATGGTTGGTGAGGCACTGACTCCTTTAGTGTCAGTTTTACAAGTACATTAACCCAAAATGGTAGCTTACTCAATTGGCTACTGGTTATTTCATATCTCAACAGCATTCTTCACACACACATGCAAACACACACCGACACACGCACATGGTCTTGGCTAACATTTTTAAAAGATGATTTAAATTATTTCATAATTGATGTCCTCCATGCCAGTTATATAATACATCTGTCATCTTAGACAATATCACATGACTAAGATAGTTAAAAAAAATATAGGATTTAATTAATAATTTATCAAAAAGTCTTTATTGAATTGTTGTGATGTTTTGTGGGATGTTAGTCTACATCCTCCAGATCTTTGACAGAATTCTATTGTGGATAAATATTGATTTATAGCATCATAAACCTGTCATCTTTGACATTGACATAGGAGTCAAAGCTGAAATATTAGGTTTTAATAATCAATTTATTTAAAATTCTATATTCAAAATCTTTAACCGCCCATATTTAATGATCTGAGATCTTTCAATTGGCTGAAAATCAAAAAATCAAAATTTGTTTTAAACAATTAATACATATAGAAAAAATGAATGAACTGATAAATAAAATTAAAAAAAAAGATTAGCAAACGTGGATTTTAATCAGTATAGAGTACAACCGTGATAATAAAGGATTACAAGGAAGGCGCAGCTGATTCAATGCTCTTAATTTGAAAGCCGAACGTTTATTTCCTCCTATTGAATGGCGTTTGGGGAATTTACCGTAAAGTTTAGCGAGAACTCTCCAGATTTAAGTTTGGCTCGAGTGAAGAAGAATCCTGAGCGATAGTTAGCTTGACAGCAGAATGACGTCAGCGCTCTACTTGTATTAAAATGTTAAGTTTCGATGACACGATCCCACTTTGTTGTATGTTATGCTGGAATGAAAGATAGACCCGCCTTTTGTTGCTTCTGATTGGTTAATATCGTGTGGGGAAATCTGTGATTGGCCAGATTTACTTTTATTTATTTAAATTTGGTCTTAAAGTGATAAATCAGTCAAATTTTAATTTCATTTATTTACTACTCACCCTCATGTCGCCTAAGAGTTGGGATTATTTTCAGAGTAATCTGGTCTTTTCTAAAAATATATGACCATTTCAAAGTAGCCACTGGAGCTCAGTTGTCCTCGTCCTTGTCAAAAAAGACCCCTTTAAAACCTCCAAATACCTCCATACAGTTTGTCTGTTACATACCGTTTGTATTGAAGTCTCTGTATTAAGAAAAGAAAGTCTAAAGTATTAGAAATTGTTCCAAAATACCTTTAAAAAGTCTATATACCAAACTTGTTTTTAGCCGAAGATCCCAGGCTATCTGAATATATCTTGCACGCTGACACTTGTGATGTGTTTCAATGGAGATATAATTGAACCTGTGGCTACAAACTAACCTAAATTATCGAATTTTTTTCGGGACCTTTTCTAATATCAAGGATTCTATACCAGAGATGCATTACTGACGACCACTATGGTGTTATGTGGATGTTTTGGTCGAAGATGAATATTAAGACAAGTCAACAGTGCCGGTCACTACATTAATATGTACTTACATTTTTGCCTATAACTTTAAAAAGACATGGATTACTCTAAAGTAACCTCAACCCTTAGTTGACATGAGGGTGAGTATAAAAACTAGTCCAGTTTGAATTTGGAGTGAATGATTCATTTAAATGCCTCCGCATGAATAGTAAAAAATGAATGAAATACTTTGAAAAGGCACATTAGGGATGATCTGATTATTCATATATTAACATTTTTGTACTTAATGTTCTTTTTAAAGGTTAAAATGGACAAGATAAATAGTGTAGGTAATACGTGGAACATCACCTTATTGGATGTAATAAATATTAAGAAAATGTAGTGAAAGAATAGCGTTTTTTAATAAACGGGTAACAACCTCTCTTCAAAAGTGAATTGAAACATTTAAAAGTTATAAGAGAAACCAGAGAAGGCTTTTACAATGTGTGTTTTTTAATTTGTGTTGGCAGCAACCAGTTGGATATTGGTAACTCATCAGTTATCGTACGCCTCTTTAAAAAAAAAAAAGTCTGGGCGACACTAGATGCTGAAAGTAAACACCATGTGTCTTCAATTTTTCGGAAATCTTTTTTTGGTTTCAGATCACAGTTTGTAATTAATGAAAGATCACAGCTATTCAAAGAAAAACCATCTGTATTCGCTTGAGTGTGTTTACTCTTTCGGGCCTGGCCCGGGTCAATCATTCTGATGAGTTGACGGACAGCTGATGATGTTTATTATTGTGGCTTATTATGGCAGCTGTTGGTGGCTGTATTTATAATAACAGTCCCGTCTCTTCTACCACATCGGGTCCTGCCCCCTTAATGACATGAATGCAATGTCCATCTCCGTGGAATGGGGCGGCTTCAAAAAAAAAATCAGACAGCATGTTATTAAAACAAAATCATAGCTGGAATCCTGCTGGCTTGACATTGTTATGATGCCAGTTGTTCAAAGGCAGTGGTTGGGGGGTGGGGGGGGGGGCGGAGGAAGTGTGAAGCAAGCAGATAACCGGACAGATAAAGACACTAAAGGACAAGATGAAAACAGACATGCATCAAAGAAGGGCATCAAATACATATGAAGGGACAGAAGTGCTAAAAAAAAGTGAGCGAAAAGAAAGAAAAACTTGTACTTACTGCCACTGTGACGCCAACAGCTGCGAGAAAGAAGGCCTGCAGGAGGCAGTTGTCATTGGCCGAAGATGAAAGTTATGCGAGCGGACCACTCTTACAAGTGTTAATTTTGAGGGATCTCGACCCAGCTTTCAGAAGGCTTGGAGCAAACCTTTTAACACACACTCTAAATTTAAGAGTGATATCATTGGTTTATGGATTTGTTTCAGAATTAGACGTAGTTCAAACAAATGGGGGTTTCAAATTGTTTAGTTAATTGTGATCATTTTTGATTCTGAACTTTACAGTTTTGTTTTTGTCAAGTTGACTTTGTAGACAATATATTTCCTGTGTGTTGGTCTTCTCGTGACTGAAGTAGACTTTGATTGTTCTGGTGAACGGTATGACAATATAAAATGGTTTTTTTATGCAGCACTTTATGTAACCCTGATCTACTTTATTTATTATTTTATTATATAATGATTTGGACAAGAGAAAACATTGTCAATGAATAGAACTGTGGGGCTGTAGTGACGCACTCATCTCACGATTCCATTTGATTTATTTTGATACACTTTCCTGAATAGAAGTGACATCTTGAATTAATAGAACTCAAAAACCAAAAAAAGCCCAAACATCAGCTTCTTCTCCCTCAGTCATCTTGTGGGATTTCATTGTTTTTATTTTAAATTTGGTAGAAAATAATGACTTTAATAACATTTAGCAGCTGTTCAATCACAACACCAAAATGAACAAACGCTGGGAATAAAACTATTTTATTTTACACACACCTAATTGAATATAAACAAACCAAAAGTGATATAGAATAAAAATTAAATATAAGTACAAGAATAGCAACAATTGATACAGTGCTGTTGAATATTGAATGTTGATAAAGTATGGTGAAAAGATATCGTTGTGTGTGTATATATATATATATATTTTTTTTTTAATTTATTTATGTATTTTTTATCACACCCATATAGGACTGTATCTGTTCAAGTCTGTTTAACAACAATAAATAATTGTATAATGACATGTTTTGATCTGCCACAAACACATTTAAATGATTACAAGCTAAAGTTTATGGCTTTTATTAATCACTCATTAAAGTTATTAATTAAATTTATTACGAGTGCACTAAACATGCAGTGATTGTCTTTGTGGGGGTTTTTTTTGTCGCCATCTCCATTTATCATTTAATTAAGGAATGGTTACTAGTTAATAACATTATTTCAAACTTAAATCAAGGAAAAAACTTCATAATGATGCACATTTAATGATGATATTTTTCTGAATTCCAATTGAATTGACATTTTTTAACAGGATTTGAATTCACCGCAATGACACCTGTGAATGTGTTGCTAGAAGATATCATCAATTTCTTTCCCTCCCACTTACTAACAAGCAGTACTTCTTCCTAAAGCAAAGGTTAGTGAACGTTATAAAGAAAAAGGTCAACAAAACGATCCTGCCTTTGCCTGTGTCTCTCCGATTTAACCAAAGCTTCCCAAAGAAATATAGACATTAAGGTCACACAAGGTGCACGGCAGTATTTTAATAAGCTCTTTGAGCTCTTCATTACTGAACATACATATTTCTTTTTTGGTTCTCTTATCTTAATCAAAAGATTAACTTAACTCACTGCAGTGGTACAGATTGGGTGTAAAGGTTATCAGGAGGTTATTTTGAGTCTTCGAGACATTCTAATCTAGCTCTAAGTATTAGAGGTGACTTAAAAGTGAAAGAATCTCCCTTAATTGACGTGTATAATTCCTGTTTTAAAGGTCTGTGGTGTTGTCAGTGTAACGTCCAGCCTTGCATTAAGAGTGTCCCAGAAATAAGTGATGTATTCTTTATGATCATCTCCACACTTTACTTGTTTTCCATTTACAAGTTTGCTGATGAGTTCTGAAATAAATTGCCTTACCTAATTAAATCAAGGCAACTCTCCTCCTGCATGGGTGCTCACTTAGATCAGTGTACATTGATGTGATGTATACCTTCTGGTTTAGGCAGCGGATCTCAGATGCTTTTCCTCCCACCATCTCATTAAAAAAATAAGATGCTTAATGCAAAAACATTGTTTTTTTTTTTTAAATATACAAGATAATGTGTACATCATTTTCAGAATATAGTCTGAACCCAGTGAGTTTATGTGGGCTTTACTTGCAATAGTTGTTAATCCAATACAAAGTTAGGTGGCAACATTTTTGGTTCCTAATGGCTTCAGTTTATTATTTCTGTGGCTTTATTTATTACCATTTAATACAGTATGTTGCTACTTGGGACTGGTTGATGAGGCTTCATGAAATAGCTGTAGTAAAGTTTTAAAGGGCAGATAATGAGGTCCAAGATCAATTTAATGGACACATCAGTATATGTGTGTTTGCAGACACAAACATTCACATGTGCTTAAGCCCCGCACACTGAAAACAAATGGATTTTCTGGAGATTAAACATTGTTTACCATAACCACGCCCACTCTGCTGTGATTGGTCAAACATTAGGGTTGGACATCATGCGTCATCAAAGTCTACACCTCTAAGGTACTCGTTGTATAAACAAAGTGGGACGTGACTACAGGAGGAGGAGTGAAGCCTTTATTACGTCACAATGGACTCCTCTCTCGTAACCTCTTATTCGCCCAGATATCAGACGGTGGATAACTTTATAAAGTAACAAGTTAGAGACTTACTGCATCAACATTTGAAACATGTGACATTAGTCGCCCTTTAAGGAAAACGTACTTTCCTATGTCTAAGCTCAGGTTGGTTTCTAGAGTCAGAATAATATCAAAATCAGAATATAAATATGATGTTACATGACTCAAACTATGGCATCATCTAATATAGTATACAAAATGCAGATTCAAAAGAAGCTTATTAAGCTCAGCAATTAACTCTCAAGAAACTTTGCATCAAAAATAACATTCACCTCATCTAAGTCGAGCTTTTTATTTGTTATGAACTCTCATATTTTAATGACTCGTTTAAACAAAGATTATTTAAATTCACCATCAAGCCTTTATGTTACTACCAACCAGCAGGTATCGACAATTATTTCTGTCATGAATGGTTTTATTTAGGAGAGAACAACAGATCCGTCAGCTTAGGGACTGACCTTTAATGAAATAAGTGGAAAAGATGGGGAATTGCCAAAGGCAAAGCTAGGATTCTGTCCTCAAATGCTCCCACAACTGATTAAAGATGAAAACTGCAGGAAGTTGGAGATAATTTGTTTTGCTCAGTTTGTTAGTGTCATTAGATTTGTCATTTAAATCCAGAATGGTTGTAAATTAAGACTTAAATAGTGATGCAAATTCTAAAGTGGTTTGTAAATGGAGCTATTTCAAACTTGCAGGAGGAAAGGAGAACAAGATGCCCATCCTCATCTCCAAGATATTTAAGGGGCTGGCAGCTGACCAGACGGAGGCGCTTTACGTCGGAGACGCCATATTGTCAGTCAATGGCTTTGACCTCCGGGAGGCCACGCACGACGAGGCCGTGCAGGCGCTGAAGAAAACGGGCAAGGAGGTCATTCTTGAAGGTAAGATTGAAAACTGTCTCTCTCTTGACTAACCTGAAGCGTCTCTCTGATCTCACGTCCGCTGTTAATGTTCATTATTAAATAGGTGTTAATTGACTCAGGAGTGAAGAGGATACTTGTTGCAAGAACGAGGTACAAGTTTCACACTGATACCGATATTATCATTATTTATCCATTCACTCTTGAGGTCTACTTAGTTTCAAGAGAAATTACTTGCTTAGTTGTACGCAATTTTATAAATATTAACGGTGTGATAACATATCTATACAGCGATATTTCACAATATTTATTTTTCACAATACTGTTTTGATATTTAACAGCACTGTATCATTTAAAAATATATATATATATTTATTTTTTTGGTTCATATTTCAATAAAGTAATATTTGTAGAGTGCTTTTCTAGCAATTAAATTTACAGCGTTAGCTCATATTTGTCTTGAAATGAAACCCCCGGTCGCTAGATGGCAACAGCCTTTACGTCTTCCGTCGATATTGGAATAATAAAATCCTGCGAGATCCCGGGGACGACTGATGTATACCTGTGATAACATATTGACACAGCGAAATATAGCAATATTTATTTTCACAATACTGTACTGATTTTTAACAGCACTGTATCAATTTAAAAAAATGATTATTTTATTTATTAATTCATTTTTAGTTTAATTATTTTACATTTATTTATAATGATAAAATCCGACGAGATCCCGGGGATGACTGAGGACGAGAGGATACAGTTTACTTTAGCAGCTTTTAAAGCTGATGTTTGAGCATATTATGGTATCAAAACAAATGAAATCAGTTAGGACTTCTTCAAGAGTCATATGGTCTGTAAATTCTGCAACACTAGAGTCAAATATTATTTATATTAAGGGTTGGATAACATATTGATACAGCGATTTAACGCAATATTTATTTTCCCAATACTGTTTTAATATTTAACAGCACTGTATCAATTTTAAAAAAAGCATTGATTTTATTTATTCATTCATTTTAAGTTACATTTTTTCATTTATTTAATAATAAAATCCGGCGAGATCCCTGGGATGACTGAGGACTTGAGGATACAGTGGACTCCAGCAGCTTTTAAAGCTTTCGACTTAGTTTGGTTTCAAAACAAATGAAAGCAGTTACGACTTCTTCAAGAGTCATGTGCTCTGTAAATTAATTAAAATACTGTATCGATATTTAACAGCAGTGTATCAATAAAAAAAAAACACAAACATTTATTTTATTTATTTATTTTTAGTTTAATTATTTTTTATTTATTTATGATAATAAAATCCCGCCAGATCCCGAGGATGACTGAGGACGAGAGGATACAGTATTAGTATTCCTTCAGTAACACAATATATCGTTGCCCCTCTATCGCATCGCCACATTCTTGCCAATACACATCCCTAACCAATTATAGTTACTCTCATCCTAAAAAATAGCATCTTCCGCCTGAATTTTGTTCTGCTTATTCTTGGTAGTCCGAGGGTGGACTATATCCCAGCTACAAAGGGTGATAGGCGAGGGACACCCTGGTTAGGTGAGCAGTCTATCCTTGTGTGTTTTAAAGCAGAGACAATTATATACTTTACATTTTTTTTGTAAATAGAAAAGAAACAAGCCGGAGTTCAAGCCTCTTCTCCTGCCTGGCCACTGTGACGAAGCCAGATTGAAGAGAAAAAGCTTTATTTGTACTTTGATCAGACGACCTTGAAACATTCAAGTAATTAGTTTGTCTGAAATGGCGCGAGGGATACAAAGACGAGAAAATAAGATTTGGGCAATGCTAATGAGCAACGCTGCACACCATCAAACACTTTTGACACAAAGAGTGTGTTGTGAGCTCATGTCAGGCTGGAGAACGGCGAGGTGAGCGGACCTGCTGTGTCGAGGCAGGTTTGCGGAGGAGCAGCGGGAGTTTGCTGTTGTTTTGTTCTCACTCCTCCTTCCCTGTCTTACTCCTTCTATCTGTTTTTCATCAAATTATTGGAGGAGGCACATGGCTGTGAGCACCAGGCCAGCAAGTCTGATCCCACTTGATGAATTTAAGATGAGATCTCCAGTTGAAAATTACAAAGAAAAGTGTTTTATAAAACATCTCTTCCTCTTGCCAAGTCATTGCATCACTCAAATGTTGCCTCACTGCTTTTTTTTTTTTTAAAGAGCAACACTTAACTTTCTTTTTTTTTCCATGTCAAGGCACCTTTTGATGTTAACCATAAAACACAATAGGAAAGTAAGTCAAACACAAACTGCGATTAACATTTTCCCTCCACACGGATATATCCCTGCTAGTATTACTGTTTTTAAAATTTCAAATGTATGGATGTAGGATGGATGAATAGATGGATGGTTGGATGGATAAATATCATTTCACTTGGGTAAACAAATCCTTTGGGAAATTTGATTAGCGTACAATTTGAGTCATAACGCTTAAATTTATTAAACCAAATTAATTGTTGCTCTGTTATTAACATTCTCAATTGGATATTAGAAAATTATAAGTTTGTTATTTAAGCACAGATTTACAGAAATTAGATCTTCAAAGACATACAAGATAGTAAGTGTCGTAGAAGTGGAACATTTAAACTGAAGCTCTTGCTTAACCAACAAGTACCGTATTTTCCGTACTATAAGGCGCACTTAAAAGCCTTTAAATTTCTCAAAAAAAGTGTGTTTTATAATCAGGAGTGCCTTATATATGAACATTACCTGATGGGTGACTTGTTTAGAAACACTTTCATGACTTTGCGCCGACTGAGGCGACACGCCGTGGGCGGAATTACGCCATTGCGTCGTCACGGGTGGGATTAACGACGCACGTTACATCATGGTGGATGGCTATGGAGTAAGATTACTGCCACCGTTTTGAGCGAGTGTGTCTTGGTTGTTGTACACTCAAAACCTTTTTTTTACGCAAAATCACTTTGCTGCGCACTCAACCAGTCATACACGTGCGTTCAACATGTCATACACGTGCGCTCTAGCTGTCATACACGCGCTCAACTTCTATGCTGCGCACTCAACATTTGTCTCTCACGCTGCAGCTTGAAGCTTTTTAGACATCATTTGAACATCATTATCATGGGAGTGAACAGAGTTTTCAGAACGCTTAATAAAGTTTGACTTTATCTGACTGTTTTGTTGACATTCCCTTTAGCACAGCTTTATCCAGTGGATGCATAACACAACCCCAGTCAAACGTTTGACTGTATCTTTTATTCGGTGAGCCGTATTTATGAAAACGGTTCTAAAATAGGCCATTCATTGAAGCTGCATGTTATAATCCAGTGCGCCTAATAGTGCATTTGACAGGGTATATGAGTTGCTTTCTCCTGTCTTTAATTTTTGTAAAACCCAGCATCTTTTTAACAGCATAAAGTTGGTACATAAAAGTGAAGGATGGTCATAAATCATCATTTTTGTGACATAGCAAATTGTGACTTTCCTTATCCAAGTTGGCCTATTGTACAGTATTATCAACTAAATAATTTCAATCATTCATTCATTCATTTTCTTCCGATTATTCCCTATGGGGGTCGCACAGGGAGGGAGCTTTTCCCATTTTCTTCGGGCGAGAGGCGGGGGACACCCTGGACAGGACGTCGGTCTGTCGCAGGGCAAACAAAGACACACAACCTTTCAGAAACACACTCATACCTACGGACAATATCCCCAAGTTCTCAATCAACGTCAGTATGGTTTTGGACTGTTGGAGGAAACCGGAGTGCCCGGAGTAAACCACGCAACTCGGGAAAAACATACAAACTTCACACAGAAATGTCACAAATTGCCTTCCTTCCCTCCCGATATTTTTCAGTTGATATATCCTGTCTTTAATGTGTATAAAACAACAACTCTGTCTCTGTATTAGTGAAGGGGTTACAGGTTGATATGTAAAAGGTTGGACATGAAACATTATTCTTATGTATCAAATTACTCTTTGTAACTAAACTTAACTGAACCAAGTTAACGTTCACATTTTAATTATTTTCTAGGCACCCTCATGTCGACTCAAGGTTGGGATATTGTAATCTGTTCATTTTTAGAGTTGGAGACAAAAGCCCAAAGATGCATGCAAAAGTAACATTTAAAAACACCCAAAAACTTTGGATGTGCTCGTAGTAATGTCTATCTTGTATTGAAGCCTCGACAAAAGTAGTTGTTCTAAATAAACCATAAATGATCTGTACTGTCGGTTAAACTATTTGAATAATATAATAATTATTAAGGTTCAGATTTATATTCAACTGATAAAACTCATTGAGTCTATAATCCTTCATATTAAACAGTTTTATTATTAGTATATTTATTAGTAGAATTTGAATTTTTCTTTTTCATCTTTCTCATTAAATAGATCGGACACAAAAAAAAAGAGCAATTTTGTATAAAGACCCTCCTTAACAAAGTTCTGTTGAGTAAATGAATGGGAGAGTTTTTGGGGGATATTTTGGCAGACTATATGGTGAGCAGCTTCAGTCAGTGAAGCAGATTCAGCGAGAGAGACAGCCAGGGGAAATCATCGTCCCCCCTCCCCATCTTTACTTGTCCACAGTCATGCAGAAATGTGTTGATAAGAGACAGCTCAACCAGTGTTGCTCTGTGATCCGTCATGTCGGGAATCATTTCATGTGGGGAGTGAGGGAGGCTCGGGGGCTCACCGAGGGGACGGGTTTGAGTGGGTGGGTGCAGGCGGTCGTCTCTGCTCGTCTGTGTTGGAGACTGCTGGGCACTTGGTCGAGCGTCAAAGCTGATTGAAGGCACAAGGACATTTCAGGACGTGGAAAAAAAAAATTCCTTGTGAATTTGTTGTTTATGTATTGGCATCTTCTCAGGGAGCCAATATGTAACTTCACACTGACAGTTGGTTAAAGGTCAGGGTAACAATCGCTCTGCATTTGTTTGTTATGCTGAGGGCATTTTTGACTACAACAGACAGCCTTAGTCGAAGGAAAACAGCCTCTTAGCATTCAAGTTCCTGGATATACAGCCATTACGCAAACACGTAAACCATTATATAAGTGTTCTTGTGGTATAGAGATAACAAGCGAGAGTTCGTCATAAACCATAAAAAAAATAAACATATTTAATTCCCCTAATATACATTACTTGGAATTTCGTGATGAACCCCCTGTTTCCAGATCTAACAGTTTGAATCCCCAGCACAACATAACAGCCAAAACCCGAATGAAATTCTGAGTGTCCAACAGAGAGTCAACGATTTTTTTTGTGGCGTTATTAAGTTGTGTTTTGATTTCTGTACTGCAATACTTGAAACAAACTTTAGAGTCATACCTCGAGGGGTGATTCATGTTTCAAGTTTGTTTTTTTCCAGCCAAAGTTTGATTAACTGTTTAAACCGAGGATGACACAGCTGTTTATAAAAGAAAAAAAAGAAACGCTTTGAAAACCCCGAAAGTTTAAAGAAGACGAATAAGGCAACATTGGCAGTAAGTAATACACTAAAGGAACAGTCTATTTTGAGATCCATCATCTGGGAATTATTGTAATCAGAATATAATCAGCGCAAATTAAATGAAAAACTGAAAAATATATTTATTTAGATGGTTCATAAATATTTTTTGTTTTTTTACTTATACTTTCATGAATGTAGTAACACGGGAATGAATCTGCTGAGTGTAATAACGTTTTTGAATGCCCTCCAGATTTTTAAACTCTAGTTTCTGCTCATTATCTTTTTCACCTTGTGCTTCCTGCTAGAGCGCCTCCTGTAGGTCGTAAACCCGTAACAATCAGATAAGCCACATTGTTGTGTGAAAAACCGTGGCCCACAGTAATGATTGTAAGTTAAAAAAAATATTGCACAAGTCATCAAGTTATCTAAAGAGAGCCTCAGAGTATTGGAAACTAGAAGTCTTGGTGACCGCGGACGTTACTCTCCGTGAATAAGAAGCCAGGTGAAGTCAATATGTCTGCTTGAATAAACTGGAGAGCATCTCTAAGATCCCGAGAGAAGGACACCCTTTGTCCTGGTAACTTGCTGCTCTTGTCACCCACGGCATTAAAATGTGATGGAATAATCAATGCGTATGTATGTGTGTGTGTGTGAGAAAGAGAAAGAGACAGTGAACACCTGAGAGGGTCAGATAAATATAACAGACCAGATGAAACCATAAAGACACAGCTGCCTTCATTTCCTCCCGGCGACATTTACAGCCTTGGTCTGTGTGTTTGTGTGTGCACTTGTGAGCATGTGTTCATGTTCGGACGTGCAGTTGTGTCTCCTTTATTACGGCGATACTTCCACTGTGTCTTCATGTGTGACTGCCGGAAAAGAACGAATGAATGAGAGGTGAGAAGGTCATCCGGATTTATTTCTTAATTTATATCGATTATCGCATGAGATGGAGGATCTGTGTTTGCAGAGTTGTCTTTCGTACAAAAAAGGTGAACTTTTGACAAATAGACAGTGTGTTATTTTTATTTAGCGTTCTGACAACACCGTTCACTCCCATGGTAACGATGTTCAAATCATGTTTAAAAGGCTTCAAGCAGCAATGAGTGAGACTGGTGTTGTGAGCAGATAAATGTTGAGTGCGCAGCAGAGAAGTTGAGCGCGTGTATGACGGCTAGAGCGCACGTGTATGACATGTTGAACAACGTGTATGACTGGTGGGGCGTGCAGCAGAGTGATTTTGAGTGTACAACAACCAAGACACACTCGCTCAAAATGGTGGCAGTAATCTTACTCCCTAGACATCCGCCATGATGTGACGTGCGTCATAAGTCCAATCACGTGATGACGCAATGTTGTAATCCCGCCTACGCTATGTCGGCTCGGTCGGTGCAGAGTCAAGAAAGTGTTTTTAAACAAGTCACCCACTAGCTTTTTGAAAAAATTAAAGGCTTTTAAGTGCGCCTTATAGTACGGAAAATACGGTAAATAAATGCTTGCAATCAATATAATCAGACAGAGCATACCTTCATGATTCAAGTGGAACTACCATTATGTATTTTTTCATTCTTATGTAAAAGTTTATCTTGGGTTCACATTACTTCAGTGTCTTCTAGATCGCCCTTGCCTAAAGGATGTGTGTTCTGCAAGTCCAACAACATTTGTCTGACTTGAAAGTGCTCTTTGAGTATTCTGACTTGTCTTTTAAGGTTAAGGTCACCTCAGTTTAAAGTCATGCTCTAAAAGGGGAGGGGGTCCCAGAGGGGGTGTGCACTCACTTGTAATGGCTAAGGTTAAAGGTAGAGGTGCAAGGGTAAATCATTATGTCATGGTGAGCTCACAGAAGCACAAGTACAACTATGTGTGGAGGAAATTTTAACATGTCTGGTGGCACCATCTTCTTGTAATACAAACCAGATCAGTTAGAGTCCAGCAGATCAAATGCACCTTCGAGATATTTCTGTTGACCGCATTCAATCCTCATGAGAAGAATCATTGTCGTACTTAAACTGTAAAGTGTCTTGAGGTAATTTTTTTTCATAACATGACGGATATAATGTATATATAAAATGTAATTGCATTGTCTGGATGTGAGCAGTAGGATCACTTTTCCAAATATTGTATTCTTAACTTAGCTCAAAGTCAGCTTGACTGTCATCGAACCCTGAATGACACATTTGAGTTGTATTTTCTTGTATTTATTAGGGTCTAAAAAGGTTGGTCTAACATTTCACAGTCTGCAAACATTGTGACGCTTGCCCCGGACAAATTATTAAATTCCACAAAAAATAATCCTGTAAAAACTACTAGAAAACCCAATTTCCCGAAGGAGATCTCCAGAGGGATTAATGAAGTCAATCTAATCTAATATAATCTAAAGAAATTAATTACACAAACAGCGTATTCGCAAAAACTGAAAGGTTAACTGAGGTCTCACCTTAAGGCCCACCAGGGAAATAAAAGCCTCTGTTAAATTTGTCCTTATTTACATAAAAATGCGGGGACCCCTCAAGAAATTTTCCCTACTCTTTTGTGTCTGATATTTACGTACATGCTATTAACACTGATATGTTAATACTAGCTGTGGTGAGACACTTGACACTGTTAGCAGGACCAGGGAATAACTTTTGTCCTATAACAAATGTATACTTCTATACCTAAACATATTGATGTTGTTGGCATATTTGAAGAAGGAAGCTGCTTGGCCGAGGTCTGCACTTTAAGAGTGTTTCATTATTTATGCCTTTGTTTGCTATCGACACTTGGCACAGGATACTTTAAAGTCAGATTTTCTTTTTTTAATCAAGGCACTGCTAAGATGGTGTTTCTTGCTTTAACATCACATCAGGAGTTTCCTCCAAGTACTCTGATTGTTAATTGGACTGTGGGATGAAACCAGAGTTCAATTAATGAGTGTTTGCATAAGTGGTTGTCTGTCTATACTATAACTTTGAAACTGATTATGTACAAATGTTTTACACATATTTTACCATTATTTTATTGTTCTCCATGATTCAAACTATTTAATTAGAACTTGTTTATTCATTTTTCCTTTAATTTTATGCTTTAGATAATTGATTTGTGTACCCTTTGAAGCAAAAAGAAATTGCTTTTAAATCACATTGTTTTGTGATTTATATTTAAATAAAATGTACTGACCCCAGATTATATATATTTTTTTAATTGAAATATTTTATAAACGCTTTGTAATTCAGTTAATATTTTTGCGCTATTTTGTACTGGTTAATTCAGTATATTTATATAGTTTTCATTCAGGATAAATATCTCAATGTCTTAGTTCTTTGGCTGGGTGGCCCCTTCCAACAGTCTATGTATATTATGGCGTATACTGTATGTTTGGCTGTCCAGGGTGTCCATACCTGGCATGACAATGCAACCCTATTAGTGGAATAAAGGTAGACAATTAATACTTCATTTATTTTATACCCAAAATTAAACCAAAACTAATAAAAAAAAAGGTTTAAATTTGACAATTTTTCTTAACAACTCATGTCATATCAATGCAATAAATTAAGTTTAATCCATCTTAAATACACATCTCAACCACTTTACCAGACTTTACATTTTTAATTTCTCATATGCTCATGCAAACAGTCTTTTGACTCATATTTCTTTGTTCAGTCAGATAAGGTATTGCCATATTTTACTTTCCTACGGGTTTCCCACAAGGTCATTGTTGACATTTCATCAGTCACCATCTTTATCACGTTTACTTGGTCTCAAGCTATAATGGCAAGAAAAAAATATACCGCAGGATTTCATTTCATAGTTTTCGCTTAAACCCTCATATCCTATCTAAAACGGCAGTTCTTCAAGGACATGTGTGACTTGAGCCCATTAACAAAAGATACATATACGCAGTAAAAAGCGAGGTCAGCATATATCTCTATCTCTCTCTCGACAGATTCAAGCTTGGTTTGTGGAATATCATGCAGCTTGAGATGTGGAATTTAAAGCTCTTTCCTGCGGGCACCAAATTTTTTACCAAGAGTTCAATTCAGGTTCAAAGTGCCCTTGCAAATGTTTTCGGATTCAAAGTGAGAATTTTCCAATTCACAGTTTATAAACACGAATCGGTGTGAGATGTGAAACATCTGACAATTTGTGCCTGTTAAATATGCAAGAGACTCATCTTCAGGTGTTATTGTCACTTTTTCGTCCAAGCTTTTTTAAGGATCTCTGGGAAAATTTCGAGCTTAACACTTTTTTACTCCGCAATTGGTCACCAAGGATTTTCACGTTTTCCATAAACATTGAACGGACTTCTCATCATGCTGGATTGGTACAGTAACTGTCAGCTAGAGCATTCCTCATGCCCCTGTGACTGCTTGTATTTGCTTTTTTATCTTTTCTATTTTTGCTCGGCTGACTTTTACTGTCACCTTCTGACAAATGTGTGTAAAGTAAAGGCTGTAGAAAACACTCAAATGAAAGGGTTTTATAAACCTATAACTTGGACACCGTTGACATCTCTGCAGCTTAGACGGCTGGTCAGACGAGCTTCAGGAGTTTAATTCTTCTTCCTCAGAACTGTCTTGTGATGCGTGACAGCCGGAACAGAAGAAGCCTTCAAGAACCAAATACACAACGTTTTTTCCCCATTGAAACATTTGGTATTGATTGTATCAGCTTTTGTCTTGATGTCTAATATAGTCCTGAAAATATTTTTTGCCCATTCATAATTCATTTTAAATCACATTTCAATGGCTGTTTTTTTTTTTTTTATGAGAACCATTTCTAAAACGTTGAAGACTGGCGTCTCTATGGAAACGTCAACCAGGTTTTGGGCTGCGTATTCTTTTCAAATATTGCAGTATCTTTGAAAAATAAATTATAGGTTATCATTGTATCCATTCTCTGTCGACTTGTAAACAGTTTTCTCGGTCACTGAAATGACAATTTTTTATTTTAAATTGGTCCCAGAGTGGATGGAGTAATGATGTCATATCCTCCGCACAGTCGTTAGGGTAGCAATGGGCCGCTATTTGTTCGTGATGGCGGTTCCAATCCATCCAAGTCAAATTGTCCTTGGGCAAGACATCGTACCCTACTAGGCTTGCGGTAATATGTCTGAAGGATTGTGGGAGCATTTAGGCTAGATGTTGCAAACCAGTGGTAATGTAACACAAGCAAATGTCGCATATAAAGTAAATGTATAAATGTGCCTTTGTAATGTATTTTTTGGGTCATTAGGTTCAACGGATTATAAGATGCATCATCAATGGACGTGTATATTTTCATAGTTATGGCCTCACAGAGTAATTCTACAGAGCCTCGCAGAGTAATTCTACGGAGCCTCGCAGAGTAATTCTACGGAGCCTCGCAGAGTAATACTACGAAGCCTCCCAGAGTAATAATACAAAGCCTCGCAGACTAATAATACTGAATCTTGCGGAGTAATACGACAGAACCTCACAGATTAATACTACAGAACATCGCAGAGTAATAATACGGAACCTTGCGGAGTAATACTATGGAACCTTACAGAGTAATACTACAGAGCCCTTATGAAGTAATACTACAGATCCTCTTGGAGTAGTAATACAGAGCCTTGAGCCTTAATAATACAGAACTTTGCAGAGTAATACTACGAAGCCTCGCAGAGTATGACTACGGAGACTGGCAGAGTAATACTACAGCGCCTTAAAGAGGGATAATACAGAGCATTGCAGAGTAATGCTACAGAGCCTCAAAGAGTAATAATGCAGAGTCTCTGGTAGTAGTAATACAGAACCTTGCAGAGTAATACTGCAGAGCCTCCAAGGGTAGTACTAGAGAGCCTCATTGAGTAATAATATAGAGTCTCGGGGAGTAATATTACAGAACCTTGCAGAGTTATACTATGAAGCCTCACATAGTAATACTACAGAGCCTCAGGAAGTAATACTACAGAGCCTTGTGGAGTAATGCTGTACTACGAAGCCCAGAGGCTTATACGTCCTAACTATTTGTAGAGTCTAAGGTGACAAATGTGGCCGATTACAGCTTGCATAAATAATCCACATCAAATTCCACTATGATGTTCAATTAGCTTGTGATTGTTTGTGTTGTTGTTCCTATGGGCGAGTAAGCATTTTCATGCATGCAAGCCAGGCTTGTGCACTACAACTATTTTCAATTATTTTTTGTGAATTTGTTTCGTGAAATGACTCGTTGGAGCACTTCTTTAAGAATAATGCGAGATGAGGCTTTCTGCAAATACTGGAAAGGATCACTTGTTTTCGTCCTCTTGTTGTATGCCTCATCGGAAGAAGTCTGTTACTTTGGGGCGAACATGTCACCACAACTTCCTACACTGCTGTTCAAGTTGCACAATGACACAAATATAATTTATCACCTCATTAAAACTCGCTGCCTCCACATCTGTGACAGTGTAATTGCTACTTCTGAAACAAACCTTTCTTCTCCAGCCAGTGTCGTCCCCCCATAATACCACATTCCTTTACTAACTATCACTGGTCTCAAACTCCTCCTCATCACTATCCTTTTCCCCTCCATGATCAAAGAGCCACATGCATGTGAAAGATAAAAAACTTGCTCCTAATTTCACACATGTTCTTATCTCCAGATGTGGGTCATTCATTCTTAGGAACATTTGGTCTGTCTTAAATTGAAATTTTTAATCTTTGATTCAGTCGATTACTTCATTTAACCTTCGCTGATCCGCAGCTGTTTTATTGGAGATCAAATCACTCATCCTTTTACCTTTCATATGATGAATAAGGAACTAAATGAAAGAATTTGAGACTTCTTTCAAAGACTTCTTTTTATGCGCATATACTGACGAGTCATTACTTTTTCATGTTCGCTACGTCTTTCAGTTCTTTTAAAGTTTAAAGATGTAAAGTAATCAAACCAATCTAGGCAGTCGTTGAGAAGGCATTCTCAGTACATCAGACACAACTAGTAACATTCGATCTTTTACTTTTTTATTAATTCTACTGACTCTGAAAAGACAGTGCGGAATACTGATGGTGGTTTTTTGCAGGTAAAGTCATGCTTTCCTATGAGGCTTTTTGCAATTAAACTTATTTCAAATGCCAAAAAAAGAGCTTTAAATTGTGTGATGATGTCCTGTAAAAATAACAATGTGGATGGATGTCCTCGCTCTCTGAGTACTTTTTTAAAACAAGATTCTGTTTACAATTCAAATGTATGCTCTTGAACTATTAAATTTGTATTGTGCTCTCATCTAAGGTGATCTATATTTATTTAAACATTTTGTATAACTCTGTTCTGCTGATTAAAGCGAGCTTCTAATCCGAGCTTCGATTACATTAGAAAACATTTGTTTTGTTAGTTCCTCGCTCCACTGTTCACACACCATTAATCTCACACGGCTGTCAGTTGTGGGCAACGTCCCGCTGTGGAGCTTCTGACCCCTTCAAGCAACACTCTGTGCTCCCTTTCTGTCCGAGCCTGCTGGCCCGTGAAGACATTCTTGCTTATTTTCGGCACTGGGAATGGATTAACTCCATAAAATATCGCATTATTAAATCACTACCGGTCCCCAGACACCTTCTCCCACCACGGCTTTCGCGGGGAACCTTTTCAACCCCCTGTTCCCGGGGACCCTGATAAATGAACTGGCCGGTCTTTTCCGTGTTTGCTGAGATATCATGTTGGTGTCGACACATGCTGGGTGAGGGAAGGTCAGCGGTGTGTGGATCAATATATTCACAGAAATGCAGTTTACCTTGATGGATGGTTGAGCAAAGAATGTGAAATATGAATACATTTAAATATTGTTTTATAATATTATTATCATTATACTAAGAGATACAGAAGGAGCCACTTAGGTTGGATGAGGTATCATGCACTTCTTTTACTTGCACAATCCTTCATTTGCTACTTTGTTTGTGGAGCTGACCCTAGTACTCCTCATCTGAGAATAAATGGATACTGGCTGGTTTTCGCGAAACAATGGGGGAAAAGTCTTAAACCAGACGTGTAGTCTAGACCAAGAAACTTCTAAGACCAGGCAATGTAGAGACCAAGACAAGACCACAGACCGAGTCAAAACCAAAAACTTTTATTTTTTATGGCCCGAGACTGGTCAAGGCCAAGGCCAGTCTGAGAACTTGATTACACTTGAAAAAAAAAATGAACCAAGTAAAATATATTTCTTAAAAGGGTATTAAGTGAAAAAATGACCTAAGTGCTAGAAATACATGTCAAAATATTATTATATATATATTAAAATATTTCTGAAAATACACAAGCCTCCGTACTACAACCTAAATATGCTCACATTAACATTGTATATAGCTCTGTAACCCATAACATTACTGTAAATCTTAATTATTTTCGCATTTTTTATAGATCGCGATTATATTGCAAATGCAATAAATCGTCAGTCTGCAAAAATTGCAGGTTTTTTAATTTTGTCTTCTGCAATTTTTGGAAAATCTGCAGGCGGGTATTTTCAAACACTGCTACTGGTAGGATAGAGGCTCAATATCCGGTAATACTTTTTATTAAGTATGACTTGTAAGAAAGGTTTTGGTCTCTTCTGTCAATCATTATTAGTCGTTTAAATGTAAAATAAATGTTTCTATTGTGCTTTTATAGTTTATCAGTGAATTATCATGTAAAGCCCTAATTTGAGCATTATTAAAGTGTTTAGGTCATTTAAGTGAATCCATAAATAGTGTTTTAGCGACATGCCCTGGGTGACCCCCTCAGGTCACCACCGGGTCTGTAATTCTTTGAACACAAAATAGGGGAACAGAGGCAGAAAATACATAAAAATCTGTCACCCTGTCACTGTTATTGTAGAGATGTGGTTTCATTTTCAGTTACAGTCTTCAGATGAATCACTTCCTGTATTCGAATCGTTGTCCTCGTTTCTCCTTCTTCAAAAGTTTAGTCCAAAGTTAAATTCTCGTCTCAAGACATGATATCAAGCTTATCACTCTCCGTTCAAGTGTCCTTCACTTGTACTGTATCGATTCAAGATCGCTATCGCACTGTGTGTACCATGCGAATGTGTGCACAAGAATGGGTTTAGTAGTCGCTGCAGACATCAGCGCTGCCCCCCTGCACTCTCGCTCTCTCTCCTCCACACCTCCATCCCCCTTAGGGTCGACGTTTATCTGCAATTTTAATGAAGTGGGATGGAGCGGCGTTGGACTTATGCTAATCTTTCAGAGGAGGACCAATGTTTCACAGTATTTTAGATAACATGGATGAAGTTCTACATTTATTTGTTTAATATTTTACAAATGTTACACATATTAGGATTAAATGTCTTACCTAAGACGCTAGCCTTCGTAGAAGCTTTTAAAAAAAAGTTTATTTTGAGAATTTATTATTAGGTTAAATAAATCCCTCCAATCTATTTAGTTGTTGATATGATTTAACATTTAAAAACGTGTCCTATCTATGAAAAATTAATCTGAATTATGTGACACATTTTATTTTTTAAGAAAAATATCGCTATAGGATAAACAGACTTTGAAACAATAAATATAAATACAGAATTTTTCATAAAATAATAAAGAAAAGTTTACCAATGAAACAGGAATTAAGAAGAAGAATTAAAAACAAGATTGTGTTTATTTGTGTTCCCTATTTAATTGAATATTTCAAGATAATTGAAAGTATTAGTAAAATTAGAATTTATGTATAGTTTGTTTCTGTCATGTGTGCACATTTTACGGGTTAAATAATCTGATGCTAATTCTATATATACTGTATAATTATAATACATATTTCCAATAAAGGACCAATTTATAAAAAGACAAAAATATAGGTGTGGATAAAAAGGAGTTTTCACAACACTGATTAAGACATTAAACTATAGTTACAGTAAAGGTACTTGAAATTAAAAAAACAACCAATAAAATGTAAAGTCAACATAAAAAAAAAAAGAAGTCAATTGAATTTTAAGAACAAAATACCAAGACTAGGAAAGAACTTTTGTGTGTCCGCCTGGTCCTGGTCTGAGTCGGTAAAAAAGGGCTGAATGTGCACAACATAGCACCGATGTATAAACAGCAGTTATTTTTACTAGTAATTCCAGGCTCCTTCTTCAACACTTCAAGTCTTTTCTCTCTGGCGTGTACAAGCCACTCACTTCTTCTCCCCTCTCCTGACCTTAAGAGAGTGAATAAAACAGCGAGTGTTTCTTTTGTTTCGCTGTAATATATGACGTTGTTTTGGCCCTGTACATGTCTTCCTCGTTGGTGCGCTAACATTGAGTCATTGTTTGGTCGCTGTGGTCTACAGAGCCCAACTGCGTGCTTGTGAGGTCACCGACTGACCAATGACATTCCATCGACTCCCACGGTTGCCTGGTAGCCAAAACGGAATGGCTCGCGTGTTGCGTTTTTTAGTGTCCCCCGTTTCCTCGAAACAAGGAAATGAGAGATTTAGAATTCACCGAGCAGGATTTTGTTCAATCCTCACCTGGGATTCTGCAGAAGATTGCAGAGATTTAGTAGTTTGACTGGTTTCCAGATAAGCTGAAGTATTAACAGTGCCATCTCAGCTAATTTTAACTCTGTATTAAGTGTGCCATCTCTAGTATTCATGACATTTCTGGCTGAGCGTAGCAGTTTTTTTCAACACGCCCGGGTCTTCTAACTTGATGTTTCATCTGTTCTTCTTGCTTTTCCTCTCCGCCAGACCTCGTACTGTACTCCTATTACACTCTAGTGTAACATGAGGCACAACTGCCCCCCCGTCCCCCCGCCTAGAAAGTCATGTTTTCTTTGGGTAGAAACTGATTTCAATTAAATGTGACGCTGTTTCTACTTGAGAATAACTTGCTCATTTATGGAAGTAAATGTGTGTCACCAGACTTTGCATATAATTTTGAGGCACTTAATTTATACAGGATTAAAATCTGACTTTGAATTTTAAAGTCTTCAGTTCAAAGCATTGTTTTGCATTAAAAGATTTGATGTAAAAAAAATATGAGTGTAAAATAAATCAATATAACAGAAATCCTACGTAAAAATCGATGTAAAAAGAAAATCTATGTAAAATTAAATTAAAAAAAAATTCTAGATAAAAATTCAGTGTTAAAAAAAATTATATAAATTATACGTAAAATTTAAATGTTGTGTCGCCATGTAATGTCAGGGATCGATTGCTTCTCCTTGGTTGCCAGTACGTTAACACTGAATTTTGTTTACATCTCATTTATTACACTACATTTATTTACATTTAATTTTATTTTGCATTTAATTGTTTACACTCATTATTTTATTTTTTTTTCATAATGAATTTTGAATGTGTTCATTCATTTAAAAGTAAAACATCAGTGCTTGATGAATTTAGTTGCACATTTAATTCCATACTCGTTTGCATACTGCATCCCATAGTTGAAAAGCACTCTATAAACTTAGTGTCCCGAAATAGCACAAAATATTAACACCTTAAACCACGCTGCTGCTCTTATTGCTGACTCTAAATAAATCTGGATCTTATTTCACGACGAAACCTACTTAATAGAAACATTTACTTTTCATCTTTAGACTGTTGTATAATAGCTTACAGACCTACTGCATTTAAATAGAATTGTTTTAGGAATAAAGTTTCAAATAACAGTGTTTTCTTTTATCTTTTCTTCCGCTTTTACCTTTACGCTTATTTAACTTTTGTAAATTACTTTTAAGTAATGATTTTATATGATTTATTCACCCATTATTTTGAATTGCATGACAGTTATGCAGTGTTACCAAAACCTTTTTTAGGTTCTACTCTATGCACTTCATTATTTTAACATGTATAACCATTTTTAACGATCCCTTAGTTTTGTTTTAAGTACTTTATTATAATTTATTATTTAAAAAAACTTAACTCAATGATGTCAAATGTTGAAACTTTATTATTTTTAACTGAATTCTTTTTTTTTTTAATCATATAATTATTCAATAATCTCTATACATTTTTTGGGAATAATTTAATTATAACTTGCTATTCTAATTTAAATTATATATATATTTTTTTTATTATTTTAACATTTTATAAATTACAATATATTTTTATTTTTAGCCTTTCAAAATTTAGTATAAAGATGTTGATAATAAATGTAGTTTTAAAACATTTTGTTTGGAGTTTAAAAGGCTACAAATATTTTCATATTGAAATCTTATCATTTCTTACTCATAGTTTGATATTCTTATTCCAATAATTCAAAAATATTTTTTCTAAATTCAGTATTATTTCCTTTTAAATTAAATTAAATTTAAATAGTGTTTTTATAATAGTCGTTACGTTTCAATGAAAAAATGTAAAGTTTAAAATGTTTAGTTCAACCATTCAATATTTTGAACGTATTTACTGGTACCCAATCCCCCAAAGGAGATCTCCAGAAGGATTAATAAAGTCAAGCTAATCTAATTCCTTAATATAAAAACAAAATGATGGTTTACTATTTAGAAACATACATTGTATAAAATAGTACGCAAACTGTATTTATACAATTCAAACACGATAATAACGGAGTGCTGCACAAATGTGACAATAATATGGCATTAGGTGGTCATTAAGTTTTTACTGTATTATTGGAATTTTAAGTGAATTGATATTTAAAAAAATATTAATATTATACTAATGACTACATTGTCCAACAAATACACAACCATAACACAACCTTATCTCAAACAATATCTTTACTCAATGAAACTTTTTTTAACATATTTAAAGCCACATTTTTACCCTAAATTAATAACTAATATCATTTTTATTGACACATAGTTGTCTCAGTAACTTACAAGACTGATTCTAGTGACAGTGACTACAGAGTTTCTTCAAGATTAGGTCAAGCAGGAAGTGTGATGGTTCAGGACGACTCACTTTGTTCAACTTCCTGCGTTCTCACGTTCCGCAGCTGCTGTGCAGGGGTTTTGGCAGCTGCTGTCAGGCCGACATCACACCACAGACAAGTGTGTGTCAAAAGTGTGAAGAAAGTTTCCCTCGGAATGAGTGTCTCGTGTGTGTGTGTGTGCGTGTGAGAGTGTGTGTGGTCGCCTGCTTGGCTGGAAGGAGCTCTATTTTCGGGGGGAATGGTGAAAGTCGCCTCGCTGACCCCTGTTGTGCGGGGACTCATCTGCCTGCCCTCTGACTCTAATCCGGAGCAAGAGCAGCACTTCACACTTTCCCGGTGAAACAGGAGCTCTACCTTCAGCCTCATGCTTGCTCGCGTCCTCACAGCTATTTTTACCTCGGTCCTTCCAGACCTACACCACTTCCCCTGCAATCAAGTGTGTGTGTCGGTGTGTGTGTGTAGGCGTGTGCGCGCTGGATGGTGCATTTGAATAGAGAATGAAACCGTGTCGTTTTTGACTTGATCGTCATCGTCTCTTTTGATTGAGCCTGATTTCAAACGGATCAAGTAAACACACTAGTGTGGATCTTCCTTCTTCTACTACTTCTACCTCTTCTACTACTTCTACCTCTTCTACTATTCTACCTCTTCTACTACTTTTACCACTTCTAACACTTCTACTACTTTTACCACTTCTACTACTTTTACTACTTTTACCACTTCTACTGCTTCTACTACTTTACCACTTCTACTACTTCTTCTGCTTTTACATCTTCTACTACTTTTAGCACTTCTACCACTTCTACTACTTCTACTACTTTTACCATTTCTACCTCTTCTACTACTTTTACCACTTCTAACACTTCTAGTACTTCTACTACTTTTACCACTTCTACTACTTCTACCACTTCTACTACTTCTACTACTTTTACTACTTCTACTACTTCTACTACTTTACCACTTCTACTACTTCTTCTGATTTTACATCTTCTACTACTTTTACCACTTCTACCACTTCTACTACTTCTACTTTTACCACTTCTACTATTTCTACCATTTCTACTACTTCTACCACTTCTACTACTTCTACCACTTCTACCTCTTCTACTACTTCTAATACTTCTACCACTTCTACTACTTCTACCACTTTTACTACTTCTTCCACTTCTACCACTTCTTCCACTTCTACCACTTCTACTATTTCTACCACTTCTACCTCTTCTACTACTTCTAATACTTCTACCACTTCTACCACTTCTACCACTACCACCACTTCTTCCACTTCTACCACTTCTGCTATTTATATTATTTCTACCACTTCTACCACTTCTACCACTTCTTCCACTTCTTCCACTTCTAACACTTCTACTACTTCTAATACATATACCACTCCTTCTCCATCTACTCCACTAGACGTGACAGAGTGGGTACAGAAACGTATCTTTGTCTTCGCTGGTATTTCTATTTCCTCATTAAATTCTGTATTTTTCTGTTTGATGTTTTTTCTTTTTTGTATCTTTTGAAGAAAGCTAGTGTGTAAATAATGCATTCATATTTTTCAAATATTAATTTTGTTTTCTCATTTATTATTCATAAAATTAGCCTCATTTTACTATTACACTTCATTGACGTAAAAAACACTTGTATAACTTATTATAAGACAATATTAACATTACCTTCACATGTAACATTTGAAAATACTATAAAAGCAACAAATAAAAATGGAAACAAGTTTGGGTTGTAACAAGAGAAAAAGTGGAAAACTTTTTGTATTGACGTAATTAAAAATTAAACAAACAAGACGAAGCAATAGTTGGCTCTCGATCACGATTTTGACTATAACTAATCCAAAGGAACTCGTGTGAATTTGGTTCAAATCCTAACCTTCACTCGCGTTGATCTCAGAGCCAGACATATTTTCTTTACTACTCATAACCACAAAGCACTTGGAAAAAAAACGTGTTGTGGAGGAGACGACCTTGGATTCCCGGGATCTTCATCACACCAGGGTGGTTGCGGCCGAACTGATCACATATTGATTATTGTCATTTTAGGAGCTAAACACCGGTTTCCAGGAGAAAGCAATACAAACACTTCATGAGAAAATCTGTGTAACTAGCAGGTTGCATTTATAGATGTGGCGACAAATAAGCACATGTTTTTCAAGTGGACGACCGTGGTCTGGTTCTGGTCGCCTAACTCTGTCATTATGGTTGTATGGATGTTGTTTCACTTCAGATGTAGACATGGAGGAAGCTGTTAATATTCATACATCCATTACTCAACGGCTTCCACGTCTGGTGCCATGAGGGACACCCAGTTGTTGAACAAGGATCCCAGAAATACTTTGTGTGATCCCAGGCAGGTTTCCCCGCCTCTCTTGTACCAATCGAAGAGGATAGAAGTCGTACCAGCTGGTTTTGGGTTTGTGAGAAGAAACTCATAGATAAAGATAGCTTGAATGTTTTTGGAGAACTCTGAAATGTATCAGTCATTTGTTCATTTGTTCGGAAAATAACGGAAAGAATTTTAAAAGTATGTCATCCTATATAAAATGAAACATTTTTTTCATCATCTCCCCGGATCATACACATGGCTTTTGTATCTTTGGGTTTCCAAGTTTCCTATTGTACCTAACCACACCACCCAGTGATGTCACATTCTGTGTCATGCTGGCTGTTTGTGCCTCTTAGCTAGAACTAAAGGAGCAGAACAACAGCCCTACCGTGGAAGATTCTTCAGACTATAGAGCAACTAATGTATTGATTTAAATGTGTCTTAAATAGATCTTGGACGTCTATTGTATCATCAGTTTGTACAAAACTCTTTTCATTGAAATATTGATATAAGAAAATGTGCTTAAGCCCCTCCCACTCCGAACATGTATTTCTCAACCTTAAATCTTAGCAAACCACACCCACTATGCTGTTATTGGTTCCGCACCTAGGCTTGTCACCTCGCATCATCAATTCAAAAGGTCTCCAACTCCAAGGGACATATAGAAAGAAGCAGGCCGTTCTTCGCTGCTGCAGGAAGAGCGAAGCCCATAATTACAACATAATGCGCTCAATTCTCTTAACCTGCACTGAGATTACAAATGGGGGAGAACTTTATAAAGTAACAAGTTCAAAACATCATCATGGTGAGGGACTTACTGCATCTTAGAGAGGAAGACTTCAACATTTGAAAAATAGCGATGGCTGCCTGAATGGCTTAACAAATAATACATATTGTTAAGGGAATAAAAGTAGGGAAAGTACTCTCTTAAAGTTTTTGTTTCTTTATATATGTTGAAGCTGTCTTTTGCAAATGTCCCTGCCCCTAGGCTGATGATGTTTGGGGGCCTTGATATGGTGAGGTTTAGACTCAACATTAAGAAATCCTTTGTGCATTTTATAATATTGAACTTTTAGCATATTTCCTTACTATTGCATCGTAATTGTATTGATCCCTGGTTGTAATGAATATTTCCAGATCCCCCCTCATACTTAACACTTCTGGGTTTATCTACTATTTGAAGAGTACAATACCAAACAATATCCTGAAAGTGTTCCTCAGTCTGAAACCTTTTTCTGCTGATATTCTTAGACCTTGTGCAAATAAAGGATTGGCTTTCAAACAACTTCTTCCATTATGTAGGTGTAACCAACAGAGGCCGTTCTTCCCAGAAACGCCTTTATAAGGAACCTTTTCAACTTGTAATGCAGTCATATTTGACAACAAGGAGTCAGTAATGCATCTTTGCTACTTCCACTCTGCCTGACATTACAAAAGCCATTGGCAGCAGATATGAGGAATTTTTACATTTACTTTTTTGGCAGATTTAAACCTTTTACTTTCCTTAAAACTAATGTGAAATTCGCGTCAGCTTTTTGTTTCCCTAATGTTGTGTCCAGCCATGATCAAATAAGTAAGTAAGTAATTTTTATTCGTAAAGCCCTTTTCCAGACCAGGGTCACAAAGCGCTTAAACAATCAAAACAATATTCAATAAAGTATATACTTTAAAGGTCAAGATAAAACTGATAACACAACAGGAGTTCCAGAAAAATAAGGAAAAGCCTGAACAAATAGAAACGTCTTAAGATGTTTCTTAAAGGAGTCAGTAGACTCCATCAAGTGCAAAGAGAGAGGAAGATCGTTCCAAGCTTAACCCTTGTGTTATCTAAGGGTCAAGGTGACCCAAAAGGAGGCCCCCCTTCTGGGTCACCTTGACCCTTAGATAACACAAGGTTATGGTGTATCTAAAAGGAAGAAGTTATTAACGTTATCAATGTTATTTTTTAGGAAAGGTCTATTGAGGCATCAGATATTTAAAATTTGGAGGTGTTCTGAGAGATCCATCTGGATTCAAAAGTATTTTGCAGAATCCGTCACTGTCGGTTGCGAGTAAGCGCTGAATTTCTTACTTGTGTTAATTTGTTGTGAGGTTGAACGCTGGAGATGTTGCTGCGAGTGCCTGGAGGGTCTTGAGTTGGAAACCCTAAACATTCTTCTGTCTTGTGCTGCAGTGAAGTACATCAAGGAGATGTCGGCCTTCTTCAAAAACTCCGGGTCCACGGCGGCCGCCCACCCCTGGGAGTCGCCTCCCCCCACACCTCAAAGAGGGACAGAGCTCTCCCCGCCGGAGCTGAAGGAGCCTCAGAGTGTCCCGCTGAAGATGTGCCAGGTCTCTCGCAAACAGTGCCCCCCAGACACGGAAAACAGGTACTGCAACATCCTTCGACTCGGAGTAACAATCATTTTTAAAGGAAACACCCTGAAGGCATTTTATATTGTTTCCATCCGAAAAATAATTAGGAAACATATCGTCAGGTTCCACTCCCGCCACATGTCTTTCATTACCCTAACTGCCACTTTTCTCGCTCCCTCGTTCCCCTCCACATCCCTGCTCCCTGCCAGGTACTTCGAGGTGATTTCCTTCAACAGAAAGAAGTCTTTGTTCCTGCGGGCGAAAGATCCGGCGATGGCTCAGTCGTGGTACAACGCCGTCCAAGCGGGCGCCGCCAACCTCTTACCGAAAGTGAAGGAGGAGATGAAGAGCGTGCAGCACGGGCTGGACGTCAAACATCTGGGCTGGATCACGGAGCAGGTGCTTCAGTTATGGTCCCGGTTAAGATCGTTGGTTATTGTTGCACGTCAAAGATTTGAACGTAGATCAGAAGACAGGGACGTCGAGTCGACACAGATGTTTGTCATCACTTCCCAACATGCTGATAAGACATGTGTTATCAAACAAACATCCTTCCTGGCTCCACTATAAAGGCTTTTCGGGAGACAAGGAACACTTCAACTAGCAGAGCCAAGTGTAATTTAAACAACAAAGACAAGTGAACGCTGCGCTTAAATCTCTACCACATTCTTTGGCCTTTTTAGGCTCTTGGCAGCGATTGAAACCCAATCTGATGTTTGTTCTTGTGTTCCCAGTTTGACGACTCACTTTCTTTCTTCTCCTCTCCCCGACCACGTTTTTGTTCACGTCATCCCTCTCCAGGGATTTGGACGTAGCTTGAGTGGAATGTGTGGATTGTTAAGCAGAAATGTCTGTGCTCAGGTGGTGCAGGGTCCAGAGAGGGCCGTCCTGGCGATGCTGACCGACCGAGACCTGCTGCTGTTCCCCTCCCTGCCCGAGAGTAGAGACGCCCTGAGCAGCCCGACCAAGAGTCACCCTCTCATCACGACCAGGTACAGAGTTCCACTCCCGACTTAAATCACTTTACTGTTTCTGATTCAAACAATAGTAACTTGAAATTTTGGTGCCTCATATCGGCTTTGGTGTCAATTGTTTTTCTTCTAATATACAGAAAAATGTATTTAAATTACGAAGGGTTTTTGTTCCAACTTGGCAACAGAACTTGCCTGGCAAAGACTGCATGGATACAGTGCGAACAATTTAGCCCCAAAATAATACTGACAGAATGCAACTGTCTTTTACAGTTACAAAATGAACCCCAAAATTATACTGACAGAAAAATATTTTTTTGTACTGATATTTACCAGTATTGGAATTCTACTTTTGTCATTTAATTTTTGTCATGGTTATTTCATGGTTTATATTATAAGTATTTGTAATATTAAATGATTTGATGAAAAAAATATTTATCAACATTAGAAAAGCAAATACTAATTTGTTCATTTTGGTGTTGTTATTAACTAACTAACTACTAAAGGAACAATAAAATCGCACAAGATACTGGAAATGACTGAGTATGGGAGGATACAGCAGCTTTTAAAGCTGATGTTTGGACATATTTTGGTTGTTAAAATATGTTAAAGCAGTCACGACTTTGTCAAGAGTCACGCGGTCTCTAAATTCTGTGGCGCCAGAGACAAGAATTCCCGCAATTCTAAAAATGTACATTTGTTCGTACAGTATCTCAATCTATCACAATATAAAATTAAATACCGTATCATTGCCCCTGTATTGCGATGTGTATCGCTTTGCCAGATTATTGCACACCCCTACAGACCAGTAACTTGGAGTCTGATACAATTGCCAAAATGCAGCACCAAAATGTTACTCGCACGATGTAAGTCTATTACAGTTAAACCCTAAAATTATACTGACAGAATAGTAACTAAACACGTTGCATTAACTTAGTTAAAACCCCAAATAATACTGACAGAAGTGTAACTCGCGCCCATATTGAGTGAGAAAATTTTGCACCAAAATAATAATAATCTTAACTTGGTCAAATACAGTTTCTCACAAATAAGCGCCAACATTTTTACTGACAAACATCAATCAGACAATGTTTGATTTCAAGTTTTTTTTTCATTTTGAATTCCTTCTTGAAACAACTTTTACACATTAACATATTTTGAAAAGAAGCGCCGATACGATAAACATCCTTATTTAAAAATAAGTTAACATTAACAGAGACCAAATGAAAAATCACATTTTTCAATTTATCTGGGCAAACTAAGAAGGTCCCACTGAAGGTCATTACACGGCATACCTCAGCCAAGGAGCTCATTTTAACCAAATAAAAATACACTGTACAGTCAAATAAGTAAAACAACTTCCAACTATTTTGTAATTCTGTTGACTTAAAAAGCCTACCACACTTTATAATTTCACCTTTTGTCAGAAAGCTAATTGTTAGCTACTGCACCACCTGGTGGTCAAGTCAGGCGTATTTTCACATGTAACTATTATACATATGAACTCTAAACATGTCGTGCATGTTCAGTTTTATTTCTTAACAGATTCGTTAAGAACCTTCTTATATGAAACTCGACGATGATCTGATCTTTTTAAAGATCTTAACAACATTTATTTTTAAAGACTTTTATGATTTTAAATAACAAAACAGTGGAATTCTGATGAAAAATGTCAGTATATTCCGACACGTTCTCTCCTCCACCCTACTTTTTGATTTTATTTGGCTCTCCATCAAAACACACGCTCACTCTTTCCAGAACTGGACCTTATGGACCGGGTGCAGTTCAACGTCACTAGGAAAACATTAGTTGAAACCAGAACTTATGACTCATCATGTGTTTCCTGCACAACCTTCTCCTCTGACGTCTTGGTTTTTATTCATCTCACAGTCTAAACTAAACCAAAAGTGTTAGAGAGATACAGTAAAAAATTAAATAATAGAGAAAAAAGTCAAATTGTATTGAACAATGTACTTTAAACTATTAAACATCACAGTAAAGACACGTGTGTTGTATAATTAAGTCAATATACGTGTAATAAACTCAGGATTCCCTGTCTCGGTCCAGGCTGGTTCACTCGGGCCCCGGAAAGACGTCTCCTCTCCTGGACTCTGAGCTCTCCTTCGGCCTTCGCTCGGGCACCAAGCAAGGCGTGGAGACTCAAGTTTTCCGGGTGGATTCTGCCAAAGACTTGTCGACTTGGACTCACCTGCTGGTGGAGGGATGTCACTGCGCCGCCGAGCTCGTCAAGGAAGTCACAGCAGGTACTCTTTAATTACGCGCCATCTAGCGGTGACACGAATAGATGCAACATGTACAGGATGTTCTAGCGAGGTTTGAGTTTCCTTTGGCACTCTGGTTTCCTCCCACGGTCTAAACGGATGCGTTGATGAGGAGAAGCATTTAAAGAGTAAAAAGAAAAGATTGAACACAGAGTTTTTATTTTAAATTGATGTTTATTGTTAAAACCAGAACAGATGTTTTCAAATAAATAAAAACATATAAAAACATATTGTCACAAAGGAGATTCAATTATGTTTTAAAGGTTAGATTAAATCACTGAATTTATGCTTCATTTAATCAAATGTTGAAAAAAATTCTCCCTAAATAACGTTCCTATGGAGGTTTAACATAGAATAGTGAATAGTTGAATTTAACTATTTTTTTGTTGTTGTAATAATTAAATTATCAAAAAAAAAAAATCAACCTTTCAATATTTCAATATATATTTTAATAAAAATCAAATGCTTTAAATGCTTTAAAAAAAATTGTTTAATGTTTCTAATTCCAATAATTTCAAAATGTTTAAATTTTAATATGAAGCCTTTTAAAATACGTTTAAAGTTTTGTTTCCATTATAATTCCATTCATTAAAAGATTAATTTTCTATACATATTCTTTTTCATATACTTTAAAATTAAATATAAAAACATTGCCAACATTTTTATATGGAATATAAAAGGCTAAGAATTATAATATTAAAAACATCGAAAATTTATATTTGAAATATTATAATAAGAATATCAAACTCTATGTGTCAAAATAGTTTATTGTGAAAATGTGTGATATTTTAATTTAATTATATACATGCTGAATAAAGAATAGAACTGTTCAGATAGTGAAAAAGATTAAATGCTAAAAAGCACATAAACAATAAACAATTTCATCAATAAAGTTTTACCTTACCTTACCTTAAATCCAAGTTTTCAACATTTAATAATTAATTAATTAATAATTCGAATTTGACGTTTTCGTCCACAAACACTACACTGCCATCTGTCGGTGGCACGGAGAGGTGCAACACAACAGCAGAACCAAACGAGTATTGTAACAAATATTTTAAACGTTCCACTGATGTTCTTTTGCTCGAGCGCTGATCCGTCCTGCTTCCTCCCGCCAGCCTGCATTTGGAACGGGAAGGAGTGCACCCTGGGAGTGCACATCGACGAGGGCTTCACCCTCTACACCGAGGAGATGGGCGTGAGGAAGAGCGTTCTACTGCAGCATCCGTTCGAGCGCCTCAGGATGTCGTCGGACGACGGGGTCCGCATGATGTTCCTGGACTTCGGGGGTCCTGAAGCAGAAATAGTGAGTCTAAAAACCTTCATTCTGAGTGGCAACCGTTCTTATCGTGTGGTTCTCTCGTTCAGCAACTGGACCTGCGATCCTGCCCGAAGACCATCGTCTTCATCATCCACTCCTTCCTGTCGGCGAAGGTGAAGCGGCTGGGCCTGCTAGCATGACTGCTAGCATGATACCGGCCACGCCTCAGCAGGAGTGCGATGGAGAGAAGAGACTGTGGCAGGGATTCTTCTCTGGACCTCCACTCACAGACTCACTTATGTCTGAAGCTTGAATCCCGTTTCATTTTTAGGTACGTTGTCCTGCAGCAGGTCCTTGTCTTACCTTCCGCCACAAATGTCCTGCTGTCACTCAAATTATATGTTTCACTGCTGGCTGTTTAAGTTCCCACACTACTTTTATCAAATATATATTTTTAAAGAATTAAATTCTATCTCCACAACATCATGTAGACTATTTTTTTTAATTTGATCTATCTTAGCTTTAACCAAATTAGATGCACATATTTTACTATATTTAATAAAGACTAGCCTCCCGACTTCTTATTTAAAACACTGTTTCTAGGCTGTCAATCAAACTCCACTCGAGCGATCGGGAAGTGGACTCTGATGTTGATGTGTAAAGTTTGAACCGAGAATCAAACCGACAACTCGAGGCCTTTTCTCTCTTTTCTGTTTGGAAACTAGAACCTGTTTGCTTTGGAAAATAAAAAAAAGATGTATATTCTTATTTAAACTAAGGTGTGCCTTTCATGGTTTGTTTGTATATAAACATGTAATAAACTTTGTTAACTTTTGAAGTGTTGTTGTGTCGCTGACAAACGAGCTGAAGCGTGAACCTCAGAATTCAAAATGATGGTGTTATAACAATTATAGTGAAGATTTGAGAAGGAGTTTATAGACTTTCACAATAAAAGCGCAACAAATGAATGTAATTCTCTTTATTATAAGGACAACTATTTAAGAAGAAATTATGTTAAATAGCAATTTAAAGGAGGTTCTTAAGCCAATAATTAAAAAAAAATACATTTTCTAAATTCAATGTTTCTTTTCTAATTTGTAGCCTTTTAAATTATATATAAAATCAGTGTTATGAAAGTGCCAATATTTTTATATTCAATATAAAAGGCTATGAGTTAAGACAAATTTAATGTTGAAGCATTTTTGAAATATTGGAATAAGAATATCAAACTCTATTTGAAGTGGGTTTTTTTAATGTATAAAAATTAAACCTGTTGTAAACAAATGAATGATTTCAATTTTTCAACTTTTCAAGATCGAAACAATTGAATTTGATTATTTAAAAATTAATAATTGAATATTCAAGAAAAATAGTTACACTTCATTAAAAAAAACATTTTATTTGAACAATCAAATTGTTTTATAACTTACTCAATTTGACATGTATTTAAATATAAAAGCAGCACATATTTATTGATTATTATTATTTTATTTTTAATTTAATAACTATTACAGAATTTGAAAATAGACAAAATCATTATTTAAAGGTGGTTCACATTTTAGTTAGTTATTTTAAAGCAGCATGATGTAAAGTTTTTTAAACTAAAAAAAAAAACGCCTCATAAAAGCACATATTCAAACTTAACAACATGATACCTGACAGTGTTTTCATATGTTAAGTATTGAGACTTTTTCATCTTGTCTTTTAGATACAAATATTTGGAATATGTGGCAACAGAGCAACAGAGGAGCCACGACCTTGCAGTCAAAAACTACTCAAACCTGCCTATCATGGCTTTAAAATCATCCCAGAAATGCTAGATTACACAGAAATGTGAGTTTCTTACACTGAACGACCTCATTAAATGAAACACTCGGGTCTAAGAATATATCTTTTCTCCCATTAACTCCTTTTAACACCTCGTGTGCTTCAACGACTCGATGCTTTATCGTCGTATCATGGTCTTTAACAAGCCGGCGCTGTGAGCCTCGTCTTGTCTTATTCAACAGGCTCAGCTGGACGCCCGACACTTTTATTAAGTCCAGACATATGTGGGGAAAATAATCGGAGCAGAGTTGATGATGAGACGTTTTAGTCAGCGGGGTGCGTGATGGAGACAGTCAGGCCTGCGGCGAGCCTCGTAAACAGAGCGGCTCTCTTTTATATGCTTTTCACCGACATGAGCCGCTCTTATCTCGCTCTCTCTCTCCTTGTCTCTTTGCATATGTTGGCCGTATCAACGCACCGGTAATAACAACAGTGTGAGCTGTGTATCAGACGCTCACATCAGAATAGTGTTCTCGATCTACTCTCCTCCACTCACTCTACTGCTCCTGTTGCAACGTTGCCACGGTAACGGCAGGCCTGCTCTCAGATGGGCTTTGTCCATCTCATCCTCCTGAAATAGTGAAATTGCCAATCAGCCTCTCAGATCTGCAGGAGATGTGCAGGGCAGGGACGTCTGGAGCGACAACACAAAAGGTTGTTTGGGCTGGGAAACGGAAATGAGAATAAGAAGTGGATAGAACAACTAAGAAGGGGGAACATGATGAAAAAAAAGCTTATTGAAATACAGCTCGGGAGACGATGCATAATAATGACGGTGAATTTGTTTGTTTTTTGTTTGTGTAGGGAAAGCGAAAATGAGCAACAGTGTGAGTTCCAGAAAATAGACAAAAGCAAGTTCTTTTTAATATAGTTTTGCTTTTTTTATATATCAAATAAACAACAAATGTCATCTTAAAAAAAGTCTTTAGTTGTAATACATAAGAGACTTTTTGATAATCCACCTTATTTATTTATCTGATCATGTTTCCCATCAATTTTTTTAAACTTGATTTAACATTTTTATTTATTTTCTAACTCAGCATAATTCAAACAGCTGGAATATATATCTACTTCCACGTTAGATTGATCTGTAGATCTAATATCTTATTATTCTTTAAATAAAAATCATATTTTTGTTTCTTCCAGAGCGAACCGTTAAAGATGTACATCCTTCACTGGTCTATCTGTAACAGCAGTTTTAAAATTCGCCAGCAGATGGCAGTGTTGTATCAACGACGTGATCCGAGTGCGAGCAATACATTAAGTCAGACGTTGGGAGGCGCTGTTTCCCCACACACACAACCATTCTTCATTGGGTGGTGAAGGTGAAGGTGGGGGGGGGGATTTGAGCTTTGATTGGTCATGTCCTAATTCAGAACAGAACATCCTGCCAAGTCCAATACTTAATTCCTTCTTTTCTTCGTCCTAGTCTGTCTTTTTTTTTTTTACATCGATAGAAACAATGGTGGAACTCAAAAGAGACCATTTTCACATGTTTTCACACTTGTATTTTCAAGAAACACGTTTCTTAAAGGTTGGAATTTAAAACTGAAAACTGTATGTTTGAGAAAAGACACAAACATGTCAAGTATTACTCAATTGTACTTTTTAAGTACCATTAACATATTGTGTACAGAAAGATGGATTAAATATGTAGGTTGTTTGGATGAATTAAAAATATATAAGGCTGGGTGAAAACTGATGAAATTAATGTCTTAAACTATTGTGAATAAAGTGAATAAATTCAAAATAAATTCATATAAGTATGGTTTGAAGGAGATATAGGATAAGAAGCAAAACGTAAATGATGGACGAACAAGAACTAGAAATATTATTGTAGGTAAGGGAGGTTTCTTGATTGTCAATAGACGAAAGGATTAATGGACTAAAAAGAGTATGAATGGACAGATGGATGGATGAATATACAGATTGACAGATGTTAAAAATTGATTTGGTGGACAAATGGAAAAATGGAATAAATAGATCAATGCACAGATGAGTAGATGGATGGTACAAGTGTTGGTTGATGGATGAACGGAGGATAAATGGATTCAAATAAGTTTTGGTGGATGGACAACTAAAGGACTGAATGAATGGATGAAACTATGGACTGGACGAATGGATGGATTAATTTAAATATTGAATAGGTTGAAAGACGGACATATATATGGGTCGATCAATGTATGGACAGATGGAATGATATGAATGTTTATTCGGTGGATGGATAGATGGATGGATGGATATTAATGGTGGTTGGTTGGTTGGTTGGTTGGATGGATGGATGGATGGACGGACGGACGGACGGACGGACGGACAAATGAATGATGTGATGGATGATGGATGGGTGGATAATGGATACATAGATGGATCAATGGATGGATGGATGGATGGATGGATGGATGGATGGATGGATGGATGGATGGATGGATGGATGGATGGATGGATAGATGGCTGAATGGTGAATGGACAGATCAAGGACAGATGTGTGGAAGGATGGATGCATGGATGGAACGATGGATGGAACGATGGATGGATGGATGGATGGATGGACGGACGGACGGACGGACGGACGGACAAATGAATGAATGAATGAATGAATGAATGAATGAATGAATGAATGAATGAGTGGATGGATGATGGATGGGTGGATAATGGATACATAGATGGATGGATGGATGGATGGATGGATGGTTGGATGGATGGATGGATGGATGGATGGATGGATGGATGGATGGATGGATGGATGGATGGATGGATGGATGGATGGATGGATGGATGGATGGATGGATGGATGGATGGATGGATGGATGGATGGATGGATGGATGGATGGATGGATGGATGGATGGATGGTAAGATAGATGGCTGAATGGTGAATAGACAGATCAAGGACAGATGTATGGAAGGTGGAAGTATGGATGCATGGATGGAACGATGGATGGATGTCTCGCTGACTAAAGTTGTCGTTGCCATGACAATCAGTGACGACAGTGACTGGAGTCATTTGCGAGACAAACATGTGTATCTGGCAATCGTTCCACACACACACCTCTAGCTTTTCATTTATTTTTATGACGCGCTAATGCTCGGTGGCTCAACATGCTCTCCAGCACCTCACACCCCCTTTTTAATCAGAGCAGGATTCCTCTGGAATCCCACGTTCCAGGAAGGGAACAAAGGACGCAACATTTCGCAGAGCGAACTGGAGTTTGTGAATCCACAGGAAACAACTGTGCAAATACTCTTCTTCTCAATGACGGTGTCAAATATGTGCAGAGGGGCGGTCGGGGATCCAACCCGATCCTCGGTCATTGGAAAGTCATTCAGACCAGATTAATCAATCTGGGAGTTATGATTCGATTCCAAGCTCCCGAGCAAGAGAGAAGAAACTTTGACCAAGCTTTGTCTCCTTCACTTCTCCTTAGGCCACCACTCAGCACTTTTTTAAGTCAAGAAAGGAAAGAGTGAGATCATGATTTTACACCCGAGCCAAGAACCAGCCACGAGGTCATGTGACGCTCACAAGGTCACGTGACGCTCACTTGTAGCTAAGTTCGTCCGGGTTGACATCATGACTCGGTCGGCCATGTTTGTCGTTAATCAGATGGCGAGTCTAAAATAGCGATGATGCTAACAATAGTGTTTGTTGAATCTTCTTACCATATTAAACAAAAAATGGCCAAGATAAAAGTACTATTTTCAAAGCCGGCAAAAACAATTAACCAATACATTTTACAGTTATCTGACCATACCATAAGATATAACGATAAGATATATTGCGATACTGTAGTAACAAGGATATATTTGTAGTATTGTCGAGTACCTGACTCTGGTGTTGCAGAATTTACAGACCACCTGACTCTTGACGAAGTCATTTGTTTTGAAACCAAAACATGTCCAAACATCAGCTTTAAAAGCTGCCGGAGTCGACTGCATCCTCTCGTCCTCAGTCATTCGTCGAATTCCATTGTGGGATTTTATTCTTCCTTTATCAACATCCATGGAGGACGTAATGACTGCTGATATTTTGTGTGACCCCCCCAAATTGTAAAAGCTATTAAAAACAAGAAAATAAAAGAAAACGGAAACCCAACATAAATAAATAAAAATGCAATTTTTTTGTGGAATAAAATATATGCGTAATTAATAAATCCAAAGTATTAAAAGATGTTTATTTTCAAATTATTATTTTTGGTTAAAAATAAAGTTTACGAAATAAAAACATAAATTGGAAATAACATAAAAATCAACAAAATATACAATCTTTTTATTTTATTTTATTAAAAAACACAAAATATATAAAAACATGTTAGTGGAGAAAACATTAATTATCACATTTAAATAAGAAAATAAAGTGAAGCAGGAAAGTTCATACAATTAAAGAATATAAACATAATGTCCAACAGATGTTAAACAATAATCAAAATAAGACATGATGAGTCAATAAGTGTAGAACTTTATAGACTAAAATAGTCCAAAAAGAGAATATTTTCCAGATCATGTTGGCCTCACAGGGTCACAGGAATAAATGTGGCCTCAGGTCTGTTGAATCAAGTCCGGGATAATCCAAAAAACAATTGCCATAATTCTTATCACTCGCCACGACGCGTCTTCTCATTACTTCCTGTCTCCGCATTAAAAGCCAGATCCAAGTGTAACCGCGGAGAACAGTCGTCCTGCTGCAGTAAGCTGGAAATATTCCATCACAACCGGCTTTTTATTCTTTCCAAATGTAGTTATGAATTTTAAAGCAGACTTGTATTACTTGAGGACGGAGGGGATGTGATCGGAATACTGAGCGAAAAAACTGCAGATTGGAATTCCTTCTTCCGAGAGTATTGAAAGAAAAGGCGAGCGCAGCTGTCAACACGGAGGCCGGGAAGAAGAATGGGGGTTAATATTGGCTGCTGGTGATGACAGGAATCTGCTCTTACTGTTGCTTTTTTTTTTGTTTACTCGAGCTCAGTGCTGAGGCTCACCTGACGTGGCGGGATTCTCTTCCCCCTGATTGGTCGCTTTTCTCCTTTTTTTTTTGTTGGATGCTTTTGCAGTCCGTGAAAACTTGTTTTGCAATAAAAATCTAGAAAGTGACCAGAACCTACTTTAAGCGCAGGAAGAGCATAAAAATGCTACACAACGGTAAAAAAAATGTTTAAAAAAGACAATTTTGCTAAAAGTGCTATTTTTATTTGTAAATAATGATTAACTTCAATACATTTTTTATTTTTGCCACTTTTATAATATCCTATTTCTTCTTGCAAGCAGCCCCCCCTAAAACAATTACAAATCTATCTATCCATTCCTGAGCACCAAAAATTTAAACATTTTAAGGAATTCAAACCTTAAATTTCAACACTAATTTTCGCATCTGTTTTTGTTGTGGACTTAACTGTAGATGTAATATTAAAAAGCAGTTAGTAAAAGTAACAATTAGATCCAAGCGTTGACCGCTGTAGTGCCGCATGAAAGCAAGACGTTCCGGCATCTTTCACAGTTTTGTGCAAACTAGCACGAAAACAGGAAGTAGTTTTGCTAAATGAGGCTAAACACAACATGCCACTTGATGTTTTACAGGTAATTTAAAACAAAATAAACAGGGTTTTCATCTGTTTTTTTAATAACTTATACTTAACTATTTCAAATAAAGATTCAATATAATTTCGTCCAATCAATAATTACCTTAATTGACGTGGTTTTGTCTGAACAAATCAATATATCCAGTCCTGATCACCAAAAAATCTTAGGAATTTAAACCATAATGTCAGCGCCATTGTTGCATTTCATAGCTTTTATTGTTGTGGACTATTATTGGAGGGTGATGCGAAGGGTCTGGGGATGGCGAAGGGGTAGGGCTCAAACTGAGAATCTGAATGTTGGCAGCTGTACTGCTGCATGAAAGTAAGATGTTCCGACAACTGTAAGTAAGTAAGTAAGTAAGTAATGGTTATTTCTCAAGCACCTTTCCAGACCATATGCAGTTAAAACTATATACTGCACAAATAAAAATGTCTTAAGAAGATGCTACTTTTTAACTCATGGTCAGCGACGGTCAAGAGGCGCAAACTAGCATCAAACAGAAGGAAAGTGTTCTAAACAATGCTAAATAGAACATGCCACTTGATGTTTTCTGTGGAATCGTAAAAAGAAGAACAAGAAGACAAATGATTGGAACGTCCTAGAGTAGTGGTCACCAACCTTTGTCTACAGACCAGCTAGGAGCTACTCCAAAGTGCTATCAATCGTTTAGTACACACTTCTTAAACAACTATAATAATATATTTTATTATAAATGATAAATGATATTCCTCTAATTTATTATAAATTTCAAATATTCCCAATGATTAATTTTCTTTTTTGAACAGGCACAAGAGCTACCCCTTTGGTGTGTGTCCTCAAAGCCTGTCCCAGACCAAATATGTCAACTCTGGAGCCCAAAATCATAGACCAGAGCCTAAAGAGTTTATTAAAAAAAGGGTGCAGGTATGGTTGCGACCCTGAGTAATGAGTCCCTGAGTCTATGCAACACTAATAGACTCAGGGACTCATTCATTCCTTGTTTTATTAGATTGTATAATTCTGAGTTTGGGCGCAGAGTGAAAAGATTATTCTAGTCTATGTTAATCTTTGTATCCTTTTCTTTGTGTTATTTTTCTGTGATCTATGTCCTTTATACCTTTTTTTTTCATTTGTCTTTTTGTTCTTTAATTGCACTTTGTTCTTGTTCTTGGTTCATGAATGTATAGTCTGTGTTGCTGTATGCTGGAAAATAATTTCCCCAAAGAGATCTCCAGAGGGACCAATAAGGTCCATCCATCCATCCATCCATCCATCCATCCATCCATCCATCCATCCATCCATCCATCCATCCATCCATCCATCCATCCATCCATCCATCCATCCATCCATCCATCCATCCATCCATCCATCCATCCATCCATCCATCCATCCATCCATCCATCCATCCATCCATCCATCCATCCATCCATCCATCCATCCATCCATCCATCCATCCATCCATCCATCGTTTCCTCGTCAAACTACTCTGTACGCGTGATTGCTTGCACAATTTTCTGAAATGATAATTAATGAAGAAAAAGAAAACAGTCCAACAAGTCTAACATTGAGGAAAAACTTTGTGTAGGTTTGTGAAGTGCAATTAAGTTGCAGGTTTTAAAATTCTGTGGACCTGCAAAATATGTCGCCCCCGAAAGGTGGATTGAAAGGTTAGCTACACAATTTGAATCAATTCTTAGAATCCTCCAGTTTCCTCATTAAACACCTCGGAGTTGAACGTGCTTTTTTTTTTACGTTCCTCACCATATGCGGAGTCTAAATATACACAATGGTCCTGCGTGTAATTAGAGTACAATTCTGTTGCTTTTGGCTGGGCTGTATCAAAGCAGCTCTCATATGTCCGTGCTTTGGCATCTTTGATGATTTCCATGACAATCTTTAGAGAGATGGAGGGAGGGAAACCAAAGAAAGGAGGTGAGAAACAGTTGCTGGAAAAAAGCCTCAATCTGGATCTGAATAGATTATTAATAGAGCCGCTCGCCGGCAAACAGATGGCAGCTGCCAAAAACAAACACAGCGATGAAAAACTCTTAATTCAATTAGCAGGCGAAGCTTCTCTCTCTCCGCAGCACTTACTGAGCCGATTCCATCAATTGGATAATGTACTTTTTTTTCTTTTAAGACAAAGACTGAAACTTTATGGTTTTCTGTGGGGGGTAGGGTCTTTAAGAATTTCTGTCTGTATGTCTTTAATGTATATTTTGTCCTTTTATTTTGTAAGGATTTTGTGTAGTTTCACTGTGAATTTGGGCCATTTTTGTCAAATGGTATTGTTTTTTTTTTGAGTTTAGTTTAGTATGCCACACATTAGTTTTCAAGCTACTGGGTCACCTTGACCCAGAGATAACACAAGGGTCAAATATTTACATTTGATATGATGTTCTTTGTTTTTTAAGCCATCTGACGTTGAACAAAAATGGAGTCTCTGTCTTCGCTTGCAGTCATAAAAACATAGACTAGATATGGAGGGCCGCAGAATATCATGGCACGGGCCATAAATGGCTAGCGAGCCACAACTGACTGCGGCCTGACTGAACTTTAGCATCGATTTTCGGCATGATGGCTATTAAAAAACCAGACTACTTAGTGACATATGTGCGGACAGAAAATACAAATAAAATAAAATGAATAAAACTGGATTATCAAATTCGTTGTTGCACAGTAAGAGAAAGGATCTTTCCCGGGGAAGAGTCAATATAGTAGTGTCTGTTTTTTAAATAAATAAATAATTTTCCTGGTATGTCTCACAATCTCCTGATACATTATATTATGTTTTGCTACTTTGACAAGTGTTTGTTTTCTCTTGTGTGTTTCCCTCAGTGGACCTCTGCATCTTGCCACCACTCCTCTTGTAGTCTGTTGAACTGAGAACCATAGAAATAAATACAAAGATATCGCATCGACTGCTGTGGCCCACTAGAGCGGTGTGTATACAGGGCGGCCATCTTGGTACAGTGCCACTCGCTCCAACAGTGCATTACGTCTATAGAGGAATGATGCGTTTACACTATAAAAGTGATCATAAATCGCTCATTTGTCAGGCTTTTTTCACAGGGTAGGTTTTTCAAACCTCAGACCAGACATTATTAGAAGGAATTTTTTATTATAAAATCTTAAAAAAACAATCATTTTGAATATGATGAATTTGATAGATGGAACAAATACAGACCAAACCGTTTGAAAATCGGTTCAGAAATCAGCGAATAATTGTATTTTAAGATTGAGAAGTTGCTGAGAGGAGATCATTGAACAAACTACTGTCCATCATGGACGATGACAGTCATCCTCTCAGCACTGTCATCAGTGAGCAGAGAAGCAGAATGAGTGCACGAATGCTCCTACCCAGGTGCAAAACAAATAGACTCAGGGACTCATTCATCCCTCGGGCTATTAAATTGTACAATTCTGAGTTCGGGGGCAGGAGTGGAGTGAGAGTATCTGGATGTTCTGTTCCATGTTAGTCTTTGTATCTTTGTCTTTGTTGTTTTTCTTTCCTTGACCTATGTTCTTTGTCTTTGTCTTTAGACTTAGATTGTGTCATCTTGTTCTTCCTCTTTATGTTCTTCTTATTTTATTTTTTATGTATTATTTTTTATTGTTTATGAAAAATTGCTGGCTATTGTAAAAAAACAATTTCCCAAAGGAGACCTCCTGAGGGATCAATAAAGTTTTACCTTACCTTACCTTACCTTAGAAGTACCTCTTTAGCTGTAGTTGTTAATGCGCCGCTGCCTCTTATGGCACTGTACCAAGATGGCGGAGCTTTATCCACGTCCGTCTACAGTCGATGCGGCGTCTATGTTGACATGTCTATGGTCGAGGCATCACAATTTGCTCTTGGTGAGAACCTCCCACTACAGGGACAATATTTAAGATTGAAAATTATATTTCTGGCGAACCCCCCATTTTAAGAAAAGTGTAATCTCCAATTTCGCCAAATTCCAACAACAGCATTTGTTTACACGTAAAAGGTTCTTTTTTGTTTTCCTGCTAACTTCAAACTTTATTGTTTACTTTATTTATACTAAAAAAAAGTTTATTGGTAACATGACACTCACATGGATCGTCCGGACAAAGTTACATAGCAAAGAAAACTATTAAAAATAGTATTTAGAGTTCTACTTCCAATAAGGAGATGAAAAATGAACAAAATAATAATAATAATACTAAATAATAATGTCAAAATGTTCTGTATTGTTTCTTTAAGACTCATAACGTTCATATTCCACTTTTATTTTGGTTTTATTTGTTGCTCTCACTTCCTGTTCCTATTTGACCAAGTTGATTTATGGCACACGGCTGGACCTCATCAGCAAATCAAGACCATCTGAGTCCAGACCTGTGATAAGAGGTTCTCCTGCACTACTAAGGTATTTGTTTCTCTTGTTCACTTCCCTTAAACTATTTTCGTCCTTGTGAGTGAAGTTTGTTCTTGTTATATTCGCTTTATTCGAGTGTCACTTTTCTGTTTCACAGCTTAGCTGTTCTTTTTGGTTCCGTGGACACTTTGGTTATTGGACTGTTATAGATATTGGACTCAGTTGTTTGTTTGTTTTTTGCTTTAGTATTCGTTTGTTTGTATTGATTTGCCTTCCTATTTATTAAATAGTGATTTATTTGCCTTGTACAATGTCCTGCTGGTTTCCCTTACATCGATTGTTATAATAATCACAACATCTCCCTGCGACCCACGACCTTGACATTCTTCTGGTTTTATCTGCCCACAACTTGATAACGTCCTTCTGTACCCAGAGAAGACTTTTTGACTTTGATATATTCTGCTACAAAAAGAAAGGGCTACAGTTTGAGCCATCAAAAAAAAAAACAAGTATAGAGATTAATCCTGAAAGATTTGTGATAATGTGGCTTTAACTAGTAAACGTGTCGTTGGCTTGTGTACGACGTTACTTACTGGAAAGTGTCACATTTGTTTTCTTTTTAATTGCTCGTTTAAGAAATCAGTTTTCAAAAAAGACCACCAGAGCACTAATACGTCTTTTGAGATCTGGCTGGTAAGAGAGAAAAATCATTATTTCTAGTGCAGACAAGCGTTCTGTAAAAGCTTTTTCTCAGCAAATGAGGTGTGTGCTGTTATATCTCTGTGAATGTCTTCAAGGAGAAACTGTTGAAGAATAACTAGAGAAACCTTTCAACGTGGATTTTTTCTCCATGAATGTTATCTTTAGTTATCCTGAAATAAGATTTCAATGGAAGATTTGAGCTCTTGATTTTCCATTTGTAAGGACATGGTGATTCACAGTAGCTAAATGAAGATGGATGTCGCTTTTTGGGTTGAAGTAGTAAAGAAAGTTGTCACATTTTGACAAGATATATCACGTCTGATGCTTCCAACCTAATGGTAAAAATGTATAAAACTAATGTTGTTATAATTAAGCTCATCAATGAAGTCTGTTTTGTTCTCAACATTGACACACGTGTGTTTTAATTCATGCCACAGTGTTGTGAAACTGAGGGCATGTAAACGGTTTAGCGGCGGTGACCTCAACCATGACTGGTTACCAGTGGAATGATAATAAACTAAGTCTGACTTTGAGATTGGCAGGTTCCTCTTTCTTTGGTAACACATCCGTGCAGTCTGAAAGATAATGATTTATGTCTGTTATGTCTATCATATAATACATGCACTATAATCCAGTTAAGGTTACTGTGGTATACTGGGAAGAAATGCATGGTTCAGCAATGTCACCACTTTACTACTGACCACTGCATTACAAGGTTATTCCATCTTAGTTTTCTTCCTTCTTTGATTATTCCAGAAGGACAATTCCAGGATTTACTTGGCTCTAATTTCAAGTTCTGTTAAGAATCTTTTGGACAAAGATTTAATGCCGTTTAAGTTAAAAGGATGGTGCAGAGAAATGTGAGTTCTTCTACTAAAGCGAGTCATAATTCTTGCTGCAAAACATCCAAATACCTCCATACTTGCCTGTCTGTAACGTCCATCTTGTTTTAAAGCTTCAACATCAGAAATTGTTCCGTAAAAACATAAGTCTATATTTTAAGCTTGTTTGTAGCAGAAGCTATAAGGCTAACATGCTACACAGACAGGGTAAATATCACGTTAGCTTCTAGTGTCAACGGTCTTCACCAGAAGCGATGACAATATGTAAATGTAAGTCCATTATAAATATTTTTTTTCCTGTAACTCCAAAAGAAACTATGAAAACCATACCCAATCTTATTCCACATGAGGGTGATTAGAAAATTAATTTAAGTTGAATTTTGGTTTATCATTTGAAGATCTAAGAAATTGGTTAAACTTGAGCAATTACCACTGGAATGTTTGGCACAGACAAACCCAAAGGCAGCAAAAAAAAAAGAAATTCTTTATGCCTTCAATTTCATCTTAACATTCTGGGATGCATTTGTGATAACGGACATACTTCTTCGAAAATAAGTGATAAGAAACAAAAATGGATGCATTTGAACTGAAAGTAGTCAAGGTTTATTTAGCATTAAATTACTGTATTTTAAGGAGAATAAAAATCTACAAAGGTAAAGTACTTCAATGGATGCACATTTAAGTGACAGGAGTTCATGCTGTAACAAGATATATTAACACAGACGGATGGTTCACAGAAACTGTGGTGTAACACGGCAGTAACACGACAAGATAAAAAAAACAAGAACAAAAAATAGTCATTTTTGTAGCTTTGCGTTGAGTCAGTTCTTTACGCTGCCGTCTCCAACATCACTGTATTAAGCAAGGCCAAATTTACAATTCATGCAACAGAGTGATCACCTTTAACTTAAAGACTCAATCATTCTTAGAAATTTTCTGTGCAAAATAAAAAAGTTTTAGAGATGTTCTACTGTTTTGATGCATTATGGCACCTCTGGATCTGAAAACTATTGTCTTCCTCAACGCATTTTCTCTTCCACTTCCTTGCGCCTCCTGTCGGTATCTAAAGATCAAAGTGTTGTTGTATTCAAAATGGGTGAAAAGAATTGGCCTCGAAAAAAGTCTCCTGGAGTATCTTTGTTAATACACGAAGTGACAACCCTAGGACATATCTACTAGTCCAACAGAATGTTTTCTTAAAAAAATATTTAAAAAATGCAAACGCAGCACGACTTTTGAATTTGCACGTCAAACAAATGCTTCAGTGCCGAGTTCCTGCCGCTTCCACGACAACATGTTTCAGAGTTGAATCCACAGCATTCTTTACCCAAAAACAGATTTGCAAACGACCTGCATGCCACGTGAGTGACAGCGCGGAATACTTCCCATGTAACGTCAGTGTGTTTTTAAAAACCGCACTATAATGCAAACCATCTGGGTCAGCACCTGATTACCGTAACTGTTCCTACTTAGCGTGCCGATATTAGCGACTGTGAGGTGCCACATGTGGGCGAGGGAGCGGCTGCACAGCTTCACATACATCTGAAGGTGCGGAAAGTCGTCTGTCACAGTTTTTGTTGTGCTCTGTTGTGGCTCCAGACTGAGCAGAAAATTGGCAAATAATTGTGTGTGGGTTTCTCGGTCTGACTCATTTGAGTGAAGACTTGAAGTGTACCACCAGTGTTTTTACCCACAACCTCTGAGCACACACTTTCTCAGGGTTCTCTGCCTGATCACGTGCTTAAATGACAAAATGAGAACTACTTCTTATCCAACGAGCTGCTGATTTTTGTAAAAAAGAAAATTCCGTATCAGCCTCGTCTCATCACGTCAAGCTTTGGCAAAATATTAAACTTAAATGATCTCTGGAGTTTCACATTCAGTGTGTTGGAGAACATATTACAGCCACTAAATTAGAGCTAAGAATATCTTAATATTATTTAATATGAACGTGAAACTCATGTTTTGAGTGGGCAAATAATATAAAAAAAATAGTTCTCTATGGCAAGGTTGGGCAATGAAATATGAGGAGCTACCTGATGACATGGAATTCTGAGAGGAGCGAAAACGAGCGATACTAATGCGAACAAAACCAAAATAGTGACACAATTAATAGAAATAAATCTATTTCTATAGATAATTGTGTTTGTATTTTAGTTGTATAAGGATGGCAAAACGATGACAATAAAAGGGACTTTTTAATTACTACTTCATAAATATAATTCATAAATATGTAATGATTGTAAAATATTGGGATTTAATGAAGATGGAAAGGAACTTGATAAAAAAGAAAACATTAGGGTTAAATAGTTTCTTTAAAAAGCAAAAATCTAATAAAATATTAATATTTGGTCTTTTGGTTATTTGTCATAGAGTTTTACTCAGACTTTGTAAGGGCCGAATAAATGGAGGCAAAGAGCCATATGTGGCCTCTACCTGTACTTTACCCGGGTTTTTGCAGTCTTCCACGAGTGTAATCCTGCCATTTTGAAAAGTAATTTAATTACATGTTATTTTACTTAAACATGTTGTCATAATATTTGCAATATACATGTTTTCTTGTTAAAGTTAAACATTTTTTAAAAATGGAGATTTTTTTTTGTTTTTGTTTCATGGTAAAGATTAAATCACTCATTGACGGCAGTAGGCTGCGGCGCAGTGTTCCATCTGACGCATCAAGAAGAGGGATGAGAAAAAAGCAATGCAGATTTGTTGACGTTGTAATTTTTCTCTAAAATACTCATTGCTACGAAGCAGAAGTTTCTCTCATAGTTACTTACGGAGCCACTTTAGCTACAGGACGGAATATGAATGTCTTTGATCTTGAAGTAAATATTTTCACATAGATATACTTAAATTGGAAGATTGTACACTAACCAGTTCAAAGTTGGATGTTTTTCTGTGTTTAGAACAGGTTTGGTGAATTATTATTGTCACGTTGAAGGCTGTAGTTTGTGATTAATAATGTCTTCTGTGTTTAAAAAGAGCATCTTGAGTTTAGGTTTCTCACCTTTTTCACTCAGGAATAAATGCTCTTCATTGCAGAATAAAAAGGTTAACTGATTCTGGAGCTAAAAAACGAAACCAACTTCTTGTCAAACCCGCCCACGTTTCCTGCTGTTAGTCGTTCCACCGCATCACCAAAGTTGCAAGGAAAAGGTGCTTTTGCTGAGCTGTTTATTTCTGTGTTCAAGAATTCAAAATCACCTTTAAGCTTGTTGGCCTTTATCTTCGCCAGTTCATCTCACTGATGATCGTTGTGTTGATTCTAATAAAAACATGTTGACGACAAAAGAAGAGCTAGTCTGGTGTGTGAAAACGTGCTTCATCGGAGACAACATAAACAACATTGAAAGAACTCAAAAGCGCACGTATCCGTCAGTTTTACCCTCGTATTTTTCCTGTATCAAAATATTATATTTTTTTAAGTATACAAAATATTGATAATGGCAATGAACCTACTAAGACAGCAGGTGGCAGTTTCAATACAGAACTGAACACACTGCAGTTAGGATGACAAAACCCAGAATGATTTATGGATCCAGATGGTAATCTGGAACTTGTCAATTCAACATTTCCTAAAAAACTTGTCACAAGGTTGAGTAACTTGTGCTCCTGCTTTTCAATGCACACACATGTTTAACACTGTTTAAACATCGTACTTTCCAGGTGATTTAGTTTAGTTGTCTAAACTTGTATTTTTAGTGAATCATAGAATGCATGTATCATTCAAATGTATTTTTATTGAATGCACAAAGGGCTGCTTAGTATGCAGCCCAAGGGCCACATCCAGTCCATGAAAAAATGTAATGTATTCTAACATCTAGAATAATCAATTCTACTAGTGAGGTGTTTGTTACCTTCGCATCACCATGAAGCAGTCAAAAGAGCCGCAGTAGATGCACTTCTATTAAGAGATGCATAGAAATTGGGGTTCATACGGTCTTAAAATGGTATAATGGTGCCGCTATAAACTTAACCCAAAATTGCAACATTTGTCTACACAATTAAATCAAGAAATATATATATTTTTTAACATTAGCTGTAAAGATCACATGTGACTCACTTGCATGTTTCAAATGTTAACGTCTTCCTCTTCAAGATGCAGTAAGTCTCTCATCATGACCATGTTTTGAACTTATTACTTTATAAAGTTCTCCCCTGTCTGAAATCTCAGCGAATGAGAGGTTACGAGAGTCCATTGTGACGTATTGATGATCTTCACTCCTCCTCCAGTCAGTTGTAATCACGCCTCGCTTTGGTCCCTTGGAGGTGGAGACTTCCGGGAGTGATGACACACTTAATGCTTGACCAATCACGGCAGAGTGGACGTGGTTATGATAAACGAGATTTGATCTCCAGGAAAAGTGTTCATATTGTAATAATAATGTTAATATTTCAATGGGTGCAAGGTGGCGCCGTGGTTAGCGCAAGAAGGTTGCTGGTTCTCTTCCAGGCCGAGCCAACCTTTGACCCCTCTGTGTGGAGTTTGTATGTTCTCCCTGTGTTGTGTGGGTTTAATCCAGGTACTCTAGTTTCCTCCCACAGTCCAAAAACATACAGAGGTTGATTGAGAACTTTGGGAAATTGTCCATAGGAATGAGAGTGTGAATGGTTGTCTGTCTTTGTGTGTGCCCTGCGACAGACTGGCGTCCTGTCCTGCCCTGCCTCTTGCCCTATGATACTGGGATAGGCTTCAGTCTCCCCGCGACCCCGGTAAGGGATAAAGCGGTAGAAAATGAATGAATATTTTAATGATAAGAGTTTTGTACAAACAGAAACATACTGAGGACACGAAAGAGACATGTTATTATGAACTTAAATGAGAATTAAATCCTTCAAAAGGTTCTTGAATTCAAGTAGAACAACGTTTTGTTTGTCCTGTAATTACAGTTTCCTGAAATGTGAAGAATATTTGGAGGACAAACTCGTCAAGCTTTTGTGTTTTTAAACTATTTTTTTTACACTTTTCATTATGAAACAAAGTAGCCATGATGTATGGTAATGTTATAGTTATTTATTGGAGGTCTGTTCTCTTCAGACAACCCCGCATGTGCACATTATACTTCAGTATATTATACAGATAAAGAAGTCAGAAAAGAGAAAGGAAAAAAAAAAGATGCTCCGGAAGTAGCACATTGCACTAAAAAGAAGAGTCTATTGACTGTACATACTACAGCATGAGACGAGGGACAACATCATCACTGAGAGGGGAAGGAAAAAAAGAATCACAAAAAAGCAGATATTCAACTTGTGTACACAAAAGCCAGAAAAACAAGGAGCCTGTGCTGCAGCGACGCCTCTTTCATCCGGCACAACATTAAGAATGTATGACTGTGATTTTCATATAATGTGTGTCATATCACAAAGTGGCAGGTTTTCCAATTGTCCAATAATGATCCATCTGCGGCGCAGACGAGATGTCAGGCGGATGTAGAATGAATAAAACATTGAATAGAGGGAATCGTGACAGTTTCATTTCAATCTCTCTATTCTCTCTCTGTCAGAAAACGTCTGAGACGACTTGTGAGCAATTGAGGTAAATAAGTAGTTGGACAGTTGCCTGAGTTTCTGCGCCTGTTTCTTTATCTCGCACTAGACGCCTACGTCGCACCGTCCTCTACATTTTCATACATCTGCTCAGTAAATTTGCCAACGTTTATGGAATCTGCAGTAAAACGTTTTTTGGCTAATTGGACTTCAGGGTCCAGAATAAAAAAGGGTGTTAAAATAAAAGCGTTTACTGTAAAAAACCTTGATATGATGAGTTTGTTTTTGTTGAAGAAAACTGTTTTTTTTATTTTATATGTACTAAATGCAATTACCATTTTCATTAAAAAAATTAAATACATAAATACAAGTTATTAAATAAAACCTTCTGGCCATATTATCATCATCATGAATCGTGAACTAAATAAAATCAAATATTAAAAGTTAATTTTTAACACGAGTTTATCAACGTAACCGGTGATATAGTAATTTATATGGATATTCAAAACACAAAATGCTTCCATCTTCATGGTTTTGGACAATAAAAGATTGAAAAACACTGGTTCCCAGCGAGAAGTTCTGATTTTTGCAAGAAGAATCATGTCATATGCATTTCATTTGACTGAAGGGATTTTGTTTAAAAGAGATTTTTATTTTTTTAAATTTTTTGACCATTACAGTTTCAATATTGTTGTCGTAGTTGGTGTTGATGTGCTCAAGACTGGTCTGCAGACCACTCATCTCTCATGTCTTTGTCTTCAGCATCTTTAGTCTTATCTTAGCTTCCCTCAGGTTCACCTTGTCTTTGGCCTATACTAGTGGTGTAAAATGTTACCTTTTTTTTTACTGTAACTTCTACTGTCTTTACTCCAATGGAATGATGGTTTGCTCTTACTTTAGCAAGTCATTGTGTTTATTGTGTGATTACTTTTCTTTTGGGGTTCACAGCCGTGGTCTTTATCTAGTTATGTCTTGGTCTTGATCCTGTCTTGGTTCTAGTCTTAACACTCTCCAATCCTGGCAGTGTCTTGATCTCATCAAAGCCCAGTTCTGGTAGTGTCTTAGTCAGGGTCTCAACAATCTCCAGTCCTGGTAGTGTCTTAGTCAGGGTCTCAACAATCTCCAGTCCTAGTGGTGTCTTGGTCTTGTTCTCAACAATCTCCAGTTCTAGTGGTGTCTTGGTCTTGTTCTCAACAATCTCCAGTTCTAGTGGTGTCTTGGTCTTGTTCTCAACAATCTCCAGTCCTAGTGGTGTCTTGGTCTTGTTCTCAACAATCTCCAGTCCTAGTTGTGTCTTGGTCTTGTTCTCAACAATCTCCAGTTCTAGTGGTGTCTTGGTCTTGTTCTCAACAATCTCCAGTTCTAGTGGTGTCTTGGTCTTGTTCTCAACAATCTCCAGTTCTAGTGGTGTCTTGGTCTTGTTCTCAACAATCTCTAGTTCTAGTGGTGACTTGGTCTTGTTCTCAACAATCTCCAGTCCTAGTGGTGTCTTGGTCTTGTTCTCAACAATCTCCAGTCCTAGTGGTGTCTTGGTCTTGTTCTCAACAATCTCTAGTTGTAGTGGTGTCTTGGTCTTATTCTCAACTGTCCCCAGTCCTAGTGGTGTATTGTTCTCAACTATCTATAGTCCAGGTAGTCTTGGTCATATTAAAGTATATTAATGCCACCCCCCCCACGTTTGCCAAGAGTGTGCAGGGGAGTAAGAATCTGATCCGTGCATAACTAATAGGATAAGATTTGCGAACAAGAAAAGAGGATTTGAAATATGTGGAAAAGGTTTATAATGTGTGAATATCTAAGAAAATCAAAGATGATATTCTGATGTATGACTCCAAATAAATTCATAATTTGTATTATGGGTCAGCATTAGAAGAAACAAGCTGTTGAGCAAACAGATGTTATAAATAAAAGAATCCCCAAAGTCAAATCTTTCCCGTCATTTTTGTTAAAAAATAAAAAAAAGGGTGTCATGAAGATTTTATTTTTGGTCTACCTTTTGACATTATACATCTTTTTTTTTGTAGTAAATCTCATCCATTTCTCCCACCTGGCTCTTTCCATTTAATGATCTGCAGGACACATATTGTGTATTCAGTTTTAGATTGAACTTTATTGGAAAAAACACACCAGTGAGCACAGATTTAATGCAAGACCGAGAGTGTGAAATACTCTTCTGAAATCCAGCTGCACAAGGCTGTTAAAATTCACGAGAAACACTCGACGCTGGGATACACACACGCGCAGACACACACACACACACACACTCTCATGAATTGGGTACATTCTGATGCCCCTCTCTCTCTCTCTCACTCTGTTACACACACTCACACACACGTCGTACATGTAATTTTAAAGAAGAAAAAAAAAATGTCCCAATTTGATCCGATAAAAGTGATATTTACAATCACGTGACAGCTCGGTCGACCCTCGACAGGTCATTAATATTAAAAACAAAACATTATTCTATCTTTTTTTCTTTTTTTTTTGTCAATGTTTTGTTCTTCCACCATCCCAAAGTCTAAATTTTTGGAGGCAAAGCTTCCGAGACACGGAGGCCTCCCTTCGCCCCAACCTACAAGGAGTTAATATTTCTCTACAGGACAAGACAAATTAGCCAGAAAACAATTTAGCAAGCCAGAAATAAATAAAGCAACAAAATATGAGCGTAGCGACGGAGTATTAAGGTCATGTGACGAAGTAGAAGTTGTATTTATGTCCAGAAATGTTACTGCTAATAATGCTAACAATTAGCATTGACTGCCCGATACGCAGAATTATGACCCTTTTTCTTAAAACACCCGTAAACTAAATATTTTCTTCATCTGTTGGCCGTAATACTCCGTCGTAATTCATACATTCAGTACTCAACTGGGAACTTAAATAATGTATGAAAAACAAAAACTGCCAGTTTTCAAAACGAACTGGTGCAAAAATTCTTTTTACTTAAAAATAAAAACAAGGAATAGAGGTCACGTTTAATTTGGCTTTGCAACTGAGAATGTAGAGACTTCTTTATGACGTGAAGATGTAAATAAATACTGCATCTTAGGTTATCCTAGGAGCTCCGAAGTAACTGTAAGAATATTTACATAATTTAATGTATCAAACACAGTGACTTTGTTTAAATACTAGATTTTTTTCAAACATGGTTTTGTGAAGTTTCTAACAAATAGGCCATTTTAATAACTTTTCTCCACCAGAAATGCATTTTGAAAAAAAGTTAGTTTTTACTCTTTGTTTTTAAATAAAAACATATTTTTTTGTATTTCTAATTTTTTTAAAGCAACATTAAGTAACATTTTGTCTTATTTTTTTTTCAACTTTATATGTTAAGTTCTTTTGAAGACTTTTTTAAATTAACTTTTTAACGAGAACTAAGACGTTACGACATTGTAGTATCATTGTTCCTACACACGAGGGAGCCAGAAACAATATTTAAGAACGTACTTATTGACGCTTTAAAACATGTCTGACCAAATATGTTTTCTGTAAAGATATATTTGGCTCTCTTTGCACCAAATCGATTATTGATTTATTAATTTATTTTCCACTGTGAGTCCAGAGCACATGTTTCAAACTAATCGGTTTATTACTAATTTAAAGTGCATTTAGAAATCAGTTTTGCTGTTTGACATGCTATATTCTAGCTATCTTAGATTGTTAATGCCAATTTTAAATTGGGATTCTTCAAAAAACGTTTCTCCAAAAGGAAGGAAATCTAAAGAAAGATGTAAAGTGGATGATTTTAATGAAGAAAAAACAGCAAAAAGCGGTAAAATCGTGGCTTTAAAACGCTGTGTGATGTCGTTTGTTTCATGTTATTTTACTTCTTATTATACAACACTTTCAGAAGCTACTAAACTTGAATTCCAAAAAAAAAAAGAATAAATGTCAGTGCAGCGCTCGTCGTGAAGAAGTCTTTACATTCTTTTCATATACAAAAATGAATCCATAAATCTTCTGACCGTTCACAAAGAGTTTCAAAATGTCTTATCGCGATATATTTCTGATAGGAAAAAATAAACAGATGAACAAAAGTTAGAAAAGAAAAAAAAAATCAGCTTCAAAAAAAACCCCAGAAGGTTTTCTTTGCACTCTAATTAAAGCTGGATGAGCTCCCTGTAACTTTGACGATGATGATGAAGATGATGATGATGAGGATGAGGATGAAGGGGAGCCTTATAAAGGGCATCAACACAGCAGAAGAGGGGGTATAAGGGGGAGAGGAAGGTGGCATTTATAAGTGCTTGGCAAAAATGAAACAGCGAGAAGTTTGCTAATACATTGAGTGGTTGAGACAGTAGTCATCTAGTCAAAAACTCTGGTCACAAATCTGCCTAGAAACCCAAAGAAATGACAGTTTCACTGGTAATTCTGGTATTTACATGAATGTGCACTGAATGTTACGCTGTGCATCGGGGGGGTGGGTGGGTGGGTGTGGGTGGGTGTTTTTTCGGGGGGTGAGCGTTGACTCCTCGCTGCTGTGTTTGTCGACAGTTTGATCTTCAGTTTCAGGTGAGGTAGAGGGGCTTGTCCCTGCCGATCATGCTGCCACTGCGAGGGGAAACACAACAGAGGGGTCAAAGGTCAGCGAGGCGAGCGGCAACAACAAGGATCGGATCGTAACAAAAATGACAGATGGTTTCTGTGATTCCGACAAATGAAACGTTCAATCAGCTCACCTCCCGAGCCTTACAACCCATTTAGTACAATAAAAGTTGTGTCGAGAACATCTGTTTTCTTTTCTTTCTTTTTTTTTTTGACGTTTAAACACACGACAAGCTCTATTATCTCACCATTACCGCCGCAGCTGTCTCGCTCGCTGCAGAGAGACGGCACTTTCTTAGCGTCGCGACAGCAGCGGGAGAGACACCTGACGGGCCTGTGGCGGCGTCATCGATCCCGGCGCTCGGAAAACCGACAATGAGTCTAATGTGCGGCGGAACATTATCGAAGAGACTCCGAATAACTGTTGAAACGGTTGATGGATAAACGCCTGAATAAAAAACCAACCTGCTTAAAATGTACAGTTGTTTGTTTTTTTTATCACATAAATAAAATGTCTTGCTATTATACGTTTAGTGAAAGAGCCAAACTGCCACAATTGATATTTAAACGGTTTTTCTAATATAATCTTTTAATAAAAGGGGTTTTTATTCAGTAACTTTTCCTTGAAAAATAAATGGATCTAGTATGAAAAAAAAACGTACAGATTAAAAGAAAAAAAGAAAATTAAAATCAATGTGATTAAAACAATATTTAATTGTTAAATTCTACTTGAAATAATTGGTTGGTTTGGTATAAAAATGTAGTGAAGTTATGTTGATGAAGCCTCATGATACAGCATCAGTTGTATCATTATACAGTGTTTTCATTTTGAAAGGCCACTAGATGGCACTCTCTACTTTATAATCTTTGAAGCTCTGATCTACTAATTCAATGAAACCTGGCATCGTTTTAACTAAGACTGCCATCTAGTGGCCATTCATAATGAAGACACTGTATCATGATTCATCATCAGCTGTTTCATGAAGCCTCAACAACCCATCATTACTTCTACACGCCTCTGAATTTCTTTTTGTTAAACCTGAACCTTCAAGTATTGCAGATGAAAGACAACAATGGAAACCAATGGTTTTTTTTGTTTGCATGCTAGATTTTTAGTAAAAGTAATAGCAATACATATAGTGTAAAAAAAAATAATTAAAATAATATAAAATAATAATAATAATAAATAAATAAAATATTTTTTTTTTTTTTTTTTAAATAGTGTAAGAATATTTGAGAAAAATATACTTATATTAATTGTGTAATTCTAATTGGAAGAATTGGTCTTTAAACATAATTTGGAGCTAAAAAAATGGAGTTTACTAATGAGGTCAATGATATTAAAATTGTGTCTTCGCTGATCATGTTCTTGATAAACATGGGAGTCATGTGTCACATGATGCTTTGAGTTAGGAACGTCAAACTTCATCACACGGGGGTTCCTAAATATAAGATCATCTATAAGTCATGCACCAAACAAAATATATATTTTTTAAAAACGTGTGTATCATGAAATATGACTCGGTGTTGTGATTTCAGGAGAATCGATTTATCTGAATTATCCTTCTTTCCCGAAATACATTTTATTTCGTACTGGTATTATAAGTCTATAGTTCTAGACATAAATCATCTCTGTGGCTGATCTTAAATTCTTATAGTTTAAAAAAACAAATTTCTTGAAATGACTCCGGGGGGGGGCTTGAGTCCTCACCTGCAGTGGCTTCCACACTCCCGATTGCAGTATTCACTGTCCCACTCGTGGCTCTGGGCCGGTCCAGGACCAGGTCCAGAAGCTCCTGGAGACTGGGAACCCCCGATGCTTTTCTGATACTCTGACTGGAGGTGGGCAAACCCCTGAGGACGGTGAGAGAGAGAGAGAGTGGGTGAGACGGAGAGAGGAAAAAGAGAGGGGAAGGAGGAGACCGGGGGTACCTGCTGGCCAGGTGGGGGGGAGTGCAGTGACGCCTGCAGCCCCATCTGGTGAGAGATGATGGGCTGGGACTGGACCTGCTGCATGCGGATGGGCTGGTTGAGCAGCGAGCTCTGGTGCAGGGAGAGCTGCTGGTGGGGGTGGAGCGGGGGGCTGATCTGGAAGGAGGAGGGGGGAGAGGCACTAATGCTGGGCAGCATCTGTGATTGGCTGAGCGTCTGGGACAGGGCGTGGCGGGGGGCGTGGCCGGCGTAGCTCTGCAGGTCTGAGAGCGGGAAGGCCCCGGGGCCCAGGTAGGGCGACGAGGGCTGCGGGGGAGGGGGCACGCTGTAGAGAGGGGCGTTGGCTGGCATCATGTGGGGGGACGTCTGGCTGCTCTGGGGGCCTTTGCTGTCCACCGGGTCGTTGTACGTCTGCGGAGGAGAGTCGAGTCAGTTAGAGGAGGTTTGACACGAGAACGTTTCCCAGGGAGCTGAACCCACAACCTCCTCACTCCTATTACATTGTCCTGCTGTAAGCTCTGCTCCACGTCTCACATGGATGACACCATTAGTAGATGTACGGAGGTGGACTCGCTTTTATTAGTCGATAAAAATGCAGCTTCGATCAACACATATTTACCATCTAAAAATAGATGTTTTAAAATTCTTGTTTGCAATTCAAAATAGTTTACTTATTTTTGCACCATATTTTGAACTTTTTCTTTTTTTATTGAAGAGAAAATAGTTTTGTCTAAATGTAATTCAACTGAAAAAAAAAAGGGTTTTATTTTTCATATTCGTTTGGGTCTTTTTTTAGTGATTTCTGCAAGCTTTTTAATTGAATTGAAAATTGAAAGTTTTGACGTAAATATTTTCAATCGAAGGCCTTTGTTACTGAAAAAATACGTCAAAACTTTTTTTTAACTTCAAGACAAAAGCTTGCAGAAATCACAAAAAAAGACAATACTTCCATCAAAATAGGTGCTTTAATTATTATAAGTTGCTTCAATAAAAAAATGTTCAATAAAAAAAAAAAGTCGCTCAACGAGTTGCTTTACAAAACAAAATTATATTTTATTTTTTATTTAGTTCAAGCACATTTTTTAACAGAAGTGAAAAATACTTTTTGAGCAACTTTTCTTTTTGATTAAACATTTTTTTTAGTGGAAGCAACTTAAAAAAACAAAACAAATATATATATATTTTTCATTCAAGCACCTATTTTGACTGAAGTATTACCTTCTTTGAAAGCAGTTTTTTTGTGAAGTCAAAATAGTCTTTTCTTTAAATTTCTTTTTAATAAAACTCTTCTTTAGATCGAAGCACCTTTTATTCCGATTGAAGCAGTTTTTTCAATTGAATAATAAAAACACAAATCCACCTTCTTAAAAGTGTACTTAAGTCAACTTTGTTCTCCATGTCTCTGATGGATCTGCTTCTTAACATGCCTTCTGGCTCAGCTCTCACAACCCAATCAATCCCGTGTTTTTTTTTTACAAACATAGAAAGGAAATTCATCGAGAAGAAAGAAATGTTTAACCACGTCTCGCTCGCGTTCTTTCACTTTTAAAAGCATATTTTGGGAACATTATTTTCACACATTGCGTGTTTATTGCCGACTCGGCGACACAATCGAGTCATTGAAGGGTTTTGTAAGATCCAGGGCAATATTTGAATAATCAAGGCGAGGGTTACGTCGATACTGAAACCAAGGTTGTTCCACGGCGATGTTTTTCCCCCGGGGGTCTATAAAAGTTGGTTGACATTTAACTTTCTTAAAAACGGGGGTTAAAAAAGAAAAAAAAATGCTCCTCATTCAGGATTCAATCCATTCGTCTCTGGATCCTGACGCGGCTCCTGCTGGAATAAAGGCAACAGGTGCTCGGCTGAGACGCTTTTGAATGACGCTCCAATTACCTCCAATTCCATCTCCGCCATTTTTTACTTTGAAAAGATTTCTTTTTGCTGGTAATTTAGAAAAATAATATCTTTTGAATGTTTCTTCTTCTTTTTTTTTTTTTTACTGGCAATCTACCAACTTATATATCAATCAAGCGCGTCTTAAAGCGCGGGCTGACATGAATGTGTAATTGCAGCGGCGACAAGAGATGAGAATGCAGCTTTATTTGGAAGTGCACACGTTGAAGAGGCTGATGAATTAACTATTCAAGCCTTAATCAAGGTGCTTGTTTTCGGGCCTGAGGAGGAAGTGTGGAGAGGGTGAGGTGGGGGAGGGAGAGGCCAAGAGTGGGGAGGCTCGCTATATGCTAATGCAATTTGGAGTTCTGTTTTTTTTTTTTTTTTTTTGGTTTCAAAAAAACAATGCAGAACCAGGAATAAAAGGTTGTTTCGGTCCCGGCTGTGAGTGTGTGGCTCACGTTTTTAAAAAGTGTGTTTCAACTGAAAAAAATGTATTTAAATTGACGACGCAATCTATCAATAATGAAGTAAAACTGAAGACGCGCTAGTCTTATCTTATATCACAAATATGTGTCATGTATTAGTGTAGTAAGTAAGTAAAAATAAGTTTAAAAAAAAGTAAACAATTTCCTGACGGAGAACTCCTGAGGGATCAATAAAGTTCTACCTAACATAAGTAATTAGCATTTGTAAGTAAGTAAGTAACTAGTTTTTATCTATATAGCGCTTTTCCAGACCAGGGTCATAAAGCGCTTAAACAATCAAAACAATATATATTTTAAAGATCAAGATAAAACTGATAACATAACAGGAGTTCCAGAAAATCCAAGAAAAGCCTGAACAAATATAAACGTCTTAAGATGTTTCTTCAAGGAGTCAGTAGACTCCATCAAGCGCAAAGAGAGAGTATAGCGCTTTTCCAGACCAGGGTCACAAAGCGCTTAAACAATCAAAACAATACTCAATAAAATAAATACTTTAAATGTCAAGATAAAACCGAGACAAACACAAGAGTCTGAGAGAATCAAGGAAAAGCCTGCACGAATAAAAGTGTCTTGAGATGTTACTTGAAGGAACCAGTGAAGAGATTTAAGGATCGGAGGAATGTGAGTTCTTCTACTAGAGCGGGTCAGAGTTCTCGAGTTTTGTATCCACTGCAGGCGAGACAGCTCCTTCTTGTAACATTTCACTCAATTAAATTGAATGTAAAGCGTAGAAATCATAACAAAATTAACAAGAAACATACTCTTCAATAACAAAATGTTTTTTTTCATGATACCGACAATACTCTATTGTCTGTATTCTTTTTTCATATTTAATGCTCAATATTAAAAATCAAAGTGTGCATAAAATAAAACTATTTTTTATTAACAATCCAATGAAAATACTCGAGGCCGCTCGCTTATTTTAGTGTCGCAATTAAAAACTCCGTCCACTAGATGGCAGCAGTCATTATGTCCATTCTGCAACACCAGAGTCAAGTACTCGGACAATACTACATATATATTTTTCGTTCCTACACTATCACAACATACATTGTTTTCCCTGTTTCACGATATGAAGCATAACACACCTATTAGCTGATACTGCTGCAACATTTTCAGTTTAGATATAAACATAAAATGTTTCCTAAATTAAATGAGATACAGTTATAAGTAGTTTAGTAGTAATTAATCTCAAGGAAACAAATATGTGTATATGTTATTAAATATATAATTGAGGCCAATTGTTTTCAAATTAATTACCAAAAGACCTGCGCATGGAGTTTAAGATTAAAAATAAGATTAACGAGTTTAAAAAAACAAACCAGAATTAAAGGCAATTCATCAGATAATTTCGTGCTAAAATAAAAATAATAAACCCTTTTTTTTCTTCTTTAGAGCAAATGTATGTATGACAGTTATTTATCTATAACATGAGGATAAACTCTTTACAACTGTGCCCTTCAGATCCAAAACTAGTCTAAAACCTTGATGTATTCCAGATGGTCGTATATAAAAAAAAGAAGCACATGATTTGTGTGTAGACGGACAGTGTTGAACGCACACATGTGAGCAAACATGTTGTGTGTCAGTCTCTTCTTCTTCCTCTACACACACACGGTTGTTGACTTATGACCCAATCATGCAGCTTTTTTGTCTCGGCGAATATGACTGAGAGCGATCCCGGCCGTCTCATTTATCATCCCGCACATCTGCGCTGACCCATGTATATCAAAGACGTGACCCCCGCGGTTACCTTGGAAACCAGACTGGCTCTGTAGGCGGCGAGGGCTTTCAGGTACTCCTTCTTCGCAGCCTCCGTTTTCCTCTTGTAGTTCTGCAGGAGCAACAACAACCATTGATTAGGAGGTGAGGACGAGAGGCTAAACTGATGCTGCTGGTTCACTTCCACAGGTGCCAGAGACATTTTTGGAGATGCCACAGGATGCCAGGAAATGATTCATGATGGAACGACTTCAAATAAAGGCTTTCGTTGAATCATTTAAAAAATATAAAAACTATATTTATTATTAGTTCATGTTTTTATATTGTAATTTTTTCATTATAATCTTGTATATTTACAGGTTTAAAATGATACAACTGTAGGAAACATCTCTTATATTTCATATTCTAGCATTTAAAATGTAAAAAAATTAGGTTTTTCCCGGCATAAAACACCTGAAGAAGAGCTTTTCATAGTTTTTCCGTACTGACTTTGTCTGCTTAGACCTACATTGCTAAATCTTAGAGACCATGAAATAGATTTTATTTTATTGATCCCTTGAGAAAGTTCCTTTGGGAGGTAAATACTAGTGGCCCCTAGGGGGGCGGGGGGCCAACTAAGAAAACATTTGTTCAAAAGATTGTTTTGAATAAGTGTGAAAATGGATGATAAAAACGAAATTGTATAGTTTGTAACGTCACCAGTGTTTCAAGAAGCACAATTTGTCCTTAAAACTTAAATAAAAGTTTTTAAATCTAACGTTTTGAAACAGATAAAAACTTCTTTACATAGTTTTACATTTTGTCGCAGTTTTGGGTTTAAAATGTGTTTTGTTGCATTATTTTTTCAACGCAAGAAATTTTGTAAATTGAAACACAATGAGTGAAATTCTCTTAGTGCCATTTTGAGAGAATCATTTGCTGTAGTGAAGTTCTCTCGGTGTAATTTGTAATTCTTACAATATGAGATACATTCTGACAGTGTAATTTTGGGGCAAAATGTTGTAAATTCTTACAATCTGAGATACATTCTGTCAGTGTGATTTTGTGGCAAAAATTATAAATTGTAACAAACTGAGATACATTCTGTCAGTGTGATTTTGTGGCAAAAATTATAAATTGTAACAAACTGAGATACATTCTGTCAGTGTGAATCTTGAGGAAAATCCTATAAATTGTAACAAATACTAGATATCTGTTAGATGCAACATTTTCACACCAATTCCCAGGAATTAAGTGTTACTTTTACCACCCAACGTCTTAATCAGAAACTCATTTGGTCTGAAGAACTACTTGTTTTTGATAAAACAGTTTGATTCTGAAAGGCAAGATATTCTTCACCACCTGACAACTCTGTTTAAAGTACAAAAAACAAAGGACTTGCGGAAGAAGTTTTAGCCTGAAATTGACTTTATTAAGATAAATTGAACTCAAATATCCTGCAGCAGCGAATTTAAAGAAGAGAATGTTTTTTTTTTTTTGTTGTTGGCTAGAATCCGAACATAGTGTCAGTGAAGTGGTTATTTAGTTTTAAAAATGCTTTGGAAAAAAAAAAAAAAGTCCATCAGAGCTCAGACATAAATGGAGTTTGCTACATAAAGGAGCCAAATGAACAGAGAGAGTCTGTTTGTGTTCACTGCCTTTCACTCTCATCTTCTATTAAAGCTGCTGCTCATCTCCTAATCAGAGCTGATGTCCCTGCAAATCACTCAGATGAGGAGGGAGAAAAAAAAAAAAAAATAGAATTGAAAACAACATTAGCAAAGAGTGCAATCTCCGGCCCCTGAATGCACCTTAGATGATGCGTTAAGACGGGGAGATTTGAGTTAATGTCATCATATGTCAGTCACCGGCTCAAAAATACATAAATACATGTAAAGAAAAAGTGGTGGATGATGAAGAGGAGGGAGATGAAGCTCTAGGTTTGTACGTGTGAACGCTGGCGGGTAATTACTGATCCTCTCTGAAAGATTGTGTGCGGGGTCATTTCTTTGAACGAGAGAAAGCAGGGCTAGAATAACCATTAAGCATTCATGTGATACCAGCGGACGCTGCCAGTCGCTAACACACACACCGTCGATTGAAAACAAACACAGAGGAGCAAACAAACACAAGAAGAATACAATCTCCTGCTCAAACAGCTGATGTTTATCCTGTCACTCGTATCCGTTTACGATATCTCAATTTCTGCTGCAGACGTGACGACTCGTCGACGATGGGGAATATATTTGCGTTAATATGCAGGACCGTAATCTTGTTGCTGCTTCTTTAGCGTCGAATGAGTCTCGTCGTTTTACAACGGCTACGTTTTTACACAAATAAACAGTCACATCGTTCACAAGAATGTTATTGAAAATGTAATTGTACTACGAATAAGGGGCGAGAAAAATAAATCGTAGACTATTTCTGTAAGAATTCTACAGCCATGAAAGCATAACAAACCTGTTTATTAGTGCGGTATAGAGATAAAATATGATTTAATCTCACTTTTAATCACACCTTCATATGGATTAGGAAAGCTCTTTTTTCATTTGAATTGTGGCAGATGAAAAGACTAATATCTATAAAGGGTCTTCATGGGATCATATGCAGTTCTAGTCATTTCTATTCTGCTGTAGTTGAGACTCACATGTTGCCTGCGACCTTTAAAGTACTATAGTTAACATGACTATTGTTTTTAGGATCTTAACATTATACCAGAATTTTAATATCATCTTCATATTGTTTTTTTTTATACAATCTTAGAACTAGAATTAGACAATTTGTCTGTAATCAACCACTTATATACTGTGATAAAGCAATTTTCTACTTTAATTAAACTATTTTTAACTGTAATCAAACAATTTTCAACTATAATCAAACAATTTTCAACTGTAATCCAACAATTTTCAACTGTAATCCAATAATTTCCAACTATAATCCAACTATTTTCAACTGTAATCCAACAATTTTCAACTATAATACAACAATTTTCAACCGTAATCCAACAATTTTCAACTGTAATCAAACCATTTTCAACTATAATCAAACAATTTTCAACCGTAATCAAACAATTTTCAACTATAATCAAACAATTTTCAACCGTAATCAAACACTTTTCAACAATAATCCAACTATTTTCAACTGTAATCAAACAATTTTCAACTGTCATCAAATAATTCTCAATTGTAACTAAAACAATTTTCAAACAATTATCAACTGAAATCAAACAACTTTCAACTGTAATTTAACAATTTTCTACTGTTATCGAACCATTTTAACTATAATCAAAGAATTGTCAACTGTAATCCAACAATCTTTAACTATAATCAAACAATTGTCAACTGTAATCCAAAATCTTTAACTATAATCAAACAATTTTCAACTGTAATCCAACAATTTTTAACTGTAATCAAACTATTTACAACTATAATCAAACAATTTTCAACTATAATCAAACAATTTCAACTGTAATCCAACAATTTTCAACTGTAAACCAACAATTTTCAACTGTAAACCAACAATTTTCAACTGTATTCCAACAATTTCCAACTATAATCCAACAATATTCAACTATAATCAAACCATTTTCAACTGTAATCAAACAATTTACAACTATATGCAAATTCCTTTACTAGTTATATCTACCAAATGTAAAGCTGTAATAAAGCCGAGACAACAGTTTATTTATTGATTCCTTCTGTCTCCACTTTACTTCCTCACTGAACAGAATATTTCCTTCCTCATCAAATAAAGTTACTATATCATAATAATAATTTCAACCTCTGTACTTAAACATTCTGTTTATCACAAGATCATTCTTATCAATAATTAAACGTAAACAAATATCCAAACATCCCAGCGCAGAGAAGGGAAAAGCCCCACATTTTTCAATGGTGCTGGTGAAATATTGATACCCTGATATTCCCAGCAGCTCACATTCTAAATGAATTTGAACACGGCTAATGATTAACACGGCTACTCTTAAATAAATTAGCCAGCCCGAGGAGCTCTAATTATTATACGAGTGGATTTGTTAGCAGTCGGAGGCGCGCCGAGCCGGAGGTCAGAGCGAATTAAAACTAACAAAGCTGCGAGTAAAGCGAGCGTCTGCCTCCACCTCTTCGTCCTGACACCAGGGGTTCCCCCCAGAATTAGCCCCCTAATTGTAGCGTAATGAAATGCCCTTGTTTGATAAGCAGTTAATTACAGGAGACAATAACGCGGCGACCCCGCTGACACGGACGGCGGCGATTAAGACGAGGAGTAACGGGGCGGCGGAGGACAGGTGGAAATTAGGAACACCACGAGGGGAAGGAAAGAGGAGGATGTGGATTTGAAAGGGAGGATGGGAATGAAAACGAGAACACGAAATACTGTCAATGCTGCCTTTCTGGACGTAACTTTTGATAAAATATAAGTATATATAATGTTTTTAAATCCTCCTAACGCTTCTCTAGTGTTAATATATTTATTATTATTGTATTTATTATTGTGTTTTATTTATTTGTTTTTATTATTGTTCCATGATTATTATGTTTTATTATTTTAATGTTGGTATAATTACAGTTATAATAACAAAGTATTGTTATAATAAAAATATATTTGAATGTTTTGTTTTGATGAGCGTCTTCTTCATTTTCTAAACGTGGGGGAAAAGTGATCATTTATTATTATACATAATATTTAAAACTTTACATCGAAACTATACTTTCAATTTCAATTGTATTTTTCATGTATTAATATTTTCTTAAATGTTTATATACTGTAAATATTTAACTTTTAAAGTGTAAGAATGAAAATGTTATGATTTTCAACCTGTAAATATTCAAGTCTAATATCAAAATTTGAAAAGGAAATAAAAAAATATATACTTTTAAAATTAACTAATTTAGGAAAAAATATGTTTTATTAAATGATTCATGTCTTAGTACTGTAGTACAATAAAACAACATACACTGATACTTCTATAACCCACAGACCAAATAATTAAATGAAAACTTACACCGTATCACGAAACCTCATTGGCTGTTTCATGAAACCCATTAAAACCATGTGGTAATCAGTTCATACTATTACATTTTTATATATAATAATAAGATAGTTAATATTTTCTATACTATAATATTAAAACATTTGGGCTGGAAAACTCTCCAAAATGAAGCTTTTAAAAAAACACAATGAAACTTTTGATCAGTCGTCTGTTCGCGGCCGCCGTAAACACACCTGTGTTTAATGTGTTTATCTTTGAAGAGCACTCCAGCTAATTGGAACCAGAGGGCCCAGTTCTGAACTGTGTATAGGGGCCGCCGGTGTTTACATTCTCCGGCTGCTGCTCGGCTCCGGCGGGTCTGACTGGGCCACTATAGAACACACCTCAGCCGGAGAGAGATGAGGTGACTAATCACAAATGGAAAAAATGTGCACAGCAGATTTTTTCGTAAATGTGGGTTTTTTCAAACGGAGCGATTAGACGTATAAATGTTTGGACTGTGGCTTTAATCGTGTACGAATTGTGCAGAAGTGTTTCCTTGTGATTTCTATTCAAATGTTTTTCTTTATTCGAGCGTTTATTATGGGATTAAATAATCTAGGATGGTTAGCATGTTGCGCCACATTCACCAAGTTCGGGCGTTCAACAACGTTTTGTAGGGAAATACATTCCTGTGAACAGGTTTTTGTCTTTTTAAAGATTAAATTAAACTCTGTAGATTTCAAAATCTGTAACTTTATATCTTGATAAGGTAGGAACTGAACAGTTATAGGGTGTATAGTCTTAAATATGAGTTAAATATGTACTGAGATGAAACTGTTTTTTCAATGTAAAGTTGAACTGAACAGTCCAAATGGGAGATATAAACAATGATATATAATTTTTGAGGGGTTTATTCTACCCAAATATACACTTTTGTAGGTTTCATGTTTGTAATGGTGATCATTTATCTACAGATGATTGTAAACTGCGACTGCGAAAAACAATGTATTATTAAATAAAATATGAAATATGAATAACAACATTTTTCTTTGTGAATAAATGATATTTTGGTTGTCAATAATTTGAATTACTATTGTATTTGTATTTAATTTATTTTAATTTATTCAAGTCATTGTTTTCATTAACAATGTTGATTTATTTACTTTGGTTTTGTTTCAGCCTTTGTTTCAATTCTAAATTTAATTTTATGTTTAGTATAGTTTGCTGCCAGAGGTGTAGATGCTAGGGCTGTTAATTGGCAAGAATCTGGCGATACACTACGTATCACGATACATGTGTGATGATACGATATATTGTGATACTGTAGTAACAACAATATATTGTTTCTTTTAAAGAAACACCACTTTTTCTGGCTTTTACAGCAAAGAAATGAGCAAATACTTTCTCTAATAAAATCTGAAAGTGCTTGTAGGAAAGTGCTTCTCAATATTAAAAAATAAATGTAAAATAATTTTACTTTAACAATGAACAATGAAGTACATTAACAGTTTCAAACAAACTGGAGCAATGTGCAATATCCAGCATCTGTCAGTGTTTAATTTTTCAACTTTAAACTTGGTTTTAAAGCCAAATTAGTCCAAATGTATCCTTTCTTTTCCACTCATTGCTGCCATTTCGCCGGTTTTGTTGTTAATTTGGCTCGAAGGAAATGACGAACTTTGCTGACTAGTGGCCAGAGGTGTAATTGCAGCACATAAATGAATAAACCCCATGAATATTTGAGTGTCAACTGTAATACAAAACATAGAATGAATGGGTTTTTTTTTATAATACACACACTATTGCAATATAAACCATAAAATAATTTTGAATTAAAATAAGATTTAATTTCAAGGGGAAACAAAACATGTAGATATTTTTAAAATATCACTACAAATACAAGCAATTTTAAACAGGATATGAATATGTCAAAACATGGATAAATAAATATATTTTCTACCAGGCAAATTATCAGTTGACAGAGACCGCAGCTAAAATGCATGTTTTGTTGTTGTTGTCGGGGGATTTAAAAAAATAAAAAACGACAGAAAAGCATCAAAGCAAATATTTTTGAACAGACGCTTTCGCTCCCGTAATGAGCAGCGACGCCGGCGTATCCATTAGTTCTTCGGCGGAGGCAGGTGACATTTGTGGAAATAATTAGAGCAATCGCGGCGTTATTGCCTAAACACTGTAATAGTACATTACATGTATAATGACATCATTACTGTTACTTAATTAGGTGTCCTGCGAGGTGACACATTTGATTTAACACATGGATGCACAGACAAATGAGAAAGAGGGAAAAAAAAAGAAATGGCGGCACAGGTGAGGAAGAGAAGGAGGGAGAAAGAGAGAGAGAAGGGAGAGAGAGAAAGAGAGAGAGAGAGAGAAAGAGAGAGAGAGAGAGAGAGAAAGAGAGAAAGGGGGGATTTGGATGAAACTAAAGGTGACGAGGAAGAAAAAGAACATGAAGGGTTAAGAAGCACAAACAATAACATTTCAGGAGCAGATGTCCTTGAGGCGAGAAAAGCAAGGACGCGGCGATGGCTAATCTCGTATTCGCAGCGTGATGGGATCACCAGGCAACAGATATAAATAAAGGGACAGGAAATGAGGAATTCACATTCAAGGGTGTCAGCGGCCAAATGAAGATTCATGGTGAAGAGCCGCGGAGAAGGCGGCAAAAATTAACTGCAAATAAAAGGGACAGACAGCCCGGCAAAGTCCGGCGAATAAACCATGTTTGCTGGGAGAAAACACACACACACACACACACACACATCTGTAGAGGCGGGGAGAGGGGAATGGGCTGCACTTTGTCTTGGAGACAGGTGCTTTTATTTGACAGCCAATAGTCTGAGTCCTGACTGGATATTCTTAAAATATGAGTCTGCGCATGATCATCAGACTGTCTCGTTTCCTCTTCATTTCACGCCATCATTTGTTACCCAAACACACAGAAATGGCTTTTTTTTTTTTTTTTTGTCTGTTGACGCTGAAAGTAAATCACCGGGCAAACAAACGACGTAATAAAATATCTCAAAATGAAGGATGAATAATTCTCCTGCACTGAAGGTGTGGATTCATGTAGACTATTATCAGCTTATAAGGAAATATTGCTAGTATTAACTGCTTAATATATATATATATATATATATATATATATATATATATATATTATAATTATAATATAATTGAAGTCACAATTTGCTGTGGATTCGGGTATAAAATAGGTATAAAATTACTTAAGATACTTTAAACTACTGATTGGTTGACAAGGTATCATGATACAGTATTTTTATCTTTGAAATACCACTAAATGCCACTATCTGATTTTATTATTTGGCTCTGATCTACTAATTTAATGAAACCTGGCATCATTTTCAATAACTGAGAGTGCCATCTAGTGGCCATTTTAAAAGACACGGTTTCATGATTCTTCATGTGTTTTAATGAACCTCATAAAACTCATCACTATTTTAAATAGCATAAACTAATTCCACGTTAAAACCACAATGGTTTTTAATGTGTTTCATGAAAACAGCCGATGAGGTTTCATGATACAGGCTCAGTTTAAAGCTAAGGGCGCCATCTAGTGGTCTTTAAAAATGAAGACACCGTATCATAAAAACCTCTAAGAGCCTTGGGTCTAGAAATAGCAGTGGAGGCCATAGAAATGATACTATTTCTATTAGTAATGCAACATTTATGGAGATTATTATCATGAATTTATTTAATAATTGGTCTACGAGTAAGAATAGCTGGCAAGTACTTTTTTGTATTCAGTACTAAGACAAAACAATGTTCAACAAAGAACATTATTCCTAAATTTCTTTGAAATTGTGATATTAATCCTTACAGTCTACACATGTAAATTATTGTCTTTCTTTTAAAATATTTATTTAAAGAAATATATTAAAAAAATATCTGTTATGACAACGATAACAGTAATTACTTGTTCTTCAGGTAAGTTTTAGTAACTAACATCTCTTTCTTTACTCTGGGTTCCTTCAGAGAAATGAAATATATCCGGAAATACACTATTATCGCAACTAATTTACTAACTTATAAACGTGTTGATTTAAGTCAAATCAATTGCTTTAAAATGATTTAAAACCCATTTTAAGATTTGAATTCTAAATAACTTTCTTCCTCCAAGATTTCTTAACAATACCATAAATAAAATCTCATAATGTAAATGTGTGTAGGAGGAAACCGGAGTGAACCCATGGAGGCTCGTTGAAAACTCTGGATAAACTGTATAAATTAAGCTTATTTACTTACTATAATAATGTCTGTATACAATATATTTAAGCATATCAACTTTAATTTTTGCTTGATGGCAAGTGTACAAAAATGAAATCGTCCACCACTGACCGACGCAAGTGAAGTGGTCGTAATGTTTCGGCACCCACCTGTTTCTGCTCCTCCCCCAGCCCGTCCCACATGGACGCCACGATCTTGGAGACGTCTCCGAAGGTGGCGTTGGGATTCTGGCCCTTGATGGCGGCCTGGGTGTCCCTGAAGAAGAGGGCGTACGCCGACACCGGCTTCGTGGGCTCGTTGGGGTCCTTCTTCTTCTTCTTCTTCTGAGGTTTGGGTTTGGGCTTCATCATCTCCGACAGCGGCCGCTTCTCTCCCGTGATCTGAAAGACCATCAACAAGGAGCAAAAACAAAAGCAGCTTATTGACACGGCACAGGCTGCTGACACGGTTCCCCGAGACGACGACGACGACTCACACTTGTTTAAATATTGCAGCAGCGGCTCACTGCCACTTTTCAACACATTCTCCCAGAAAAAGAAAAAAAAATACTCTTACTTGAATCTATCAAACCTTTTTTCAGTTGTTCAGCGAGTCATAAATACAGACTTTTCATGCTCGAGGTGAGAGGAATTTTAAATCACCTTCTGTATCTGCTGTGGCTTTGATGTGCTCCCGAAATGAATTGGAGGAGCAAATGGAATTACTGACTGATAGGAGAGATAGAAATCATTTTGATTCACACTCTCACTCAGACACACACACACACACACATGCAGCAGCAGCAGCTGCGGCGATAGCAGGGAAGTATTTTTAAACTTAAAGATCTAGTACATGATTCTTGCTCCCGATGTAACACGAACACGTTCGTCAATCGAAACAATTTATCGATGAGAAAAAATGGATTCTTGCATTTGAATGTGATTGCTGAACGTTAGCTAATGCTAGGTTTGTAGCATTTATACGCAGTAATTCGATTTAATAATACTTTTCAGTATAATGGATTATATACATTTCAGAACGGATATTTAAAAGTACATAAATATTTTCATTATTATTATAATTATAACTGTTCATGGTTAAAGGGTGATGTTGGGTTAAAAATAGTATGAAAAATAATACACTATTTATATTCTATGGATAGGAAAGTATTGACTCAGAACATATTTTTACCGAAATATTTTTTTTAATCATAAATGTAATGACCTTGGCTAATATAACATATTATTATCACATATTATATGTAGATGTCTTTTGTGTTTTGTGTTACTCTTGTATACAGACTCTCTCTCACAGTGTAACAGGACGAATAATCGTTTCAGTATCTTGTCTTCGTTCTTCACACATTCTCGATATACTTGCTATATTTACATCTTCGACGTCAATTTGCAATTTTGTCTCTCTTGTTTCCCCTTGTTTGTCAGCCACTCCTCCCTTCACCTTCTGCTCAGAGTAGGTCCACTTTTGCCCAATCATAACAGAAATAATTACAGCAAAAAAGAGGTAAAAAAAAAAGAGTAAAAGAAGAAAAGAACCGGCAGTTAATTGCGAGTCGGCTCTGTCACTTCAAAGAGTCCGGTTCACTTAATACACATGTGTCAAACCCACGGCCAAATACAGCCCCAGCACGTCATTATATGTGGCTCAACCGGATTGGTTCGCTCAAATCAAAGTAGAAAACTTGTAGATATAGTTATTATTTATAGATGGATTAATGTGATATTGTGACCTTTGAACCCAGGAATACAGGCTAGTGAATGTTAACAACTATAAAGAGACTTATTGAAGGATTAAAACCAAGGTTGGAGGAATTTGATTGGCATGTTTGATGAACAGAGATATCTTTAACAAAAAATCCAAACAAAAGCGACATGGAAAAAGATTTTGCCGCCCCGTGTGATTGACTTTAAAAACCTTTGACTTACTCTATATATAGCAGTTTAACCCCTTTTTCCCCCTTTAAACAAGTGAGAGAATGAGAGTGTGAAATTGTTAGGTATATATATTAAAAAAAAAACAAGCAAACAAATAAAATGTAAGCTAAGATGCGAATAACTAAAGATTTATCATATTTTTTTGTCCATGCAACATCTGTTGAATTGAGTCAAAGTGTCTCAAACTGGACGTCTATCAAGAATTATTCGATAAATAAGGGAAGATAGCATCGTATGCGATGATATGGTAAAATTTCAAGTAGCTGTCTTCGACATGCAAAACCATCTCAGAACAGCGCGGGGATGCAACGTCCAGTACCTTCGAATGAGGATCAGTCTCCTCTTCCTGATTGGAGCTGGAGGGGGAAGGGGTGGCCGATTTACTCCCGGGAGGTGAGGGGGAGCCGTGAGGCAGAGTGCTCCGGCTGACCTGAGGGTTCAGCTGGGACAGTGCGCTCATGGGATTGGTCAGTATCGGGGGTGAGGAGTTAATCAGGGGGTGGTTACGGGCGTGGTCATAATGAGCGCCGTCTGGGTGCTGGTGGTGGTGTTGCTGTTGTTGGTGGTGGTGGTGGTGATGGTGGTGGTGGTGCATAGCCATCTCCTGCATCTGGGACGAGAGAAGAACACCAGCTTAGCGATCATCTTCTCTGAGTGTGGTGAGCGATTATTTCAATAGAGGAGATGACAAGTTTTAGGGAGAGTGTGTGTGTGTGTGTGTCTTTGTGTGTGTGTTAGTGACAGAGGCTGGTGCTCCACATGAGATGCCTGTTCAATCTTTTTCATTTGGTTATCTAACCCGTGTCTAAAAATATGGTTTTCCTTCATCATGTAAGAGGAGAAGAAGTCATGCAGTCTTCTTCATGTCAATGATGCTGTCATTAAAGGCCTGGCAAGCTAGGGTAGCTGGCTCAGAATCCGATACTTCATCACAGTCAGAGGCAAATCTGGACTTTGATTGTTTGAGTTATTCTACAACACTTGGTTTTTTTTTTCTCCCACTTCGCATCTAAAGGAAATCATCACGGACAAGCCATTTTTAAGACAAAATATATTTCGCCAAAACAATATTTAGTGTAATTTTTCTGAAAGCAGATCATTTTTTATCTTTACCAGCCTGTTACAGACGTGACACGCTATAGCCGAGCTAAAAACCTCAACACAAATTATTATCATTAAAGACAAACTGGTCCGAACTATCTGTTTTCCATACATTTCTGAACTTAAATATACATTAAAAAGTGTTACGGGGTGCAGCTAGCACTAACTTATAAATAAAGATTCATTTTTTGAATGTGTATTACTTTAATATCGAACACATCATATAACCAGATCTAAACTTAAATATACAAAGATATAAAGTGTTACGGGCTGTTGCTAGCTGAGCTTGCAAGTTCTGTTTAGAATCTACTTGACCTATAAATAAAGATTAATTCTTTCTATATGTATTATGTCCATACTGACATATCAATGTAATATAAAAAATATCTAGATAAGTTTACCATAAATGTCATTTGAAAAAAAAATCGGAACACAAATATATAAAGAAAGAAAGTGTTACAGGGCTAGCTGGCTAGCAAGTAAAACGTTATCTATAAAATCTCCTTCACATAAAATGAAAAAATGTATATATACAGTGATCTGGTTTGGCTCAACATACACCGTATAGCTATAAAAAACATAATCTATAAAAAACAAAAATGTTTAAATAAACGTTACGGCTCGGTACCTTGGCTCCTGCAAGGGTTTTAACAATTCCATCTTCTATCTGAAAATTGTTAATGTAGTAACCTTACACAGAGTTAAGATATGATATATAAAATTCCTGATTTAATAAATTATGAAGAAAATACACGTTTATTTTAGTGTAGGTTGAAGTACATAGTTTAAATGCTAGGATTTCAAAAAATACAATAAAATAGGAGCTTAAATGGGTTAAAAAACAGCTAAAAAGGAGGAATTATATTCACGACGAGGTCACAATTAATATTTAAAAATGAATGATATACATTTTTGTGTGATAAAAGCAAAAAAAACCCTCATGTTTCATAGAAACACCCCGACATCAATAGTACACAAACACGAAGCAAGAATAGAGTAAAATGTCGGTGAGACTCTGAAGAAGTCAGTGTGAGCCGAAGATATAAAACAGTGGGAGCGTGTAAAGAAAGAGTGTAAGGTGCCGGCGGATCACTCCAGTTCAGCTCCGGGCCCAACAATCGTTCTGTCAATATTATTGATCAGCAGGAATGATCCCACTGCGAGGAGGAGGAGTGAACTATTACTAAGTCCAGGTTAAATAACTTGCTTTTGTAACACGGCCTCCGCAAATAGCAGCTAAAAACCGAATCGCTCAGCTGGATAAATGAGAAAAAAAAGAAAGTGAAAAATCTCTCTCACTTAGATCGGCTCTTTAATTACATCAAAAGCTTCTCTTCAAGATTCATGCGGACTGAACACGAGCGAAGGAGCGCCGCGTGGATTTAACTGCGGCATATGTGGAAAATGTTTGGCAATTTACAGATCAGAAAGTGATGAAATAGCATTTGTTAGCTCTCTGAAACATTTATGAGTTGAATAAAACATTACACATTAGCGCGCCGCTATAAAGATCAAGTTGAAAGCAGCCGTGCATACGGGGTCACCATAAACACAAGTAGGAGTTCAGAGATGAAGGCTAATCACGGTAGGTCCGTGGTAGATTCCCTCCATTAAAAAAAAAGAAAAAAAAAGAAAGAAAGAAAAAACGCACTTCAAAGTGGCGATGTTTTGAGGCTCCCGCCCGCTTTGAAAACTCATAATATTCACATTAGATTGGTCGCCGCAGCAGCTGCTCACAAAAACAAGATCTGTGACAAAGACATTCCTTTTGCATTTCAAATAAACCAGCTGTAACCTCCCCCCATCCCAAAACTTCTAGTCATAATTCAAAACACCATCAGCGCACTTGTTAAAAACACCAGGAAAAAAAAAAGGAGGCACAGAAAGAACGAGGGGGGGAGACACAGCAGAAGGGGAAGAAGATGAGGGGGTAGGGACTCTAGAAATCCATTAATTTTCCATTTTCCATGGGTTTGCTCTTTAAGGCTCCTCAGAATTGAAGAAGCATTGGGAAAGAAATTAATCAAACATGAACAGCCTATCATAGCTACAGCAGTTACGTCGCCATGGCAACAGCACGGTGGCCTGATTGACACCCTTTTTAAACGTACATATTTAACGCGGCAGCGAAGGGTCGTACACAAATCACTACTATTATTGTGTCTCACAGGTTATTTCTTTTATTATTAGTACAGTGCCGTGTTCATAATTTAAACACTTTAAAATAATATTTCAGTTTAAGTTCTGTTTTTAATTTCATCAAACTAACTGTATTCATTTCTATTAAAATTACACCTCAAAAATATATTTAAACAAATATTCTTCTATTTTAATTGTATATTTGTTGTACTTGATGATGAATAATTCGATAAATATGTTTACTTTATATATATATTTGCAACCCGGTGTTTCAGATACTCTCAAACTACTATTCATTTCAATTCAAATCTTTATTTCCAAAATCATTTAAATATACTCTTAATAAAAAAAAAATATATATTTTACTGTATGAACTGTATATTGTTCATGATGGATATATATAGTTTTTTTTATTTTCATTCATACAATCACTGTCTATCAGTTCAGTAGCTTTTATATGATAATAATATAATTTATTTGATGAATAATATTGATCCATGAGTAAAAACATCGGACAATGTCTATAATACTTCCACAATTCCGCGTCTTTATAAAGAGTAACACTCTTATATAACTCAAAGAAAGTTTCCTTTTAACAGTAGCCAGTGACATTTTCAAAAGTTCATTATGTATTTTTACCAACAAAAAAATAGAAGGAAAGAGAAGTTTATCACATTGATCCATCAAGCTAAAGATAAATAAAGAGAGTGGCAGACGGCTGCGGTGGACGGTTGCCATAGTTACTGTATGATAATTCCTAATGGAATCATCTAAATGCTTGGCCAGGAGAAGAAGAAGAAAAAAAAAAGAGGCAGAGAGTGGGGGGTTTAGTCAGGAACAGAAGTTTCTCGCTACAGTATATGAAACAGAATAAGTGATGACGCAGTTAGAGGAAGGATATATTGAAGTAATTCATGTTTTGAATTTAAAACGTTAATTTCTGCACAGAAAAATCTGTATTAGACAAATAATAACATACCAGCCATAAAACAGTATATTGTAGCTTCCTTATAAAACATTAAACATTAAAAACATACAAAATATGCTACATTGTTATCTTACTGTACGTGCGCTAAAATAACCATAGATCTACATTTCATTTTCCTGATTACTAAGTTGTTTTTGTAGCTAAGTAGCATAGCATTAACAAGCTAATGTTTAAGACGGGGGAATTGTTTGAATGATTATTTAAGTATTTTTATTATTGTTAAAGAATTAATATATGTTTTTTTATTTATAGTTGTTTTTTAAGGTTTCTAGAATAGACATTGTAGAATTGTTGCCAGCAAAGCTTAATCTCTAAGTGCGGATACCTTTTCATTTTGCTTTTGTTCCGGATCAATAAAAGATGATTATAGATCAATATCTATAAGTTTTTAAGACGGAATAAAAACACAATCAACAGAAAACTAAACCGATAATAAAGATGAAAAGAATACAATAACGTCGTGGAGCTTAGATAGCTATAACTGAGATCAAACGTGACGACAAGAGCATATTAATGTATTTTCCTCGTCATTTCGCGCATGTTTGTTGACGGCGGCGACAGATGCCACTCGGCTCTGATCACCATGAGGACGCACCAAGGTTAGCCATTCTAGCCTGCTCTGGTTTGAATCTCATTCTCCTTGTATCTGTATGACTCCCCCCTCCTCACTCGCCTCCCCCCGTCCCCTCCTTCTCTCATCTCAGTGCTGGTGGTCAAATCCCCTTAGCTAAATCAAATGGTGCAGGCAATTGGAGCGGCTCTGAAACCATTTCAAAGGTAAGGTCAGCAGGAGCAGAGGGAACAATGGCTTTGTGATATTCCATCTCACACACAATGTGCTGCACATAATTGGAAAGCCTTTGTTATTTGACTCCCATTTGACTATGATGTACAAGATGTGAATACAAACACGACAGGCGTAACGATGGGAGAGGAACACGTTCACAACCGGTTTCCTGCCTTTACATCAGCGTTTAGCTGCGCCTGGCCACTCATCACCATGCGGCCAAGTTTGGAGATGGATTTTTTCCGAACTTTTAACTTTCAAGTAACCTCTTGTTCCTTCCTGACACGGTTTTGGAAAGTAGCCGAACCTTCAATCAGGTGTTTTTAAAAGTTTTCAACTCAAGCGTTTGGTCATGTCTGACGACGGTCGAGCTCGTGCCTCAGATAAGATCTTCCCAAAAGACTTCGGTAGGTTGTTCGGTGGATGAGTCTCAAGGCCATAATTCCCAAATTCTGGGAATCAAAAGTTTTTTTTTGTATATTTTGCTATCCTGCCTTAGTTCAGTTTATCTTACCAGGTGTTACTGTGGGCTTTTATTGGCAAGAATCTGGCGATACCATACACGTCACAATACAGGGACAACAACACAATATATCACGATGTATGGCAACAAGGACATATTTGTATTGTTGAGTTCTTGACACCAATTTACAGACCACTTGACTCTTGACGAAGTTGTAACTACTTTTATGTGTTTTGAAACCAAAATATGTCCAAACATTCGCTTTAAAAGATGCTGGAGTCGACTGTATCCTCTCGTCCTCAGTCATTTTTGGGGATTTCATTGTTCTTTTAACTACATAGGGCGTAATGTCTGCTGCCATCTACCGACCAGAAGTTTAATTGCGACACGAACAATGAACAAACTGTTTGTACATTTGCATATTAATGGTTAATAACAAAAGATTAAAACATGAATTTCTGCAACAAAAAAAATCTGTACTTGACAAATAACAACATACCAGCGAGAAAACATGGTAATGCTGTGTTTTCACTTACTCATGTGAAAGTAGGTCCTTGGCAGAGGTATGCTCTATCTCAGTGCTTCTTCTTCTATGTCTCTTTAAAGAACATGTGACTTTAAGATAAAATGACGTTTCATTGGCTTTTCAAATAACCTGCACCACATCACCTTCCTTACATATCGCCAGCATCGAACCAACACTAAAAAAAATGAAATCACGTTACAAATGGTACCAAGAGAAGGACGGCAAAAATATTTCCCCTGTATTTGATCAGTGTATAACAAAATATAACATAATGGAAAATAAGTGTGTAATAAATATGGATTAGAGAAAACAGAGCATCTAAATCCAAGAAAAAGAGCAGAAGTAAACTGAAAATCAAGACAAAGCAGTGTTGTTTTCCCCATTGATTGCCTGCTACTTGAGAACTCTTTGAGTATGATTGGACCGCCATACGCCCGCCAAGAAAAACAAACAAACAAAAAAATGATGTGTGTTGGATCTAGTTGTTGCCTTATGTGACCTCAGGCAATAAAGGCGCTGACATAAATGGAATGACATCCTGGGAGCAGGGAACTGGAACTAACAGCTTTTAGTTGGATACATTATTGTGCTTCTAATGGCTACATAAAATGAATTTAATGATGAATAAAAACATCTGATTTGTCGTTTAGTAAAGAGCCCCAGACATGGTAAAAAAAATGATGAAGCCACAAATATTCAGATTTTTTTTTTTCTTTTTAAATGTAATCTTACGAATAAAAAAAAGAAAAGGAAATGATGTGAGAATAAAAAAAATGCCTAAAAGAAACAGTTTGACTTTTCTTTACCATTTAGTTATTCCTCAAAATAATGAATTGTATAGAGTCTAATGACAAACATATATAAAAAGCCCAGCAAAATAAGATTTCACTAATAATCACATAACAATTATAATCCTTAGTTGGGGATTGAACCCGGGGTTTGGGTCCAGAACGGTGTGCTTTAGCCACGAGCTATACCAGCTGTTGACATTGAGTGGGTAAACTGCCATTGATAAGTTACATGATTTAAATGCACTTAACTTCAGATGAAAACAGTAAAAAATAAAATAGAAAACCACTTTGTGACATTAAGCGCATTAAAAATACATCTCACCATAATGACGAATCAGAAGTAGCTCTAGAACTGATAGTCTGAGATATAATTTTTTTTTTGACAGAAACAAGTATCTTGACGTGTCATTAGTCAAAACCAAGTTGTGTTGATAAGGGATCAGCTGATCGATGCAGTGTCATGATACAGTGACTTAATTTTGAATACTTATAATCTTATTTGCTTAAATTAATTATTAATTAAAAAAAATTTAAAAATAAAAAATCAACACACTAAAATGACTAAAACACACACACAAAAACAACATAAAAACAACCAAGAAGTCCTTTGGAGGAAACAGTCCAGAATCAACGAAAAATCACTTATAAGCCTTGATTGAATATTTCAAATTAAAACTGGCATCATTTACGAACAGAGAGTACCATCTAGTGGCCTTTCAAGATTAAGACACTGTTTCATGATACTGCATCAAACAACTGATGCTGTATCATGAGGTGATCATGACTAACCCATCACAAGCTAATGGTATTTCAGAAAAAATGTTGTCTTAAATAAAATACCTTTGAGACAGTATTAACATATAAGTATTTTAAAAACGAATTATATTTTTTTCTTGCTGTTTGACCAACAAAACGGTCCCCAAACCCACTGGTTTAGAACTTGCATAAAGTACAACCGTAACAGTAAGTAACTGGATTATTTTGGTGACGACAAACTGAGCTTTTGTACAAGTGAACGAGATTGTAAAAGGTGCAATAAATATCTGGATATAAAAAAAAAGAAAGAATAATTCTCAATGAAAAGGGTTCAATTCTTCGACTTAATAGAAGCAATAATCCAGCACCAGCATGAATGGAACCACAGTAACCGAGGCAGCCAATAGAGTAAACCTCCTCCAGCTTGTTCCACTGTGATCAATTCCTCTCCGCGGTTTTGCCGCTGCTTCCCCGGCTCCTTCCCCGGCTGGCTGCTCGACTGGAGCCATCTTGTTGAGAATGATGGCTCACTCAGGCAGGTTCACGGCTGCTATTGTAAAATCAGCCAGCGTTTAATTGAAACAAATGACTATAATAATAGAACATTATCCCTGCAGGCAGCCAGCCATGACAGCTTTAATTAGAGGCGCGTCGCAGACTGATCCTTCAAAAGAACAGCCGCGGCACAACACGCCGGTAAACACGTCTTTAGGTGGGGAGGCGAGCCGTGGCCTCAAAGGTACTTCTCATTCACCCCGAGGGCAAAGCACTAACAACTCTCTTCCTCCCGGTGCCAACCCCAAACCCCCCTCCCGACTCTCTCGCTTTTTCGTCTCTGGTTGATCAACCTTCCCCCCGCGAGGGTCATTTGCACGAGCGGGCCCCGGAATTAATAAGTTGGGATTTATGAATCATCTGTTACTTAAAGCAAACTCCCGCCGCCTCCTTGTGACGCCAGACAGATGCCGATGCAAAGAGAGATGAATGGTGGCAGATGCTGGATGTTCACCAGAGAGAAACACATGTTGCAGGAAAACCCCTCAAAGCTTGGACACGTGTTGAAAGATCACGTCGGTACATCTTGTCCGTTTTGATGCTTCTGTTTTTTTTTTTTATAATGTCCGAGGAAGCATTGAAATGTGCAAGAAAGCGATCTTTCATATTTCCATACTCGTCTGTAGACGCTTCGTGTTCTTGTTAATTAGAAGAACGACAGGAGATGCTGCTCGGCTTGTAATTGGAACTTGGTTTGAGGAACAACATCTCAGATATTAGCTTTTTAGATAAGATTTTAGCTCGGCCTCGATACACAAAATTAAATCCTGAAGTACAACTTTTCATCACACATTTCCTTATTTTATCGTTATTATTTGTTTTCTTATGTAAAAGAAAATCAATTATATTGGTTTTCACCAAAATATAACCCAATGTATTAATTTGTTTTTTGGGTTCACTTCATTTTCAAAACCTTTGTGAAACCAATTTCGATATCTGTTTAGTACATGGATATTTTATACTTTAACATGTTGTGTATAGTGAGTGTGGTGTAGATAATATAAGAGCAGATGAGATATATGTTTTGTTTGGATATGAGTGCTTGTATATTATGTTTTTTTATGGATATCTGTGTAAAATTATGTGACAATTTGCTAGAATTAAAGAACAAGCTAAAAGGAGTTAAACATTTAAACAAGCATTTTTTCTTATTTCTACTAATTTTTCGAACTACAGTGTTTGGTTATTGTTGCTATTTTTTCTATTTGTACAAATAATTATACATTTTATGTATGTTCATTTACATTCTCATTATCCATTCTCAATTTGTATTGAATTACTGCATTAATCTATTTAGAAGTAACATTTTTTAAATTACATTTTCTCCCGCTAAAATAATAGTAAATTAACTTTTTTTTCAATCCTTATTAATAACTATTATTTAAATCGTCATTTTTATACTTATGATTTCTTCTCTTATTCTCTTGACTTCGCTTGAAATTCATATTTCTTTTCATTCTTTTTTAGATACCTTGTAACTAGTGATGATCTGATGAAGCTTCATGAAGCAGTGTCATTATTTTCAGAGTCCACTAGATGGCATTCTCTGCACTATTTTCCTTTTGTTTGAACAACTGAAACATCACATTATTTTTAAACTGATGGCGCCTCCTTCAGACCTCTGAACAACATGACACTGCTTCATGAAGCTTCATCAGCGCATCACTACTTGTAAATAGTGATGGGTTGATGAGGCTTCATGAAACATTTAATATTGTATCATGATACATTACCTCAATTTTGAAAATCTGATGGCGCCACCTACTGACCTCTGAACAACAAGACACTGACACTTCATGAAGCTTCATCAGACCATCACTACTTGTAACTAGTTGATGAAGCTTCATGAAACATCTAACGATGTATCACAATACATTGAAAATCCACTAGATGGCTCTGATTCTCTTATTCAATTAAACCTGACATTATTTTAAAACTGAGAGTGACAACTAGTGATCTTTCAAACCGGTATCATGATACAGCATCAAATGTTTCATGAAGCCTCATCAACCCATCACTACTGGTAACTATCAAATTGATTAAGGTGATTCATTCATTTAAAGGCTGATGTATTTTACATAAGTCTATATAAATGGATGTTCTTGTGGATATCAACTATTTATAAACATTCATATTTACGTTTTATTTTTAATTGGATTTGAGTTGAAAATTCAACTCGTATCATAGATATCGTCCATTTATGAATAGAAAGTAGTTCCTTTTAAGTAAATGTTTAAATATAAAAAACACGACGATGAAGGGAAACCTGAGACCGTTGGATTTGAAGTGCCGAGTGATTCCGAGACGAATGTTCGGAGCCTTGCTGATTTGCGAATGGTAATGTCATGATGTTCCCCCCTCGGCACCATGTTCCTCATTACTGCTGATGTCAGAACCTCCTTTTTTTTTTTTTTGCTTTTATTCTCCCCCCCCCACACCACCACCACCGCCGCCCTCCTTCTTCTCCGTCTCCCCCCACAGCTTACTCTTTTGTTCCTCAGTCATTTTTATCCCCCCTTTTTTTCTCTCCCTCTCTCTCTTGCTCTCCGCCCGGGTGTGTCTCGGCGCTCACCTCACAAAGCCGGGCGTCACACAATCAGAGGCTGGCTTGACGTGACATGTGGAAGACAGTAGTGAGCAGTGGTGGCGACACACACTCCTGACAGCAGAAGCCTCCTCTGCTCCCACTAATGAGACTCCTCACTGCCGTGTCAAACACACTCTCCGAGTGTGTCTGCGCCGTTGTGTGCGCGGGACAAAAACAACAACAACAAAAAAACAACACAACAACAACAACCGAGTTGCTGAAATAATGAACGGGGGGGGGGAACACAAGAAAAGAGCAGACAATAGAAAGTGCGTTCATGAGATGGAAGCAGAGGTCGTGTCAAGGTGATTGAATGAAAAAAAAAATTGATTGAAAAAAAAAAAAAAAAAAAATCCCATTACAATGAATTCCACTATTTAATCGAGGCTGTTTTCCATCAATAGTCTGGAGATTGTTTCGGGCAGAACCGACGAAATTAAATTGTTAGAGGACATTTACAACGGCTGCAAAGTAAAGCACTTTTAAGGGAAGATAAAGTTTTGCTTTTACTGGTTCAATGTCACTTCAAGCAGGACACGGATTTAACACGCAAAAATAACGGCTTCTTTATTCATAATTTCACGGATACGTGTTGAGGCAAATATAATTTGCAGAGGATTCTACATTAGCTACAGAAGTAGTGCTATGATTTATCATAATTCAAGTAAGGATGTGTATCAGCAACAATCTGATACGATATGGAACAAAGGATATATGTGTAGTATTGTCAAGTACTTGACTCTGGTGTTGACCAAACATCAGCTTTAAAAGATGCTGTATCCTCTTGTCCTCAGTCATCACCGGGATCTCTCATGATTTCCATGTTCTTTCAGCTGCATAGGAAGTAATTACTGCTGCCGTGTAGTGGCGGGAAGTTTAATTAAGTAAATGAATTGAATAATTTTATTTTATACACTCAAAAGAATGTTATCAATCCTGTGCTGTGGAATATTGACAGGGTATCATAAAGAAAACTTAAATTGCGATCTATGTGTATTGATTTCTTTTTTTGTTGTCAATACGATCCCTAACTTTAATCGGTAATAATGTTTAAAATGACGATGTTGTTGTTGTCCAGTGATTGGTGTTGTACTTTTTCTGATGTCACGCCTAAGGATAAACAGACCGAGGATAGTTTAGAGGGGATGAAAGATTATCTCGAGTGCTAACGGATGCTACTGCTAGCTGCTAGCTTTTATGTGTTCTCAAATCAATACACACACTGCCATACAAACAATTTCATATCACAAAATATAGGTTTGTGGAGATTTAAATAATTTAGTTTTTGGTCTTATTCGAAATATACAAAGAGACAAAGTGTTATGGGGTGGATAGCTGTTATTGACAAGCGACGCTAAGCAAGAATAGCTATTTATTTAATTAGTCAACAAATTCCAAGATACAAGTGCTAAGCTTGCATTGCTATTCCTGAATACTTAATGCTAACATCAACGTTTGTGCGTATTAATTGCAAAGCAAACCCCCCAATAATTGTGTTAATGCGGCAGGTTAAGCTAAATGTACCCAAGCTGAAAAAAAAGGTCATAGCAAACTGTCAGAACTTGCCAGTTTTAGACCTTGGCTCCTGCAAGAGTTTGAATGATTTCTACCAAAGAAGCCAGAATATTTGTTTCACAGGGTGGTGTGTACAGTTGCAGGTTGGCTTAAATCATGACTTTTATTATTAAAAGTGTCTACTTTTATTTTAAAGTTCAATTACATTATAACTGGGATTCATGTTGTAATTGTTTATTTCCTTAAAATCGTTGGCATTTATGGCTAATCGTCTGCCGAGCTCTTAAAATCGAGCGCACAAAAGGCACTCGATGGAAATATAAGTTGCGCCATCAAGAACGTACAGTACGTGTCCGTCCGTGCCCGCTGTGTGTTCCTGCAGCATTAATGGTTACGAAGTGTCTCGCATGAATAGAAAGTGTTTAAGCACTCGGGGGCTGGAGTCACACTTGTCAACGTTTGCCCCCAGTGGTGTTGAAACGGTGGCTGGTGGCACCGCAGGGGGGACGTCCCTGAGTGAGATGACACGGGTTGGGTTCTGCTCAGCCACACCAGGCCAGAATCATCCCCGGCGCTGAAAAGCCGAATGAGCTGATGGATGGTTGAGATAGGGCACAGTGCAATATGGACATGATTTCACGGCGTGATAAGTCTCAGCAGGAGCCCGTAGCTAAGTGTAATATGAAATCTCTTATCTACGTATCGGCTTCATAACAGCAGCCTATTGTTTCTTTTCTGCATTCCCTTCTTCTTCGTTTGTTCTTCACCAGGAGGAAGAAGATGTGTGTAATAAGATGTTTGTTTTTTTCCAAAGAAAAAGATGTGGCATTTTAAATTCAAATCTAAACTAGCATCAAGTCGACTGTATCCTCTCGTCCTCAGTCACCACCAGTACCTCACTGGATTTAGTTTTTCATCTTTCATGTTTAATTGCAACTCAAAAATGAACAAACTGAAAATATGCCCATGTTAACTGTAAATAAAATAATTTATACACACTTTATTCATACAATATTATTGTAACCACAACATAACTATGATAGTAGAAAACATTACTTGAAAGCAAAAAATAAGATACAAATATATGTTTATGGGATTTTTTTTAGTGTATCTATTTTTTTTTTTACAGTATTTACTTTAGCTCATAACTAATACATATTTCACTGATATATAATTTTAGCATATCCTGCTGTTATTTCCATTTTTAAGCTAAATGGTTCCAATTATCTTGGAGAAAACAAAGCTAGCAGGCTAATGTGGTGTTAGCTTCGTGTTCAAGTAAACACACTTGAAATTATATTTGTTATGATATAAACGTAGTTAAAAATGTGACATTTTCCATGGCGTGTCTCTGGAGTGTTCCTCTTCACTATTAGCGAATCAAAGTAGAGCCTCTCACTCCCGTTATCATTAATAGTCTTTATCGCGATGTAGATAAAAGATGAGCCGTCACTCCCGCCGACAATAAACATCGCTCCAAAATGGGAGAAGAGCTCATATTCCTTAAAAGACGATTCTTAATATATAACTACACTTTCATATCACATTGCCAGGAGAAAAAAAAAAAAAAAAAAAAAAGCACTTTCTCCTGGGAGATGAGAAAAGAATTGAATTTTTCCTTATCGGTCATCTATTTTTCCACAGAATGCTATTACTTGCTGCCTGCCGTTGCCTAGCAACAGGAAATATTAATAGGAGCTTTTATTAGCTGAGCTTTAACAGTACTAAAATGAGGAAGTGGAAAACACGAACGTGTTACATAAATCTCAGAACCTTTCGGGTTCTGCACAAGTCGGTGTTTGTCGGCTGATTTATGAGTGTGATGGTTCATTTATGGGAGGAGGAGGTGTGAAATGTCAGAGTGGAACGACTGGAAATTAATAATCACAAAGAGAAAGGAAAATAAAAACGTTTTTTTTTATTTTTTTAAAGCAGGTAATTATAGGTAACCAGGATTTTATGTATTTGCGTGCGCATTGGTTTATTATGTCTATGGCTCTTTTCCAGGGTCTTTAATGGTCACATTTTTGTGTGTTTCTCAGAATTTGTGTCGTACAAATGTTTTATATGCGTTATAAAGGGAGTCGAATGTAAGTGGAACGGGTTTTGTGGGTTTTTTTCTCTCTTTTTTTATATGACTGTTAATCTTTCGTTTTTATGCTTTTTGAGGATCTATAAATCAACAACACACATCTCACACATACACACAGATACACACTTAACTCATAAATAAGCATAACAAAACAAACTAAATTGGACAAAAGTCTTGTTTTGGTTAGTGTAGATGGTAGTTCCACAATATTTTCCTTGTGCATATATGTGTTCTTTACATGTGTGTTTTTTGTGGTAATTGTTTTTGTAGTGTGTTTTTTTTGGTTTGTCTATATTGTGTTGTTTTTATTTGATGTATATTTATTGTTTAGTACAATGTGATTTACTTTGGGGTTTGTGTGTATTTTAATCAATTGATGTGTTGATTTTAGTGTTTGTATATTATCTAATATATTTTTTCACATGTGTGTACTGTGTGTTCACTTTATCCGCGTCATAGTTATACATTCATGCATACGTTATTTTTAATTTGTGTTTTATGTATGTTTAAGTGTTTTCCTTATTTGTCATTAGAACTGACAAAAAACCTTGGATTGCGCTAACAAACAGCTAATGCTAATTTTGATTTACCTGCCAATCAGGTGAGTGACCTCATTTTGGATGTTTTTGTCTGTTTTTTAAAAAAAAGGAAACCTAGAGGGAAAAAACACATACTATGAGAGTCAGCTCACGGACTAAGCATGCTCCCCGGTCCAGTAGTTGAGCCCCGTCTGCAATAAACCTTCAACCAAACTGTTTTTTTTGGACGTTCAGAATGTTTCAGAATCAAAAAGTAATACAAGTTCTGCTCCATCAACGGGCTTGTTGAACTTTGGAGAAAAGCGACAGCCATTTCATCATTTTCTGCAGATGCTCTAATCTCCTTAAAAAATGACTGAAAAATGAAGGTCTTTGAACGAAGAAATGGGTTTTTCTTATGTGAAAGAAAAGTAGAGAATGAGGCTAAGCTTCAAAGAGCAGAGGGTCTTTACCAGAAAAGGTGCATTTAAGTCTATATTGGAAACATTTCTTTAAAAAAAACAAAAAAAACAAGGACTTGCTTGTATTTGTCTGAATGTCTCTGCATATCTGGAACCACTTTCTGTCCGTGTTTAGACAAAAAAAAACTGGGAGTACAGCTCTTGATAACGCAGAGACCTTCCGACAGCGAGGGAGCGTATTAAAACACACCTCTGCTCTTTTATCATTAATTCATACACGCTTGTTGGTGACAAGTGTTCGGTCGACATTGCAGCTCATATTTCATTCACACAGCGCTGGAGGATGAGAAGCTGCCAGTCGCACTTACATCTAGCAGCAGCTGAATCAAACTTGATAGGTCGAAGAAAACCTACTGGCGGTGTAATAAACTAATATTGTGGTTATGACTTTTACGATCATATAGAGCTTCTTTGTTATTTTTTCTTTCGTAGAACTTATCTGGAAACTGATACTTAGCTTAAAAATAATGATTTAACTCAAGTTTTCTCAATCTTTCTTTTTTGTGAATCAATATTTTCGTCTTGTATTCATTATTTTTTTCAACATGTATGAGTAATATTACTAGTTTTTTTTGTGGTTCTTAATTTAAACAGGACACTTTTTATTATACCATAATGTGATAAATGTTAAATGATAATATACTACTTTAAAAATAAAAAAAATCTTATATAACCACAAAGATTACTTAATAGAATTTGTGGAAAACAATTCATGTCATATTATTTATTATTCATTGAGGGAGAAGAAGATGAACTTTTCAACAAAAGGAAAATTTAAAAAAAAAGAAGTGTTTTTTTTGTTGAAAAAACAACGTACTTTTATTATTTAATAATAATTTGAAATAATAGCAAATCCACTTTGAGTATTGTTAATATTCCATTTGTAATAGTTTATAAAACTACTTATGTGTTCACAAATGTGGTCGTCGGCAAAAGCTGTTGAAATATTGAGATTTTATTTTTAGAATAGTATTTTACAACGTGGCTGATATTCTGTATTTAATGTAGGTTCTTTAATTAAAAGAGAACATGTGGTCCTTCAAATTTGTACTTTTATCTCAAGTTTAGATATTTCCATCATAACTTCCAAATGTCCAAGAATTAAATGTTTACTTCAGAAGGAAAACAAGAGATTCATCTTTGCATGAAATACAGAATAAAGGTTAAGAAAAAGTAAACGCTAACATAGTTTTATACAAAACTACACACACCCATTAAGATTCAACAGCTAAACACAATACGCTAGCAATCAGAACTAACAAAACCTTGCTAGCTAATAATAAAACATCAAATAATGGCATTAATCTACAACTAACCTAATAAGCTAAACAATAATTATAGGTTCATGTCTTTTCGTGCCATCTCTAGATTCACATCAAGTTGTAAACGTCAAGTACGTAATCACGGTTAAAGCTACAAGAATAGGTTTAATCTACGCGTCTATAGCTACAATCAAGGTGGGATTAAAACCGGATAATTAACCTGACCAGGAAAAAGACAAAAGTGCAGACGAAAAGACGACATCCCTACAATGATTAATTTGAATATGAATGCAGATATTTAGGGTTTTCCCTCCGAACCTCATTACTGACCCTTTTCGTTTGGGCCGAGTCGCTAAATGGTAAAGGAGATAATACCTGCGAGATGAGCCGGAGCTGCTCTTGCATATAGTCCTCACCGCTAATAGAACCGGAGTTATTCATAACATCTCCCAGCTGATTATTCATCATCTGTTACATATTCAAAACATCACACTCGAGCCAGTTTGATGATGGCTAATATTTCATGCATCATTGAGGAACATGAGCTAATATATTCTGGTAGAAGGCTAAACACACATCAGTCCACAGATGTTCGGAATAAACCCCTCGACCATCATTTACTTTCACGTATGCAGGACATGTTTTGGGCAAATAAGAAGCAGATGGAGTTAAAAAATGATTTGGAATGAGAGCGAGAGAGAGAGAGGTGTTAATCTGTTTGGGCCGTATTGATAAGATCACAGCAACCCGATCGCAGCTATTAAATGTCTAATGTGTTTTGAAAGGATGGAGGCATTAACAGGAAAGGAGGGAGAGAGATAGAAGGGATGGAGGTGAAGTGCATCAGAAAAAAGGGAGGTTTGGAAAGACACTACTTCGTATCTCTCCGGGTTTTAACTCGAGCCAACATTTCAAACAAGTCGTGGGCTGATGAATAATCGTTTGCACGGAACAATTCAAAAGTGTAATTTGGTATTCAAAAAGAATGACTCTGAAGTCTTGGTATAGCTTCTTCTAGCGTGCTACTATGGTCACCATTAGCTGCTCAATGAATGTTGGTTGTTTTGTTATTAGTTGTGGCTAGCATGCTACTATAGTCACCATTAACTGCTTATTGAATAATGGTTGTTTTGTTATTAGCTAAAGCTAGCGTGCTACTATGGTCAGCATTAGATTATCAATTAATGTTGTTTGTTGTGGTATTAGCTGTGGCTAATGTTCTACTATGGTCACCATTAGATGCTCAATGAATGTTGGTGGTTTGGTATTAGCTGTGGCTAGCATGCTACTATAGTCACCATTAACTGCTTATTGAGTAAGGGTTGTTTTGTTTTAGTTAAAACTAGCGGACTACTATGGTCACAATTAGATGCTTAATTAATGTTGTTTATTGTGTTATTAGCTGTGGCTAGTATTCTACTATAGTCAGCATTAGCTGCTCAATGAATGTTGGTTGTTTTATAATTAGCTTTGGCTAGCGTGCTACTATGGTCACCATTAGATACTCAATGAATGTTGGTTGTTTTGTTATAAGCTGTGGCTAGCATGCTACTATAGTCACCATTTAATGCTTATTGAATAATGGTTGTTTTGTTATTAGCTAAAGCTAGCGTGCTACTATGGTCACCATTAGCTGCTCAATGAATGTTGGTTGTTTTATTATTAGCTCTGGCTAGCGTGCTACTATGGTCACCATTAGATGCTCAATGAATGTTGGTTGTTTTGTTATTAGCTGTGGCTAGCATGCTACTATAGTCACCATTAGCTGCTCAATGAATGTTGGTTGTTTTATAATTAGCTTTGGCTAGCGTGCTACTATGGTCACCATTAACTGCTCAAAGAATGTTGGTTGTTTTGTTACTAGCTGTGGCTAGCGTGCTACTATGGTCACCATTAGATACTCAATGAATGTTGGTTGTTTTATTATTAGCTCTGGCCAGCGTGCTACTATGGTCACCATTAGATGCTCAATGAATGTTGGTTGTTTTGTTATTAGCTGTGGCTAGCATGCTACTACAGTCACCATTAGCTGCTCAATGAATGTTGGTTGTTTTATAATTAGCTTTGGCTAGCGTGCTACTATGGTCACCATTAGCTGCTCAAAGAATGCTGGTTGTTTTGTTACTAGCTGTGGCTAGCATGCTACTATGGTCACCATTAGCTGCTCAATGAATGTTGGTTGTTTTATAATTAGCTGAAGCTAGCGTTCTACTATGGTCACCATTAGATACTCAATGAATGTTGGTTGTTTTGTTATTAGCTGTAGCTAGTATGCTACTATAGTCACTATTAGCTGCTCAATGAATCTTGGTTGTTTGGTTATTAGCTGTGGCTAGCATGCTACTATGGTCACCATTGGATGCTCAATGAATGTTGGTTATTTGTTATTAGCTGTTCTTTTGGTATCTGTCAATTTTTAATAACTACAATGTCGAAAACAGTGTTGAGTATCAAATATCTTCCTGAATATACATGTAATATGTTTGAAGTTTGATTGTTATAACCTTCTGTAAAAAGTTTTTTCTGAAAAAATGTTTTATTTGTAGCAAAGCACCACGAAAAAAAATGTCTACATCTATTATTAATAAAAGAAGTAGTGCTGTCGTGATCTGAAAGGTTTAAGCTGTTGAAAAGTTAGTTATATAAAAGCCCCCTAAAAATGAATAAATAAAAATAAATGTTTCTAAAAGGTTGTGTACCTGCTGTCAGGAATTTGAGTGTTTTTCGATGTGACATTTCAAATGCTAAAAAAAAAGGCATTATATAAAAACGAATGACTCACGTTATGGGTCAAAATGAGCTGCTTGGTTGAGGTCCGTGTGTTATTCTAGTCATAAACGTCTCTGCCTTCCTTTGAAACACATCATTTCCTAACTAAATCATCTCAAAGAGTAACGTCTGATAATAAAAATCCAGAACATCAAGGAAAAATGAAGCAATATACTCATTTAGAGGAAGAGGCACCGCTCTGATCTATGTAATTTCTTCTTGCTCTCTTACCCACAATGCCCTCTGTTCTGCAACCCCCCCCAATCCCCTCCTCCCTTCATCCAACTCTATTGCACTCTCTTTTCATTGCCCTGCTCACGTATTGAATCTGCCTGATGAAAACAGATCTCACTGCAGCACCACAATAGAATGGCTGATGCAGGAAAGATGAACCCTAATGGATTTTTTTTTTCAATGTGCTCAAGATTGAATATAAGGCCTGACCTCCAGATGTAGTGGATCCATTTCAACAGCAGTGATAGTGCATGTGCCGAAGACACAGATTCGCACAGACGCGCATAAACAAGCCCGAAACCACAATCACACTCACGACATTCGTTGTGTTTTGAAATGAACCTTCATTATCTATCTGCCGGTGTCAAGTGAAGTTCTCATAATGACGACTCGGGATTGAAGCGCCGAGTTTGCTTAATTACTCTGCTCATCAGACTGTGTCAAGGTGAAGCTTTTAATAGACACCCGCTCCTCGGCACAAATGAACCTCTGCCACGGTTTGATAGTTTTGCCGGGGTTTCATTTAGAAATTTCTCAGTTTGTTTTACGTTTAGCAGCTGAACGGAAGCTTCGGTGAGAGGAGCTTGTCTGAGTGCCAATTAGAAATGTCAACATCACTGAGAGTCAAACATGAAATATATTTGGTTTTCGCTGGCGCATTTTCTTTTATGATTTTATCAAATAAAACTGCACAACATGTCCTTCATTCTGGACTATAGATGAGCAATTGTGGGGTCGGTTTGTAAACAATATATTAACCCATAAGTAACAAGTTTTTTATCAATTCAATCGCACAGTTTTTATATATATTACAGGGAAAATACATTGATTCTGAATATATATTTTTTGTCTTCTGTTGTTGGAAAAAAACGTATAAATAAACATCCTTCGAGCCAACGTTTAAACACTGAGAATGTGTCAAAAACCCTCGTTGTTACAAGTACCAAAAGATTAACGACAATAGTGCACTTAATAACCGCACCACAGATTGAGGGTGATTGACTAAGATTAAGATTGACTAATTCCATTGTTGTTTACAAAACAAAGAAAATATGAACCAAAGTGTCCTCGATCTTTGAAAATAAACGCTGCAGTGGAATCTATTTATCAAAGTAAAGTAAAAATAAAATAAAAAATATATATAATAATAATAATAATAATAATAATAATAATAATCTCTATTTATATAGCGCCTTTCTAGACCAGGGTCACAAAGCGCTTTGACAGCCATTCACACATATATATATCCTTAAAGGCATTGTTTTTAACACTGAAACTGTTTCCAAAGTACTCATTGTTACCAGTACCAACTACGGTGGTGTTTTTTTGCACAAATACCTGTACCACAGCTTGAGGGCAATAGACTAAGATTGGGGGCTCAATCTAAAACAGGTGCAAAACGTCAAAACAAGCCTATTTCAATAAGTATTTATGTGTTTCGTAGTTGCGTAACAAGCTAGCTCAATGAAGAGATTGTTAAATACTTCTCAAGTCATGAAAATACCTTTAATAAAACACACACACAAAAAATAAAATTGGATTAATAAGTGAGTGTCCTGCACAAAATTAAATGTTTGAAACATGTTTAATTTCGTTTCTGATACAGTGTTTTATTAAAAAAGAATTCTGCCAGATATTTTAGAAGTACTAACTCGGCAAATATGTGTTTTTGCAATTTACTTTTCTTTTTTGTCAACAACAAAAATTGTTTTATTTTAATATGAGCAGGCCAATTTTAATTGGACATTTAAGTAAGTGTTTCAGACAAACACAAGCTTCTTGAAATATTTCATAGTTGATTGGTTGAGTCTTTGATTCAACGTGCGAGTCAGATCAGTTTAAGGGAAGTTGTCGTCTTTTGTGGACTCATGAAATTGCATCAGCAAGCAAGTTAGAATGAATGAAAAAAGCTGATGTGCACACAACTGTGACACTGGTCGGCGTACAGCGGGTGTGCGTGACTCATGGAATGGCAAAGAGCCACACACTACTTCCACACCGGTTCAGAGCTAACTGACCAGATACGAGTTGCTCACTGTTGACTGGGTTTCATTTTAACTTAATGTGGAACAAGAAACACTTTTCTTTTCCTCTTAAACTAAGAAAAACATCATTTTGAATAGGGAATTGGTTCCAAGTTCTGATTTCTTTTTGCTAGCAGAAAAGATGCAAGAATTCAGAAAGCCCTGAAAATACATTTGAATTAAAATGAGAAATCACAGCAGCCCTTAAAAAACAAAAGGCGTCGATCTCTATAGATGGGATTTCATCAGGAAATAAATGAAGGAAAATCATAGTGCACTACATTCAGTGACAACATCATCAATAATTCAGTGGTTATTGTGATTTACAGCAGCTCCTGTATACTGGCAGTAAACGACGTGAACTGAAAGAAACAAATGCATTATTGCCATCATTAATCAGCAGCTTGCCTTCTTTTTTGCCATTATTGTATCAATAAATATCATTATTCTAACTTATTTCCGTACCTTTCCACCATCACCGTTTGGCCGGTGTGAGGACCGGCGCTGACTGAAGTACAGCAGACATATAAAAATGTAATTACAATATGAAATGGCCCCTATATGTTCAGCCACAACAAAAAAGAAAAACAGCCCAGTCCCACCGTTTGAGTAACAACCCCCATCATTTACAGTGAATGCACTTAAATTAAGCATGTTGATCACGCGCAGGCTTAACATTTCAAATCTAATGCATTTTTATCAGGCAACCTGCAGTATTCCATCTATTAAAACCACAGAGTGGCCCCTCTGTAGCAGTAACAAATAACCTAAGTGCTGAGAGAATGACTGGCCAATCAACCACTGTCTCCGCCATAAAGGTCATGACCAAAATGCGAATTGAATATGAAGATAAATGACACACGAATCCATAACCTGGAGCGATATCCCCGCACTAAACCTAATACACACTGCATTGTATTTAGATTTCAGATATGTATCACTGTGGATTTTTGCCTTTGTGTCTTTGCTCTTATCTCTGTCTTTTAAAACAAATGGTAAAAAAGTGCCCCTCGGCTTGATGTGTATCTGTTCAAATCACATTTTATTTTTTTGGGATTTATATTACAACAGGACAAAGAGGAGAAAATATCCACGACAGGGAGACGAAAACAAACCGATTTTTTAAAAGGGTTTATACATTAATATCGAATTCGATCTTTAATCAATTTAACATTTTTAACAGTTGCTTCAAAACTATTTCTTATGTTTATCAACGGTACAATACTGAGTTATTATTAGGGTTTGTCAACTTTTCAACTTGATACCGATACTCAAGAAAATATTCATTAATACCATTTTAGATACAGGATTAAAAAAGAGACCCCCACATTTAAAGTGTTCCTTCCATGGCTATGCTTGTCGCACAAACACCTTAAGACGTTTCTATTTGTTCAGGCTTTTCCTTGAATTTCTCGAGCTCCTGTGTTGTTCTCAGTATTATCTTGATCTTTAAAGTACAGTATGTACTTTTTTGAGTATTGTTTTGATTGTCTAAGCGCTTTGTGACCCTGGTCTCGAAAAGCGCTATATAAATAAATATTACTTACTTACTTACTTACATAGCAATATTGTATTGATACTTTAAATACTTTTTTGAGTTTTGGTACTTGTTGTACAGCAATGGCAGCCATCTTTGTGAAGTCACGTGACGGCTAATGTTAAAGGAGAGTAAAGATACAGAATATGCGGATTAACAAACATTTTTCCCAATAAAATCTTACCCAAATAGCTACTTTCAGTAGCATCCTGACATTATAAAGATGACAGGAGCCATCATGCAAATAAGCAAATCTCAAGACACAGTAAAACCAAATATTATTAGTATTCTTTTTTCTGCTGGAAATATTTTGGAGAAACTTTAAAAGCTCAAAAAGCAAAAAAAATGTAACATTAATTTTCTACAATTACAGAATTATTGGAGATGATTAGGTTTAATGTCTTTTTGAATTTAATTTTTGTCAAAATAAGAATGATACGCAAATATAGGACAATTAAATCAATTCCCTTTTAAACGCAGAATAAAAGCTGATCCATTTTCTCGAAAAACAAACATTTGTACGGCGGAAACTAGTTTTGCATTCTTCGCGGCTCCCGCCGATCCAATTATGGTCATAAGATGCTAATTTGTTGAGGTGGAGTGTGCGGCGTCGAGGGAGTAATCAGCCCCGTATTCAAGTTTGATGGCTTGACGGATTGACCGACGCTCGGTGTCCAAGCAGAGATGACGACGATGATGATGATGGATTCGCCCGCAACGCTCATCGTCATGCGGCATCACGGCCGTCACGGAAAACCGCCGTCTGATCATTCGTTTCAAATCGTGTTTTTGATTCTTGCGTCTGGTGATGCGGATTTTTTGACAGTTTACAAGCATCGAAAAGAAACTCATATTTTTTATGATAATATAAATCAATAAGAACAAAAGATGTGTCTAGAGTTGAGCGTGTACATCTGGCTGATGGACTCCGTCACACCTCAGTTTGGATCATGACCCTACAGCGAAATACTCTGGCAGTTGAAAGTAAAGTGAGGATGAAAGCTTTTGGCACAGTTTAGGTTTGCTTTGGTCAACATATGACGTAACACGGCAGGTTGGAGGAGGAAACGTGGAGGCTGGTGATTTGTTTTGAGCTCCTATGAGGGCAGAACGAGGACTCACTGGACGGGAAGAGAAGACTGAGCCTAAACTAGATGATGATGAGGCTTCATGAAACAGTTGATGAGGTATCATGATACAGTGTCTTCATTTCGAAGAGGCCACTAGATGGTGCTCTTTTTTGGCTTTGATCTACTATTCATTGAAACCTGGCATCATTTTCAAACTGAAGGTGCCACCGACTGTTCTCTCATGAAGCTTCATCAACGCATCACTTCAGAAAAGTCGTGGTAAAAAGCGATGAATGGATGGATGACTCCATACTTGCAGCCCTGAGGACTAAATAATGCTTTAAAATTACCTTTTAAAAGGGGTTTTCCAATGGATATCAAACTAATTTCTCAAGCCTACATTAATATTTGTTTCAAGAACTTTTTTCCATTCTTTTCTTTATCTATTTGTCCCTTTTATGGGTATTGCTGTCATTGTTTGTGTAAATCAACTGCTTTTATATTACATTTGATCTTGTGGTTTGAGAAATTAACTTATATATAATATAACTTAACACTTTTTGTTGCAAAAAAAAGGTTTTGACGATTCTTTCCAATATTAAAATATATAATAATAATAATAATAATAATCTCTATTTATATAGCGCCTTTCTAGACCAGGGTCACAAAGCGCTTTGACAGCCATTCACACATACTGATGGGAGTAGGCTGCACCACATGGCGCCGAATCTGCCATCAGGAGCAATCAGGGTAAAGTGTCTTGCTCAGGGACACAACGACACAAGCTTGTCTCATTTTTATCAATATAAATAAAAAAGATTTAAGGAAATTAAATAATGCAAATAATAATATACAGTCAGATAAAGACTTCATCTAATACCTAATTTATTTATTAAATTATTTATCCCTTCTTTCGTTTGGCTTAATTTCCATTCACAACAGTATATAATGTTGCCCAGGAGGACATTTATTTTCTCCACCCCTGAGCTAGTGGCTACATTTTGGGAAATACCATTAAAATTAAAAGAAAATGGAGCCCATAATCAACGCAGACTTCATGAGCAACAGTGGTCATAGCTCCTCTCATGTAGACAGCAGGTTAAGTGGAGCACCGCTGAGGTGCTTCTACTCACCGAGGGCATCTGTCCTGAGACAAGGTGGCCGTCCTGGGCCAGCATGTTGGACATCATGAGCGTGGGCAGCTCCGGGTAAGAGTACGGGTTGATGAGCCCGTTGTGTTGCAGTGAGTGGCACAGGTAGCCGGAGGAGTCGTGCTCCATCAGGTGCAGGAGAGGAGGCTCCGGGTGGTTGGGCGGAGTGATGGGAGGGATCTCGTAGTCCTCGTCCCCGTTGCCGCCGCCGCCGCCTCCTCCGCCTCCTCCGCCGCCTCCACCGCCGCCGCCACTCTGACCCGTGTAGCTCTGAGGAAGGAGGAGGAAGATGAGTGAGTTCAGGTCGACGACCGGCAAAATATTTGGGGTTATACATGAAGGGATGGGTTGATGAAGCCTCGTGACGCGGCGTCCTTATTTTCACAGCCCACTAGAGGGCAGTATTTCCTGGATAATCTTTTGCATTAAACTATTTGCTGTTTTATTGAAACCATAATTAAGGTTACTGCTTCATGAAGCTGCTTGAAACTAAATTTCTGATTTTTTTTTAAACTTATTATTAAGTAAGTAAGTAAGTAACTAGTATTTATAGAGCGCTTTTCTAGACCAGGGTCACAAGGCGCTTAAACAATCAAAACAATACCCAATAAAATAAATACTTAAAAGGTCAAGACAACACAGAGACAAACATAAGAGTCTCAGTATAATCAAGATGAAATTTGTTATAAGAAAATGTTAAACAAAATATTCAGATTGCTAGAATTTCAATGGCAATATTTATTAAATATTTATAAAAATTATTTGATATAAGTATGACAAAAAGTATTTTTACAAGGCAACATAAAAAGATGTTTGAAAGGATATTTCACCTAGAATTCAAATCTTGCTCGTGGCGACTAATTGTTGTGATATTTCTGAGTAATAAGTAAGAATTAATAAGTAAAATTGTCGTCTAAAAACACACACTTACAAACATACTGCCTGTATTTAACAAATACAAGAGGGACACTCTTGTATTAAAGCCTCAACGTGAGAAATTGTTACGAAAAAAACCCTCTAAAAACAAGACTAAAATAGAGACCTTATTTCTCAAAAGCAATTCCAAAAATGGAGGCTTCAATGCAAGATGGATGTTACAGACAAGCAGTATTTGGATGTTTTTGTGTCTTTATGGACGAAGATGAAGACGAAGACAGCATTTTTGCCTATAGCTATGAGGGTGAGAAAAAAATGAGTGAAGTTTGAATTTAGGGTGAACTATCACTTTAAGCTATTTCCTTTGTGATCAGTCTTCATTTGATTAAACAAGTCACTGCGGGAGCTTTCGTGGAAAGTTAATAACAACTGGCCTCTATATTTGCGAGCACGTCCCACTAACAATCCAATCAGATCGGAGGAGCAGCGAGAAGAAAGAGAAAAATAGCAGGGAGATTCAAAAGAGAACGAAAAAGCAATTTTGTCTCAGGCGATCCAACTTGACTCCCATTGTAATGACTGCGTGGAATTAATCATCACAAATAATATTCTGGTGTCAGCCATTCAAGGGTTTTTTAATAGAATTTTTATGATTCATGTCTGGCGGTATACATCAAACAGTCAGTTCTGCAACATTTCTGAAATCAATTCAATATCATCTTTGTGTAGGCTGTCAGCCTCGCCAGCAGACCGGTCATTTATCTCTCAAACAGATACTTTTGGAAAATAAAGGGAGTCGGCAGATGGAAGAAAAGAGGAGAAGCATGAAGGGCACATTTTTCTCTCCTTTCTCCCACCATTTCTCTTAAGTGAGATCTGTGAGGACATATTGTCGCTTCATGCAGATTTAAGAGGCTTTTTATTTTCTCTCTTGCTTTGCAGATGTATTCTCTTTTTATATCTCACTCTACATGAATTAAATATGAGGCTCATAAATCATGAGATTCATTAATTACCGTCACGATTAGTATTTTTTAAATCAAAAATATGTATTTACTGTTTTTGCTTAAAGGTTGCATTTTTGGAAAATTTTTTTGTTTGTGTGTCTTTTTCTGCTTGAGCTGTCGGTTGAAATCAATGCTCATCTACACCCTGAAGTAGACATTGATTTGTCTGGTGAATCGTATAATATTATTTTTTTTTATGTGTTAACTAACAGCACTCTACACAGACCTGATGCTTTATTTTCATTTTCTTAAAGATTCAGACGAAATGAAACAATATTCACCTGCTGGTGGAAACTAGAGGTCGCAGGAAACACTTGAATTTTAATTATAACAGAATGTAAATAACTATAAAGTATACATTACTCTGCAAATCAGCCACGATAATGGATGTAAAAAATAAAAAAAAACTTTTTAAGTTGCTATTTTTTTTTTAAGGTGGAATTAGATCAATTATTTCCAGATCAGAATGTATTTCTTAAAATCTCTTGCAGAATTCTTAAAATAATAATACATATATACATACAAAAGTTTTCCATGATACTTTTCAAAGTACACAAAGACTCATACATAAACCAAAATAAAAATAAAGATTACATCCATACAGAACGAGATACTGAGAAACAACAATTTGGGTTGGTGTGAAAATAGATGAACCTGTACATTAACAGATTTATTCAGAAGTACACATGAGATAAAAATGAATGAACTAAATACATAAGTGAGCAGTCTTTCTTTCTGGAATCACAGTGAATCAAGGTGGTTATTTCAACAGTGTGTACATTAAAATAATGGAGCTAAAACAATACTTTTTACCCAAAAAATATTTTTATTCTAGTATTGATTATTGTTGGTGTTTTTTAGATAAGGTTTTGATCCTACTAGTATCTTTTTCTGATTATTTAAGTATTGTCATGTCAGTAGTCGTAGAATACTAAGATATAAAGATCTAGATTTTTCTTTTTTCAATCGAATAACAATTTCTTTAGGTACAAATGGTAAAGAGTTCTCTTCTCACAGCTTGTAATGGAAGACACTGAAGTGAGTAACTTAATCTCTTATTCATCTTAAAACCACATTAAAATAAAATGCTGGACTCACAACAATAAACTAAACATAGTTTTTTAGAAAGTAAATATTGAAAAAAAAGGAAGATACTGCAGATAAGCTGACAATTATAAAATGCCAATTAAGATAAACATCTTACAAAGAAAGTGCTGCTAACCAAGATCTAGCATTAAAAGTACACAACTGTCAATAATAATAATGCGTTAAAGCGCTAATACTGATGAAGAACAAGAGATAATTAAAATAAAATTCAGATTAAGTGTTCATTAAGCTACTTCTCAGTACATTACATTATGTTCTTTTCATGTATAATTTGTAGCTAGAGACATTCAAAAACGATATTAAAGCTAATATATTCAGAGTTACATGCAGTATGCTTTCCTCCAGACCGAGCACTCTCAGATTTGTCGGCGCAGACCTTCATTGCTATTTGGCTCACAGATTGTTCCTTTTAAAAGGACATTGCTTTCTATCCCCCCCTGCCCCCCAAGAGCTTTCTGCTGGATTAAAATGTATCTAATGTTAAGTTAAATAAATACCAATCTGAGCCTGGCCAGATAAAAGCAATTTCATTAAAATACAATATCTTAACCAATCCAAACTTTATCTTTTAATTCTGACGTTTGGAAAATAAAAAAAAGATGTTTCATCGCGAGGAATTAGTGTCAACAGCACTTCCATCTTCTTAAATGGAAAGAAGCGTGGCTTGATTTACTTTGACCCGACGTGCACTGTGAGTGGGTTTGATATTAATTTTCGTGACCGTCCTTTTGAAGACAAATGGTTTCTGTGAACCGTCGGGGGATACTGTTATTGTTTGGTCTAATGGTCAAAAAAAAGGAACATTTCCTGAGATTCAATTTCCCTCATAATTGTTGGAAGGAAACTAGGTTGTCAGCTGTAAACATCCATGCCATTGTGTCAAGTGTAGTTCCCCCCTTGGATCCTGCTCCGCGGCGCTGGTTCTGACAGTGAGTGGACGTCGTAAACATGTGAGGGATGTGGAAGCCCGAACAACACGTATGCTTTTTTTCTAATTACCATCGTCCCATTCCAACAAATGTTATTAAACTAAATTAAAAGTTGCAAAACCTTTATTAGCCCTTGAGAGCTACTGAGTCATTTAAAGGGCAACGTGAAATCACAATTTCCTGACTCACTAAAATGTTGAAGTCTTCCTCTCAAAGAAGCAGAACTTTATAAAGTTCTCCCCTGTCTGAAATCCTGTCGAGGGAGAGGTTACGAGAGCAAAGTCCATTATGACGTAATAATGGCTTCCCTCCTCCTCTAGCCAACTGTAATCACGCCCTGCTTTGATTATACAAGGAGTACCTTAAAGGTGGAGACTTCTGGGATTGATGACCAACGTGATAAAACTTGATGCTTGACCAATCGCACCAGAGTGGGCGTGGTTTTGGCAAACAAGATTATAGCTCCAGAAAAACGTTAACAAAAAAGTTTTTTTTCTGTGGGCGGGGCTTAAGCATGTTTTCTAATGTAAATATTTTAATGGAAAGAGAGTTTTTACAAACAGACACATACTGATGAGTACAATAAATCTATTTAAGACACACTTAAATCAAAGCATTAGCTCATCTTTAATCATGATATGTTGTGATCATAGTTAAGAAAAAATGGTGCTAGCACTCTTTAAAGTCCATGCAAGCATGTTAACTGCTGGTTCATTTCAAAAAAATAACTGCCAACCTTTAAGCATTCTGACTAGAAATATTTTAATTCAAATTTCTGTACAAGCATGACTCAAAAGCCAGTTTTTCCAGAACTTGTTGAGTGAGACATCTTCTTAAATAAATGAAAAATAAAGGTACAGTAAACACACGCAGAATTAGCATCTTGATTTAAGACCGAACCTGCACTAAACTGCTGCCGCGTGTTTCCTCAGGATAGATAATTCCTCATCTTCTATGCATCCATATGTTGCCGCCACCGCCTCTTCACTCATTCATCACTTATGCATCCCCATCATTATGACTTCCTGACGGATGAAAAGAATGAATCCTGGTTGTGTGCGAGCGTGATGAGGTGATGGTTGGACGTCGGCCAGGGAAGAGAACTCCAGGCGGGGGGGTGGGGGGGTAGTTTGGTGGCAAAGGGAGTGTGTGGGGGGTTGAGTGTGTTTGGGATGAGCCAGACCAGTGAAGGAAGGAGAATGAGAGTGGAGGTGTAGGGTGACTGTAACCGAATCCCTCGCTCGGTTCTTGTCTGCTTTGGCTGTCTGAGATGTTGTGGTGTCCTGATACTCTCCTGACATGATGTCGCAGCGCAGCCATGGTTTTAATTAAGCCCGGGCTGAAAAGAAAAGAGGAATAACTAGCCTAGGGTACTTTAAGTGGGTTGTTTTTGAAGCTTAAAGTAATTAGATTTAATGTTGTTTTTCTTTTGTTGTTTTTTTATTGCATAATTACACCTTTATCAAATAGGTTTGTTCTTTGTTTAAAAGTATATTAAAAGTCAAATAACTACTGTATATTTATGAACAATACAATTAAATACCATTATTAGTGATTTATGAAACAGCTGACGACGTATCCTGATACAGTGTCCTCACTTAAAAGACCACTAGATGTCACTCTTTGCTTCATAATCTTTTGCTCTGATCTACTAATTCAATGAAGCCAGGCATCATTTTCCAACTGGGATTGACATCTAGTGGCCTTTCAAAACGAAGACACTGTATCATGATACCTTAGCATATCCATCGCTAACTAATATTATTCGTTTGAGAAAAGCTGTTGTTAAAAATGTTAAAAAATGATGTTATATCATCAATAAAATATAAAAACTAGAAAATCTGTCCGTATAATTCAACCCCCTTTTTAGCATTTGAAATACCGTTGATAGCGCTGAGCTATAAGGGACAGCAGATGGCAGTATTATTCTGTAACTTGCTTGGGCAACAAACAGGGGAAGTGAAGAAGAATAGGGTATTTGAGTGGCTATCCCTCCACCACAGAGAGTGACAAATCCATAAAGAGATTTGTGGCGCTGGATTGTTATCTGAACACTGGAGTAATCTGTTCATCTTTCTATCATCAACGTTAGCTAAAGCTTTCGCACAACATCAAGACGAATCACGTGTCAAGAGTAGGGATGAGGATCAGCTCCTCCAAATGGAAGATCATGATTGGTCATCGGAAAATTGTGGAATGTCCTGCCTCAGTTGAAATGTAGAATTCTAAATTGATTGGGATTTTGTTCACGAGTGGAAAAAAGTAAGTAGAATTAGATTAGCCATCGGGGCGGGGACTTGGAGGAAGGGTTCTGGGGAGTCTTTATCAATCTAACTGCCACCCCATGACCAGACCATAAATACGCTTTGTAAAATAGTTGAACCAAATTCAACTTGGCAACTGATTTCTCCGTTTTTTAACTCATGGAGCCGGATGTGTATTTAAATTTAACACCTTTGTATTGATAGTAAAAAGAAAACGACCAGTAAAATTGCTTTAAACCAGGATCGTGAGCAAAAATCTGTAAAGAAAATCTGGCATTTACCTTGACCTGCACTTCTGTCTGGTACAACACAGCCCTTAATAACAATCTAATATGCAAAGAACGCTCAGATAACGAACCATTAGCTACAGTCAATATCATCTCCAGAAGGAATTGAGCGCTCGGGCAGAGTTACAGAGCCACGTCGGTGCCAAGGAACGAAGAAAAAAAACAAAAAAATAAAACATTCCCCTATCAATGATCCGTTCAGTCCCACACCAACTGTCCAGTCATCTGTTTCCTTCAAGTAAAAGGTGCACTGCTATGTAACAATCGCTGTCCAGAGATCTGTGTCTTAATTAAAACCACACAGATTGTGTTTTCGCTCGTCGTGCTGCTCCGACATAATGTGTTTTGGACATAATAGAGGATGTTCTGGCGACGAGAGTGGCTGGTCGTACACTTCTGAAGCATTAGCTTCCGTGCGCATGTGACGGCAATAAAACATGCACATACAATAGAAGCGTATGAATAATTTATCACATTCCACGAGTCCTTGGTATTTACATTTTATCATCAAGGGCAGTGAGACGAGCCGGCGCAGCAGCCTCACACGTGACACGCCTCCTCGGGAATGTTTCGGAATCTTTGAAAACGGCTTTTTAAATTTAAATAAACATTCTAACGCTGAATGCAATCATTTGAATTGAAAAAAAAAATCGATTTATTGTCAGTTTTTAACAACAAATCTGAAGCAATAAAGTAGATTTTTCTTTAACCCTTGTGTTATCTCAGGGTCAAGGTGACCCGAGGGCACGATAATATGTATATCTTTTTTAAATCCCTTGTGTTGCCTCTGGGTCAACATTTATTTTCATTAAGCTAATGAAGCTTGTTTACTTTCCAGGCAGTTAATTTTATTTTGAAAGGTTTGCTTTTATATATTTAACAAGCTTTCTTTTCTACCATGCTTGCACTGCGCTGAGCTGAATTCATGGATTTCTGACAAATATTAAAACCTTGTGGGCCACCAATTAAAGTATCATGTTTTTCTCTGTAGCAGCCTTTTTTGGTGGCCTCAGCACAACCTGTACATCAAAGTCCTACTTTGAACTAACCGTTATAACAAGCATGTGATATCATGTGACCCACTTTCTCTATTATAAAGCATATTAATCCTTGAGTTTGACACGTGATCGATATTTAATAGAAATCCGAAAATCATCTTTTCCTTGCAAATTTCATTGAGCTTTGGCACGTTATCAAGAATAATGGAGCAGTGAACAAGGATCAGCTCACGAAAGTGCGTCAGGAAATTGTGGAATGACCTGCCTAAGTTGAGAATGAGAGTAAAAGTATGTTGGATCTTGTTCATGACCTGTCATTACCTTAGGTAAGATGAGGTAAAAAAAAAAAGTTGAACAAAACATATTTTGGTTCCTAATTTTGATCAAATTGCTTTATAAAATAAGCAGCTGATTTCCCTTTTTCTGGGTGTGTTTTTAACTCGTACATCCCAAATTGCTCTTAAAGATTAATGAAGTGATAAAATAAAACCTTTACAAGTTCAGTCAAGATCATTGTAATGGTTAAAACCTTAATAACACATATGGCCAAAGTCCAAAAGCCCAGTGCTACTTACTGCCCTTCATCACAACTTCTTGTGGCCCTCCATCTCAATTTTAAACAACATTATTCAAACCAAAACTAAAAACCAAACATTAATAATAGTAAAGTTCACCTTTTTAAACGTAACATACACTTTTTTTATTCCGGGACTAGACAAATGAAAACACAAGGAGTCGATGCTAAATACTGTTTCTTCTTGTATTGGACTGATAAATGGGCTTTTATTTTGAAGTGGAATGAGAATACTCTTGGAATGATGTCACTGATCACATTCTTGTTCTTTTTCACTTCATCAAATGTGGCCCCGTTCAAAAAAAAAAGTTTGGACAACTTTGAGCGATACGCAACCCATCCCTACTTTGAACCTCTTTTGAGTTCTGGTGAACTTTAGACCCTTCATTGAACTTCTTTGTTTTTCACAATTCACAAGATGACGTGAGGTTACCGAACCTCTCGCTCTTAACCCGAGTGCATGAAGAACCTTTCCTCCATGAATCTAAGCAGTATCTCCAGCGACTCTGCTGTGGGACTCATTAACTCATTGATCACCAACTAACCTGCCACAGACCAGCTAATTGGATCCACTTCCTCCCTCTTTCAAGTCTCCGTCACTCCTTTCCCCCCTTCGTGGATCCCTTTCCCCCCCCCAACGCTGGTCTCACTTGTCAGTCGGGGTCAAAGGGTCTCCCTCATCTGATCCAGTGTCGGGGCAGATTAGAATCAGAGCTTTTGTGCCACGTCATATTTCATTAGGCAGTTGACTCATCTCCCCAGTCAAGGGGTCAGTGGGATTTGATTGGATGACAGAAATGATGTAATTTGTGTTTAACCCGCGGCTGTGTGAGCCTCTGAGTGGCGTACTAATGCATTTTACAAAGACGGGGCCGAGCCTCTCCACCAGCCACTAATTTGAAGTGGCACACCGCGGAGTTGAAGGGGAGACGGCTCCGTTGCACGACATGTGTAGAGGTTGGAGGGGGAGCTTTTTATCCAATAATGAACGCAAACTCACCGTCTAACTTTGTTTGTCTGGGTGGCCCGGATCAGGGCCTTAAAAACACAATCCGGGGGGTTTTCTGCATGGCCGAGCTCAAGAGGGGGGGGTTATGACATCACTCATAAGTCATAACTTTCTCTGAATGTTACTCATGCTATGTCGTGGAATCTTTTTCTTATCAGCCTCAATGTGACAGAAAATTATCGGTACTTTTAAGATGAAAATAAAATGACAACTTTTAAAATAATCCACTTTATATATATATATTAAGTAAATAATTTGAAAGGTTATATACAGTATATATAAATATATAAAAATAATTAAATAATAATATGATATTATATAATAATATTATATATATATTTATATATATATAATATTATTTTGATTATATTTATATTATTTGTATTTAAAATCAATTGTCTATTTGAATCTATTTAAATATTGATTGCATTTTTATTTATTTGTCAGTTCATTACATTGATAAGATCTCAAATTAAATTGATTCAATTACTATTAAATGTTTGCATTTTCAAAGAAAACAAATGATCATTTCAATTTACAATGTTAATTGCTGTTTTTTTGTCAAATTAAAAAAAAGTTCCTAGATTACAGATTTGTGGTATTTACTTTTGAACTCAAAATGTACAAAATCAACAATTAAATAAGATAAGTATAAGTTTGTGTTTTTTTGTGTACTAAACATTTGACAATGATAACAACTGGTTTAAGTTTGCCAACAGTTTTTTGAACCATTGTTTATAACAAGGGTATCATTAAGGTTTTTGAGAAAGATCCCAAAATGGTTCTTGAAGAATATATAGTACACATTTTCCCACTCATTTTTGTTGTTATTTTGGAGCTAAATTGTAATTGCGAGATGGTTTTCGCTCTTACATTTTTGAATCACTGTCATGACTATTTATTTTTAAAACGTGTCGATTTTAGCATTGCAACATTTTTGGAACAATTTTAGGGGAAACTGAATTTAAGTGACATCTTGTAATTATACCACCAACTTTTGTTTGAATAAAAAGAACTGAAAGCAAAACTATGTCCAAACATCAGCTTTAATAGCAGCTGGAGTTTGTATCTGTATCCTCTCGTTCTCAGTCATCTCGCAGGATTTCATTGTTTCCTTTAGCTGCGGAGGACTTAATGACTCCCTGAGGTTTCATTTCACCACCAAAATGAACAAACGCTGTTAATAATTGCATGTTATTTGTTAGTATAAGAAAAAAATTAAACATTTTATTTTACACAGACTTTATGGACATACAGTATAACAATATAAGAAATATATACAGTATATATATATATATACTGTAAATATATAAAAAGATAATTTGAAACCTTAGCCCTCCACAAAGTGACATTTTTTAGTTTCATTATATAAATATACAGTACTGTTGAATATGGATACGTAACATGAAAAAAAATATCGATATGTTGCCTTTTTTCTCTACATTTCATTAAATTATAACTGAGTGGATGAAGCTAAAAATACAATGTCCCAGAGAGAAAAGCCAACAGTGAAAACTGACTAAAAATAGCTCTATATTTCCATACATTATCTCACAAAAAGTCAACCTTAATCAAAGAAAAACATTGAGCTAATATTATTCAAGATTAATTCAAAATGTTAGCATATAAAGGACTTAAAAATAAAAAATATTAAGAATAGTAACATAATCCAATGCGGTGGTTAGCTCAACAGTGACACTCGGCTAAATGACATGTAATGTACGGCGATAAAATAAGTGCTTCACGAACTAATTGCCGCTGCTTCGTTCCAGTCATCAAGGCCCGGGAATGAATCTACTGCCGTGTCACTAATGGTGCCAACTATGTGATGAACCACAGTGAGGGCTCAGTGTGTTCTTAATATGGACTTCAATCTACCCGTGATTTACAATCCTAATGTAACCCTCAATCCCCGGATCCAGATGTGAACAATACGGCATCAGTGTCTCGCTGACAAAAGCAGTGATTGTTGCGACATGAAAAAAAATAAAAAAGACAATAAAAAAAAAAAAGGCGCTGGTGGATCTGCACTGACTGACTCTAACAATGTGGGGAGCAACAATGGGATCGCTGATGATGCAGTCATCCAAACAAACGTGCATTATTCCTAGAATTGTTAGGACCCTGTCACCCATAAATAAAGGGAGCCTTACACAAAGAGGGGGGAGGTGGGGGTGTAAACGTGCACGTGGCTTCTGCTGTCTTCATGTTTGTGTGCACGCTCCATCCTTTTTTTTTATTTTATGCTTCTGTTCATTTACTGTCTGCACGTGCGACGGTGGTGTCAGTGTTTGTGTCGACGGACGAGCGAGATGCTGGCACAGCTGGAGGCAGCAACATCTGGACCCTCGCGTCATACATTAACACGCAAGGATCTTTATATACGGTCACAATTATGATATTAGTGGATGTTTAGTCAAATCAATGAGCTGTTATGGTCGTCTCTGACCTGACATCATGCCTTTACCTATCCCACGTTCACGCCCCCCCCCTCTCTCTTTATCTGTCTTTTTCTATCTCTCTCACTCACTACTTCTTTTGTGGAAATGAAAACAAAGAGCAGCCTGCCAAAATATTTCTATAGCCGTCCGCTGACAAAGCAGAGAGTTGGGACAAAGCAAGAAAAAAAAAAAAAGAAAAAAAAAGATGTGCAGGCATATTTGTTGTGGCAGAGCAAGAGATGGAACTCCGTCACCGGCAGGAAATAAAACACCTCCGCCCACTCCATCTCCCTCTTCGGACACTTCAAATCTGTGTTCCGACATACGTAGTGGCGGTGTGTGTGTTAGTGCGGGACTTTAACACGTCGCCCAGCTGTCCGTCACCTGTTGCCCGGGGCGATCGGACGCCACTAATGGCAACGCTAATGTGTTTGTGTAGGTCTCTGACAGAGATACACAATCGTGATGTTCGGTTTTCCTTTACGCCCTTCCCTGCTATCCCCAACCCTACACTGGAACTTACTTCTTTCTTTCTTTTTTAATAATGGGAACAAAATAGAAATGAATAGAAAAAAGGACCCGTTGGCCATTTACGGATTGTTATACCTTCTGATCCGGCCCCTCAGACTATGTATTTTTATTACAGATTTGCTTAAAAACAATCGTATTAAATAAATAAAAAATATATATAAAAAAATCAACTTAGTGTGACAAAGATGGACCATATATTGTCATGCCCCCCACCCAAAAAGACTAACTAAATCTTAATGACCCTCAAAAATATTTAAGTGAATATAAAAAAATATTTGGAAAAAAAATGCTTTTACATGAAATATTATTTGTAAATAAATGTTCTCAGGTATACAATTAAATAATAATGTTAGCATATTTATCTTGATTTTATGAATACTTTGTTTAATACTTCTAGCTCCATTACTTTTGCTTGACGACCCCTAACAACGTCCACTGAAGTGAACGACCACTGCCCTTACATGATGGGACACCTTGAAAATTAGATTAATGAGGAAAAAAATACAATTTTGTATTTATCCAATCCATAAAATGTACATATTTAATTAATAAATATGTTATTTTTTGTAGCCAACTTCGTTCCAGGCTAGCATGTTGCTAGCATGATCCCGATAACTTCACTTATACAAATTGGGTTTCCATGACAGTTTTTCTCACATAATAAAATAAATATTTATAAAAATGTCTAAGAATTGAAAATCTTTCAGTTGTTTCAGACAGAAGCTTCATAAATCTCGGTCGGAACCTTTTTACGTTTACCGTCTAATGAGTAATATTCTGTTTGCTATTAAGTATGATGCTAACACAATTATTGTGTTTTTCTTCTGTGCATAAATCTGTATTTTTTAATATATGTTAATTTAGTGATGGTCTGATGAAGCTTCATGGACCTTTGTCCTCATTTTCAGAGCCCACTAGATGGCACTCTCTGCCCCATGCCTTAGCAACTGAATTAAATGTTACGATATAGAAAGAGAATCACATATTTTAAATTAAATTGTGTATATAATTGAGTTATATCGCTCAAATAACGGTAGAAATGATGAAAATCATTGATCAAATGACTACAGGTGTACATAGGAATGCGAAAAAACAGCTTAGATGTTGAGGGCTCAGTAGTAAGAAAAGGTGGGGAACGATTCAGCTACTTAAGACCTCGGCCTCAATCTAAACAGCAGGAGGAAGCTGTAAATCAGGCTAATGTGACCCGGCTGTAATTCAGAACAGCAGTGCCCGGGCGCTGCCGCCTGGACCCTGAATGGCGGGAGCGCCACAAAAAAAAAAAAAAAACGCTGCCGTGAGGCTTTAATCAGTGCCTCGATCCAACGATACCGTCTCCCCCAATCAGCAGGCTTCCTGTCAGTCACACACCACTGAATCGGACCAATCAGGGCAGCGCCGGACTTCCAGACGGACTGGCTGAGATCTGGGCCGCTGCCAAACAAGAGTATTACTCATCTGAACCTAAAAGGTGGAATGGGCCTTTAATTCAGAGCATAAGGGGGAGCGACGATGTGATGGATCTGCCAAAGGTTGGACATAAAAGTCCACGATGGTTCATCAGAAACACATGGAGGAGAAGACGGCGGGCGGCGGGAGAGGAAGACTTCGTCACTCACCGGCTACTGGGACTTTCAACGACCATGACGGTCACAAACGTTTACACGGCTATGGATTAGTGTGAGAAGAAAATTGTTACTGTACTGAACTGTATTATACTGTATTGATATATATACGCACAAACACACACACACACACATATAGGTAAGGGTAAGCGTTGGGGTAGGAACCTAAAAGGTTGGGGTTGGGGTTAGCGTTAGGTAAATCAGGGGGAGAAAAGGCACGACTGAGTAAAAAAATAAAGAAAGGTCAGTTACAAAACTGACCATTACGACCTGTTGTTACGGACCTTTGTTTATTATTTCTTTACTCGCTGTGTTCCAGCCTGCAACCCCCCCTTCCCCCATTTCCCTTGTAAGATTAGACGTCAACAAACTCCCCCTCCCCACCCTCTCTGGGTCGACTTCCCCTCCCCACTCTCTCTAAGCATGTTGCCTCCTGTGGTGCCACAATGATCGCTCCGTTTACATTGCAAAATGATTGTCCGCAGGTTTTTTTTTTTTTGCCAATCTAGGTAGAAGAGCAAAATGCTGGGACTTCTAGTGTTAAGAGTCATGTGTAGTCTGTAAATTCTGCCACACGAGAGAGGAGTACTCTGACAGTACTACAAATATATCCTTGTTACTACAGTATCATTGGCATTGTTGCCGTTGTATATATTGCAGCTCCTAATTCCAATACACGTCCCTTTACCATTTCTGCATCTTCACAGCGTTTGTGAGATTTAAAAATAAGAGCCGGAGCTTTGAGCTGAGCTCAATCTGTCAACAGTGTTTCAAGAGTCTAATTATTATCACAACTGTTTTCAGCAGGAATAATAAAGAAAACAACACTTGCCATCAATCACTGTCTGTCGGATCTGCAGATCGGCTAATTACAGGAACAACACCCGAGGGGACGACTCGGTCCTCGCCAGCGATGACATAATAACGGAGACGGAAAGCTGGTTCAGACTTCTCGCTTCAACCCTTATTTAAGTTCATTTATTTGTCTTCCCTGTTTAGGTGGATTTGACTTCATTAAAGCAGGAAGTAATCAACGTTTAATCCATTTGCTCCTGGACCACATGGTAAATGAATGAGCTCTCCTTCGATATATATACACAGTAAACTCAAATAATGTAATAATAAAATAAATGTTAGAGACAAGATGTGAGCCACGTGAAAAACATTCTTAAAATCAAAGTTTTAAAAGCTTTAATCCTTTATTTATTATTTGTTTTTAATCACATTATGGGCTGAAGGTTGTACACGAGAACACTGTTGGTCCTGTTGGCTTGAAAAACGTATGAAGGACTTTCCTGCAACATCCACACAACTAATAAACAGTAAATACAGTTCTTAATTAAATCTTTTTAAATAGTTTGATTTGTCATCTATTCAACATTCTGGTCTAATCTGTGGTGTAGTAAGGTTTACTCTGGGCACTCCGGCTTCCTCCCACGATACAAAACGTAGAAGAAAATGGAGCACTTTTAACCGTCGGGTGTTTGAGTGAATGTTTTTCTCCGTGTTTCGAGCAAACCTCCACCAAAGGTTTCACACGACCTCATAAAAAGCAGAGAATTGAATCCATAAAAACGAATTCTAAAATAGAATAAAAATGTGTTTGTCATAAAAGTGCAGCGAATGAACTACTACACCAAACATCTGGTTACTTTAAAGTTTTTCATTTTCCAATGTGTCCTACCAGCTCTTAAACTATGTTCAATAAACAACAGAAATTTCATGAAAAGACCTCATAAACATGAGCATAGAATCAAACCTTTATTTTAAAAGTGTCAAAATCTACCAACAATAAAACTATGTTAAATAAATAAACAATAGACAACAGTCACCACAGAAATGGACTCATAGGGATAAAGTTTGTCTGAATATATTTCACTTTTTTAATATTTTTTTTTAAGCTTGAAAAATACTACCTAACTAAGCAATGCCAGCGAAAAGACAAAGGTCATCTCTCTGTTTGAAGTTCTTGAAAGAGAAATAATCTTGTGACTCCTGAGGTGAAATGCTATCCCGGCTTTTTTGGGGGGTGAGTTCCCAAAGGTATCTTGGTCTCAGATAATAAATAAAAACATAAACCTACAAACAAACTGGCAGGAAAACCCACCAATAAAAAAGAAAACAGGGTCTTAAGTGAGAGAAAAACAACTTTAATGGACTTTTTAGAGAAGACCTGTAAGTGTACGGCCGGTGTAGGAATAAGCTGCGGCTTCGCTCCCGGGGTCTCTTTTGGACGACGAGTCCACGTCGACGCGAGCACACGCTCTGCATGCTAAAACCACATGCAGCGTTATTTGGCAGCGGAGTCGCTGCAGCGGCAGCCAATCAATAAAACCTTGTTACACTAATTGCAAGATCATAATCTCCTTTCCTACTTCTGCTGAATATCCAAACAGTCACTCCATTAGCCGAATTATTCCCCTGTGCAGTTTCTCCATTTCTCCTGCCCTCCTTCCATCCATTTGCTTCCCTCCCTCTCTCTCTCTCTCTCTCTCTTTTTCTTCTTCTCAAGCAGGTTTCTCTTTAACAGCAGTTCTTGCTAAATGAATTCATAAGTCAGGGAAAAAAGACATGAAAGCGGAGCATTGTCAAGGTAAAGTGCTGATGAAGAATACTGTTGCTTTCGCTTCGCCGCGGCGCTATGAGAGGCCGTCTCCACCAGGCTTTATCTTTGATCATGTCGCTCCTCTCACACTCCTCTGTTTAGTATTAGCAAGACTTCACCTCACTTCAAGGTCTACTCCAGTCGGCGTGATGAGAACAGATTCTCCGGCGTCTCAGGTGTTATTTCACCATCTGCTCGGAACGTTTAGTGTCAGCGCCGAGTGGCTTGCTCATTTCTTACGGCGCTAAGTAGCCGCGGGGGCAGACGATGAGTCGCGTTGGAAGCGAGATCGCGATCCTTGACCTTGTCATCCAATCACTGTTGTCGTGTCACGTCCGAGGGGGAGCGAGGGACCCGAGGAGGGAAGGGGTCAGGAAGGGGCTCCCGAGGAACACTGACATGACACTGACCTCCTTTCTTTTTTTTTAAACAATAATCTGCAGAACAACCTCATGCGCACACACAACGTTTGAGTCAGAAAACATCACTTTAATTATCCCTAAAATGACAAAAGTAACATTCTTCTGCTCTAATAAAACTGTTTAAAAGCACAGAAAACTTCCGTCTTGAACAAGCTTAACAGTTTAATGACTCAAATTATGCTTTGAATGTCGGGTTTATTTAGATTTTATGCCTGTATAGTTTTGAAAAAGCAATATGAGCAGTTTTAGTCTAATTTCAAGAAAAAATGTCAACATCTTTTTGGCTATATAAACAGTTTAAATGGAAAAAAAGGTTAAAAAATATGTTTTTGACAATATTAACAGTTTGAATTGAAAAGAAAAATGTTAAAAAAGATTTTTTGACAATATAAACAGTTTAAATTTAAAAATAAAACGTTAAAAAATATATATTTTTGACAATATAAAAAGGTTAAAAGAGATCTTTTGACAATATAAAGTTTACATTTCAAAATAAAACTTAAAAAAATATATTTTTGACAATATAAACAGTTCAAATGTAAAAAGAAAACGTTAATATATATTTGACAATATTAACAGTTTAAATTGAAAAAGAAAACATTAAAAATAAAACTGTATATTTCCACTCAATAACACAATAAAAGCTGTAAAATGTATTGAATTGAGAATAAGGTATTATAGTTATTAAAGCAAATCTTCACCCAGATAAATGTTAACGCTGTCCAACTAGCATTTTTTGTCTCGCTCCCTCTCTGTGAACTCAGCAGTGCAACAGATGCCGTTTTACGTGTTTAATTAAATTTTAGATTCTCTAGTTTTCTATTCACTTGTGATTAAGTTTTGATGCATTACATCATAATTTAATGTATGTTAAGATATTATGCAGAAAGAAAAAAAACAAAAAACTTTCATGTATATCTTTAAAATCTTTGATTTACTTTTATGTTTGAGTTTTCTTTGTCTAAACTGTCTAAACACTAGTTTGTATTTCATAGCCATCTTTTTAATTGTACAAAAAATATAATTTAGTAGTATTTTTATAGATAAAAAAACATTGCAGGTTTTGTTATTGTTAAGTTGACATTTTCTCTTTTGTATTTTGTGCATGAACTGCTTATGAAAGTGGAATAACGGCTGATAAGGTTAATTGTTTCCGTCTTCTATCACACGAAAGCACTTACCTTCCATTATACTAAATTCTGAACAAAAATATAAACGTTGAACTCACTCTCTCTTTTTTACCATGAAATAGTATTTTTATCGTGGCTGGAGATTAAACGTAATTAAATGCAGCAACAAAATGAGATGTACTTTAATATAGGTTGTAGGCGGGGTTGCTGACCCAAATGCATTTAAATGCTTCGGTTGAAGAAGAAAAGTCAAAACAGAGGGGGAGTTTCGTGAAAAAAAAAGGTTAAAGAATAAAGCAGAATGCAGAGAAGAGTGAGCTTCAGGCTGCATGATTTGTTTTGCTTGAATATGCTGAGAACAATCCAGCCGCGGCAGCGATGTCTGCATCGTGTTGCTGGAAACAAACTAGTTAATAAAATATGTCCCTGCAGCGCTCTCATCGCAGAATAACTTTCACATCTATTTTTCTCTTGGAAACAAAACAAATGTAAACACGTTAAGAGACGAACACGAGCCTCTGCTGTCACAAGGAGCAGCGGGGAGACGAGTTTTAACTGTCGATGTGTTGATAGTTGAATAAACGGGATTTGGTTTAGATTTAAACTTAAAAAACGGATTAAATCAGTTGGAAGAATATATGTTTGAATAAATGAAATTATCTAAATCAAATCCAAACTATTTGGAAGAATATTGTTGAAGAAAATATCTTTTTTTTTGAATGTCATATCTTTCTTTTAACCACACAAATAATATTTTACATTTAGTTGGATTTATCTTTCTGTCGCTATGTTCTTGTTGTGTTGTTTAAATAATGGTGATTGTTTTTAAAAACAATTTTTTTTTTATATATTTTTAATCCAAAAATATGTTTTTATACAGTTAAAAATTATTTTTTTTCAATAATAATTTTTATTATCACTTTACTATCCATTTTTACATATATATTATCATTTAACTTTTTTAAAATAGTTTATTCTTTTAAGATATTAAAACATTTGAATTGTATTTTATGCTTTCTTAAATACTTGTTTTCTTTTTTTTTTTGGATTATATATATATATATATATATATATATATATAAATAAATGTTTGATCTAGTCTTGATAGGGTTTTATTAGTCTCTAAAACTATAAAATATATAATATAGTAGTATTTAGAAATAGGTTAAGGTGCACCAGCATCTCATCAAGAGTCAGACCTTGCTGTCGACTGACTGATGAAAAATGTGTCATTTGCTCTGGCGAACGTGTTTCACAAGTACAGGATATTCTGAATCTATTAAAAAAACCTTTTCAGTCTGGTGTGTGTACATGGTAGAAATGGTCTTGGGGAAAAAAAAGGTGCACTTCTTCCTCAATCTTCCGAAGCTTATTTGGGCTGTAGGACTGTGTGTCCACCCGGAGGCCTTTCCTGACTGTCAGATGGAAGGAGAGGTTAAACTTGCTGAAGCGGAGAATGGAGCAAGGCACATGTCAAATTTGAGGGGATCTTGAGTAAACAAAGTACAACACCGAGCAAAGCAAAATCACCTCTCATCCCGTCACTCTCCCCAGATCCACCCTCTCCACTCTCTCGTGTGTTTCTCCCTCCGTTTTCTTCCATGCTTTCGCCGCAACGTTTTACCTTTCTTCCCGTTTTCAGCATACATTTGAAAAAACGCTTGCATCAGCAGAAACGTCGATCGGATCTGGAGTCGACTAGATCTGAGTGACAGACTTTTCAACCTTCCACCTATACGACGGTGTATACCAGTGGTTTTAAAAGTAGGGGCCGCAGCCCGCGAGGGGGCCTCCGGCGTGTGCTCTAGGGATCGCCAAGAAAATTTGAAAGAAGGGATGACTGGAAATTTGATAAAAAAAATATGAAAAATTTCCCCTAAGATGCAACACAACAACTGCCTTAATCTTTTCATTCTTAATTTCCTGATTGTCCCTGAACACCCCATCAGTGACAGTCACATTCTGTGTCAACTTGACTTTTGGGGCCCTTTACCAAGTTAGCCTGTAGCTAGCTAGTAAGCAGGAATGAATGGGCTTCTGACAGGAAAAAGACAAAAAGTAGCAGACCATCCAAAATTAGAAATGATGAGGCAGCAAGTGTGGATTAATCAACAAAATGGCTAAATTGCCCAAAATACTTAACAAAAAATAAACATTGAGTTTAATAGAAGTGAGCAAATACACTTTCTTAATATCCTTTTAGATATATTTCTAAATTTACCCAATGAGGGAAGAATAAAAGCATATCTAGATTTTGAAGCTTTTGCTGACGCTTTTTTGTGGGGCCACTGTGTACTCTTGTTTTCTTCTTGGTTATCCATCAACTAGTAACTCTAGTTGAAAAGCCCTGTTTGAGTCAAAAACATGTAGGACTTGCTTATTATCAAGAGAAACATTAAAACAAGTTTAAATATCAGCTCTTAACTTGAACTTTTATGATATACTTTAGTTGTCCTTTAGCTGTACAAGGCTTTAAACGAGAATGCGAGTACTTTCTACTTCAATATGTTTCTCAATACGTCAACAGATGATAATAAACACTCGCCAACTTTGCCAACTTTTAATCGCATGATCCTTTGATACACAAACTTTGCTCTAAAGCCTTTTTAAATCAACTCATCTGATCACTTCTGTCTCGTTCTGGGCTCCGAGCCGAAATCTAATAAACCCCAGCATAAAGGAAACGACAAGTGCAATAGAACGGCAGGACTACTGTGGTTTTCGGGTCCATTTTGATAATTGCAATTGACGTGGACAAATTCCCGGCTCCCTCTTGTATGTCAGATGGGCTTATTCCCAGACTCCACAAATCCGCCTGTCCAAACACAACCATATGCTCCCCCAGTTGTTGCAGACCAGCTGTGCTACACTGTAGCTGGCAGCGCCGCGATGTTCCCCCGACTTTTATTCTAACTTCATAAATTCCCTGCAACAAGTCCAAGAACTCTGTTTGCAGCTTTCGCTGAAGAGAAAACGTGTTGGGAAAATGGTCGGCGATGCTGTCACCACACAGACTTCCCCGACCTTTATTTGGATATTGATTTGGCTTCACTTAGTCTCAATGGATTCTGTCCAGTAACTCATGTAAATAATTTTAGCGTAACTCTGGAAGTACATTTTTGGGTCCAGTCCAACTGGCTGTGGAGTTTAGCACATGTTGGAATGTTCCGCAATAATGGCAGCAGACTTGTTACAACTAGAGCAACATTGTATTAACTATCTGGAATTTCTAAACTCGGTTTATTGTAGAAATGATCTATAAAGCCTCATATAATTTGATTTAACGTTGTGTTATTGTGAGTGTCTAAAATGGCTTTTTGTGTTTTTTGTTCTTAGTGCTCATAGTTCTATAACTTTAACAGATATAAATAGATGTTAAAGCAAAAGTTCACCCAAAATTCAAAGTCATTTTCTACTCGCGCCCATCTCGACTAAAGGTTTGGATATTTTCAGAGTAATCCATGTCTCTTTGGAGTAACAGGCAAAAATGTATCTTTATCTTAATGTAGCGACCGGAGCTAAAACCTATTTTTCTCTGAAATAACGCACTTAAAAACTTCCACAAAGCACCATGGAGCGCGTCTTGTATTAAAGCCTCGATGAAAGGAATTAAAAATAAAATGAAACAAGTCTTAATTTAAGTTTGTTTTTAGCGGACGCTGCTAGGCTAGCTGGCTAAATCTTGCGCACTGACACTTTTCTTGCGCACAACACTCACGTTATGTTTTTTTCAAAGAGGAACGATTTCAGGCAGGAACTGAGAGACTGATGACGTCAACTTCAAACAAACTCAAATATAGACACTTGTTCAAGGATTTTTCGGAACAATTACAGTATCTACAATACAAGATTGACATTGCAGACGTAGACAATTGAGCTCCAGTCACTACGTTAAAATGGACTCACATTTTTTTGCTATAACTTTAAAAAACAAATGGAAACAATGCCAACCCTTAGTCGACATGAGGGTGAGTAGAAAAAGGGAATTTGAATTTTAGATGAACTTTCACTTCAAACAGATATTAAATTCTGCAGGTTTAAATAGATGTCAAATCAAAGAATGGCTGCAATAAATACAGTTCACTCCGCTATCCTCCGACTTACTTGAAATACAGGCTCACAATGGCCTCAGGACCTCCTCCATGGGGGACCTTGAAGTCCTACTCAGAAGAAGTATCTTCTGGAAAAATTGCCTTTTGTATCGGAGGCTGGTTTCTTTCACCATAGAGAAACGTTAGCAACCTTTAGGAGTCAAACCGTGAACCAATCCTCATGCTGCGACCTGTTGTGCAATTATTTTTTATTGTTTCTTTTTTTTTTTCTTGCTTACAAAACCACTACAGACCTTTCTATGAAACTGCATCTTTTCACGAAGGTGCCAGAAATTTTCCCAGCTACCTGGGGTGAAAGACAAGGGATTCTTTCCAGCATTTCACAAAGCCTTCATATAGAGAAAATATAACATCCTGAAAAGACAGCAGCACCTCAAACCTCAGCACCAACCACTACTCCACCTAGAGAAATCAAATAAATGGATGTTGACACAATTTATGTAGGAATGTATCAAAGTTATTGTAGGTTCAAAAACAACTTTTGTTTAGTGTTTTACTTGTGACTGGAGGCCAACATGTCCCACATAATTAGTTTAAAATAAGACTTTCATACACTCCTGCAAAAAAAAGCATCAGAAACTTTCACCGTTCGTTTCTTTCACATCATTAAAATTCAAAGACGAGATTCCTAGCATCAAAGTATTTCCTTTGTAGCCTTTGTTTTCTGCTCTGAGGCCTTACAAGACTGACTTCCTGAAGTGACCTGATCACACCGAAACTTTACAGTCAGGTAATGTTGCCATTAACTAGCCGAGAACACTGGCGCTCTCATCTGGTTGTGCTCATAGAAGTAATGATTATTGTTAAAGGTGCTGTTTTACAACAGGGAAAGAAAAAGGCTCCCATTGGAAAACCATTTGTTCCTGTGGAAATAAAAACGCTGGGGAAGCAAAGATATAAACACTTGAACAAGCGAAACGCGCCTGTTATGTTCATTTCTATTATCCGTCGGAGCAATTTGGCAAATAAATTCAATCGTCAAACGCAATTCTGCGAAGCGTCGTCATCGCTGGAATGGAAAAAAAATCACGGAAAGAATAGGAAAATTAGGGAATAGAGAGGGAGCCATTTAGAAGGGAATTGCACTCACCTGGTTGGGCGGAAGGAACTCGTGGTTGTTTTCATTCATGTACATGTTGTCACCATCAAACTGCAAGGAAGAGAGAGAGTGTGGGGAAGTGATTAGACGGACTGAAACATCCCGGCAGAGACGGAAAGCTGAGCTCCTCAGTCAGTCATTGAGTGAAGAGGCAGAGCCGGAGTAACACAGCAGCCTAATGACTGCGAGTCCTCCGTTTTAAAGACCTGAATACTCTGGTGGCTGTCAGTAATTACAGTTCATTAGAGACGTGTGTAATTAGGCCTTGTCAAAGCTTGTGTAACTCACACTTTCCCTCTCAGCTTGCCTAAAGCCTGAAGCTGTGTGAGCGCGCACACACACACACACACACACCTGACTGCTGGGAGTCTTTTGGTGTCATGAGTCGACAAAAGACACACCAGCGACAAACACACTTATCGTGTAATGTGTCAACGAGAAGGCATCTCACTTTTTTACTGTTTCATGCGGTGAATGTAAATTCTAAGTTTAGTTATCGGGGGCCACACGTCACACTCTTATTAAACTACACCATGATTATCAGCCAGTGATCTGGAAAACACTGTGACGTCACAACTGTACTCTTAATTATGAATACTTTATCATTTAATTTAATTATCATTTAACAGAAAATAATGTATCATTCTTTGAAACCGGTTGAGCATTTCACAAGATACTCATGACATGCATGTGTTCTTTTCCCCCCCACATTTTTCACCCATAAAACCTGTATTATTTTATTATTTTCCATCTTTACCAGCCCTTAACAAATGCAATTCATCTATCTATGTAAAGTAGCCATTGTTTTCTTGTCATAAAATGTCCTTAATTTTAATCATAGGTCGTTTTTTTTTGTTGAATATTCACAGATTATCTTTTTTTCTTTTTGGACTAACTAAGCTGGCTAGTATAGCATTTAAGTAAAATTGTCCTGCAAGTAACTTTGCAAGAGTATTAATATGTCGATGAGGCTTCATGAAACAGCTGATGAGGTATCATGATATAGTGTCTTTATTATGAAAGGCCACTAGATGGCACCCTCTGCTTTATAAACGTTGGATTTGATCTACTAATTTAATTAAACTGGTCTTTCAAAATAAATACACTGTATCATGATACCGCATCAGCTGTTTTATGAAGCCTCATGAATCCATAACTACTGTTTGTAACTTAAAAAAAGTGTCTTTGTAGTAGCAGAATGTGCATTTTGTGGTCCAATCTCAAGTTAGAGGATGGATGATATTTTAATGAAACAATTTTATTCGGAAAAATAACACTGTATTAGTTTCAAGAACTTCATTCTATTTCAGTAAATTCCTGTTAGGAAATTAGTATTTCAAATAAATGAGTCTGTGTGACTCAAGGGACATGTTCTTAGAAGAAATGACTTGAGTGTTGGTTTCATTTTGCAAAAGGCACATGTACTGTATTTGCTTTTTAATGACTCTTCACTTATACATTTCAATGCATTTAAAATACATTAGGATGCATTTGTTTTGTTTTTTTGCGAGCACATGAAATAGGCTTAAGACAGAACGTATCCGATCGCAACAGAGGAGGAATTAATGCATTAAAAAACAGGTATAAAAATATATATATTTGTCTTGTCTAATGTCATACACCTGAATCTAAATAATCCAATAAACACTGATCTAAAGCAACAAGCAAATGAGTTTCCCAGGGTGCTCGGCCAAAGCCGATCACTGATACAACCCTGATCATTCCTTCTATGATCCAGAGACCAGAAGGTCAAAGCCGTCACGTCCAGCCTTTGCACTCGGCCGCAGACATGACCGGAGTTTTCTCCGTGTAGCTGGAAGATTCACAGTTCACGCGCCCGAAGGGGGGAGAGCGGGGTGAGTCGGAGGCTGACGTACAGGGTCATGTGCAGAGGATGAGGCTGGGAACCCGGAACATGGAGGTGAGCGAGAGAGAATCACCCGTGGCTGTTGCAGTGAAGACGGAGTGGAAATAAATGTCCAGAGCGATGATCGCAGATGAACTGCGATTAGTGGAGCTTACACACAAACCTGAGGGTCACTCTGTTCCTTTGACACTTCAGAACCAGTTGGGTTCTACTCGTGATGCGCTGATGAAGCTTCATGAAGCAGTGTCATGTTGTTTAGAGGTCAGTAGGTGGCGCCATCAGTTTAAAATGATGTGCTGTTTCATTAAAACAGCTTTTTAAAACAAAGGAAAATAGTGCAGAGACCGCCATCTAGTGGACTCTGAAAAATAATGCCACTGCTTCAAGAAGCTTCATCAAACCATCACTAGTATCTATATGAAATATACATTAAAATCAAGTTATTATTTGATAGTTCATGGATAGTTAATATTGCAAATACCAAACTGATTATTAAACAGGCTTTTATATCCGCCTGTTCCTGCAAAATAAATCATCTCATCTGATCCACCAAGAGTAACCATCTGGCCTTCCAGAGGCATATCTGAGCATGCTTTTGAGGGATTATACCTAACCTCATCAGTCAAAGGTCATCATCATGACCTATAAAATACATATATACGTCAATGGTTTATATTGTAACTTATCTATATTTTCTCTTTTTATTCATCAATATATGGAACATTTTTCGAGCAATTACCCAAACCTTCTCTGCACCACTAATGTAGGCATTATTTAACCCTTGGGTAATCTCAATGTCAAGGTGACCCGAAGGCCCGAAAAACAAATGTGTTCATGATCTTAGGGTGAACGACCCCTTTGGCTTCCATAAATACATATGCAGTGGTGGAGGTTTATCACTCTGACCCAGAGACAACACAAGGGATACCTTCGGGTCACCTTGACCCTGTGACAACACAAGGGGTTTATGACCGGCCACACATCATGGAGTATGTGTAGGTAAGTAAAGGTTTTTTTTGTGTTTGGGACTAAAGTAAGGATTACAACAAAAGTGTTTTCTTATTTCTAAAGCAAGACCTTTTAACCCTGTCCTCTGTAAAATCATATTTTAGCTACATTCTAATTAAAACCAGAACGGCGGCCGCGCTCGAGCCGACGTGAGTCAGTCGGAGCTCCAAATACAAAAGCAATTCCTTTCAAGGTAATTCAATCTCTCGTCCCAATTCCATTTCCACGTTATCGTTCAGCCTCTGATGGAGCAGTTAGTTCTCCTGCTCTGATTTCTCTCTGATAGAACTATTAGTTTGCAGGAGGAACAATCATTCTCCTGCAACCCCAAAAAAATATCATTTTTCTTTATTGGTTTTGAAAAGAGATTTTACATGCCGGCCTAATCAAATCAGGCTGAATGTGACTGTGTAACAGAAGAGGCTGTTGTCTCACAGCGAGCCTGGGAAGAAGACAACGGTCGACAGTGAGAGAGAAACATTTGCATTTTTCCGTAAGAACCCAGACGCTTTGCTACAGTAGTCACAGATTTATACGTCTTCATGTGTTTTCTTTTCGTCAGTCTTAGAAACCGGGATCTGGGACAAGTTCAACAAAAGTCTCCAAAGGAAACGGCTTGTATAAAACCTTTATTTACAAATATCTGTAAAGATGATTTAAAGGTTGGACAAATCATTTTGTTTATTTAGATAAATAGTGAAAAAATTGCAAATTTCAGTATAAAACGAAAAAAAATTATAATTTAGATTTTTAAAGTGTCTTAATCGCACTCAATAGAGGCATTTGCTAACATCGTAACATGTAATTTTATTTAGAAAATTGAAGATATTCCAAGAAAAAAGTCAAAACTATACTTACATTACAAGAATAACAAGTGGTGCTATTACAGAGGACAAACTTACTGCTGGTGGACTCAAGTGGTTTGAGATACGACTCTGTAATTTGGAAAGAAAAACCTTGTTCTGGAGAGAAATTGTGATTCTGAGCAGTAGGGGGAGTCTGAGATACTAAGGACTCCAGAACTAGATGTTGGTATGTTTATGTAAATTAGAAGTTTTTATTAAAAGTATTATGGGTTGTGATGCATCAGCATCGTTCAACAGATACTCTCAACCCCAGACCTTTGCCTATAAGTGTATTTGCACCGAAGACATTACATTTATAACATACATGAATGAATGTACTTTTAAGCATTTGAAATACAATACTGCAATTTTTCCAACTGACTAATATTACTTTCTTAAAGCAATGATGGATACTCGTTTCTGTGTACTTAGCTGGTTCTTTCTATAAGATGAAATCTAAGGTACAATATCTTTCTGCACAACACAAATAATGGTATTAATCTCATTAATAAGGAAAAAAAAATCAAACTTAGTAACCTTGAAAAGACACACCTGTTAAGTAAACACTATGGAGGGTAACAAAAGTACATTTTGTTACTTTGAAAAAACTGGAATACATGACAAATTTTTTAGTTATTTCACACTTTTTTTGGTTAACTAGATAATTCCATTTGTGTTCCTTCTTCATTTTAATGTTTTAAGTGAGAATCTATTTAGTAATTAATCATAAAAACAAATACAAGGAATGAATGAGAAGGTGTGTCCCAACTTTGTTCCTGTCAACAACTATAAGTCAAATCAAAAATGAAAAGCCGCAACCAAGAGCAACACATCGTCAAAAAGACCATATTTTAACAAGGATTTATGGCTCAGCAGGCAACAAAACATTTTATCAACCGTTGGATTTCCATTTCTTTAGAATTGTGCTGACAACTAAAAGGCACAACGAAAAATGTGACAGTGCTAACATTAACTCCTTTTTTCTTTTCGTGAAAATTCTGTTGCACCGTTGCCACATACCGCATGTGCATTCGTTATAAATGGAATGCAAAGGTTCTTGTTGTGCCGGTTTCTCGTTTAGTCTTTCCATACTTCATATGAAAACTGACATACTGTTTGAAATTGGACACTCACAGACTCTCAAATAAATATAAATTGCAATAGCTTAACGAAAGTTATTTCTGGAGCTTCAGTCTCCAAAACAACCTTGTATGGTGTGACTGAGAAGTCTTGATCTTGTTTAAAAGACACGTTTGCAAGTTTTGTAGACACATTGGCAAGCTGTTTTAAAAAATAACTAAGAACAGACTTTCTCAAAACAAAATCCTTTCCCAAAGATTATACAAAAAATTAGAAAATCAAAATATGTTCAAATATTCCTTTTAAATAATAGTAATACAGCATGTTTGTCGAAGACTTATTAACTGCAACGTTTATTCCTATGCATCGCCCACTAACTCCCACAGTAGACTGAAACTGAAAATAACTATGCAACAAGTGGTTGATGACGAGTTATTCAAAGCAGAAAAAAAAACATCTCCAGGTGTAGCTTTAGAGTTACAGCATCGTTTTTTTTTTTCTCGCCCAAAAATCTGATTTACCTTTCTGAAGAATCCTTGACCGAGCGCCCACACGTCTGCCTCCATTCTAGAGTCCTCAGACTCTGATCTCTGAGGAGTAGCTTCGCTTATATTGCCGTGTTTATTTAACTTCCTGCGCGCATTAAAAAAAGCAGTAAAAACGACCTAGGAAACGTATTCGTGCTTGATAAAAACCCCTTCTGTGAAACACACAGAAAATTAGGCGTGCGTCGTGTTTTTTTTTAATTTACTTTAGTTCGTTACAAACATGGCAGAGAAAAATGTATTTTCAGGAGGGAAGGGCGAGGATGTCGTGTCTCTCTGTTTGCTTTCCTGAAGCTCCTAGGTCATTAATCATCGGGGTCAAATCTATAGCAAAACAATTGAGCAAAGAAAACATTAAGCTTGTAAAAGGAGAGAGAGAAAGAGCGAGAGAGAGAGAGAGCGCTATGTTTTTTTGTTTGATGTTTTATATTCAAAAGTACACCGTGTACAGTTCTGTGACTTGTTTTGCAGAAAGAAATGCAATTACACGCAAGTGAAAGAGAAACAGAGTGGGAGGGAAGAAAAATAAAGTAAAGAAGCCTCTAAAAATAGTGTTAGTGCAGAGCTGGAGCGTTATCAGTTAGAAACAGGAAGTGGAGTTTGTATGGAACCATTGTTGATTGTGAAACAAATGAAGATATCGGCGTCCAACCTTATTAAACCTATAAGATACAACAATGAAGAAATACGTCTATAGAACTTTAATGTTTTCTTATCATTCTTTAAATTACATTTCATCATTTACAAGTTTTAACTTTTACATGTATTGTGTTCTGGTTAAATCAACCCATCAAAAGCTTTTTAATCTAAATAAGCTAAACCATAAATCAGTAATCAGTCAGTTTTTTAAAGATGACAAAAGATAAAGAAAAATGTACATTAAGGTCGCAAATAATATTGAGCATTATTTTGTTTTTTGGATATGTTTGCGTCGGTTATTCTAGATTTAGTTAATAGACTCTGACTAAATACCGCCATGACTTATTAAAGAGAATTGAAAATACCTTTTTTTTATTTTACTGAAAATCTAAATCAGTTAAAATTTAATACGAGTGTAGTACAGTAGATCATTGGGTCTTGATCTTAAGTCCGATCTCTGTCTTGGACCAAATAGTACCACCTTTATTTGAAAATTAAATGCATTACTAGAAAAATTAGACAATTAGACATTTATAAAGAAGCAAAGTCAAGGACTGATTTTAAAACTCCTGGAAATTTCTAAAATTCTTGAATAAAAAAAGACTTTTTGGTTCGGCAGCACTTCACTGATGTATTTCCTAACTTTGCTTGTGTTTAATTCATTTTTAAGAATGCTAACTAGGGTTGTGTATTGGCAAGAATGTAGCATCATGATACGTGTCAAGATACGATACCATATTATTTTGCGATATATCCCATTTTCTATTCATCCGAAAATGTGATTCAGTGTGCAGTATATAAACTCTATATATCATCCTTCATTTTAAGATGTACAGTATTTTCTTGCCCAAAGATAGAGGTTCAATTCCAGTTTCCCCATTTTGCAAAATCAAACCTAAAATGAATACTTTGATGCTTGAACTGCAAATTTTTTTCTTTCAGATAACATAGAAATCATAACCATATATATTTTTTTTATCTTTGAATTTGTATCTCTAAACTTGATAACCAACCCACTTAATCCATGTTTTTATCATCCACGAGTCCATTTGTTTCCGTTTGGTTTGCGTCCTCCGGAGCTGCTGACCTTTCCTGACCAGAAGCTCGACCGTTGAGGTCACCGTGAACCCAAATATCCTGCTCAATGTTAAATCCTTCAACCGGTGAAAAGATGAAGAGACGACCCGGAGAGCTCTGACTCTCTCTCCCCCCCCATCACCCCTTCCTTTCCCTGTATTTTTCGGCCCACTGTAACTAATCGCTTGTCAGTCAATGCAGCGATGGAAAGAGACAGCAGTCAAAATACTTGAGTCAGGACTGTGGTCATTAGAGCATCCAGTGAGCCGCACACACACACACACACACACACACACACACACACACACACACACACACACACACACACACACACACACACACACACACACACACAAACACACACAGCGATGGGGGGGATGGTTGGCTATAGAGCAGACATGGATTGCAATGGTGTGTTTATGAATATCTGCAATTGCATTTCATCTTCCTATATTCCTAATCCACATAGAAACGCATGCCTTTTTCTACGTAACATCCTGTGTCACAATAGCATTGATCCCGTCCCAAGATAAAGACAACAAAGTTAAACCTTCTTTAATGTTTATTTTCCCATAACGAGCGGCCACGCCCTGTTGGGTCGGACGCAGATGAAATATGGTCTTTATTACCTTCAACAAACAGAGATAACCGGGAGCCCAAAACAGAAGTGGCGAGGAGAGGGAGATAGAAATAGAGAGAGAGAGAGGGAGAGAGAGCTCAATGTGAAGTGGAGCAGCTGAGGTTTTTTTTTACATTACCATGACAAATGTGGAGGAGAGAAGAAGAGAGGGAGGGCGGAGAGGGCTACAGCAGAGGGCAGATCACGTTCAATAAAGGAGGGGGAAAATAAATGACCTATTATCTCAACATATATCGTATAAATACATTGTTCCATCTTTTCTTATCAGTTGAAATAGTTGGATTACATCCAATTATACAACGTTTTCTACTGTATTCATACACGATTCTTCTTCTGGCAAATGTACCCCATGGATAATTTGATGATTTTTGTTAAGGTTTATGTCCATGTTGTTCATTATACTGTGTTTTTTTGGGCTGGTTACCGGATTTTGTTAAAGCATTTTTAAGAATAATTTTATTTATTTATTTTTTTGGGGTCATGTTTTGCAAGTATGCATCAGTTTAAGGAAATATTGCAGACGAGAAAAACAAAAGTATAAAATAAATGCCTCATTTGGTGTGTTTATTGAAAAATCTGAATAATTTGACAATATGGAAGGACAAAAAAAAAACCTGAGCTAAAATCTCTTAACTGTACAATGTATGGAAAAATAAATAAATAAATCATGGCAAAAAAATAACAAGTAAAAGGTAAAACAAATGTTATTACCTAAAAATGATAAAATGTGTTGAATTAAAATCAGAGAAGACAAACATAATTAATGATGAAGGAAAAAAACAAACTGGAAAAAAAAAAAGAATATGTATTTGTTTTGATTGCTCAGGTTGGTTTTAAATAAAATGCATTTGAAGTTTAATCTCTAAGTCGGTGGTCAAAGACTGACGGCTGGAGTCGCAGTAAAAAGGTCGTATTCATCATCTTAAGAAGAAAACTACTTGGAAGTTATTATTGTTGATGTGAACGGGAAGCGGCACATAACCTTAGATGTATTTTTTTGCCACAATTCTTATCATGTGGCAGCAAACGAAGAGACTGAAAACAACATCCACAAAAAAAAAAAAAAAAAGAGTTTCTGAATCCGTGCTTTCATTTCTAGTTCTGCTCTTTTTCTGTCTGCGAGAATCCCTATTTTAAGCTTCCTGCTAGGCCTTGTGTCTTTTAAATAAAGACTTGAGGAGTATCTCACTTCTGCTCTCTCTTTTCTGTCTTTTTCTTGCCTGTTTAAAATTGCACTTTGCAGGAGAGGAAGATCCTCACGTAGAAATTTGTGTTTTGGCTCTTTGTGAATGACTTGAGTCTGAAAGAGAGGCTCCTTTGTTGGCGTGCAGCGCTGCCCTTGAAAAGCTGCTATTGTCCGCGGCCACTACGCTATACGCAAGTGGAGTTAATAGATTTATTGCGAAGTGCAGACGTGGTTCTGAAGCTCTCTTGAGATGAGTCGCAGCTACTTTTAGGAGATTAGAGACACATTTTATCGTAATGAATGTCCATGTCGTTTTCTGCCACGGCCGTGACAAGCGACAGTATTGTTATGAAACGACGCAGCCGTGTTATCGGCTTCAAAAATACACATCCTGGAGTATATTTTACTTGTTTTCATGAATGCATAACATGAAATATTAGACTTAGTTACTACCTAAATCTAGATTTGAAGACTAAAAATGGCTGCTAATGCTAAATACTGTTTTTGTTAGGAATCATCTTCAGTACCGTTTATGTTCGGTAACTATTTGAAAATAAATTATTGAGTTCCTACGAGTAGGACTGCTCATTGACAAGAATCTCGCGATACAATATGTATCACAATACAGGGGCAACGATTCAATATATAGCAATGTGTTGCGATACCATAGTAACAAGGATATATTTGTAGTATAGTCGAGTACTTGACTCTGGTGACTCTGACTGCTGTGAATTGTTTTGAAACCAAATATGTCAAAACATCAGCTTTAAAAGCTACTTGAGTCTACTGTATCCTCTCGTTCTCGGTCATTGCCGGGATATCACAGGATTAAAATTTTCATTTAGCTGCAGAGGACAGAATGACTGATGCCATGAACGTTTAATTGCAACACAAAGATGAACAAAGCATGTACAGTATATTTGCGTTAATAATAGAATTATTTTATTTTACAAACACAATATTGTAACTAAAAACCCTATATAAAAAAACAATGGTTACAATTAAGTAAATATAATGTGCAAACCAAATGTATTTATTTATTTTTTTGATAATCGATACAGCGCTGTTGAATAACAAGTATCTTGTAAAAGAATGTCATGATATACCGCCATATGGATATTTTTAAACACCACTGCTTACTATAAAGCTACTAACCCTGGTTTGAAATGATTAGCATTAAAAACATGCTTAAAATACATAATTTTTAAGTAAAACCTTTTTTATGGGTAGCAAGGGCTAATAAATGTTAGCATGCAAGCGACTGAATTAAGCTTATGCCAGAAGTTACTTTCCTACTTATCTTAAACACATTAGCGATGTTGCGTTAGATGTTAGAGGAATTTGATGCCTTAGTTTGACGGTGACCAACCAGGAATCACAAAGATCGCCCATGTCGATAGTGAACACAAACAAATCTTCTGTTCATTGCTCGGTTTGTATTTGCCAGGAAAGTGTGAACACAATTGTTTTATTGTTTAGCATTGGCATTTGAATTAGCTTGACTTTTTGTTTTTCAAGTTTTGAAGTTACATAATGTTACATATGAATGGAGGGGAGCAACTGGATGTGACCAACATTTTTTGCCATTTGGAGTTAAAAAATGTAATATAAGAGCAGGAATTTTCATAGAAATCGTTTAAATAAAAATCTTTGTCACCTCGTATCACAACAAATTCCTTAGTTATCCTAGTATTTCATGAATATTTGGATTTATAAAACTCCAACAAGTGTTTTTCATTCTGACCTGAGTCGGTTTTGAAGACCAGTGATGTGTTTACTTTGTTTTCATTGTGATAACAAGCGCACAATGGCTTGATTGTGTGTCCATCTGAAACACTAAACCTTCCCCAGCTTATGTGGGTCAGAGGTGGGCGAGATGCGAGTGAGTTTAGTCCACCGACCCATGCATTTTTGGAAGACTGCAGAAACCCAAGAGTAATCCCAGCGAACATACCATCCCAACTGTCCCTATTGACACTGTGCATACCAGCGCTGCAGCTACCACTTGTTGTTTCTGTGGTTCTCTCTCGGTTAATATTAGCTTTTATGTGTTAACATGACGCTTATATAGTCAACATCGCTAACTATTAATCATCTTTTTTAACATCTCTGTTTATTCCCGTCACTTTTAAACCTATCACAGTCTAATAATGTTGACTTAAAAGACCAATTTCTTTACAGTGGCTAATGAAACAATCTAGTCATTCTGAAGGTTGTTTTCGCAAAGACTGCCGTCTCTTAAAGCCCCCGTCCTCGGATGGACAAGCCCATAAAGCTAAACGACAAACCCAAGATGAATGTTATATCTTAACACTGATAGAAGCAATTAAGTCCATCACAGGCAGAAGAGGGAGTGCTCTTCTCTGGGGGCTCGTTCACTTACTTTAACATGATTCTCAGCTAAAAGCCTTTTTTTTTTTCCTTTTTTTTTTTAATGCTCTTGCTTTACAGCTCACAGTTACACGGAAATGAGTGACATTGAATATAAACGAAGCGTGTTTGTGTAAGAAATGAGTGTCAAAGAAAATTATAATTCTCCCGCCATTAAATCAGATAATTGCTTTTATTGAGGCAACATAATGAATAAAACGGAAAATACTAAACTCAGATCAAGACCGGTTGCAAGAGGCACCTTGACCCACGGGATACCACAAACACATTTGTTTCCGAGGGACACAAGGAATAACAATTTAGTGTAAAACTTTTTAAAACAGGTCTTGATCTGAACTTAATATTTTCCATGTTTTCTTCACTGTAGTTTATTCAACACACCACGGGTGGATTTAAACGACTGATGTGAGACCTGTAATTTCAACTCCTTTCAATGACCCATGATCCTTCAGGGCCGAGATTAAAGTCAGGTTTACCAGTTGCAAAGTGTTTAAGAGAAAAGCTACAAACCTCAACTTGTCTTTATTTTCTTAACTGACGATTTGAAAGAAAATTGTCTTTTTACAAGCTTTTTTGTTGTTATTTACAGCAGGACACTCAAATCTTTTTGCACCTCAGAGTGGTTTACTGTAGGCTGAAAAGTACAGAAAAGTACATTATTTTTAGATGAGAATGTTCACACCACCATGATGCAACAAGTTAGAATTTCTACTTCATAATTTTCAATTATTTAGGGGCTGATTTGGTTTAGGTAAACTCTAGCGCTAGGAATTGCAGGCTAATGTAACTTTGGCAAAAAGCATCTGGTCTTTCATGTTATTTAAAACCGTTTCTGATAATAATGCAGTTTTAATACATGTATCAAAAACGACTACGAAAGCTAATAAATGTTAGCGCGTTAACAAGTGTGCGTACGCTAGCTCATTATAAAGATGTTGCCACTTTAAACGCTCAGCAATTTTTCTAATCTCTACTGCTTACGGACTAGAAGATCATGAATGTTAAAAAAAACAATATATATAGCTTCCAGTCATGAGTCATGACCTCTTGCTTGTTGCCGCACAGAAGCCAAAATTGAGTCTGATCCACAAAGTGACTCTAAAAAAGCGTATCCACCAACAAGCTTAAACGAAAGAACATTTTGGAATATTGAACCCTCAACATGTATTTAAATCTAAATGCAGCAGCAGCAGCAGCAGCAGCAGCATCTCCATCCTTGAATGGGGCCGAGAATAATTCACTGTTCCTTCATTCAGCGCCGCGCCGACTCTGCCGCTAAGCATTCAGGCAGATTTTTCTATTACCAATCTAATTGCACATTCCACCCTGACAAGAGCTCATTAAACCTTAATTATACACATGTTGTTTTCTACAAACATCTCCATTTGGGTCTCTCTGCCTTGTAATTGTTCTGCAGGGACATCCAGTTGAGATTTCACAGATTGAGGGGGAAAAGAAATGGAGTGAGAGAGAGAGAGGGAGAGGGAGAGAGAGAGAGAGAACGCCACAAAGAGAGAGGAGTGTCTGGAAGTAGGTCATGCCTCTCCATAAACAAGGCATGGTTTCTAAAATAATATACCCATCCAGTGGAAGTAATGCCAAACAACCAAGTGAATGTGGAGCTCATGTAATATTTACAGAGCACTAATACATAGATGGCAGGTCTTTTTCTCTGCACCCCCCAAACCCCCCCCCCCCCACACCCACCTCCTCCAAACCCAGGGGTTTCTTTCTTTTTCATCTGCTTTGACTTTTTTTTTTTCCTTGCCATTTGAATTTCAGAAAAAAAAGCCAACTACATTGATATGGCAGTGAACAATAAGGGGGTGCGAGAGAGAGAGAGAGAGAGGGGGATGTGGGGGGGTCTTCACTTTCTCTCTCCTTCCATCTGCTCACTGGATTTAGCTGTGATGTTTTTTCACACATTTCCACAGAAAGTAGTGGGCTTTAATCCAAAAAAAAAAAGAGGAACGGATGATAATGTTTCTGGAGGGAGTTATTTCTTCTTTAAAAAAAAAAGAAAAAAGCTTCTTTAAAATCCGTCTGGTGCTGTAAGGTCACCAAACACTTGTTCACCGTGTTTAAACAGCTTTAGCCTGGACCGCTTGTTTAAGAGTGAGTCAGAGATCTTCAAGAATTGTTTGCAAATCTTCCTGTCGGATCGAGGAGATGCACTTCCTATCGGTCCGCGGCCTTTTAGATCAGTTCATCAATCTTTTGAGAAAAGGTTCGTCGATGTATTTTTATTTTTAATATTTAGGATTGACAGAGACATAGCCTTTGACCCGGGTCCCCTGATTCAAATCCACTTTAACGCTCCCCTTGTGGGAACTCTGTTTTCCTCCCTCAGTCCAAATGTAGTTGGTAAAAGTCCAGTGCAAGGGTCGGCAATTCAATTTTCCTTAAAGGTCACATTATTTACTAGGACTGTTATGAGAAGCCGCAGAGCCAGAAGGAAAAAAGAAAAAAAAGATGATGGGAAAACAATGATAAAGAAAAGAAAATAGATATTTTAAAACTAAGAAAAAAAAAAGAAGTGATTTTATTGTATTTAATATAATTCTTAAATACATTTTAAGACTTAATATTACATTTAACATTTCTACATAATCAATCTAGTTTGACTCTGACCAAATGTATTTATAAAAGTTGTATTTGATTTGAATTTATCTTTCACCATAATACGTCAATAATAAGGCATATATAAGTTCATTTTTATATAACCATTAGCACAGAGGTGTCAAAATACCCCAAAAAGGGGTAAAAAAAAAGATTAAATCTAGGTCACAGACTGAAAAGTGTATCCGTCATCGACCATGTGTCTGATTTCATTCAATCATTTCTCTCTCGCATGGTTACAGTGCATTATGGAACTGATAGTTTTGAGTGCAATGTTATCTGTTCCCCCCCCGCACCCTCCCACCAATTTGATGACGAGAAATGTACTTCAATATTGCTACTCAATTTTCTTGGTATTAGGATACATTCCATCCATTTTAAGGTGTTTCTATAAAAAGGTTTTAGTTTTACAATAAAAAAAAAGAAGAGAAAACCTCTTCAGAAAAGGGTAAAAACCTTCCTATGAAGTATATCAGTGCAATCAAAATATTGTATAATAACTATTACTATTATTATTAGTTTTAGTATTGCAATGTTGCTGTTATTAAGCATTGACGTTTAAAAAAAGAAATATATATATATATATATATTTTTTATATTGGAATCTTTCATTTGTTTTAATTATTAAGAAATACAGTTTCTAAATTCAAAATTGTTTGAATCCATAAAGGTGCACATTTTTTCTAATAACAATGCAATCAGATGACACTTGCTAACATGCTATTATTAATTAGCTTCTGTATTTATTTGTTTTAAAGCTTATAATGTCACTTCATGCTAGTGGTTACATAAGTGCTTTTAAAAATAATTAGTCTCTCGCGTGGTTGCAGTACATTATGGAACTGATAGTTTGAGTGGCGGGTTGGTTTTTAATAGCCGATCATATTCATTAATAACTTGAAATGATGTTGATGATCATAAATATATCAATTTATGGCCACATATGGGTTTTCTTTTATACTTGATGAGGTCCATGACCCAGAAAAAAAACTTGGTGACATAAACCCTTCTCAGCTGCAGATGGAATAGTTTCATTGCTCTTAATGCATTTCAGAAAGAATAATAGAATTATTATAAATGGGTTTAATGGAGCCCTGCCTGGTTGCGGAGAAATGAGCCGTGACGTGGGAAAGGTTGAGCACCACAGTTTAAAATTGTCAGGGTGTAAAAAAAAAACAAAAAAAGAAAACCCTCCAATACTTTGAATATTATAAGAAAATATTACCCATACACGACTCAGTGATACTGAAATATTCTTAGATTTCTTTCCGCTCATTGTTAGTGTCTCTCTTTGATTGTCTGTTGACTTAAAGAATTCCATTCTTAGCACAATTATAGAGGAAGATCCGTCGGGTTGCTCGCACATCAGATGTCGCGATGTGAGGCTTGTCAACATAAACAAACATGACATATTAAACAGCAAAAATGAGTCACTCTTTTACCAGCGCAATGAACATTAATTAGAACAACGTGACTGCTTCACCCCTGCTCTCTGCTCGTACACATGTGTGTGTGTGTGTGTGTGTGTGTACGTGTGTGTGTACGTGTGTGTGTGTGTACGTGTGTGTACGTGTGTGTGTCATTCTGCTCCTGACGCCCTAATAGGCAGTCTCTTAGATATTCACAACAGAATAGCGCTCATGCAATATTAATATCACACCAAAATATGGAAGCTGGAGCCCCCACTCTATCTTTTACTCCCTACATAATTGACTATGCAAGACTCCAAATCAGCTCAGAAAGAGAAAGACAGGAACGAGACAAAGACGGCAAGAGAGAGAGAGAGAGAGAGAGAGACACGCAGCAAACAAGAGGTCGACGTTGAGAAAAAGGTCCTTAGATGATCCTGACATCCCTGCAGGCTCTGAACCTACAGCCTATTATTGTGGAGTGTAACTAAAAAGACAAAAAAAAAGAAAAAAAAGAAGCTGCTCAGGTTGTAGTGCGAGGCTATGAAAACAAAAATATTTAAGAAACTTTGTCACATTCCCTTTTTGTAAACTTACATAAACCAAATACATGTCTAAGTTACGATTCTTTTAAATAAACTTGCATATCCTGCTGTGAAGTGTCCACTTTGTTACTTACAAAAGAAAAATACTCAGAGTGCAGATCTCTGTCAAACACTTCATTTACACCGATAATCAGTTTCTTATCGCCCAACATTTGTTATATATAAACATAATTTGACACCTTTTTTTTAGCATTCGAATTACCCTTGATTGTGGTTGAGCTAGGTGGGACGACAGGTCGCAGTAACATTCTCACTACTCTCACAACATACAGAGTAAGAGTGGTAAGAAAGGGAGCTCAAGCTGCAGATCTCTATAAGAACATCACATATTATTTGTCTTTATCAGCATTCATTCTTGTGATCCTTTTCTCAGCATTAAAGAAAAGAAAATAATTTGGTAACAGACGGATTAATAATAGGAATAAAAAAAGGAACAATTGCATTTTTAAGGTGCTTTGTCTTCTTTTCAAATCTTTACTAAAGACAGGCAGACAGAAAGGCAGTCAGAGAAATTAATAAAATTAATATAAGAAATATAAATAACTAAAAAAATACACTTTTAATTCATTAAAGTCACAACAAAGCTGGTGAAACCCCAGGGTGTGTTTAGGGATCTCTGTCTATTTAAATCAATTGCATCACATTTATGCAATTTTATCGGTTTGTTCCTCAGATTAAATAGGTTAAATAAACTTAAATATTGCTATTTTCTGTGTTTCTTGGTATAATGAGACTATTAAACAATATAATAAATGCCTCACTAGGTTTCCGTGCTTTTTTCCACAAAAAGAAACAAGACATCTTTAAAATTGCAACAGTTTTAAGATGGTATTTATATAAAAAAGCTTTATTATTCAATTCATTAAATAGAAAACCTTTTCAGAAAAAGGGTAAAAACCTTTTTCATGATGACTTAGATTTTCTTTGCATTATTGTGAAATGTTGTTGTTGCTTTTTATGCAAAGCTTTTTTTATAATTTAATTCAATAACTTCCCTATTTAAAAGTAGGATTTGTTTGAATAATTTTTATAATGAAAGTTTAAATTTGTTATGTTTTTTAAAATGATGAAATTCTAATATTTTCAACATGATTTCTTTTAGTTTGGTATTCTAATTCCAATAATTGAGAAAAAACAATTCTAAATTCAATATTCTATTATCTGTTAAAAATATATATTAAAATGTTGCTGTAGTAGAGCTCCCATGATTGTCACTGGTATTGTCTGGTGACTATAATACCCAGATTTTTTTTTTTTTAATTTTAAAAGCTACAAACTAAAACATTTAATTTTAAATATATATATTTTATTAAATGTATCCAAGGATGATGGAAACCCAGCTACGATATGATAAAATATAACAATTTTCGATCAACACAAGTAAGGTTGACGGATCAAACTCGATTGCCTTTCTGTTTGATGTTACCACGGCAACGGGTCTCAAGTTATTTAAGACTCATTAACCTCGCCTTCCCCAGGTCGATTCACTTTGTGACGCAGATAACAGAAACCTGCATCATTCTGACCTTTTTTAAGTTTACTGTTGTTTACCTTTAGTTGTTTCTTCGTTTCTTCGTTTTTACTCTTGACTTTGCCAAAGTAAATCTATCCATCCAGTCACACGGACGGGGAAGATAAAAAGGGATTTGTTTTTACATTCTAAGGAAGGGTTAGTTGGTAGGTCGTTGATGTTGTTTATGTGCTGGTTGTGGAAAAGCTAAGTTATGCTAATACATGCTTTTGCTTGGATTTAAACAGACGACCTCGGCTGCCTAGTTTGAGAGAGAAAAGTCTGCGCCGAGTCTATTTTATACCACGAATATGAATGTTAACCGACTCGCAATGATAAGAGAAAGAAAATAGAACACAGTGTGGGTGGATCTGATGATCAGGGTGGTGGTGGTGGTGGTGTTGGAGGGGGTGGGGGGGGCATTGCACCTTGACAGGAAACATGGAGGCGCAGAGCTGGAGGTTGGTTTGACAGTAGGGGAGGTAAAGTGGGTGGGAAGTAGCAGCGGAAGTGCCCGGCCCCCTTTCAACTGAAAACAAAGGTGGCGTTTGAGGGGTGGGGGGGTGCGCACACAGATAGAGATCAGGGTGAAATATGAAGAGGTGTGCAATGGGAGGGGGTGAGGAAGTGGGAGGGGTTGCGAGGACCTTCTCCACCTTCACTTCGCTCTCACCGCAGCACCTGATGAGTGCAGTGGAAAAAAAAACAACAAACATCTGGTTTCCTCAGTGTAAGTGGTTTTGTTCTCTCCTCCCCGTGTGACCTGCTTACAGCTACTGTAATGAGGTCGAGAGACGACCGTGTGTTTACGCCGGAGTGTCTGTCCATCTGTGGTCCAAAGGACGGCGACGTCTCTTCTCAAACGAGCCGTCGCCGTCGTTTACAATCAGAAATGACGCCATTTTTTTCAGAATAAATCTTGTCCCCTTAAATACATTTTGGGGGCCCGGAGCAACCCCTAGCTAACTGGGAATAGAGATTATAGACGAAGAAATAAAGAACGTTGGTAATGAATGTCTAGTTTATACTTTGATTATCCTATTTAATTTGTTTTCTATCTCAATTTCTGCATTTTGTGATCCATTTCCAGCTACATGGGAGAAGAGTTGACTTTTACACCCCTGAAAATATTTTATCCATCAATAAAACCTGTATCTTTTAGGAAAACTAGAGTCCATGCTACTTAATGTGATAAAAAGTAAGTAAGTTAGGAATGGTTATTTGTAAAGCGCATTTCTAGACCAAAGTACTTTTTTTTATTGGATTGTAACATTATATATCATATACGCAATTATACAGATTTCTTAAAAGCCTTAAAAGTCAATCTTATTTTAAGTTAATTAAAAAAATATTCCTTTATGATCAATTTTATAGTTTGACTCTGACTACCTAAGGGCCACATGTACACAGAAAAAAATACTTTACAAGATGTGTCTAAAGAGACTGAAACGGAAAAACAAAAAGCTCCAAAAATGTTTTGCCTTTTGGCTCAGCTCAGAAAACATGCTTTAATTTCTCCATGTGTCTAAGAGGAATCTGTTCCTACGATAGGGTCCAAATTGAAGGTCATAGTCTTGGTGAAGGTGTAGAATAATTGAATGACGTATTTTACATTTCAGCGTGAAGATAGATTTGTGTGCCGCCTTTATTTTTTTTACACTCAAACAAAATGAACGTCCTTGATAAATAATTCAGGACATCAATACAATCTCACTCATCATAATCAAAAAGAGGTAACAACATTACACAGCTTTGTATGACTCCCTCTCTTTCCTCAGCCCTCTCTCCCTCTCTCTCTCTCTCTCCCTCTCTCTCCACATCACCCACTCCTCTCCTCGAGCCCCGCAGCACTGAAGAGATAATTCAAAAAGCACTTGCCACGGAGTGAAACATGAAAAAGCCCTGCATGAAATTAAATTCTCTCTTTTCAGCCCATTGTTCTTTCATTTTTCACTCCTTTGTTACATAAATGCATAAAAGCAAAGCTGGCTAGATTCTAATTATGATTCTTACAATACAAAAGCTTTTTCTTTTTTTTTCTTCATTATTAGTGCTTAAATAATGAAAGAAGGGTTTCACAAACAAAGTAGACTTACTGTTCCAGCACTTTGTCAAAGTCGCTTCACTTCAATAAACTTTATCTTCTACTGTCCGAGCAGAAAATTATATGATGAGAAAATACAAATGCTCTTAAATAAGAGGATTAGCATTAGCTTGTCGTTTTATAGACTTGAAACTCAAACCCTTCTCTGTAAAACAACACAACATTCGTGTCAGTCTTTAACAGTTTTTGTCGAAATTAAGCGAATATGGAATCGGGAACGACGTCAAAGTTTTATTTTAACGTAGTTTTAGATGCACATTAGCTCTTGATTGTTCAGAACATGTGCTCCTTTAGGGTTGTGTGAAGTTCAAATGAGTTTACCGTGTGGAAAACACAAATGTGTGGTCGAATAATTAGCATAGCTTTCAGTATTCATTCACTCCTTTCACTAAAAACTATTACTCATTTCTTCAAACGGTTGTAAGTGCCTGTTTAACCATACATTTATAAAAACGCAACAAGATCTACCTAAAGTAGAAAAGGGGCCACGATTTGTAACATGAGGCTTTTTCCGGTAACTAAGGGAGAAAGAAGCTGACATTTTTATTTAATGCATAAAATCGCTGGTAATGGACCATTTTCCTTAGAAACCCGACCACTTAAAGGTCAAAGGTTACCAGACTATATTCATTGTGCTCATACAGTAATTGTGGGAACACGTGGTAATGTCGTAATGAGGGAAGAAAATGGCGAGAACCGCAAAATGCAATCATTGTGTTAGCATGTTGCTATCCTCATACGAACACGAGTCCAAGTCGGATAAATGTCACCGCGGTCGAGAACTGTAGCTTCAATAAAAAGTGACCCAGAAAAGTCATTATCCATTTATCCCGCCTTCATAAGCTCGCGACGCTAATCCGATGCTTGTAGATAGTGAGGGGGGGAAATATCCTCCAAGTACATTGGTTAAAATACTGACATCTTGTCCTGGGTCTAGCCCTGGGCCTCCACCCAGCTGCACAGGCTTATAAGACCTCAATAGGGAGGTGTCTTAGAGGCATCCCAAAAAAGATTTTCAAGAGATCTCCACTAGTTTCTATTGATGTGAAAGAGAAGTGGTTCTACTCTGAGTCTCTTCCAGATGACGGAGCTATGAACGACTTCATTGTACTTAAGGTAATGCTAAATCTAGCAAGCTAACATGTCGATGTTGATTGGACAAACCGCTTCTGATCTGTTCGTGTAAAGACAGTAGAGTTAAGTATTGTTGAGAGTCTTACCCCAGAAGAGGGCAGTCGCTTGCCGTCGGGGTTCGGGCGCATGGGCAGGGAACTGTAGAGCCTCACACCTCTGTCAGGAGCTCCGTATCTGCTCTGAAAGTGGAGACAAAAGAAATGATTGTAACCATGTTCCAGCTCGGAATCAAAATTGAAAAATCAAGCGTTTCTAGAAGAGCACCTCAAAGAGTATAACCGTCCACCGAACCGCTCATTTCCACCCATATAGTTTTTCTAAGATCTGCTTTTACCATGTCATTAAATAACTTTTTTTTATCATTTTAAATATTGTTTACAGCAATGAGCTCAGTCAGACAGCAGGGGGCAGTTTTTGTGTTGTTTGAGCTTCATTATTTGTTCCTTTTACCATAATTTCCTGACTCTGTTCCTATGTTTATTACCTCCTTAGCAGAGGTAATAAACAGACACGTATAACAGGATGTGTTCCCATATTTTAGTCGCTAACTTGCAGACAATATTAAAAAAAAAACAGACAAGAAAAGCCATAAATGAAGCAGTTATTGAATATTTTGTATTATTTTCCCTCGTTATGAAGAAGAACAAAAGACTGAATCTCTTAAACTCCGTCTTGAAAGTGCTTCAAAAAGCCAAGTTTGTGTGACTCTAGTTCAAAGTTTTCTCTCTCTTGTAAAACATGAAAGCAATTACACATGTATTAGCCTGCATTGTACGTAAAAAAAAAATCCTCTTTGATGTTTTCATAATTGGGATTCGGGATTACAATTTTTTTTTTTTTTTTTTTTATGACACGGCACACATTTCTGCGCTCTCTCCTCGAGGCGGCCGTGAAAACTGAGACCTCTCCCCGGGTGACGATCTGAAGTTTATGTCGCGGGTTCAAAATGATTAAACTCTAAAAGCTCACGGATCAAAGAGGAAGCGGCGGCGCACACTTCTCGTTTTTGCTTCTTGGTCTCATATTGTTTACAAGGATTGTTTCATGCGTCTCTAGTCCGGGCAGGTCCGGCCGCCGTGTTAAATCACATCAGCTCACAGTCGTGTCCCTCACATAATAAGTGGATAAAAGCGGCTCAGAGCTGTTGTAATGGGTCGCCGGGGTTTTTTTGACTCTATTTTCACACTGCTGACTGCGACAGACCGCTGGGTTCTCCGCACCGTGTGGGTTTAAACCCAGAGCAGAAGCAGCGGATACCAAGGAAGCTAACGATTTGTAAAGAGCGGCCTCTGACAGGAAAAGACGAGAGCGTCTCAGTGGGGTTCACACTGTGGTCTGCAGGTCCCGTGCTAAGATCTACTTCACATCATCGCCCAACCAGTCATTCATATTCTGGAAGGTTTGCGGCTGTCGGCACCAACACGTGGGCCACGGTTTTGACTGTGAAGTTTACACAGCAATTACTTTTATCGCGACGATTCATCCATCACTCTAGTTGTTGTTGGAAATGTTTTGAAATGAAAATGCTGGAAGATGCTCAGTAATTTATCACTGGGTAAAAAGACAAAACAGGATTTTTTTTGTTTGTATTGTCAGATGATGTTTCTGTGTGAGTTTTAAATGTCTAACCTCGTTTTAAAAAACATGAATATTTTAATTATCAAATACTGGGCTGCATAAAACTTCTACCAAGTACACAGAATCAGTTGATTCACTTAATCACAATAAAGATACAACTCTTTTGTAACACACAACCTTATTAATTCTGTGTATTATTATTTAAGGTTCTTCTGGAATCAACTACTATATAATATCAGGAGACCAGAGAGAATTTCTTTTTTTAAATAAAATACAATTTTACCCCGTTATCTAGGGGTCAAAGTGACCCGAAGGCCACTTTTGCTTCCTTGAATACAAATGCAGTGGTGGTGGTCGTTCACCTTGACCCAGAGACTACACAAGGGATAAAACAAACACAAGGGTTCCTTTAATCCATACTATATAAATGACTTTCTTACTTACTAATATAACACTTGAGTTTTTTGCTCAGCGTATTATGTGCTCAACTTTGTTAACGATTTAAGTTAAATAAATCTCCTATTTTTCATATATATTTTTATTTTATTTTAAACAGTCTAGCGATGCACACAAACGTTCCAGGTTTCAGATATTAACTTAACACAACCTCTTAAAGTTGGACCAGGTATCGAAAAATGGTCAATCTTTTGAGCAGATCAAGGTGAATAATAACATGAAAAAGCTAACAGCAGAGGACCTTGCCACAAGATCCAACATTACTTACACCTAAAGAAGCACCATTTCAAAGAATATGAGCAATATGACAAAAAAAACACACACAGGATAGGCAGATAACTTTCCAGCTATATTTTAGAGACAAGAGAAGCTTTTCAGTTGATAGTATGAAAGCCAGAAACAATGTCATAAATCTTACCTATTGTATATATACATATATATATATATATACTGTATGCAACTCCCAATTGCATTTAGCATGTAGCATTAGCATTTTTTTAAGACGCTAACTAGCTTCCCATTCCTCTCTTCCAAAATCTTGGCTATATGGAATATTTTGTTAACGGGTAGCTAACTTATTGTTGCAACCCATGAGGGGAAAGGTTAAAAAATTAGTGATTTCTGCTTCGGTTTGCAACAGTCTCCACCGTCATTTCACCAGCATCACTAACCTCACTTTTTACAATGAACCACACCCCTGCAAGATTGTATTTATGGGTCTGCATAAGCATTACCATCATAACCCCGCACCGGAGCACATGCAGCCGGCCATGCATGAAACATACGTCAGGACTCTTGATTTATTCTCGGCGAGAAAACCTCTACGCAGAGCAGCTTTTATGCATTAACACTTTGCTGATCTGAAATCCTCGGGTGGACTGTGCAGACACTAGAGACGGTCCCCCGGGGGGGGGCATGAAAAAAAAAAGTGCTGAGTTGGTATTTGGTTTTGTGAACTCATTACCAAAGATGATGAGCAGACGGCCAACTTGTCGATTGGGTTTATAATAACGATGATGCAGGTTTATTAACAAGTTATCTTTCTCTTGACGCTGCATTACTCTGAAGTGCCACAAAAGATATTGATAGTAATGAGGACTTTTATTGAATATAGTTTATTTGTTTGACTGTTTAGATACAGAGAGTGTTGAGTGTTGTTCATAAAGCCACATAACATCAAATTATAAACATAATTACAAGTTGTTACTTTCAATTATGTAATGTATTTCTTATAAATGTCTTCCGCTTTGTAGCCCGGATAGCTGGACTAGGCATCGTCATTTTTTTGTGTTGCGGCTGCAGTAGCGGACTCGCGCCCTTAAGGGCATTTATAAATGACTTATGTATATCTGGATACAACGGTTTTTTTTGTGGCACGGACCGTAATGCTTTGGTTATACCAAGAATTGAAACATGCTTTGTCTTTTAGTGCCAAGTTTTGCTTCCCATGCATTATCGAAACTTGCTTGTTTTTTTACTAAAGAAAAATGAATAAGTGACAAAGGCAGAAATTGTATATTTTAACTCACCAAAATTGAAAATGTAACTCCAGATTTTTACCATTAGCAATGTAATTTTGTTTTTGTTAGCATTGATCAATAAAATTAAAAATAAATTTGAAAAAGTATCTTTCAGTACAAGGCCAAATTTTTAAGTTTTTCTTAAGTCATGTTCGTGGGAGTGTACATAACGGATTAAACAAGGTTAAAAGGTTGGAAAATGTTAATTAATCCGCCATAAACTACTAAATTAATTATTATTATTATATTATTTCTACATCAATTTGTTATTTAAAAAAAATAATCAAAAGGATGGGAACCCAGTTAGCGTACAGTCACGCTCCACACAATCCTCTCCCCGTCCTTGTGGAAGAGTCGTTGCCTTCATCTCTCAGCAGAGACTTTTTTAACATACGTGGCCTGCCAGCATCACAGCTCAGTTAATGCCTCACAGCTTCAGCCGGCAAAGGAGCCGCGGTAAGTGAATGTTTGATATTTGTCCAGTGTGCCGGGCTAATCTGGCCCTGTGGCGTACCATTACGATGCTAATAACAGCTGTCTGCAGCCTGAAGGGGCGCACAGGCCGCCCCGGCTGCGCTAACTGGCCCTGACAGACTCATTAGAGGCGCTGGCACCCAGAACGCTAACAGCCAAAATCCTCACATTTCCTTGCCCGCTCCTAACAGCGAGTTCACGAAGCGTTGGTCTCGACACTTGTTCCATGTTCGGGTGGGAATCACAGGCCGACGCGTAAAGAGGATGTAATACACGAGAGAGATTAACACAAATTCATTGTGTTTAGAAGAGACTAGATTTCAGACTCATGGTGCCAACAGGTGTGAAAATGAAGCAGATAAATTATACATTTTACTGTTTTAACTAGACTGTAAAGAGTTGATGGTGAGTGAACCGATGTATATCTGATGGGTGCGAAAGTACACTACACAGTGCACTACAACTACTACAACTGAACACAAATTATAGTTCTGTGATCTGGATGTAACTTAAAATAAGTGCATGATTTAATATGTGCATGTATATGACTCCACCAAAACTGTTAAAAAAAAACAACCAAGATGCTTTTTCTTACCTCTTTAGCATTATATTTCGGATGAGAGCAATATAAATATTTAGCTTTACCATAGAGAGTGAGATAATTCCATCTCTATTAGCTTCAATAGATGGTAACACGGTTAGCTAGCTAGCTATCTAGATGGTTGGACAGATGTGTAGATACAGTAGATTGATTGATAGAAACATATTCCTGTTTTTTGTGCAGCTTTTTCACCTATGATTGATAGAAAACGTACTAGTTAGCATGCTGACTTTATAACTCTTTGTATGTTATCGTATCCAACACATACGCAATATCAAATATTAAAAAACTGGATCCTGTTTTCTTGTAATAGGCACATCATGATCTACCAATTGATCAATAAGGCTTCTTGTGTACTATCACATTAAAAAGTTATATAAAAACTCTTCCAAGACCATATTTCAAAAGTTCTGGTAATTTCAGTTCTATAATTATTATATATCTACATTGAAATTATTATCAGAACTTGGTGGCAAACTATCAAATATGATTGATATTTGGTTAAATTGTGAAATTTTGGATATTTTTCTATTTAATTTTTCATGTAAAAATATATAATTAAAGCTGAATAAACAATAACATTTGATGTGATTATCTTTACTATCTTATATACTATCTACTACTATCTTATTATCACTTCCTCAGCCCTTTAAAGTGATTAATTTCACTCATTTTTTACTCACTCTTCTGTCGACTGCCAGTCATTTGTCTTCTTGGAGTTACAGTCAAAACTGTATGTCCTCATAGCGGGAGCGAAGGATACTCATTTTCTCCGTCCTCGTCAAAAATGACACCTAAATACCTCCTTACTGCTCGTCTTTTTTCGCGGGTTCGCGGCCATCATATAACTTATACTGTACATGTCGGCCCATAACTCTATTTGAATTACGTGTGAACTATCGCTTTAACCCAAATAAGATAAGATAATATTTACTGCAACAATGGGGAATTTTCAACAGTCTCAGCTGCACATTATTCACACTGAGTATCAGAATATAAATAATACATATATACAATACAAAGGATATACAGAAATATCCACAACAAAATGCACTGAACAAAAAAAGGAAGTTTGAGACTACAGACATAGGTTCAGTCAATCAGAAGACTTGCATTGACACATTTGCTACTGATTGACATTAGAAACTCATCTGTATTTTAGCCCATTTAAACTTCCTTCAATTTGATTCTAAAGTTCACCTTCTCAGGCTTGTTTCACCGGCGCACGTGTCGGTTCTGATCAGTCTGCGCTGACTTCGGAAAAGCTAGCTGAATAAACACATGAAAAGAATGCCACAGGAAGATGCTGCACCGCACCAGGAAGACGCTGGCATCCTCTCAGCCTCGTATCTGTTACTGTGCGAGGACGGCGGGGACTTCCCTAGACGCGACAAAAGCAAACAGCGGCTCGTTGCTTGGCAGTGCTGACCCAATCAGTATGTGGAGCGGCAGAAGATAAACAATGAAAGACAATAATGGCCAACTCCCCGCGGACACATTAACAGTAGCAGAGAGGAGGGAAGCCAGTTCCATTTACAGTGCTGGTGAATAAAAAGCTGCTTCTTATCGATAACTATAAGCATTGTACTTCGAGTATAGCAGTCGAGAAACAAACTTTTTTTTTGGCTCCTTCTTTTAATAAGTTCACTGTTTTGGAAACATGTCACGGTAGATTATATTTAGCCTAATATGCCTTAACATTATGACCACCTGAACAAAATCGTGTTTACCTAACGGCAGTCATTGGAAAGAAAAACAAAGAAATAAATAAATCATACTAATAAAAAAGAAATTATATATATATATATATATATATATATATATATATATATATATATATATATATTTCATTTACAATTACATTTTTGTGTTGCAAATAAACTTCAGATGTCCTTGGGAGCTGATGGAAAAAATTAAATGCTGCTAGATCCTTGCGATGACTGAGGACGAGAGGATACAGTCGACTCCTGCAGCTTTTAAAGCTGGCGTTTGGACATATTTTGGTGTTTTTTTTTAAATGAAAGCAAATACGAGTCAAAAGTCATGTGGTCTGTACTCAAGTACTCAGACAATACAACAAATATTTCATTTTTTTCCTGGAATTTCATTGTTAAACACATTGAAAACAATACTATAACTATAGATCTAAAGGTTAAAATACATAAAGCAATTGCTAAGGTAGTATAATACAAGGAGCCTCTTAGGAATCTGTCTGCAGGTTTGTTTTTAGAAGTTAGCATCACAGGTAATTCTACAACTTCTAATCTTCATAATAATAGAAGATTTGTATGGTCAAATAGACAATAAATGTTTATTTAATTTAAAGTGACGCTTCTTGAATAATTTTTGCTATTTTCAGTATCTTTTTCAACCCCGGCTGGTGTGAGGTTACGGCTGCTCCTCGCTTGTTACTTTAGGCAGCTTTACCATGTGGTCGCCCCCATTACGGCAAAGCCGCATTTAAAACGTAGTAATTGCGATTGAGTTGTTGTCTCGTACGATTGTAAAGGATCTTATTCATTTGGAATCATTATGAGTTGCTTTGTGTTTTCATAGTCATCAAAAGAATCATGGTCAAAGTGTGTTTCAAACTGATGACTAAGCGTTTGATTAAGATTTCACTCTAGAATCTTTTTTTTTTTTTTACTGTCGTTCGCGGACTGTGTAAAGCCGACCGCGCAGCTGTGTGGCTACAGTTACCTGTAACATTAGCCGCTGCATGTTATATTATTTACGCAGATCTGGACTTAATGGAACACATGTGTGTCTGCCGCCAACATTCTTCCCAGATTAGCAGAAAGGCGGGTTCACATTAGAGTCCATTGATGAGAGGAATGCAAGGTCTCGACGGGCTTACAGGGGGAAACTCTATCACTGGTACTGTACGTACAAATGCACGGCCCGTGTATATACACACACAAGCTTTGTTTATATATAATGGAGGCTGCGGGGCCACAATGTATGTACAGTATGCACTTAACAATGGACGTTGTCAGACATCAGGAGCTCAATAATGAATAGCACGACTGTCAGAGCATGTTATTCACTGCTGTCCCTTTAAGTGCAAATTCTTGATGGAAAAACGTGATCCCGTCCGTGACGCCGCATAAACACGTTAAATAATATCGCTCTGATTTGGAGCAGCTGGAGTCTAACAGCCAATAAAAGCCTGGTGTTCTCTATTGCAGTGTTATTAATGACTTTCGAAGACAGGCCCGGTCGTAAAGGATCATCTTGATCTCTGATGGTCGGCCTTGAATCTTTACTGACCCTCTGCAACTGAGCTGTTTTCTTACCAACGAAATGAAACATAACAAAACCGTCAAGAAGACTGTTTAAAACAACCATATTTTGTGGACTACATTGCACACTTAAAATCCTTAAATAATCCTTATGAACTGTTGTATCTATTAATTATGGTTCAGCCCAAACCTATTCAAGTAGTTCATTGTGCTTGAAAATCTGTCAAATGTTTTAGTACAACTTTGGTTAGCTGCGCAACCTCTGTAGTAATACTCTGCGAGGCGCCTTGGTATTACTGCAAGGCTTTGTAGTAATACTCCGCAAAGTTTTGTAGTAGTATTACGAGGCTCCGTATTATCAGTCCTTAAAGCAAGTATTGCTCTGCAAGACTCTGTAGTATTTCTCAGTGAGGCTCAGTGGTATTACTCTGCAATGCTCCTTAGTATTTTGTACCTAGCTCCTTGGTATTACTCTGCAAGCCTCTGTTGTATTATTCAGCGAGACACTATAAGGCTTGTTAGTACAGCGTGATGATTCGTAGTAAGAATCTGTCGTATTACCCCTCGAGGATTTGTAGTATTACTCCGAGGGACTCTGTAGTGTTACTCAGAAAAGCTCCATAGTATTGTTCTTTGAGGTTCTGTAGTATTACTGTGCAAGGATCTGTAGTATTACTCTGCAAGGCCCTGTATTATTACTCTGCAGGAATCCAACGCAATGTGAGAAACAATACATTTCTAATGTGCTTTAATAGACTCGTTCATTAAAAGGTGCAGTTTATAATCTGGTGTACTTTACGGGCTAAAAAATATGTTAAGGTGTCAAACCAAAAAGAGTTAAAGGGTAATCTTAACCCTAAATCTCCTCTAACAAAACTTCTTAAGTGCTTACATTGTTGTATAAGTCAAACAGTATATTAAGGCTTTAAAACGTTGTATGCCATAATAATTTCCTGCTTCACTGTAAAAATGCAACTCTGGCCTTATTAACTCACTTAGAAATACGCTGACATTTCAAGAGTACATAAAAAAAAGTCAGGGGATTATTTGCAGTAAATAATTTGCAGTTGTAATTTGTCCTCTTTATTGAAAATGTTTCCTCTTTAAGGTGATTTACTGAGGATGTTTTGCCATTTTCAACTCGTTCCCTCGTGCGACCTTCACGACGTTCCCTCCGAGCAGATCAACCAGAGCCAGGACACGAACCTCTGATCACACCATCGAGAACATCCAGGGTTTGAGTCCGTTATTTATAGCCAGAACGCTGCTTTTTACAATCGTTCTCCATCTGTTCGGGTCAGTTTCCATTCAGTGATATTCGGAAACGGAATTACGGCAGCATCAAATGAAAGCCATCGACGCGAACACTGTTGTTATTTTGGGTGATGATGGAGAGGTCGTCCGCTCAATTGCCGACTACCTCCGTAATGAGCCTAACTGTCCTTGAACAAAACTGTTATTGAAATAACACAGATAGAATTTAGATTAGAAGCTGAAAAGTGGCTCATTCCAGATACCCTTCAGGTTGTCATAACAACTGTGTATGTTCTCACACACTGCCAGAAATGTTCAATGATAATCCAGACGTGGTTTAATTAATTTTAATAGGGATAAGAAAAGGAAGACGCACCCTTCATGGACAAAAACATGTAGTAAAATTTGCTTTTTTATCTCTGCTGATTTGTATTTTGTTTCATTTCATCTCTTTTGACAGTGATGTAGAGATTAGTACTGGTTAATAGAGCCTTTTTTTTTACACACACACAACGAGAAAACCTTGAACAACAGATTCAAAGTAAATTGTTTTGCAATTTAATAAGGAAGGAGAAGTGCACCTAGCTTTAACCTTTTTCAATTCCCACTTGAGTGTACCCAGCTTTTAGGCACAATCTAACCAAACCTCAGATCAATTAATGATATAACACACATTAAAACTACATATTCTTTAGGCATAATGCATTTTAGTGTATTCCATTTTATTGATTTGAGTTGACTATGTTAGCTTAAAAGCTAATAAAACGATTAACAGTATATACAAATGTTAAAGATTTTGGTTTTACTGTTAAAAATAAGTAAACAATTGTTGAATTAGAAATATTGATTGTACATCTCAAATTATTACAGTAACAGTAAATTTAAACTAATAGCAGAAACAAATTTGATTAGCTTGTATCCTCATTGCCAAAAAAATATTTTGATGAAAATAAATTGTGGCAAAACCCAAATTATAGCTTTAAAATTAAAATAACTTTACATTTTGAAAAGGTGATTTCAACAAAAACAATATACAAAAGGCTGTAGCCAACCCTGGAGTCTAACACCAACTAAAAAAAAAAAAAATCAGTCGTTATAATTCTGGTAGGAAACAGAGCTTTTCACAACTGTCAAGCTGAGTAAAAAAAACAACTTCTTGTGCGTTTTAGCGTGAGTCACAGCTCGCTCTCTTATCAGTCGGTTAAATGGCAGCGTTATCAGATGAGAAGCTGCACCTGCCAGTCCACCAGTAGATCTATTAATACCAGAATGAAACAAAATAACGCTCGCAATCTGAACAAAACATGTGGAAACAATGCGTGAAATATGTTCGTTTTTTGGGGGGTAACAGACTTTTTCCACAATCTAAAGAAAAAGAAATAAAAGGAACCTGAGGAAAATGAAGCTTGTTATAAAAAAGTATTATTGCAAATACAATGTTAATTAAAAGCAGATTAGTTCAAACCCATCATTAAGAATAGCCTTTAGAACAAACTAATATAAGGATGAAATTAAGATGCATTAGTTTAAGAGAATATAAAATTATTGTTTTATCAATACAGACTTACTTTAATACTGATAAACTTTAAAAATGTATTAATTAGATTATGATTCAACTTGTTTTTCAGCCAATAATGTCATTAAACTTTAATTTTAAATGAGCTGATATGACTCTTTATTCACTTCCATATGAGTAAAAAATAACAAACCCAAACGGACACTAAGAACATAGAGAATATGAACTAGTCTAGTGTGTTGCTCAAGGACACGTCGGCAGTCTTCTCGACGGCCACTCGTGGGAAACATGTCATTCATTCACTAAGATCAAATATTATCGGTGAAACGGCACAGTGTTCAGAACCGTAATGACATGTGAGGTTTTTAAATAAAATATGTGCCTGTGCAAACATGTGTGTGTAGCAGCTGTGTAAAGTCAACCTGGAGGATCATATTTTATTTACAACACCTGCACCAGTTTGATTATTTTCCTCGCCCGGTTCTCGCCGATGCTGGTTTAGCCTTCCGTCGTAATTGTTTACTTAGCACGCTGAACAAGTCGTAATGGAGATGTTGTTATTTATTTGTGTTGCTGTGACTATTCTTTTCTATATAACAACACATTAAACATGGACAATTAGCACTTAAGTTAGCACTTCATTTAAGCTACATTGCACTTTGGCAGCATTAGCACTTCATAAAACAAACAAAAGTGAATTAGCTAGCATTGACTTTCAATTTGCAGGATCATCGAATCAATTTAAAACATTTCAGTATCTTGAGCAGCAGAAACATCATGATTTCTACCATGGTAGCAGCTTTTCTGTGTTAGCATTTAGTCATATCAGTATCACTGCAGCGACATTAGCATTTATACAGTTTTACATTATTAGATTCAGTCAAGCTACATTGCTGTATGGCAACATTAGTGTTTGCATTAGCTATACAAGCTAAAATTAATTAGCACTTTAGCGCTAGCACTTAAACTAAATCAACATTAAAGCTTGTTTAGTCATTTGAAAATGTAAAAACATCAACTTCCTTAAGTTTTATTTAAGGAAGTTCTATTTTTTTATTTGTTTATATAGTTTGTATCTGCTTCAACACGTCAACATTGTAAGCGCTACACGAAGAATAGTTTCTGTTATTAGCATGGTTAGCATCTATTGCCACAATTGTAGAATTAGTGAATTTGCAAAGCATTTAAATGATTAATATCTTGTGATTAAAAATAATGACTTGATAATGTTAAACACAAACAATAAGTACAATATAATTTTATTCATTTTTTAAGTAAATCAACTGTTAAAATAGTTATTTTTAACGATTCAACGATCCAAATGTTTCACACATTGAGACCAAAAAAAAAAGTTGTCCCCGTTACATTATTTAGAGGAAGAATAAACAAACTTCTCCGACTACATCACACTTGAGATTCCAGCTCGACGCAGCTAATGTTTGTCTATGTTTGGGAAAATGTTGTAAATGAAAAGTACAAGACACGGAGAAAAGTGGATGGAGACAGATGGAGGGAGAGAGAGAGAGGATGGAGGGAGAGAGAGAGAGAGAGAGAGAGTGTTAGTGGAGTTGATCTGCTGACTACGGGCAGTTGATTTGGTTTTCGGAGAGTTTCATTGTTGCACTGCTTTGAATTAATGCCACCCAAAGAGTCCAATTGTGATTCTTGGGCTGTGCTGACAGAATATTTGACAGTCGAGGGTGAGCTGCTGATCTCAGCTGAATCCTCTTTTCTATGAGTGTGTGTGTGTGTGTGTGTGAGTGAGTGTGTGTGTGTGTGTGCGTGTGTGTGTGTGTGTGTGTTCCGCTCTATGTATGGTACTCACAGTACACATGCATACACCTCCACATGTTCAGATATGTCTCGGTGTTCGGAACAACCCACACAAAATTCACACTCACACTACTACACACACACACAAATGAACATCTATGGGGACCGAAAATAAACAACAAAAAAAACAAAACAATAATTAGTCGCTGAAATTTTAATGGAAACACATGGGAAAAAAAAAATGCCATTAATCAATACTAAACTGCACAGGGAAGTGTGTTTGTGTAGATGTGTGTATTCCAGCTGGCTGCAGGAAATGTGTTGTCCCCGTGGGCTGTTGAATAAATGAAAAACAGTCGGCTGAATAAAAGAAAGATGTTCCGTCAAAATAAACGAGCGTCACTGTAACGGAGCGACAGGACTCTTGGATAAATAAAAGATTAATTGATAATTGTCGGATAATGTGTGGAGCAAATAAAATCATTACAAGTTTGATAAAAAGTGCTGGGTCGATGAGGCTTCATGAAACAGCAGGTGAGGTATCATGATACAGTGTATTTATTTTTGATGAGCCACTGGAGGGCGCTCTCAGTTTAAAAGTGATTATGAAGCAGAGGGTGCCATCTAGTGGCCTTTTTCAAAATAAAGACACTGTATCATGATACCTCGCCTGCTGTTTCATGAAGCCTCATCAACACATCACAAGTAGTGTGGATTTGTCAAGTCTTTTTTTTCTAATCCTTTAATTCTGGTCAGCTATCTGAAAGAATCTCTTTACCTAAATAATTAATTCCTTTTTTTTAAATGTTTAAATATATATGTATTATCTAAGATTCAGATTCAGAGATTCAAGAGTCTGCATCACTTCCTGTTTAGCGTCTCCAAATTAAAGGATCCTATAAAAGACTGTAAAGCAATACGATCAGCTGTATTTTGATTAAATATTTAAAATATAATATTAGTAAATTAGTGTGTGACTCGTTTTTTCCTCTGAGTTTAATTTGCTTCCTGTTTAGCAACTCAAATACAAGCATTACAATTAAAAAGAAAAGAAAATCACAAGATTTACATTGTTTCCAATTAGTCATTTGATTTTATCTAGGACTTCCTAGCTCGGCGTTGCCCTCTGGTGGCCGACAACTTCAGGGCATACGTAAAGCTAGATCGCCAGATAAATGGATTCAAAGACAGATAAACAACTCCAACGCTTCACTCGTTTCTTTCAGGTCCCATTTTAAAATAAAACTGACGGAATGTTTGAAAAATATGAAAAAGCCAGCTGCACCAGCCTCATCAATAGTTTTTCTAATTCGACTAATTACTTCCCATTTCATGGCCATGAAAGTCCTATTTTCGCTAATTTGATCTCCACACTCTCTAACAACTTGGGTCTGAACTTAATGATGCAGTTTCCCACCGCGAAAATATCAACATGTTTTCATAAATCTGGCCTTGAGGCAGAAAAATAAACCCTTTTCATGCATCACTTTTGGAATAAGCTTGGAACCCGGCGCTTCATTAAAATTAATTATCCTGTGAGCAAAACGAAAAGAAAGAGGGGAAAAAAAACAATGGGAAGATCTAGAGGAGGGGGGAAAAAAATAAAAAGATTGAATGTGGTGAAGGTGTTGATTTCTTGGAAACAATTCTCTGTATATTTCCGGCTCTTCGCTCTCTCACAGCGAGCGCTGATCCTCGCGCTAATTAGAAATTCTTCCTCCGACGGCCCAAATTGAATTGTCCATCATTTGCATAACGATGCCTCGCCGGGCAGACGGCCCGATTTACCGCCAGATGAAATGTAGCAATCACTTAAGTGAGTGACCATGAGGGATTGTGGGTAAAAAAAAGGCTGGCAGAGTTGAGCGAGCCTCAATCACAAATATACAAATATATGTATGCATTGAAAGTCAAAGTTATTGCCTTAAATACATGTGAAAGGAAGATAATTTCAATTAAGATCCGCAGTTTTTTTTCCTCCAGTGAAGACTTTTCGCCGAAGACGAACATTGTCTGCTTTTTTTTTTATAAATGTTTCATTCAGTCATTAAGCTGACAAAAGTAAACTGAGCAAGAAGTGATTTTCATTCTTGTGAGCGTCAAAGGGAGAAAGTACTGACAGTTTGAGAGATTAGGATTCGCCACATGAACAGACTAATTAATTTGAATTACTGTTAACTCCAGTACTTGGATTGGATTCAATGATGTTTTAATTTTTCACATCGTTTTTTTATATTTGCGTACAAAGAAGAGAACGAATGAATCACAACTGCCCTTGGAGGTTAATATGTGCAAAGCCTGGGAAGAACACATAGAACTGTATTTAAAAAAACATATAATATTTGAAAGTTTATATAAGAAAAAACGACTACTGTTGCTACTACAGTCGTGGTGTGTTGATGAGGCTTCATGAAACAGCTGATGAAGTATCATGATACATAGGTCTTTATTTTGAAAGTTGACTAGATGGTTTGAAAATATTGCCAGGTTTCATTGGATTAGTAGATCAGAACTAAAGATTATAAAGCAGAGAGTGACATCTAGTGGCCTTTTTAAAATACAGACACTGTTTCATGAAGCCTCATCAACCCATTACTACTATATGTTATTTTTTACCATGACTCTTTGGACAAGTATGAGATGATATGAGCATTTTGACAAAATATAAACCATGTACAAATCTACGCGTTTTTAAATCATTGAGTTGTTGATGCTAAAAAAAAAACGCAAAATATTTACATATTAACACCCTCCTCTGTCTTTTCTTCTTCACCACAAAAAAAAAAATATATTTATGTATTTTACTTTGCTATAAGCCCATTATCTTTAGAATAAAAAAAAATATATCGGTTACATTTTTTGTTTTGTCATTTTAAATAAGCTGCTATGGTACAAATAATGATTTCACTTAATAAAACAATTTTATTTATTCATGTTATCTTTTTAATTATTCACTTTTGTGGCTTAATTAAAAAAAAAAAAAAGGATTTTAACTCTAACTCTGAGGCAGAAAAAAATAACACTATATGAGTATATTTAGTTGTTATCACTTTAAACTATTACAATTGTGTATCACAAATGTAAAGGGATTAAAGTTATTTTCCATGTATATTATAGTATTACTATTTCTTTTTTTTTTTTTTTAAACCTGGTGATTTGAATCGGCTGGCACATGGGACGAGTTTTTCAAATTCATAGAAAGTAGATTAGACGTACGGGGGGAAGTGAGATATGAGCTCGGTCAATTAAACTCAAGGTCAAGTTATCACTGTATGAATGCGAGTCCTTTTACTGTAAGTGTTACTCGTCATTAATCACATGGTAACTCTGCTGCCCTTCGCTGGTCCACTGAACCTTGAGGAGATCCTTTTGGAAAAAAAGATCTCATTCCAACTAAAACCTGGTTATAATATACAGTTTCTACTATTTGTTTATGACTGAGGAAGTTTTTGTGACATTTACAAGACTGACTGCAGAAAGATTAATTAGGGTTCATGGGAAAAATAAGATGACACTTAAAAACATGGTTATTCAATCAAGTAAAAACTACTTTATGTATCATGTGACTCACTAAAATATGGGATGCCTAAAAAAACACTGTTTTAATAGTACAATATACAAGAAAGAAAAATAGAAATTGGCTCTTAAATCAAACTCTTGTGATATATTTCTGTTGTTTTTTAGTCATATTTGTCTAAAAAAAACATTGTTTTGTTGCAACAGGCTTTAGAATCAACAAGAAATTGAAGAAAACGTCCGTCTTTTTTAATTTTTTATCGATGACAGAAAATTTGATTAATTAAAAGAACTTTATTAAGTCGTAAATAGTAATAGTACACACATAATTGTATTGAAACCCCCTGAAATAAATGTAAGTAAGTAATGGTTATTTCTAGCGCCTTTCTAGACGTTTTTCTCGTATTATTTAACTTTATATATCTTAAAAAATTGACTCTTAAATAAGATTGACGACAGAAGAAATAGAATGAATGTTGTAAATAAGCCCTTGTGTTATCTAAGGGTCAAGGTGACCCGAAGGCCTGAAAACAAATGTATTTCAAGGCGAACGACCTCCACCACTGCATATGTATTTCTCGGAGACATAGAGGTTGTTCACCTTGACCCAGAGACAACAGAAGGGATACCCCAAACACATTTGTTTTTGGGCCATCATGACGCCAAACTGACCTTAAAACATAAAATCTGAACGACAAATCCTGATTTCTGTGACGTTAAAAGGTTATAACCTGTTCAACAAGAGTGTGTGTGGTTGAAGAAAAAGAGAAACTTGAGTGACAAGTGAGTGTCACGGCAGGTACATCTGAATATGAACCAGAAGGTTGTGACCTGCAAACATGGAGACAGATTTGAGTGAGCGGCGGAGAAGGGAGAAATGTCAGAGTGAGAATGGCAGGAAATATGTTAGTGACAAGGAAAAAGCTGCCACTGGTATTCTCGAGCCCCGATGAGTAAAAATAGGGCATTGGGCAAGAAGGCAGGAAACCAGCAGAGCGAGGCCTCTAGTAGGAATTTCTTCTGGGGAGGAGAGATAAGGGACTTAACTCCCTCCTGTCTGCGGCGGCTGATTGTAACATGTGATCACAGTATGCAAAGATGGACCGAGAAGAAAGATTGACGAGGAATATATTTGACTAGATGTCGGGAAGAGAGTGGCCATCACTGATCCGCTCCAATTAGGTCAACTTGAGCGAGAAGTTTTATTTCATTTTAAAGCGACGGCGACACAAAGGTAAGAGGAGAGTGAAGGGGCCGAGGTTCCTCAGGTTAGAAAGTGGAAGTTGGACAATAAACAAAGGCCTTATCAGACCCTCGCCAGAGCTTCCAAGCCCGATAGGCCGCCATATCGCTCCGACTATTAGAAACAAATATGACCTCTACACCACTTTCCCCTCGCTCCCCCGCATGAATAAGCAATTTTGACAGACAGGACCGGAGTTTATTCCGCTTTTAAGAGCGCGGCCATGTCAAGAACCGCCACATTTAATATCACTGTATACATTAACCTCCACTGGGAACAACCCTTGAAGCACTTATCGTTCATTTTTCCTTTTGATCTACATGTTCTGTCCATTTTGAGACCATTTTGAGAGGGTTAAGACCTTTTTTTTATTATTGTTCTCGTCATTTTTTGTCTCAATCTACATTAATCTTTTAGTGGAAATATTATCTGCCAGAACACAATACTAGGAAAAGATGTCGAGAAAGATATTGGATGTGATTTTATCCAAAACTAAAAAATGTCAATTTTCTATCATTTATTAACATGAAATATATATTTAAAACATATCCCCATTGACAAGATTGTTTGGACTTAAATACAGATTTTGATGATTAAAAAAATCTTTAATCCTTGTGTAATCTCTGGGTCAAGGTGACCCGAAAGCTCGAACACAAATGTGTTTGTGGTATCCCTTGTGTTACATCTGGTTCAAGGTGAACGACCTAGAGACATCACAAGGGATAGCATTTGTTTTCAGGGGCTTCGGGTCACCTTGACCCTGACATAAAATAAAGGTCAATTAAATTTTAAAGATATAATTTAAGGAAGAGTTATGCTTATAATGTAAACAATAATGTGCTGTCAATGTTATTGTTTGGAATTCGCCTATAATTTTATGAAAAATTTAAGGAATTTATTTGACAAACTCTTATCTGGTTACAAGTTTATCTGAAGTATTTAGTTTTTAAAAAAAAAACAGCTACTTAACGAGGAGAAAATTTCCTAAATGAGGCGTTGAAGTTGCGTACAAACACACATCAAGTGACGAACACAACAAGCTAATTGTCGTCGTTTTCTCTGCTTTAAATGGAAATGTTAGTTTTCAGATTCGTTCTGAGCAACCAGGGTCAACTAACAAGAGTACTTTGTTCTCGAAATACATAAAAATACCTCTTTTACCACAAAAGAAATGCGTGTATTCATCAGAAATAAGTCCTAGAATGGCAAAAAAAAATGTCCTCCTTTCCTGTAGATTCGATAATTGGAGAGAGATTGTGTGTTTGTCTTTTCAAACACTTATATGTTGATAATGACACAAAGAACATATAATAACATTGTGGTTCTGTAGTTCCATCTGGATCCAGGATAATTTTGAAGGAACCATTTTATTAAAAAATGTGTTGCTAATGTTCATTTAAAATGTCTTTCCGTTTTTTTTTAATATATTTAATATTACCCAGACAACATAGCAATGTGGTTAAGCTAAGCTTAGCATCCTGAACACGATCATTGGTTTTTGCTAGTTTTTGTTGCGTGTACACACAATGATAATTCTTAAATCAAAGAAGATGATTTATCGCAAATCTTATCCTTCACCTGCCAAGAACTATCATATCACCTATTGATACCTACGAATACTTTATGTCTGGTGACTTCTTCTTATTATTTTTTTTGTTTTTTTTACTGGGGATGAAGTATAAGGAAGTAGCTGATACATATTAAAACCAAGTCTTGTACATAAAAGGAAAATATACAATTTGAGGTAGTCAGTTGTTAACCAGTATTGTTATAAGCTGTAGAAGTCTTTCGCTGACATCCCTGCCACTGTGTTTTCACTTACATGGATGTAAAGTAAAAATAATGTCTTAAATTTTAAATTAATTACATTTCACCACAAAAAAATTATCAATATCTCAATATGTTTCTTATTAACAAAGACAAACTGCTTCCTTCTTATTATTTTATCTAGTTTTCCGATTAAAGATGAGTCACACTCTGTGTTGGGAACAGTCCAAAAGGTGAACAAGACTGTCTCATAAATATGATATGTCATAAACCCAGCAGCTGAAAAAACAAGTTTATCACAGGGATGATGTTTTTAACCGACTCGAGATAACCTTCGCATACAACTGGACGTCTCTGAATATTGACCCTGATAGAAATGCTATCGAGCTCCGGCGGCTCGGGTGACAAAGGGAGTCTCCATTTTACATCCCGATCATTGAGCGTTTGTTTGTCGGGACGAGTGTACATGTGGGTTTTCAATCTGAGGAGGAGCAGCAGGACATGTGAGTGAACAGTTCACGTGGTGCCAGTCGTCGGCAGGATGGAAAGAGTGTAATCAAACCATAAATCAGAAATCACTGAACTACCATCCACCCACTTCCTCTTTCTCTCCCTCTCTCTCTCTCTCTCTCTTTTGTTGCTCCCCTCCCACTCCTCTCTTTGTGCATGTACCATGTTCTCACACACAAACCCGCTCCAGGAGTGGCAAAACGCCGATCAATGAAAAATGCATTTCCCACATATCAAAGCTTTCTATCATCAGATCGCTGGAATCGTGGAGTGAAAGAAGAATTCGATATGAGCAGCTTGCTGGAACCTTCTAAAAGATGCTTTCAGAGTTAGGAACGTCTGCTTGTCCAGTTTGTGTCCAAGAGGAGTTTTAAAACAGCGATTTACAGGTCAATTATGAGAGGAGAGGCAGTTTTTAATCTTACGGATACATGTCAGTATAAATAGTAAATCGTTTATATGTTTAAAAAATGGTTGACTTGAACCTGCCCATTTATCGTCTGTAATGAGTTATACTTTAAATCAAGCATTGTTTCAAACAGCAGTCAGCCAACCACTAGGGGGCACCACATGGTTAAACTGCCTAAAAAAACAAGCAAGAAGCAGAGAAAGGTAGCACTTTGTGATAACATATTGATTCACTTGGTTGTAATATAATGAATAGTTTAGTTTATAATAGACTAGTTTAGAATTATTTATTATTAAATATCATAATTCTGCAGTTCAAGCTGTTAACATCTTCTTCCCTACGCTCTTGTATTATTCAGATTCTCACTGGAATTACAGTATCAATTAAAATAATGGTTTGTCATTTTGGCCATAATCCAGAAACCCCTTCCCAAGCCTATAAAATGCTTATTCCATTAAGGAAGTTTTTTTTTTTTTCATCAAACTATTGTTTGCCAGATGTCTCTGTGGAACAACCAGTTGGCGAATTGTTAGATGCACAGTTGGAAGTACAGCACTCCGATTTCCTCCTACAGGATGCTAATTGTTGTCTTTAAATTGTTGTCAGGTGCGATTTGTGTGTTTGTTGTTAGTTTGTATGTCTACACTTGATGATGATAGGTTGATGCTAAATGCATTATAAAATTTAAAAGGCCACTTGATGGCACTCTAAGTTTGACAATGATACAAGGTTTTATTGAATTAATCGAGCCAAAGATTATAAAGCAGATAGCGCCATCTAGTGGCCTCTCAAATTAAATACGCTGCATCATGACGCCTCATCAACCCATCAATAGTAAACACGGCTCTCACCCCATGTAGCTGGGACAGGCTTCAGCCCCCCCTTCAAACCACATGTTTTAAAAACTGCTTATGATGCAAATGTACGGTAATATTCTATAGATATATACACATAATTTTAAATTTTCATGAAGAACCGATGGATTATTACATGTATATGTTACTGGCTACATTAGCATTCCTCAATTCAATCTTTAATAAGTGGCTAAAACACATATTAATACATGTTAGTAAATAAAAAAAATGAACCCTACTGTGAAATGGACAAAAATATTCTTGTCTTTTCTTGTACATAGTTTTAATAGATATAGATAATGTATTACAGGCTAAAATAACATATTCTTTCCTCAAAACTTAAAAAGTTAAAAGGACCTTGACATACAAGTATCTCACGTATTAACGTTGTTATGTACCTGTGTATGCATGTGAAGTATACAAATATCGTTTTTTTCAAGTCCACCTCATATCAAGGTTGATGACGAACACATCCATCACTTTTGTCTCCTTATTCTTGTGGATATGATTTTGCTGGCGAGCCACCTGGTGCGCTGTAACAGCAGCCGAACAGAGGGCTGATTGTGACGGAGCTGTGTGATATCCAGGAGAGTGACCCATTTAGAGCGGAGCCACGGACCTGACAAGCCTCTGTTATGTCTGGGACATCTGGAAAGTCGGGGCCCGCTCGCCCTCCCGTGATCTCCATACAGTACGTGTAAATCTGAGAAAGCCTCACACGGTCATGTGTGTTTCCCACACTCGCCCATAGGTCAAGTTCAGAGGCTGCAGCAGAGGAGTCGCCGAGGTGTCGACGCCGCTTCGCTGATGCACACTTGACCGCGTGAAACAGGATTTTCTACTTGATAATGTGATGCAACGTTGTTAAAATAAGAAACTAACACAAGCTTCCTAACATCACCCTGATTCTCAAAACTAATGACAATATTATTTTAATACCATAAACCATGTTTTAGTTGTTTTTTTTCTAGACATTTTGGGCTACAGTTTTATGATGGGGGTGTATACAAGAATAGTAATTAATGATTTATAAATCCATTACTTACAAAACTACGAAACGATATGAATCAAAAGAAAATGTTTGGTTTATATCTGATGTTGCTTCTCTGATCCAGTAAAAAAAGAAATAAATTATATAGAGTATTAAATATCATTATCTCACTGAAAATAGTGCATAAAGACAAGATGAGTCAATGCCGGTTTTTCAGTTGGACGGCCATTTGGTTGCCAGTGAAAGGACTATTATTTTTCTTTTTGGACACGATCCTGCATCGATAGCATCTTGAGTTCTAAATATTATTATCGCAGCAAGAAGGTTGCTGGTTCACCTCCAGGTCAGGTGCCGAGCTCATTGCTAAGGGAATACATTATTTAGGTAAAATAAATAAAGGGAAATAACATTATTTTAAAAAATAGTTATTTTCCAATATATTGATTGAACTATGCTAATTCTACGCTTGAGGAGCTAAAACTCTCCAGTTTATATTTTCTTAACCTTTTCAAACTGCACAAAAAAACCAAAGTTTGTCCTAGAATTATTTTTGAGAAAAACATTTTGTCTACTGTTTACACTGGGAGCTCCCACGATATTCGCCCCATTTGTTTCCTGTCTGCGTAGCACGTTAGCATTTTAGCTTCTGCTTCGAACAACCTTAAAATAAAGACTTGTTGAATTATTTTCGAAACAATTCCTCATGTCGAGGCTTCAATAAAAGAAGGTTGTTACAGACAAGCAGTGTGGAGGTATTTTGGATGTTTTTTAAGAGTGTCTTTTTGGACAAGGAGGACAAAGAAACCAGAAAAGATGCAGTAGAAAGTGAGTGAAATTAGAATTTTGGGTGAACTATCTCTTTAACCATATACTGAATGAGTGTCCATATAGTATATTAGTGTCTGTTAAAGTGTCCCAACTAGCTGGGATAGACCGTAAGATAAGCCTTTGTTTTTCCCAAATCGTGGAGATTAAGGCTTCATCCTCGGAACTGCATTGAGGAACAACGGATAGAAAATGAACAAATTATTAAAGTACTGAGCACTTAATTCTGAATTATTTTCTATATATACTGATATGATCTTCGTAAAGATTCATCCTCGTGTCGAATCCAGATCGTAAACGGACGAAAAGTCTAAAAAAAACGACACCACTAAACTTGGCTGAGAACCTTAATTTAGGAACTTCAAATTTCAGCACAACACACACTCGCCATCGGCAAATCTGGACGGAATCCAAGCAACGATTTTTCACAGTTCCGTTCATCTTGCTGTGATTCTTTATTTTCCTGAGCGGTCGGTATCGTGAAGCAGCGCAGCGTTATCAGCAGCTCGGCAGAAGTGTCGCTTACAGATCGAGAGATCGAGAGAGAAATTTTCCCGCGTCATTATTTTTAATGAGAAACATTAGAGGAACTATTTTTTTGTGTGTTAAGATTTTAATGTCCCTGTGAACGTCAGCGTTGCATCTGCAGCCTGAGACGCAGTTTATCGTTGAAAGAAGAGAATATGTATTGTGTAAGAGCGCAGTACAATGTTGTTGAAGCGACTGATGTTCGTCCAGTGAGCTGCAGGCTTGAGAAAGGAAACGTAGACGAATGCATAAATGCATAATGGAAGTCGTAAATGAGCCAACAAAAGCAGTCAACAAGATCCCGAGGGGAGGAAATAATTCAAAATCATAGACATGAAAGAGTGTTTTTGGAGAAAGTGAAAGTTTGTTTTAGAAACATTGGCATCATAGGTTTTAGAGAGAACTCCATCGTCTACATAATGTAAATAAATGAACCATAATCGGAATACTGAAACAGCCTATTCAATTTCATAGATCCAAACAGTGGCTAGGAAATTATTTTGGCTAGTTTTTTAAGCAGGTATTTCTAATTTATTGCGGCCTGCGTTCTCCGTAACTATATCTATCTTTTCATTTATTAAAAATACAAATTGACGCTTATTCCTAAATACTGAAAGTGTCGGTCTATCAATAAGTTTTGTACTTACTGAACGGAATAATATATTTATACGGATCTTTTTCACTTCACTCTCTTCAAAAAACAACTTTGGACATCTTCAAGTCAAATAGGCTTTAAATCCACATAAAACTAGTATTCTTCGGTCACTGGATTCTACATTTTTTTTATCTGGTATTCTTTAATAATAGCCAATTTTACATCTACGCAGCCACAGTAAAGCTACTTGAATTCAGTTATTTCATATCATCTTCTCTCCATTATTTTCATGGCTCAAAGGCAACCTGTTCGAATGTTGGACTCGTATTTACAAAAAGGGTGAACGTTTTTACGTCATTTTCAATGAGCTGAGCGTGTATGTGTTCTTGTTTTAAAAGTGGGCAACTTTTATGCACAATCCTCTTTCTTTTTTTTGGCAAGAAAGCTCGAATCTCACAGTCAGGACTGACACGTTAACTTCAGAATCTTCTATGATTTTCTATTTATTTATATATATATATATAGCAGGGGAAAAAAAATGGACCGACAACCATCCTCACACACAACTTGACTTCAACAATCAATCTCTTTATGTTTTGGGACAGTGGGAAAAAAAACAAATTGTCCCGAGAAAACCCAGAAATACATAATTAATTTCCAACAAAACCGAGCTGATATAAAATGTTACAAAAGGATTTTTTGTACTCGAGAGGCTATTAATTTTTGTATGTCGACAGATTTGGCTGCAGAAATTGAATCATCATTCCTTGTTTCATTTGGCATGTAATTAAATCAGGGAGTGAAAAAAAAAAAAAAAAACGTGAATGTAAGCTGGCATACAATTCACGGGAAAATTAGCATTTTTAATCACAGTACATTACTTTAATAACTTGATAAATCCGTGGCAGCTGGAGCATCCGAGAATGTTGTCACAGCCACTTAGTTCTGCATTTGCAGCTAATACAAGCTGATGAGATGCAGCCAGATAGAGAGAATGAAACAAGAGAAGGAGCAGGAAAAAGATGAAGATGAGAGGGGGAAAAGTCCCGGCGTCAAAAAAAAGGAGCGAGGTTTCAAATCCGGAAGAGACGAGGAAGAAGAGCGCGGCAGGTGATAAGCAGCTGAAGCAGCCAGAGGAGGGATGGCGGCGGAGAGTCGCAGCGTTACTTCTTCTTTCTTTTAATGACGCTAAATCCTCAATTAGCTTGTGTTTCACCTTGTTGTCATGCACGAGACCTCCGCTCCCCCAGGACACTTTGTTAGGCTGCTGTGTAGAGGAGGCTTAACCGCATTAGCTGACAAATACACCAAATACCATTCACCGAGTTGTCTGGAAACCACAGAATTAAACTGATACTCTCAGATACTCAATGCATGAGGCATTACATTTGTCTTATCTAGACAAATGTAATATATATTATGGGATTTACACCTCATGCCTTACAGTCAGCACGATGCACTTAATATATCACATTTTATTTTAAGTTATGCTTCAGTGTTACATTAGAAATGAAAAGTATCAAACATTTGCATTATTTAATATCGAAATAATAAAGCTAATTACATTTAATTGACATTTCTGTAAAGTGGATTCCAGACTTGTATAATAATTGACTAGGGACCTATAGAATATGAAATATTATGAAAGTATTGGTGCAATTTTTGTGTTTTTTGTTATTTTTTATGGTAGGGAAAGGGTACTCTTGAAAACAAACATAGCAGCCTTGATGTTTAATCCACTGATTGTTAACTTAAAACAAAAGTCTTAAACATTGACTAATATACTCATGAATGTAATATTTGAACAAAAAAACATTTTAAACAAAGGGCAAACCATTGACTCTTGCAAATAAAATACATGCAATTACAGTTTTGAACTTTTGCTCTATTAAGATAAATGTCTCAGCATGTCAATGATCAATAAAAATGTGTACAAAAACTAAAACTAAGAATAAAATAAAGAATTCTGCAAAGGACACACAAGAAAAAAAAGTTTGAAATGGAAACAAGTGCCTAAAAATATTGTGTCACTGGAGCGCCTTAAACAGTGAATTACATAATAACATTTAAAGTAGCAGTTTTTGGAGTATCGTGTTTTCAACGTTTTACGGGCTAAGGTGCACAGACTGGTCAAGGGTTAAAATTGGCCCCCGGAGCCTAACTTTGAACGTTCCTACCTTAGAATATACAAGAAACAAACCTTAACCCTTCTGTTTTCTCAGGGTCAAGGTGACCCAGGGGCCCTAAAACAAATGTGTTTGTGGTATCCCTTGTTTGTGGTACACCCTTGACTTAGGGTGAACACAAGGGATACCACAAACACATTTGTTTCCGGGCCACTGGGTCACCTTGACCCTGAGAAAACACAAGGGTTAAGAGACGTTGACATTTTCTACAAGGCCTTCTATCAATTGAACACGATCCTTACACCCTCTGCCACTGACCACTGCAGATAAACGTGTGAGTCACAGAATCTCACTGCTACGTCTAAGGTTTCTATAAACAATCTGAGGATGAAAAAAAAAAGATGAATCCAACACTCTGTATGCTAAAGAGATGGAGCGACACTTTAACCTACGGAGAATAAAAACAACAGTTTCTGCTGGTGCAGCCTCTGAAAACGCTGTTGGTTTTTAATGTAAAATAACAGAGAAGCCAATTTACAGTTCATAACTGAAGCACACATCAATAATAGAAAAGGGGGAAAATTACCGTAAATCCACGGTTCAAAAGCTGCATACCTTTGAAATGTCAAAGGGGAAACCACAACGGATAACTCATCTCAAAACTCATTTCAACTGCACAATGCGAGCTGTATTACAAATATTCAACAGCCGAATGTTCCCCGCAGGTATTTTTTCAGCAAAACACTCTATACATTTTCATTTGAAATGAGAAGAAAGGAATGTAATTTTTTTTTTTTCACCGGCAAGCAGCCAAACCAATTTAATTACATTCCAAATGGGCTCAGTCTCCTCACAGCAACCCGCCTGTGTTGCATTTCTCAAACTTCAACAAGCTCCTTGACTTTCTCTGAGTAATTGAAATCTTCCTTGTTATTATGCAGAAAGTACAACACACCAAATGGGGAGAATCTGGCGCACGGCTGCTTCAGCCGGTTCTGTTACTTCATCACCAGATTCTCTGAAGTCAATTAAAAGGATATTAGCAAGGGTTATGTGCTGTCGGGGATGAGGGCCGTCTCTGGTGAGCTCGAATCTGATAAAACGTCAATCACTCGTACAGTCAGTCAAGGCTCGTGGCCACATACGTGGAAGGAAAACTCAAAAATGATTGCTTTTGATTTGGAAATATCTTCTTGATATTCGTCTGAACGAGGAAGCATCTGCATCCAAGACTTTAATAAACACTGGAGAGGTTACAACATTCTGCGGCAAACAGCCATCGTCGCTTTATTTGAGAGGAGAAAATCCTTTTTTCAAAAACATTTCATTTCATAAGTGTGTCTTAAATAGATCTTGGACGTCTATTGTATCATCAGGATGTGTCTGTTTGTACAAAACTCTCTATAAATTGAATTATTTACATTAGAATTATGTCCCACCCACTGAAAACACTTTGTTTTTCTTGAGATTAAGCACGGCCACTCTGTGATTGGTCAACCATCAAGGTTTGTCACAGCACGTCATCAACCACGGAAGTCTCCACCTCCAAGGGACTTATTGCTTAAACAAAGCGGGGCGTGATTACAGCTGGCTGGAGGAGGAGTGAAGCCATTATTACGTCATAATGGATTGCTCTCGTAACCTCTCTTTCGCCAGACGGGGGAGAACTTTATAAAATAATAGCAATAGAGCTAGTACCTAGAATACAGATCAGATAAACTTCACATCTTTGTACTACAATCTTTTGTTGTGTGTCTGACAAAATTGCCAGTTGCATCATTACCCTTTTCGATTTGGCATACTTTTGTACAGTTTTTATGTACTTGATGGAGTTTGTAAGTTTCTTATTTCCACCAGGAACTAAAATACATTTAGTACCTCATGAATCAGTCTTTAAAAAATCCCATAAAACCTCGGAGACATTGTATATTCTCATAAATTACATATTATACTGAACATATTCTTTCCCATTTCCTCCCTTTTTCTATTTTTCTCATATGTTTGCCTAGAAGGTGTTGCTGAGTTAGAGCCTGGCTGGGGAGTTTTACCTGCACACTGCCTTGGTCTTGTCCCCATAAAAGTGCTTTTCCCTGTAACTTCTAAAATATGCCGTATTTTATTTACCTTTACTGCGTTCCTGCAGTGACTCTTCTTTGTCATGTCAAGAACTCTATGTGGCATCTTCGTTTAGCGTTAACGTTTTATTTATTTATTTTTATTGTACTCTACTTTGCTTCCTACCATTGATACATGTTAGGTATTAAAGCCTAATTGAGAAATTATATTTGGACATTTAGTTATGTCAATATTCTATCTCTAAATATATTTGAGGTAAAAAAAAAAGGGTTTTAACTGAAAAATTGATTTATTTCTGCTCTTTAGAAATCGTGAAATGCATCAAAGGATGACTATGGTAGACAAAGAAGGAAGTTTCAAGAGACAAGATGAGTCAATCATAGCAATAAAATCAACTTTACATTGCGTATGCGTCACAAAACCAAATAGAGTGGAATAATCTCCTAGTGTGACAAAACTCCCAGGATGTGAATATTAAAAAAACAAATATCCCTTATGAAGTCTGCGTTTCACTTAGCCTCCAGAATTCCATATAGACAGTGGAGAAAAAAAGAAAAAACAAACACATTTAAATCCTTTAAAATGTGAGGTTTGCTTTCTTTTCAGCAATTATCAGAGTGTTTATGTACTCATGTCCACATGTGCTCTCCCGTTTCTCTTCACCCAACCACATGCCATACACCCTCCCCAGTTCCACTCCTCTTTATTCCACATTAAAATCAACCAAAACCCACTTTCTAGATTGAGAATCAATGTTGTAGATGGTTTAAACTCTAATTTTAATCCTGCAGCTTTAAAAAAAAGAGAGAGAGGAGGGTAAAAACTGGAGGATTACAGTGGTTGCCAAAACAGATTCAGCTCTGATCTGCATTGAAGAGAATGCAATTACATTCACATCTAAGTACAGGGCACAGCTCCTCTATAAGATTATGTCTGCTTATTTGATGCTATTATAGTGGGCTGTCATTCCAAATTACTATGTTGCGTCGACTATCAGCTCACAGCAAATGGAATTCCTGGAAAGTCGGGAAAAGCTCCAGAGAAAATATCGTGAACAAAGAGCAAAAGGGCCTGAGGTGGTTTACGAGACCGAGGCAACGAGGCTCCGGGGGGGACTGTGGGTTTGCGGTGATCGCAAAGGAGAGTAAATTTGGCTCGGAGCGCCACGGAGGCAGAACGTGGCAGAACAACAACCTCACTAACCAGATAAATAATTTCTCTATGATCACGACTGTACTTACAGGTGCTCAGTATCGGCCGTTTATGACTGACGGGATCCGTCCATGCCCCGGCTTCAGTGAGCTCTTTTTTTTTTAATTAGTCCTTCAGCTGAAATCTGCATCTTAGTTTCCATAGAGAACAATAACCAGAAATTCAGATTTCATTATCAGCAAAACACCCACTCACACACTAAAGGAAAATATATCGCATATATAAAATTAAGTGTATTTTCTTCAAAGCTGTAAACCAATGATAATGCCATTTAACATTGTTTTTTAAGAATCTGGATCATTTAAGATAAAATACAGTTTAGAACTGACATAAAAAATAAAGAGAAATTGTGTAAAGAACCAAATAATGTACATTTCAAGAAAGTATTTCTGCATGCATTTTGAAATAATCAAGATTGCGTGTTGTGAATCACAAAAATGATGTTTAAAATGTCCATCTTAATAAAAAAATCGACCCTATTTTTTTTAAAGATAAGCCATTGCAGGAGCCAAAGTCTCTTTTTTTTGTTTTTTTTGTTGTGATCTGTTCAGTTTAACCTTACCACCCCAGTACCAATGACACATAAGGAAAGATAGTGTTGTTGTTTTTTTAATTCTAACCTAAAGTGGAGGGAATTATGGTATAAATAGTATTCTTGTTAGCTTAGCTGGCTAATATGCTAGCTGCACAAAAATCCGCACACTATTACACTTTTTATAGCTAAATATTTTAAAACAAAAAGAGTAAAATGTTTGTAAGACTCCACTTAAATAAATAAAAAATCTATAACCAAAACATGCTTCGAGTAGAGCTGAGCTACTTTTAGCATCAATACTAGCAGTTGCACTTGCACTGAGAACAGAATTAGAAATACAAACTAACAGAAATAATGAAAGGCTGCTAAAGTAACCTTGACTTTAGGGAGTTTCTTTCAAGGCTCTGCAAACAAGCCTTTGATTTATAGATTGCAGTTTTGTGTGTGAGTGCATATAGTACTTTGCTTCTGCTTGAATCTTTATGACAAAACTAGTTTATATATATATAAACTAATGATACCACATTATTGCTCAGTGGCACAAACGCTAAATTAGCTGATCCCCAAAAAATAACATTATAAACTTAGATTTAGAAAAAAATGAATCATTTATTTATGTAACTGGTGGTCACGATTTGTTTGTCTTTGGACTTCATTTTGTGATTCCAACCTTTCTAGCTTCAGGTAAACACCGAGCTAGAAATAAAAGCATGACGTCGTGAGGGCGCCCACATACAGAAATATGTACTATCAACATGATCGCGATGCACAGACACGCTGCCATGCGAGTGTGTGTGAATCTTCCTATGGGACAGTGTATGTGAGCGAGTGTGTGTGTGTACTCAGGTCTGTGAATGTGGACCTGAAGCAGTTTTGTTTGTACAGGACATGCCTCAGGACGCTAAGACAACTGCTCGTGTTTGCCCAGGCTTGTGAACGTCTCTTAATACTCCCGACAGCTGCATTCTTCTGCCGCTCAGACACTGTGTTGATCAGTCTTTTCGTGCATATATCTCACAGAATACTCGTTCGCCTGTCTAAAACTTTACGACCGTTGTTCGACAACTTCATCGAGGCGTCGGACTTTTAGAAGACGCTACTTTAATTGCATCTCTCCGACTCATTATTCTGGTAGATGCTGAACAAACTTTGTCTTTTCACTGTTCTCACAGCATACGTTTCTCTGTTCCTTGCAAATGAGTTGTAGAAAGGTTTTCGACAGTTTGTAGGCAGAACGTGTTTACATGAGTTTCCTCTGTACACAAAAAATGTATAATAAGTAATTTGATAATTATTATACGTTGTCCATACTTCAGTTTTGGTTTGTCTATACCATCCCCTCCATGACCTTATGACCTGTCCACCTCCTATCTAGCTGTTTCTTCCCATAGAAAAGCACTGTGTCAGTGCATACAACCCCCTAGGCCCTTTTTTCTTTCGCTGTACCCACTAACCAAAAACTTACAGTCAAATGAACAAAAACTCATTTACGTAAAATAAAGGTGGATTTATCAAAGTGGTTGACAGAGTCAGCAGGGAAGCCCGTATATATATATATATATATATATATATATATATATAAAAAACAAAAGCAGTTGGCCAAACGTGCTGTACACGAACATATGATAAAACACAAAGTAAAAACGGTTGAAAACACAAAGATAATTCAATAAACTCAAATAAAGTAATTAAAAGGCACTAAAGCAGCTGCAGTCAGAGTTAAAAGCCAGGGAATAAAAGTGGGTTTTAAGATGAGTTTTTAAGTCATACCAGCATGTACAGGTTCTCCCGTCTGGTCTCCCGCCGCTGGGACCTACACTGAAACATTTTGACCTATAGTACCAGCGATCTTGTTCCTTAAGTCGTACCTGCTGTTCATGGTCATAGGTGATGGTACGGACATAGAAGGACCGGTATAGTATATAAGTTTTCGTCTTGTTGGTCCTAAACCTGCAAAAGACAGGGAGCGCCATCCAGTTTAGCCAGTGTCCATTGAAAGGCAGAAGCACTGTGCTATTGCTATCCAATGTGAATTTCAAGATGAAACAACAAAAAGACACATGTGACTTTCATTCTTGCTGATTGGCTAAAATGTGTCCCATGCCACCTATTTACCGTAGGAAGTCCACGGACCGTAAATGTACTTAAACCGGACGATTAAGCATATCCCGGTTTATTGTCCCCGTTTGAATGGATGTTGGAATTCTCCCATGAGCAACTGGGAAATTGCAGTGTGGCGTGGCCGGGGTGCGCCACGAAACTTCTAGTTGGGAGAGCAAGGCATCAACTTTCAGGGAAACCAGGGGTTACAGTAAAAGGCTGTCTCCGGATTGGTGAACACCATGAAAATAAATAAATACATCTGTTCTTTGTCCCATTATAAACTCATTAGAACATTTCCAGAACTTTTGTTTTTGCCTAAACCAGAAATTGAGTCAAAACCCCAAAATGACAAGGCAACAAAACGAGAAGTTGAAAAACACATGTGACCGTGGCTTCCTCCTCCTTCCTCTCTGATCTGGAATTCCAAACCTCTAAATATGCCAGCGACAGTGAGATTAAATGAAGATCAATTTCTGGGCAAACTGCGGCACGAGCGTGAACGCGGGGAGATGATGAGCTCCGTCTGTATTTATCAGGAATGTTGACACGGTTTTCATGTACGATCATTACACTAATTTATACAGCAAAGCCTGTTTCACACAAATCTGCCAAGACCAATAACCGCACTCATAATCTCCCACATAATGAATAATCACGCTGTGGTTTGTTTGTTTGTGAATGAAATGGAGCAATCACACAAACGAAGATCAGCGTCTCTTGTAGTCGCGGCGTCTTTTACACAACAATGCTTCTCCCCTCGCGTGTCGATGACGCCCGGATCTTGAAACAACGGAAGCTTAAAAGACGATCAGATACCAAACGGCGTTACAAGCGAAGGCAGGTTTTTTTCCTCGACGACATGAAATGAGCTGTCAACAACAACAACACAAATGCTGGCCTCGTATTCTTCCACTTATGTCGAGAACGCGAAGGAGAAATCACCGTCTCAGACTGATGATTCAGCATTTTTCTTATAAACAAAATCTTGGCGTCATGAGACGAATACATTTATTCACTGCCAGAAAATGTATGATCTCTTCAAAATAAAAGAAGATTTAAAAAAGATTGTTGCAAGCTAGCTTTATGAGCTACTTTGTGGTCCACACTAGGGTTTAAAGATAATGTAAAGGTTCCTTACATAATGTACTGTGACTGTTGAGCCAATGAAAGAACGTTCAAAAATAAATACCCAAGATGCAATAGTAGAACCTAAAATGGATACATGGAAACGATCTATTTGAAGCTGTAAAATATATATTTTTAGTAATGAATACTCACAAATAAGAAAGGGTCGGTTAAATAAATGAGTTTTAAATAATAATAATCATCAAAAACATCAAACCCAGGGATCAAATTTAACATTGAGGATCTCAGAATTTTGAACAATAACACATTGAGTTCACATAATGCAAGTGTTTTTTCTGGTTTAGTATCTGAACTAAAATCTGAAAGCATGCTTAAATGATACTTAACATCTAGTTTTAGTTAATCTATGCTCACACACACACACCAGAACACATGCATTCTTGAGTGAAATCCATCAATCAGCATTTCATGCAGTTTGGGTCTGAACCGCAGCAATTGCACTTAAAACAATAAACGCTTGTCTTGCAAGTGGTTATCTGGACTGGAACACATCTGGTGGCGAGACCCGGCTCTTGAATGACAGTGGTAGCTCCTAAATAAAGCCCCCCTTTTTGAAAAACGTTCTCCCACCCATCGGTCGCTCCTCCAGCTTCCCATCCCCCACGGACCAATCAAGTGGTGAATATCAAACGGCATCGAAATGGGGCGCGGGTGGGGGGGGGGGGGTGTATGTCGACACAACCCTCCCGAGGTGAAGACAGTTTAAATGTCCTGCCACACCGGACTCCTCGCCCTCTCAAGACAAGGGGATGAAAGACACAACAACTTCCAGCGAGGGGAGTGTGACTGGAGTATCCGGGGCTTCTCGGGGCAGTGACGATAATTAGGGTTAATGTGATTTAATGAGGGCCACGAGCGGGGCCGGCGCGGAGCCTGCTTCAATTTGCAATCAATGTCAAAATCGGAATTTCTCTGGCATCTTGAGATGCGGACGTGTTTTCCCCCCACTGCATACAGTTTGTCACGCGAGTCACAGAGCCCGAGCACTGCCTGGTGATTTATTGTGACCAGTGCTGCATGATCTTAGAACAGAAACACACGTGTCTGACTAACCTTTACAATAACGTTTGCTTTCTTATAATTACAAATTAAGTTACCGTGCAAAATCGGAATCACAGTTCATTCACAATATACAGTTTTGCATTCTCTCAAGTTATTTTGTGTTGTTCTTTGAATGCCAGGATGTGCTTGTGTACATAATGTATGGGGTTTTGTGTGTTTTGGTGCGGTTGTCTAACAAAGGGACTACACTATGTTTAACATTGTGTTTGTGCAAGTGTTGATGTGTAGGAATGTGTTCCATTGATTCACAGTAACCATTATAATGTTGGTTGAAAGGTAAAGATTGAATTACATTTTCAAGTATATGACTTAAGAATATAATGCATTTAATATTAATTTTGTATTCATTGCTCTTTTTAATATTTAATTTTTTAAAAATTATGTGTTTCTTTTGTTAAGTTCTGATGCAAGATTTGGAATTTTAACTTGCGATAATCAAACGTGTGGTTGAAAGTTTTAAAATGTGTACAACCGACCAAGTATGTGAAAATCACGGTCCCAAGGATTGAACCCTGTGGCACTCCATTCTACAACATTTTGATTATATTGTTTGGATATAAATAAGTCAGAATTTGAGATTTAGGAATAATAGGAACTCTCTCATGACATTTTATTATAACCCTTGGTAATAAATGTGTTTAAGTAAAACCAATGTATCGTTTGCCTGACCCTGATTTTAAGGGTTAATAAGGTATATTATAAGGTTATAGTTACTTGGTTGCATTGATTTTACTTGAATTTATTAGTTTGACATTTCCTCGTCAATAACTGACACATTTCTCTGCTTGTACTAAACCTTTCAAATACTGTTTATTTGGCAAACTAGCATCATGGTACCATCTTAATTACTCTGTTTTAAAAGCTTTAATTAAGACTCGAACACTAACAAGGACGCGAGTTCAATCAAATACTTCCACTGCTTTCCTGCAAAAGATTAATGAATTCAGAAGATAATATTCCACATTGAAATTAAAGTTTAACCTTCAAACGTTCCATCTGTTATTCGTTAATGATAATTAATTAAAGCAGCGGCAGAGATTGAGGGATACAAGTGAATTAATATAATTATAAAATATTACACATCAAATACTCACCGTGTTTGTTTGGAGCTTATTTATGTAGATAGTGTTTTTAATTTAAATCCTGACGGCGACATCAAATTTGATTAAAAAAAAAGAAGGTTTAGAGCAGAAAATGCACCTGAGCTCGGACGAATCCTGGGTTTGAGCTGAGATGACAGAAATAGCTGGTGGAGACTGACTGTGGTGATGAAGGAGCTAACCAGCCAAGATAAACTACACTATCTATTTTGGGCCGCACATGACTTATAACCCTTTTAACAGCTTGTAGCTGTGAGTCATGTCTGGACCGGATTATAAAGTAGCAGGTCCAGCAGCAGAACCGGGTTAAAGCTTTGTCATCCTCACCGGCCGCAGGTTAAACCGGAGAACGGGGCTGTTACCATCCAGTTACACATGAACCTGCATCCATCACACGCTAACTGCATTACATCGCTGCAGGTAGCTGCGGGTCAACCTGTTCCAATGTTTCTCCGAATCAACAAGATGTTCCTTTTTTTTAGAGAATACGAGGTGTTTAATGAAGAGGAAAACATCCCAACAACTGATTCCATATTGATGTTTTCGTTTCCAGATACAAAAGCAACGCATAGAAAAGCTGCCTCATTAAAAAAAAAAGAAGTTTTTACCTCATTAAAAACTGTTTTCAAAAATAAACAATGTGTATCGCTCATCATTTGTAGTTTGTTAAATTCGATATATTCTTTTCATGTTCGACCAACGTATTTAAGTCAATATATTCATAACGAAAGATTTACAGAAAGCATTAAAATAAAATGTCTTGCACATTTTTATACCCATATTTGTAGCAATTTATATATATTTATTAATGTTTAGGGATACCTCAAACACATTTGTTTTTGAGCCTTTGGGTCACCTTGACCCAGAGGTAACACAAGGTTAAAAAAATAGATTTTAAAAACTTGTTACAGATGCGTATAAAAGACTCAAGAAGTATTATTTCCCATATTTTCTCTTCAAATGATGACCTATTTTCCTTTCTTTATTTCCAAACAGGAATCCATGTAAAAAATCAATTTAGACAGAGTTGTGTTTAATGTAGTAGAGAATTCTGCACAAATAAACATCATGACTATTAGCAAATCATTTCAGTAATTCCTCGCCATTTCACGATTGACTTCTTGCAGACTCATTCCAGGCCATTATGGTGTGATATTCTGCAAACTAAATATTCTACTTGCTATTTTTTTGTCGATCATTAGCGAAGTAGCATCGATGAGTCGCCATCTTGGCAGTTGGCACTTAAGCTAAGGTCCAGAGGAAGATGCTAACTCTCGCTAAGACAGCAAAACATATAGATATGCTAAAGGAAGTACAAGAGCGAGAAAGGTTTATAAGATTAGAAGAACTATCTGCTTTTTATTTTCAAATCTCAAATTTCCCCCATTTTAATTAATTTAATCGTTTTTAATGAAGATGATATGTATTTTAACATATTATTTTCTCTTAACCCCTGTGTGATTTCAGGGTCAAGGTGACCCGGAAGGCCTGAAAACAAATGTGTTTGTGGTATCCCTTGTGTTGTTTCTGGGTCAAGGTGAACGACCTCCACCACCGCATATGTATTTATGGAAGCCAGGAAGGTTCACCTTGACCCAAGAGACAACACAAGGGATACCACAAACACTTTTGTTTTCTGCCTTTAGGTCAAAGGTTAAAATATCTCAAAAACGAAGAGAATGAATGAAATAAACTACCTTAAAAACGATCAAAATATCAACTAATGGAAGCATAAATAGAAAAAGAAAATAACAGATAAGGAAAAACTAATGAAATTCATTATTATAAACAATGTCTCAGACTATTAAACGTAGATTAGATCTTTCCGACACTCGTGTCAACATGAGAAAATGTTTTGAAGCATCTCATATTCGCAGCAGAAACCTCTATTGAAATTGGCAATTTCTTTAGCATATCTTTATTGACGTTCGTATCAAACCAATTTAAAAAAAAATGGCTGGGCATGTTATCCCCGCACTGCCACGGTCGCTGCACAGAACACAGCCCGTGCGAGCTCCAGTGCGCCGGGGAATATAACACTGTATCATTAACTCAAAGACACAATCAGCCGCGGGCCATGCAGCTTCCCTCCGTGACCTTTTGACTTTGCTGCTGGGAAGGTAAATGAAAGAAACGCTGGACCGCGGCGAGGAGGGCGAGCAGCCGTGATTATAAACACTCTCTGCTAGCTTAACATTTTTTTTTAACGCTGGAATAATGAGTCATTAAGCGAGATAGTTGCGTTACTGCAATAATAATCAGATAAGTGTTTCCACTTTCTGCTGTTTAAATGGTGTTCCCCCGCCCACCCCGGGGTTCATCCTGGAGCTATGCATGGGTTAACATTTTCCCCGGCGTGTGGATATTGCAGCTCGGACTGGCCAGTCAGCAGAATGTTATGAATGGGCACAATGAAAAAACCCCAAGTCCGAGAATGCTTGCCTCCATGTAATTAACTTCAGTGTGTGTGTGTGTGTGTGTGTGTGTGTGTGTGTGTGTGTGTGTGTACACAGAATGAGGCGCTGCTGAAATAACTATTCTTTCTCTGCTTCTATTACAGTAATGTTTGCAGAGGGGGAGGGAAAAGAAATCGACTTTCAGAGAAAATATTTCCACTTTGAAGTGCACCGTGACGAACAGTGATTTGGATAGAAGGAGAAACCAGCCTCAGAAATGATGGTACTCGCTTGACAAGAGCCTGACCTCTTTACTGTGACGTTTTCTTATTTGTATGATGAGACATGAAAAGCCTTTCAATCAAAGCTGCAGTTAAATTCACAAGCATATTTCATCGCAGCCATCTTAAGACTTTTTGAAAGATAAATGAGATTCACTTTGAGGAAGTGTCGAGCGACAGTGACATGAATACGTTTAAACCCGGTTGAAAATGAAAAAAAAAAATGTTATGCTAAATATGAGCTAAATATTTTTTCTTGATTTCTATCACGACTAAATTCTGTGAATTTGACCTGAAAGACACATTTTAACAGATTTACCTCAGACTCATGGTTCAGCTCACTTGCTGTTTTTTTCAATACCTAATAAATCGTAACCAACACATTAATTGTGACATAAGTTACATTTCTAGACCCTCAACTCATGAACGAAATGATCTAAAATCGAAAGGAAAATAGTTTTAGATCAGAAATATGAAGAAGGAATATCTATAAATATTTTAATAATAATAATAAATATGCAAAAACTGGTAAAAAATGTAAACGAGACAACAACTAATGACATTTTTATTAAATACATTTTTTTAAGTATATACAGTATATAAAAAGTGGAAAACTATTATGACTTATTTTATTCAGTATACATTTTCACAATAATTACAAAATCAATATATAAATAAATAAATGTACAAGAAAATAAAACTAACATAAGGAACAAACAATCCTTTTATTATGATTTTATTAGCTGAATACTAAAAAAAACAAGGGGAAAGAAGTAAACTACTACTAAGTAGCTCTAGATATGACATCGTGAAGAGTGATATACTCTACCAAATCAGCTAGTGATGAAACAGAAGTAGATTCTAAGAGATAAATGAAGTCATGTTAGGTCTAAATAAGAGGAACTAATCTGTTGCAGCTTTAACCCTTCGACACAATGAAGACTCTGCAACAATAAAAAGAATGTGTTGTGTAGGAAAAAAATGTTGACGACTCATCCACAATCCAACATTCATAGGCCAATGGTTATAACTTCTCTAGTCACAATCTAATTTACAAGCACATATCTCAACTTAAACGTCTCCTCCAAGGCTGAGCTTGAGTCCAACTGCTGAATTTGACTTCCAAATCAACGAAAAATGCACCATCACTCAAGAGCAAAGTTGTCTTACATGTTTTTAAGAAGGAAAATAATAACTTTTTTCTAATATTACCACCTTTGATATGTAATAAAGTGCAACTATAAGAAAGTTTTCAAGTAAACTAGACGACAGATTTAATTTTTAATAAAGATTCAGGGGATTTTTTCAATGGTTTACTTCAAAGGTACTGCACAACTAACTACAGGTTTTTGGAACATACACCACATTTTGCTGCTACAATGACTATATCTGGCGCAAACTCGACATAATCACTCAAGAACCTCACAGCTCATCAAAGCACGTCCAGCCACAACTATGTCACACGCAAAAGTACGACAAGAATTTCTTTCAGACCACACTTATAAACGCTGTCAGAAATCCATTCCAAACCACATTAAAGTACATTTCAGCAGATTGGTTTTCAAACCAAGCGTTTAAAATGTTGTTTAGGCAACCAATGATGACAGCAAATACACATTAAAGCTTCAGCAACTTTTTTTTTTTATTATGGGATGAACAATTGTGTACAAGTCTGTGTAACGATTGAGTGATCGTAGGCTGGAAACCAATAGAAATGTTTTCGGAATCTGTTAAACTGATAAGTTGATTCATTATAAATGACAAATAAACTGATAATCAGCTCAAAATATATCACTTCAAATGTTAATTCTGTATATTTTTACAATTTATTGACAGGTAAAATCATTTAAAGATTCCTTAGGCCCGTGGGCCATTTATGGCCGTTTATCAGTTATAATGTGGCCGGCTGCCTGCATTATAAAAAACAGAGAATGTAAATAATCAACTTTATGAAAATTTGAAAGTAATGTCACAAGGCCTTTATAACAAAATCAAAGGAAAAAAAGTTTTGCTTCTGCGCGTCAAACACTTTTTTTAGTATTTACACGTTTGTATGGTTGAAGACCTAGAAGCTTTTATTTTGAAGGCCCTTCTCAAATTAAGTGTTGACACTCCTGCCTTTTTGGGGCGTGGTATATTAATTAAATTGTATTGTGGCAAATTCAAATATAAAAGCAAACCTATGTTTGAGATGAGATCAGAGGCAAAAAAGAAGTGTAATATTTTCTGATCAAAATGAATAGAAAATCAAATATCACACAATCAGGCAAATGGAATGCGTATTTTAACATTCTTTGAAAATCATAAACGGTACATAAATATTGTTTATTATTTAAAATATAATTCAGGGACATCTAAAAAAATATAAAATTTAAATAAATGAAAAAACGAGTACAAAAAAAAAAGCACCATTTAGCACCAATGTATCAATAACACGTGGGCCCCGGGGCCCCACTAAGCACTACTCTTCGCTCCAGTAATGGAGTGAGGAAATTGGGGTTTATTACAGTGACATAAAAAAATCAAGTTCAATAACGTCCGCAGTTATCAGCAGGATGAATCAATGTAAAAACGAGGGTCATGATGTTGAAACACGCTTCATACACATCGCCCCGAGGAGCAATTATAAACATGAGCAGCAGCGTCCTTCATCCTTTCCGACATCGATTCAGTGTTTTAGGTCCGTGTGCTTCAATGAAACGTCGGCTCCGCACTGCGACGAAAACACTTTGTCGTATATAAATAATGCACAAGCGATGTGGTCGGAGTGGAGCTATGTAAAGAACAACATCTGCAAACCCCAGGATTATATAGCAACAGTAGGACTACAGTGTAATTACAGCGGGCTCTCTCCTGGGCGCTGTGCTGTTAGAGCGAAGAAGGATGAGGAGAAAGTAGAGCAGCTACAGTAATCTATCCAACTTCATTTCACCAGAGTGATTCCGCCGGAGGGTATGCACAAGTCATAATGCATTTGACAAATAGTCTCCCGCTAAAACAGGCATTTGCGAAGAAGTGGCCTTCAGCGCTGGTACACACAGCTGAGTGTACGCTGAACAAACAAGCCTCCCACTCAGCCTGCAAAGATACAGAGAGGCTTCAAAAAGATTAGGAGAAATCTTGGGTGAAAAGTAAAGATGACTCACGGTGATTGTGCAAGTGCAGGGCGACCAGAGCGGGATGAGTTGAGGAGGGGAACAACACAGCCGAGGGGGGTTCTGAGCTGGAATCGATGTTTCTCTTGATCTAAATGTGGAATTATTCATTTCTTTTTTAATACATGCTCGGACCCTCGAATGGATCGCACTCAGGTTTGAGGGAATGAAATGAAATGTAAAAGAAAATCATCTGTTTAAGATCAAAAATATAAAGAACAATTTCTGTGAAATAACTTAAAACTAAGGACGAACTAAGAAAGAGCAACTAGACAAGAATTATTGAATAAAACTATGGTTGTTATGATTAATTAGTTCACTTAAAAATTAAAAAAAATATATATATATATCTATATCTATATATAGATATATATAGATATAGATATATATAGATATATACAGTATATCTATATATATATCTATATAGATATTTGTATACAGTATATATATATATATATATATATATATATATATATAGAGAGAGAGAGAGAGAAAGAGAGAGAGAGAGAGAGAGAGATACTGTATATATATATATATATATAAACTGTCCATATTCATTACAAAATACATATAAAAATAATTATATGTACAAGTTAGAATATACTATAAACAACAGTACAATATAATAACGAACAAATCATCCTTTTTTATTATGTTATAATATCTTTAAATTAAAAAAAGAAAAAAATGCATAGAAAATAATGTCAGAATACTATGTAGCTCCAGACATACAGAAAGAAAAATCAAAAATATTGGTAGTCATGAAGTACTAATTTGAGTGCAGGGAGTGTTGTCCTCTATCAAGTAAATTTTAAGAGATAAAGAATTGAAAGTATTTAAGGCAACAATTTAATTATATATTTTTTACCAGGTCATATCTGGGGCTCCGTGGAACACACAAAAAATAGAAATATATATATATTTTAAACCTTATTTTACTTCATAGAGATATTATGGTAAAATTATTGATGATTCAAATGTGTTTTTTAATAAAAGTATACACCAAATAACAAAGAGATTCAACAAAAAAAAACGGCTAACGTAGCATTCTTCCATTCCCTTATTAACGCATCAGATACATATGTTTATATAAAGTCGGATACACTTTACTGAAGTTATTGATCAGTTATAGTGGACTTTAAAAAAAAGGGACTTGTTTTGCGATTTATTTTTTAATTCAAACCTGCTGACTTATCGTTAAATAAGATGCTAATGTAGCGTTTTGCTGATGCACTCAGCTTTTATAGCTGCCTCATTATTCCGAGTGTTGCATCGATTTTCTGGACGAAGAAGAAAAAGCGTGTCAAGCCAGTGTTAAAATGATATTTATCACGAGATATAATGAGTTAAAGCCATATATGCATCTTGGCTCCGCTGCCGGGGTCAAGTGTATTTATAGATTATCGATTACATCCAATGTTACTTCAATCACTGCAGAAGTTTCACTGTTTTTCCCTTCAAAAAAAAAAAATGAAAGCTGTCATTGCTGAATAAATTGCTGCACTTGCACGGCAGCAGATTGAAACGTGACCCGGTGATGTAGAACAGGAAGCCGGTGCTTTTTTTTCGTTGACATAACAGCACGTCCACTTCCTGTTGGGTTTAGTGCAGCATTGGTTTGGACTTTTATTTAGAGTTAAATAACATGATGAAAAAAAAAACGTTCGGTGACATCCTCTTGTCACAGAGGGAGGGGGAGGGGCCGGCGAGGGAGGGAGGGGTCAAAGCCATTCAAACATCCTGCTACTGTGGCGACCCGGGCCACGCAGACCAACCACTGCCAAAAACTGTCACGGCGAGCTCCCGCATCATTATTCAACATTAAGTTCAGCGGCAGCGGAGCAACGCAGATAATGTTTCTCTTTAGTCACAGATGTTACTTTGGTAATGACAATGTCACATGACTCTGCTCCTGAAACCCATACCCGGCTCTCATCCGAGGCCACTGATCCATAATAACGAGAGCATTGTGCCGAGAACCTGAGACCTGACCGCGCGAGCCCATGTGATGTTTACTGTACATCTGCGGCGAAAACTGGGTCCAGATCTGTTTGTGTTTACACCCTCGACCGAATCACAAAAAAACGCTGAACGTGTGTTTATCTTAAACATCTGCTGTCAAAGACACACACGTGTGTGTGTATGTGTGTGTGTGTGTTTGCACCATATCACTGAAAACACATTTGTGCGTTTATCTGCAGCAAAGCAGGGATTTGCATGTGTTTATGTGTGTTTGCACTCCACCACATGAGCAGATACTTTCAGAGGAAAAAAAAAAACGCAAATGAGATCATTCATGTTAACTCTACACGTTTGTCTACATGTTCCATTTCGACGTCTGCAGTCCAACATTTTTTTGACGCCATCTTGGAAAAAAACAATTTAAAGGAACGTTCATCTAGAAAAACGCATCTAGTCAAGTGCTCGTTGGCATCCTCCGTGTACAGTACGTGTGTTTGTGTTTCCGCTCCGCGAGTCTATTTGAATAGTATCGATGTGTGTGTGCCGACGCTGTAACAAGGACGAATGAGCGAACCAACGTGGAAACACATTGAGCTGAACCAGCGTCCATCGCTGCTTTTTTTTTTTTTATGCATGTATGTTTGTGCTCGTTCCTCCTAAACACACGTTTATGTTTGACTTGTACGCTCGCGTCATACAAATAAAGATTAATGGCACCTGGACGACTGTTGACAATCGTCAGCTTTGTTGGATTTTTCTTTTGTTGCGCCAGTCAACGGCTGAGATAAAATGTGAATTTGAAGTTATTTCATGTTTCACACAAGTGTAGATTGAGCGATATTATTGAAGTGATGTTATAAATAATATATATTCAATATCGATAACTAAGCGTTGTCTCCAGAGTCTACAAATGGAAAACTAACTACATAATTAATTTAGAACGTAAAAAAAAAGGCAATTTCCATTATATATATCTATATGTATAGATATAGATATATATAATAGCAATATTTAGGAATAAAAGCTGCATCTATAAACACTTAAAAACTGAGAAAAGTGTTGAAAAGGTTTTAATGGAGAGAAAGATTCTCAAATGTAAAAGAAAGAAAGACAAAAAAAAGAATTTTTTAAACATAATTCATGGTTAAAAGGTGGTTGAATTAATCAATAATGTATGTTTAATTCTTATCTGTGGACAGTAGCAAAGTTTCATTACTGTGTTGATGAATAAAAAAGCCTAATAAACAACGTTTGTTTCGACTATTACATTATAAAATGGCGGACTGATGCTAAGAAAACAATCTTCTCTTCCAACTCCATATATCCAGCCATGTTTTGTTGTATTGATCATGTGACTGGTGACGTCAGGTTCTGGGAAGTCAGTATTTCAGTTTTGCTACGTATTTCAATTAGAACATTTCAGAATCCTTTCTCAGTTTGAGTAGATTGAGTGCATTTCAAATGGGACTGGAAACTAGCTAATGTCATTTTCTTCCATACGTCACAAAGCTGCAGTGGGACGGCCACATGCAGCCCACAAGCCAGACTTTCCTAACCACACAAGTGCTGTTCCATAACATACAAACACAAAAACCGCAGATATATAGCAACATATTTCCATTTTGAAAAGCAAACAATTACCGATAAAAGCAGATTTGTGGCCCAGGAGCCACGGAGTCCACCTGATCAAGACTATTTTTCTGAATAATATCAATAACAAATCACAGTTTCACAAAAACCTGCGGCATTTCCAGTTGTTTCTAGTTTAAAAACCATTCTTTCATTCTTGTGTTTATATTTTTCCGTGTAAACAAGTTTTCTAGTTAAATGATTTGTCCTTTAAGTGATTGTGGCAGCAAAGAAATGAACAATACATGAAAACAAATGTTCATTTAACTATTGAAAGTACGTGTTTGGAGGTGTGTTTTTCCATCTGTTGGGCCCGTCACACAAACACAGGTGACGACGTGTGTGTGTGTGTGTTGGTGTGTGTGTGTGTGTGCAGGGATGAGATTACCAATTCAAATATTGTTCTGTGCTCTAATGTTTCACTTTGTCATGGCCAAATGTTGGGCTGCCTGCTGGCTCCGGTCCACGAGCTAGTGGATAGAAAATGCTCTTAGACAAGCTGCGGACACAAATGTTGCTTCTGGTTCCGAATGTTGGCACAAGTTTTCAACCTCGAAAATAATGTCAAATAAAACATGAATATAATAACTACAGTTAGGATTTGATCGATAGATGGATAGATAGATGGATAGATGGATAGATAGATAGATAGATAGATAGATAGATAGATAGATAGATAGATAGATAGATAGATAGATAGATGGATAGATGGATAGATGGATAGATGGATAGATGGATGGATAGATGGATAGATGGATAGATAGATAGATAGATAGATAGATAGATAGATAGATAGATAGATAGATAGATAGATAGATAGATAGATAGATAGATAGATAGATTAAAAAAAAACTTGCGTAAAATACTTCGTATAAATAAATAAACATATTTTAAATCAAACTTTGCAGAATGGCGCGAATTGAACTGGATTTCAAAATGCATTATGTTGGAAAATGCAAGTTATTTTTATGTGGGGTTTTTGTGTGAGTTAAACGTTCCGATAGTTTCCGTGTATTCCCTCGTCGTGCGCGGTTAACGTGGAAGGTGCGCTCCGGACACTTCTGCGCTGTTTACGCGCACGATTTCGCGACAGAAATGCGATCAAGAACAAAATCCCATTCATCCCTCTCTTCACTCTTAAACACTCCTAAACGTGCACGGAAGTAGTTTCTTGTCGACCCTCTTCTGCTCCACCAGGGAACACAAACACACGCACTTGTCAGCGGTGGGGGAAAAAACGGACCGTGTGTCCGGTCCGAGCCCAGAAAAAGAAAGAGAGAGAGAGAGAAAGAAAGAAAGAGAGAGAAGAGGAACTCCTTACCTTGTTGGCGTGGTAATAGTCCAAACCAGAGTCAGTACATGAACCCACGCTTGCAGGGGGAGCTGGATAAAATCTGACGTCCATCTCAGAGTCCGCAAGACTGACGGCATGAAAGCGTAGCTCCAAAAAAAAACGACTTCTCTCTCTCTCTCTCTCTCACTCTCTCTCTCTCTCCCTCTCTCGCTCTTTTGCTCTCTCTCTCTTTCTCTCTCGCTGACTCTCTTACTTTTTTCCCTATTTACCTTGTTTTTCCCCCTCTCTGAGCGAACCAAAAGTAGCAGAAAGAGAAGCGAAATGGAGAGAAGATGCTAGACTAGAACATCCATTCAACTTCAAGAGGAGTCACGTGACCCGCAGAAGTCGCTGCTGCCGATGAAGTGGGTTTTTGTTTTTGTTTTTTCTTATTCCCCCCAGAGAAAGAGGTGAACACAGAGGGAGCATTCGTTCCCTGGGTTTTTTTCCCAGACGCGCTGCACCTTTTGTCATGAGGGAGCGCTCGCATCCACGCACTGCTGCGCGCTCAGCAGCGACCTCAGCCGGCCACAGGTGGAAGAGCACAAGAGATTTGTTTCACAATGATTGAGAGATAGAAAAAAAAAGCACCTAATATTATCGAAGTATATAAGTATTGGGATTTAAATAATGTGTGTTTCAATGTCATCGTAATGTTTTAACTTAAAAAAAAAGAATACATAACATATTCAATTGAAAATTATTATTTGATCAAATATCATTTCATTATTGAAATCCCTTGAAACTGTATATTTGCGTTGGTGTGTGAAGATGAGGTGATTCCACAACAGATATAAACACATGTAGACACAAACAGAAATCGGTGTAAAGTATATTTATAACTTGTTAACTCAGAGGAGAGAAATCCTTCCAGGCTGTTGCTCCTAAGCTTTGGAACAATCTTCCTCTCTCTTTGCGCTTGATGGAGTCTACTGACTCCTTCAAGAAACATCTTAAGACGTTTTTATTTGTTCAGGCTTTTCCTTGATTTTCTGGAACTGCTGTTGTATTATCAGTATTATCTTGACCCTTAAAGTATATATTTGATTAAATATTGTTTTGATTGTTAAAGCGCTTTGTGACCCTGGTCTGGAAAAGCGCTATACAAATAAAAATTACTTACTTACTTACTTACTTCTTTAAATGTTTTTAAAGTTCGTTTTTTCCTATTTCCTATTTCTTTCATTGGGTCCTTTTTTCACTGCTGTAAACCTGAAATTTCCCTAAAAAGGGAACTAATAATGGATGCTTTTATTATTAAGAACAAATGTAAAAATCGTAAACCTGTCATCTTTTACAATGCCATATATGCGACAAAGCTCTAATATGATGTTTTTATTATCAATTTGTCTCAGATTCTACGTTCAAATGTAGTAGTCTGCTTCCTCTAGAAGATGATGATATAGATAGATATGATTGTAACACAGGGAAACGTTTGATTTAATGCATCATAAACTTGCCATTTTAAATGAGCTAAAATGTATTAACAGTGTGTATTTTTTTTAACAATCAATAGATAAGGCAAGAAAATAATTAAATGAGTGAATAATAAATGTGCATTTTACATAGTATCGAGTAAGACTGTGTTGACAACGGATTACGGGGTAGACTTTGCTCTTAATAAGAAGGATGTGTTAAAATGTTGCTACTGTAAGTTACGCTGACGCTCCATGTGCTGTTGTCTTTGTGTTGTTTGTGTACTGGGGTTGTAATTTTAAAGATACTTAGAGACAACAAGGTCTGTCGTATGTTGCTTCTGATTGGTTTATCTTGCGTGGTGCATCCTGTGGTTGAATAGATTTAGGCACAAATGAACAAAGACGAATAAAAAAAAATTAAAGAGTGTTTGAATTGGGTAAACATGTCAAGTTTGCCTTGTGGTCGAATTGTGTGACTGTAGCACTCAAAGTGTGACATTTTGAAGCTGTGCTAAGGTGTTACGACATTAATAACAACATTTAAAATAACCCCTTGGGTCACAATAATAGAGATATGTGGCTGATGTTGAAATATATCTTAATACTGCATGGGCACATTACAAGTTTCATAGCACCACTCACTACACTCCGGCTCAACATCTTCAGGTCTGTGCAAAGTTTTTCAGAAACATTAATACTTGTTCCTCAAAACCATTATTAACCATCATTATACTTCGCTTAAATTCACCTCTCATTTCACAATAATCTCAGCAGTTACAGGAACAGTTAGCCGCTTAGCAACACAAGCTAATTTAGCTGCCCCTTAACCTAGCATCCTCCTTATCAACTCTTCTTTGTATTTGTTTGTTGTTTGTCCTCTTTTCATGAGCTAAATTGAATTTTTATCCTTTTAACTCTTTATCAACATCATCTCAGTGTTATCTTATTTCATGACTTTTAAGATTTTTTATTACAAGGACACAAAGGAATGAATGAAGAATGAAAGGAAAGATTAATTTTTGGAACGATTGTGTCAATCACCATCTCTCTTCATATTTGATCAGTCAGCACCGTGTGAACGATCCTCTTAGCATGAGTTTCTGTTTATACAGCAGCGCGAGATGGAGATTTTAGTTGAAACTGCTGCATTGCAGAAACTAAACAAATGTCAACAATAGCACGGAAGTAGGATGCAATCGTTTTTAAGCAACACACTCTGCCTTTGATGGCCAAATTTAAAACTAGTTTCCTTGTGTTTACGAATCTGAAACACTTTAGTTTAGCCTCTTTTTGTCAATGTAATGTGTTTCAAAATCTTGTTTCTCAAGCGAACCTGGATCTCTAGTACAGCCATTGTTCACAGCTCACCATCTAATCTTGAGAATTATAATTTCCAATAGAAACCTTCCTGAAAGGATTAACAAAGTACTATCTATCTAGATCACAACCTAAGCTAGCTTAGCTGCTCTCTGACCCAGCACAAAGGCATGTAATTATTATTATAGGATGGAACTATGAGAATGTTTTGAACTTGCTAACTAACTAAAGTAACGCTAATTAACCGGTTGGTAAAGAACTCGATAAATAGGTAGGATGACAGCAAACGGTTTATTCACCTTTAAACAGAGACTAAAGCCGATCTGAAAAAAAAAATGTAGTTTGAAAGATTTGACTCCAAAATGTAATTATTCCTCTTCCATAACATCTGTTTCAAAGTATTCCACAGTCCACAGTTAAAATGTGTCCTTAGCTTTACTGATGAGTCTGACTTCAAGGTTAACAATCGCCAGAGCCTTTTTTTTAATTTGTTACCGCATTTAAAAAGCAAAACAAAGACCTTTGTTGCATCAATCTGTGCGTTTCCTTTTCAATCTTAATAATGTCACTAGAGCACTTGTCGAGTCTGGAAAAAGAACACTTCCCACTAAGTATCATATTTTACTGCAAAAGCACTTGTCTGTGAATGGTCTTTAAATGCCAGGACATAACGTTTTTAAAATGTAACCACGTCTTTTTCTTACCAGCATAGAAGAAGCCCCTTCGCACAAGATAACATGGGAAATGTGTTATTTCGTAATTCTTCTTGTCACGGTGAGTGGAGAATACCTGTCCTTACCTGGCCTTGAACCGTCCTGAGAAACACAGGGAGCATCGGTGTATCTGTCAAATCCCTACACACCTGACAGACACAATCTTCCTTCATACAATATCTTCAGATTTCTCCTCATATTCCCTTCACCATCTCCTAAGGCCACCACAAAAAAAGAGGTCTTTTACATGCGTCAAATGCTGCTGGACATGTTAAAAATATCGCCATCCTGTTTCTGACACCAATTGTCACGGTTAAAACTGACTGCAGACCTCTTTTCAGGCTCCTACACAGCCTCAGATATGTCCAACATTTGTAAAAGGTAAACCATATCAATGACCTACTAACTAAGGGAGATTTTGAGTATTTATTTATTTGTTTTTTCATCGTAATGAGGCGCAAAGGGAGACTACCCTAAAAATTGAAATAGGTCCAATTATGATGAAATTAAAACAATATGTATAATTTGTTTTGCAATTTCAATTAATTTCTTTATCATCAACCCCTTACTAAATCAAACCTACTGTATGTGTCAACCTACATATATATTTATATAAAGATTTCTACAAACAACATCTGAATAAAACAGCTTTGTTTTTCTGTGTCAGTCCACTGTTCCATCAACCTACATTCACAAATTGCAACGTATCCAATTTGTTCACGGTCTTTAAAAAAAAAAAAAAAAACGTCCACGTGTCTTCCATATCATGAAAGATAAACTAGACTGGCTCCAAGATTTCTTCTATCTCATCTTTGCTGAGCGTAGCCGATCCCTGAGATAAAAGCTTTTGGAACTTCTTTAAAGCCTCCTTCAGCATCTCTTTTTTTCAATCGCAACAAGAGCCGCAAAAAGAATGTTCCTTCACCCATTCCCTCTATGATGGTCCTCGGAAAAAAAAAAAGGTTTTTTATAGTAAAACATATGCAAGATGAAAATGTGTTGATATAATAAACCATGGAAATAGCTTTCTTCAGTAAGAAACTGTAACAAGAAATAAATTCTAAGATTTTTTTTTATCAACACTTTTTTGGATTAGAGATTGAATGTGCAGAGGCTGTGTGTGTTTTTCTTAAATACGGACAATGGTCAAAGAAAGGCGCAGTTCAAACCGAAGTTTAAACCAGTCCAAACAAAGGCTAATCTAAAAAAAACACTTGGAAATTTTCTATAGACATAACACTGGGGGCACTTTACTCCTTAATAGATCTTTGCTGCCCAGTGGGAGAAAACTGTTCATATGGCTCACATACGTTAAAGAAAAAAAGAAAGAAATGTTACAAAAAAACATTTTTGTTGATACATCAACAACTTCCAAGAAAATATCAACTACCTTTTAAGGTCAAAAACATTTGATGACTATTACAAACGACCATTTAGCATTACATTCAAATAACATTTTAAGAAAACATTTAAGATAAATCTACATCTTCAGGTCGCTACAAAGTTTTTCAGAAACATTAATACTTGTTTCATAACAAATCACTATATTTCACTTAAATTCACCTCTCATTTCTCAATAATCTCACAGCTAAATTAGCAACACTTGCTAATTTAGCTGCTCCATAATCTAGCATCCACACTTTTTTTTGTATTTGTTGTTGTTTATTTTGTCCTCTTTTTGGGAGCTAAATTGGATTCAATTAGAGCATAATTTGAATGATTAGGTTAAGTAGCATTGCTAAAAAGTAAAGGTTTATCCAAAACAGTCCACACAAACCATCTTAAATGATCCTTAATTGTAACATCATTGAGTTTTTTTAACATATTTTTTTAGTCTAGTTATATTCTTTGAATAAAGTAGAAATTACGAACTGTATGGAGTGGAAACCCAAGTGCGAGTGAGAAACCACGATCAAAAGTAAAGCATAACAGTAGAAGTTCTTTTGACGCTGTAGTCAATGACAACAAGGACGATGACACTGGTGTTGAGGTGTAGAAGGGTCGAACGGTAGTCTTTGGACGCGGTGCAATGGAATTCTTGTCAGATAACTGAAATGAGAGAGAAATAAAAGATAGTAAATTGAGATTTGAGCTAGTTTTAGGATCTGAGGAAGGCATTTGCAAAGTGTCCTAACTCGTTATTCCTGTTTTATGGCATTTGATGCAAAGAAAACGACCTGTACTCCTAAACACTTGACTACACATGCATATCTTCATATTTGAGAGCAAAGCAAACAAAATGAAAAATGAAAGCTCCACTGCTATATTCACAAACATACTCAACTTCAAACCAAACAAATTCTCTTTAGTGGACTTTCAGGTTTCTCTTGCTCTATTCAGCTCTGTTCGTTTAGAAACCTGGGCACAAGGGACTGTGAACAACTGCTGTGCCACTCAAAATGATGGATTGATGCAAACTTAGTGCAACACCGACATTGCTTTTAATGTTTCTTATAGAAGTTATAGAACTCTCAACAGGACGGGTCCAACTGACAAACTTTTCTTTGCTGAGATAATTCCAAAGCAAACTAACACTTGGTCAAATGTTTATACCCTGTTGAAAACGATGGCATACAGTCATATTACAATGAGTGTAGCAGCTGCTAACACAAGTCTATTCTTCCCTGGACACATAAATAAATGTCATTTAGTTTTGTGAATAAAAAATTATACATCTGGTTGTTTTGACGAAAAAAGCTAAACTAAACATTATCAGATTAACATGGACGTTTTAACTTCAAACAAAGTAGTCATCTACCGTTTTATAATGATTGAATCAAGCCTTTCGTGCTTGGTCCTGTTTATCTATTGCTTATTTTCTTTGTCGCCTTTTGTTATTATTGTCTTATTTTCTGTTAACACAAAAAAATCCCTGTGTTGTGTTTAAACACTGACAATACAATATGAAATACGAAAAATGGTTACTTAAAAACAAATACATGTTTAAAAATGTATCTAACAACATTAACATCCAGAAAACACAGTAAAGTAAATTATAAATTCCTGTATTAAAAAAAAACAACCCACGGACTATAAAACTACTCTAGCTGGTACACGTTTAATAGCATCACGCACTACTAGCTAAGTTAAATAAAGAGTGCCAGATGTGCTTTGCTGAGGATAATGATGCTGTGAAGTCATTCAACAATTGTCGAAGTGACCATAAAGATATTTAAGAACGCCCCTCCCACCCTTTTAAAACCCAATTATTCGTGTAGAACACAAGTGCAGCAAAGACTTTTTTTTTTATTGACCGGCTCAGAGCTCCCATGTGGGAGAGGAAATGAGATGAAGAAATAAAACAATAATTTTCCATTAAGGTTTACAACCCTTCTCGTGATGTCAGCGGTTCTGCTTTTATCCTACTGATTGTGAAGTTTAAATTTCCCAGTTGGTGATTATTTTTTTATGAGATTCTCTAGAATAAGTTGTTTACTTTCACACATTGTCAAAGCAGTTTATGTGTTAATGTGTTATTGTGATTCCATGCCAAGCTTCTAGGGTAATGCAAATTGTATTGTACGTTCATGGATATTAAAACTAGTTAAAAAAATAAAAATAAACGCTTGGAAAATAGCTTTCCTTGCCGTGATACTGTTCATCATTTATTCTATCTTTTATCCGAAAACAAAGTGTCTAAAGTCACGGAAATAAAATATATAAGGGTAATGGAGGTGAAAAAAAGAGTGCAGCCAGAGTGGAGTTGCAGCTGGAGTGAAAGATAAGAAGCTAACATGATGACGTGATAAAAAACAGGAAGCTTGAATTTTGGAAGAGCCTTAGAGACATGTTTCTTTGGACACATCTTATGAGCAACATACAGTAGTAGTCTCTGGTGATGTGTTGATGAGGCTTCATGAAACAGCTGATGATGTATCATGATACGGTGTCTTCCTTTTGATTAGGCCACTAGATGTCACTCTCTTCTTTATAATCATTGGCTCTGATCTACTCATTTAATAAAACCTGACATTATTTTCAAACTGAAAGTGATATCTAGTGGCCCCCTAAAAATTCAGCAACTGTATCATGATGTTTCATGAAGCCTCATCAACCCATCACTAATTGTCTCTCAGTACAAGGGTCAATTCCAGCTTCAACTTTGACCTTGGAGTAAAAATAGGTAATTTCCAAGTCTCTGTTCCCTCCCCTAGATGTGTTTCGTTTCCATTGGGACCACTGTCTACTCTGATTTCCTCCCATGGTCTTAAACTAAAAAGGTAGTTAGCAGCTTAGTACTGCCTGCCTACAGTATATCCACTCTTTCATATCCACTGTCCACCTGTCAATCATGTCCCTCGCACTAAATACACTTCATATTTTTCATCATAATTTCAATATTAATAATGTGTTTGATCATTTCAAATATGTACAGTTAATTTCAAATTAGGCTAAATTTCTTACATATTTTCGATCTGGAGCCTCGACTCAAAGGGTTGGTTCACCAAAATTCAGATTTCACTCATTTTCTACTCACCCTCATATTGTCCAAGATTTGACAAAACATCCAAATACCTCCATATTTCTCATCTGTAACGTCCCTCTTGTATGGAAAAAAAATCTATAATTTAAGCTTGTTTTTTTTGTAACCTCTCAGTTTCTCAGGGTATTTGTAAAAAGTCTATATTCAAGTTAGAAACATTTTGATTTAAATTGAATCTTGTATTACTCACACTTCAGCGAGACTCGTGTCGTACCAGATGTTTAAGCGATGAATGGTAGATTCGTCCAGAATCCGTTACAAATCGAATCAGGTTGCAAAGCAATTCCAACTGATGTTTGCGATATCTGCCATTTTTTTGGCTTTGATACACTTCAGAAGACGGTCCAGGTGATGTCATTTTGGATATCGGAAAATCAGTTTTGACTTTGCACAACCAGATTACAGATGTACCTCGCTGTTGCTTTGACAGGTCAAAATGCTGTTACACATATCTTGATTGAAAACATCTGCCTAGCAACAATATTGATCGAGGTTTGTGTCAACAGTGACTTATAGGAGCAAAAAAAAAAAAAAAGCTTTTCCTTTTCAATTATTAAGGTTTCTGGCAACAAATACTGGTTTATAAAATATTATTGATTCAGAAATGGAACAAGTAGTCGTTGACTTAGGAAGGGAAGCTCCATTGTTTAATAGTTTGTGGTTTATGAAGCAGCCGCCTCCCCCGCACGACTCTCTCATCTGTAACAAATAAGCCCAGTTACGCAAGTGTTATTTAACGTCGCTATAATAAGAGCTTCTCTCCCAACTCTGTGATAGCAAGTGAAGCTGTCAAGGTGCAGTTGTCGAATGTTGCAGGCTTCCAAAATAGAAACGCTCATGTTAATATGGAATAGATATTTGTTTTTTTTTAGGATAATGAAGATTAAAGCAAATAACAGACAAATCTTGTTAAAAATAATAAGATCATTATTCAGAAATGGCTTGTGTTAATAGATAATAATAAATAAAAAAAAACACAATTTAATCACTTCCTTGTTCCATTTAAAATTAAAAAGGTTAATATTTAATCTGCCCCGACTTTTGGCTCCTCTTTAACATCATGTTGTTCTTGGCCGGCACATGTGTTAAATTTAATTCAGATTATTCATGAGCAGTACGAAAAAAAACATTTAGAGCAGAGAATGGAATAATGAGTGAATAACTTTAAATATGATAGTAAAATAATAATAATAACAATGAATGAACTCCACAAATACTTGTAAGTGATTTAGTTAATGACAGGAAGTGTTTGTCATGCATCAAACCATGCAGGAAATAGGGTAGACTGTCAAGTTATCAGATATAACTACGTCTCTATGACTTTAGAACCTTAGCTAGTTAACCCAGAAGTGTGGTGCTACTCTGGTTTTTTCAGAGCAGGACCACCGTAAAAAAAACAGTCAGTTACCATGGCAACATGCTTCTTGAACCAAACCTGTTGTTTCAGGTTTCTCTTGGTAAAGGGCAAACACTCAGGATTACTAGATCTCAGATTGTGGTTATTGCCTTCTAAACCGAGTACTTCCTGCCTTGTCTATCATGAAATATGGTTTAAATTATAACTTCATCTCGCTATAGCAAACATGTGTCGACCCACAGCACGATAGCATTTCTGCGTTCATGTTAGTAAATGTTCCACTCAGTAGAAGTTGGAGGAGCAAAACTTTATTTTGGACTTACTGAGCAGACATGAGTCGCTCACGCTGTAGACTGGGTTTCACAAAAAGGAGGATGTATTTTTGAGTTTGTATTTTGCCTTACTCCCCCCCCCCATTCCCGTCCCCGTCCCCCCATGCCTGACTGTTTTAGCCGTTGTTTGTTGTTCTTGCAAGGTTTTTGACCTCAGTGTTTTCTTTTCTTTTTTCTTGGTTTCCTGTTCCATCCTTTGTTTTCTGTTTTATTCCCCGGTTTGGTGGACACTTTGGTTTTTGGACTTTTGGAAATGGACATTTGGTTTAATGTGTTTTAGACTTTCCTTTTAATAATTAATTGTATTCATATATTACAGTGCTTCTGTGTCTGCTCAAGAATTTCGGGTTTTGCTTCATTCAGGCCGTGACAGTGTCATTAATTCTCTACATAGTGTTTATTTAATTAAATATATTTAATTTAAATATAATAGGGCAACTAATGTGAAAACCCAACTCTCCTGACTCACTCACATGTTTCAAATGTTTAATTCTTTCTCTCCAGGATGCAGTAAGTCTCTCATCATGACCATGTTTTAAAGCTATTAGTTCTCCCCTGTCAGAAATCTCGGTAAACAAGAGGTTACAAGAGCAGAGTCCATTATAATTATGGATCTTAACTCCTCCAGCCAGCTGTAATTAAGTCCCACTTTGTTACTTTGCAATATATAATGAGTCCCTTGGTAGTAGAGACTTCCAGGATTGATGATGTGCGGTGATGAACCTTAATGTTTGACCAATCACAGCAGAGTGGGCGTGGTTATGGTGAACAAGATTGTATCTGTGGAAATAGTTTTCAGTGGGCGGGGCTTAAACACATTTTCTAATGTAAATATTTAAATAAAAGGAGAGTTTTGTATAAACACACACGTACTGACGATACAATAGAGGTTTAAGATCTATTTAAGACATTTAAATCAACACATTAGTTGATCAAGACATTAGTTGTCGTTAAAAAAAAAGTCATTATTACTTGATAATCACAAAAAATAAGGTTTGAAATGTAAATATAATAATGTTTTTAATCTTAATGTGGTATTTATTTAAAATATACTGTTTATATAAATATATGCTTGTGTATATATATATATATATATATGGTTAAAGAAGTCAGACCATTTCAGAAAAGTTAAATAATTTGAATAAATAATAAGAGCCTAAATATCTTAAATATTATAAGACTTTGTCAGACAGTAGCAATCAAACCTCCTGTTATTATTATCATCAATTCATTGACAAGATAGTGTTTAACCTGGCTGTGCTCTAAGAACCCTGGCTTTATAGCACGTTGTCTCATGAGTTTATTGTCTTCTGCTCTGAGCACCAATCACATTACAATGTGTTCATGCGTCTATGAACTGTGTTTGAAAGCACGGCTGAGTTCAAGTTGCAAAAAAATAAAGGTCTGTTGTTCAGCAAATATGAAATCGAAGTCCGAACTCAAACTATTGACAGAGCGATACTCCGAGGTCGCACTTTTACAAAAAGCTCCGCTCAGATGTGTATTCAAAGCTCGCGTAGTATGTGTTGCCACAAAGAGCCGTTCAGTGATGAACCTTTGCTAACCTTTCCTAGCCGCTGACCTTCAATAATGAGCCTGCGTTGTCTCTTGTTTCGTTGCACAATTGCCTATTGAAACCGGCGTCATTCGCAGAGTCTCTTTCTTGACCCTTTTTCATACATGTAATTAGTTGCTGTTGAACTAGGAACCGACCGGACAGTATTGAGTGTTCATGTTGGGAAATATGATGAGTTATTAGATTACATGTGTCAGTTGAGCTTGTCAGTAACGTCCCCCCTGACTCCATTGTATCTGTATCCTCCTGCTTGTTTCAACGTCATAGTCTTCAGTCATTTTAATATACATACTTATCCCTCTGTCTATCTGCTATATATATTTATATATATATATATATATATATATATATACACATCAAATATTGATAAATGAATGGCAATTTAACGTAAGAAAGTCATATTAGTTGTTTTTTTCCAAGTAAGCTAACTCACAATAGCCTTTGCAAGAGCTTAACCTTTGTTTTATCTCGGGGTCAAGGTGACCCGGTGGCCTGAAAGCAAATGAGTTTGGGGCTTCTAGAACTAGATATGCAGTGGCAACGCAAGGGATACCACAAAAAAAACATTTGTTTTTGGCCTCTGGGTCACGTTGACCCTGAGATATCACAATGGTTAATCATTTGGAGGCCACCAGTAGGTGGCGCTCGATCCTATGTACAGTAGGTTAGTTAGGAGACGATTGTTGACTGGTATGCTAAGAACTGGAGAAGCAAATAGTTTTTATTTGATGATATATTTGATGTTGTTGGAGTTAATAAAAATGTATATCAAAGACACAAAAGATGTTTGAGTTATTGTTGGGTGTCAGATAAAAGACTAGTTCAACCGATCATCACTGGCTGGTTTTATTGAGGGGACAAGCCAATGGAACAAGTTTAATTTGATTCTCAGTACTCAAGATATTTACCAGGAGTACTTCCTGTCTCTGTAGCATGTTAGCCTATTAGCTTCTGCTACAAACACTCTTACTATATAAGAGTTGTTGACGTTTTCTTTTTGGACAAAGATGAAGACAACTGAGCTACATCAAAATGAACATACATTTTTGCTTATAACGCTGACAATAATCCCAACCCTTAGTGATGGAGCATTGAACTATCACTTGAAGGGTATTGAGGCGGTTTATCAGATGTTAATCTAGACAATTTTCTTCATGATGTCACTTCCTTTCAGACCATTTTTTTGTAATGGAAGCAAATCTTAAATGATTGCTATTGCCCACCCATCATCCTCTCATCTGCCTCTCCTACACATCCACCCTCCTCTACATCATCCCCTCATCTCTCCGACCCCCCTCCCGACCGACCTTCTACATCTTGTGTTGCACATGAGAAATGAGAGAGGGGGGGATGGGAGAGAAGATGAATGAAATAAGGAGTGGGGAATGAAAGGGAGGGAAAAAAGGAGGAGAGCAAGATTGGGAAAAATGCCCTTTGACTGGATTTAAAAGTCTGTGGCATTTCATTTGCAGAGAGAGGGGAGCTTCATCTCCTTCAGATCCTTTAAGGGCCGGCCTAATTGATTAATGTTTCCATCTCATTTTGAAAGGGGGGGGGGGGTGCATTTGAAGCTTAACTCGAGCCCTTTTTTTTTTTTCAATCCCGAGTCTTAAAACAGAACCTCGCTGGAGAGAGAGAGAGATGATGACAGAATAAAAGGCAGCGTGATGAAACAAAAAATCTGAAATTCCAGTTGATGAGTGAAATAAGTTGAAGGTCGAAATCTTTTCGACCTAAACGGACAGAAATGGTCGTAATGAAATAACGCACAGAGGGTTTTTAAGCAATTTGGTTTTCAAGAAGACTGTTTAGGGTTCTGCACCTGTCACCGCGCGAGCCGGCGGCGAAGCACTTTGTGAGATTGAGAAATCTAATGTAAGAAAATCCATCGGCAGTCTCCTGGAATAAAGCAAGACGGGAGGAACGAGACGGACATTTAATTTGCAGTCAAAAGAAGAAACGTTTATTTGTATGATTGAAAGACCTTTTAGCTCTATCCCCTATACGTGTACTGCCTCCCATATTGATGTTAGCTTGTGTCGAACCTTTTTACCGACCCTGTGCGATAACTGACGAAAGTATTCACTTAAATTACGATAAAAACTCATAACTCCAGAGCCTTAAATGCTTTGTTAAAATAAGCATATAGTATTTATAATTCAAATGTTCAATGTCATTTTGATTGATATTGAAGATTCTATCCCGTTTTTATTACCTCTTCCAAGAAGATTATGGGATGCAAATAACAAAACATGATATATTCAGCAAATGTTTTTTTATTTTGTAGTTTTTTAATAATGTTGTCACTTTCTTTGGTGAGAATCAGCGTCAGCTCAAACAACTCTTCTTCGCCTACTACATGTGCTGCATGTTAATTCATAAAGCTTCTGCCACCTGCTGTTGGATGAAGATAACTCCAGATGAAGATATTTTAAATAATAAAAGAAAGTATCCAATTATATAGATACAATTTATTTTTCCATTGTGGCGTGAAGACAGAACAAGAAATAAAAAAGTGTTCCCTTTCTAGTTATTTTCATTCCTTAGTTAGATGAATCCCCAAATAATAAGAATAATAACATAACAAGACTAATACAAACATAAGGGCAATAAGTATGAAACTATTAAAACAACAACTGATAACACATTTTAAACAATTAAAAAATGATCTAATGTCACATCAACAAAATGTATAACATCAGTTAAGTAATGAGTCAATAGACTGTTTATGAAGTAGAAAAGTATGAAAAATGGGCAGATATATTAAGAACTCTTCAGCTTCTTCAATCTCTCTCACTTTAGAAAAATACGTATTTAAATCATTGTGTATGTTGTAAAGTGTACTATTATATATAAATCACAGAAACTGTAAATGATGCTTATAAAAGATGCAAATTCCTTTTATGTATTTATGATTCCAACTGCACATGGTAAATAAATAAACATGCTGTATCCCATGCCAACTGGCTCAAAGACAACATTTTAAAAAAGAAGTATGCGTTTGATGCGGAAAAATATATGTAATAAATTAAATAAAAGAAAATAAATGTTATTTAATATCAATAAATCCATAGACTTACAAAACAAGAGTCTGAATTCACAACCTCTTGAAAATGTTGCATTATTTCTGGGTTATTTTTGCATGATCTTGACAGCACCGGGAAAATATTTATATATTAAAGACAGCGTGAGCATTTCCAATCACAAAACAAAAGCAGCAGAGAGAAGCCAAAACACAAGTGACCTTTCGCCAACATGGTATATTAAATATGAAAGGTCAGCAGCGTGGTGGGGGGAGGGGAGTGATCCAGGTCTGAAGCACGGTACAAAGACAAAATACTGCACTGCCTTCAGATGCTGTTTGACTGTGGAGCAGAAACGAACCACGTCTTTTTTAAACCGGCTCCATTATCTGCCCAGATCTCCGCCAGGAGTAAATAAAGCAAAGTGTTTGGTACTTCATAATAAATCCGTTTTTTCAAAAAACTGCCATTCAAATGACTTCTGTCTACTTTAGAAACCCCAAACAAATGTCAGGAAGGCCTCGGCCTATTCAGCTCACAAGATATGCAAATATAAACACGGGGCTCATAATCTGTGTGTCGCCATGGCAACCGGAACAAAACAACAAGAACATAAAGTTGGAAGTGTTTTTTTATTCCTTGTGTGTGTGTGTGTGTGTATGTTATGGTTTACTTTGACCTAACAAACCTTGGCTGAGCTCCTGCCTGTCAGGAGTGACTCAGAAGAGCTACATACTCTTTTCAAAGGCGATAGGAAAACAAAAGTATGGCTGTACATGTGTTGATGGATACAGAAGAGGCAGTTCTAGCTTGAGAAACATTTGACTTTTGTGATTTAAACAAGCATGTATTTATTCAAGGAAAGCATTTTTGTTTAGTTCGAACATCTGTCACTGAGGCTAGAACACACTCTTTATTAAAGGGCAACTAATTTATTGATTTAAGTGTCTCTTAATTGTATCCTGGACTTCTATTGTACTCATCAGTATGTTTCTGTTTGCACAAAACTCTCTTTTCATTGAAATATTTACATTAGAAAATGTGTTTAAGTCCCGCCCACTGCAAACACTTTGTTTTTCTGGAGACAGAATCTTGTTTACCATAACCACGCCCACTCTGCTGTGATTGGTCAAACATTAAGGGTTGTCACCGCGTGTCATCATTCCCGGAAGTCTCCACCTCTGAGAGATTCGTTGTATAAACAAAGCGGGTGTGATTACAGATGGCTGGAGGAGGAGTAAAGACCATAATTATGTCATAATGGACTCTACTCTCGTAACCTCTCATTCGCTGAGATTTCAGACGTTGGAGAACTTTATCAAGTAATAACTTCAAAACATGGTCATGATGAGAGACTTAATTCATCTTGGAGAGGAAGACTTATACACTTGGAACATGTGAGTGAATCAGGAGCGTCAGAGTTTGACGTCAGTTGCCCTTTAAAGTACATAAGGCGCAAAATGAGCTTCAGTACTTTTAAGAAAAATGTGAACGTCAACATCCGGACCAATGAAGCCAAAGTGTTTTATATACTATATTATATATATATTATATACTATATTATTTTGTCTCCAATGTCAACAGAATCTACAACAGTTTTTACCATCTCAATACTAAAAATGCAAATAGATTAGAATTTGATGATAAATGGGAAGTGGTGGGTGTTGAAGAGGTGCCACGTATGTATTCGACACTTGGAACGTAGATGCTATTGTAATCTTTTTAGACTCATATTTCCTGTTTGAGAGTGCCAACAATAATCTCTTATATTATTGTAGCCCCGTGACAGGAAGGGTGTGAATTATGCACCTCTGCTTTGAGCAAAAACATTGTTTTAATCAGCAAATATATTTTAAATACTTAGTTTAAATGACTAGCTTTTGAGAACTAAATATAATTGCAAAAAATACAACATAGATATTTATGAATTATACTGTATAGTTACAATATACATCATACAATAATGATATATGTATATTTATATATAGTTGTGACTTTCAGATGTTGTCACTGTTGGTTTTGAATTCAGTTGAACTATTAATAAACTAGTTACTAACAACTCAACTTAATAATGCACAGAATTTTCTTTTTTCAAAGGCTCTGAATATATATCAGTACATTTTTAACACAACAGGAACTATTGAAAAAGTCCATCAAGCTACTTAAATGAGAACATAACTTCCTGCTTCTTATATCTCAGGATAAACTTAGAACTTTCTTCCGTTGTAAATTTAATTCTTACGTATGTGTTTCTTGGGCTGTTACAGAAGTTAAACTCGACCAATACTGAATGTTCTTCTTTTATATTTTGTATTTCCGTACGTTTTCAAGCTCACCAGGGGTCCCCATCATATTACACAGCGGACCATTTAAAAGTCAGCATTATGTTAATGGTCCTACCTTCAGAAAGATACATTTAAAAATAAAATTTTGTACACTTTGTGTTTCAGTCATTTTCACTTGTTTTATTTTGTGAGTAAACTTAATTGAAACATAAAGTGTCGAGTGTCACAGGCTAATGTTACTCCAGATGAATGTGTGAATTTTAAACAAAACACTTTTCCGTCAGTAATAATCAATAGAACATCAACTATACTTGTGTTTTTTTGGTAACATATTACTTTGTTACTACTGAATATAACCATATCTTTATTAATTTAAAAAAAACTTTTGATTTATCCTTCCTTGAAATAATAACAAATCTATGTACACTTTGTATACATCTAAAGTACATTAAAATAGTATTTAATCATCAACATGATGTTTAAAACTAGCCGAGTTATCTCTTTAAATACTCTATTTAGTCGACTTGATTTGAACTTTTTTTTTTTATCAAACTGAGTTGAGAGACATCTATTAACACGCTCACACTCCTCCCAGAACTTTAACCCCAAAAAATCTAAATTGCAATTTTCATTCAGACTTTGCAAACATCTGAGGCAAGAGAATCCACTTTAGAAATAAATCCGAGGGCCGTCTAATCTAATGATCACAGATAATAATCAGCGAAAATATCCCATGAGTGGTTGCAAGTTAAGCAGGGAGGCATCCATCCGAAGCAGAACTGTTATAGGAGGTCGATGAATCCATCTGAATTCCTTTGGGTTATGTAACGACCTGGCAAAAGTCCAGAGACTCGCAGCGTTTATTATTAGTCATCCATGTTTTAACGTTCTAATGCCACATTGTATGCTCAAGAACACAAGTGTCATTCAACTATTTGGATAAATAAGCCATTGATTTCCTTCTCTCTCTCTCTTTCTCTCTCTCTCTCTCGCTCTCTCTCTCCCTCTGGAACAAACGCTGCTTCATGTTGGTTATAAAAGGAGGAGATTTGTGGAGAAGTGAATCCACTTTACTGAAATTAATCTCATGCGTAACAATCAAGCAGCTGATTCTCTGAGAGCAATTTCCATCAGCTCTAAAGATGTATCGAGGATTTCAGATAAAGAAAAAAGAGGATCTACTGATTTATACCATCTTGTGCGGTTATATAAGCCACTCCGGGCTCATGACACACTTAAATAAGCAAAGGTTACGCAACAGCTCCATAACTGCATTCTGCCATTGAGCGGCAAAAAGCAAATTAAGTAGGTGCACAGGAATTTACAAGAGAAGCAAAAACATCGAGGCAGATTCCTGCTTTTGTTCTCTGTGTACATTAAGCCGTGTTTTTCACATAAAATATAAAAAGCTACAGCTGTAAAGTATTTCCTCTGCTGCTAGTGAGTCACAGGAAGTTGGAGGGAAGGGGGGGTGAAAAATAAGTCGGAGCTGCACAAACAGCGAGCGTGCACGGATCCACGTGCACGGCCGCAACACAAAAGACAGCAAAGCTATAAGTGTGTTTGAGAGAAGTTTTTTGGTGCTCATAAATACACATGGTGAGAAGCAAACATTACACTTAAGTCGTTCTTTCCTTTATTTTCTTCTACTTTTATCTTTCTTTGGGTGTGTAGAGTCGCGGTGAGAAGCAGGGATGTCCTGGACAGGTTGTCTGGGTACATACGTCGCCATTTAACCCCTTTATGTTTTTTGAACTGTGGGAGGAAACCGGAATTCCCGTCGGAAACCCCCTACACGCGCAAGGAGAACATGAAAACTCCAAATCCAGATTAGCAATCTATACACAATTTTTAAAAGATTTCTTATAACACAAAACCTTTTTTTTAAATCTTTCCTCAACGATTGAAAGTATCCTGACTGCATACCGGGCAGTGGTGGCTTGTCAAGAGACGTCAGAGGGGTAACACTTGTACAAAAAAAAAGGTTTGGGATATAGGTATTCTTATTGAGGCCTCGGTTGGCTCCACCACTGCATATGTATTTATGGAAGACAGGGAGGGTCACCTTGACCCAGTGACAACACAAGGTTAAAAGAGTTTGTTCATCTATTTTTAAATACTGTCATATGTCATATGTGTAATGAACAGGCGGAAGCGTCAGGCAATCATGTGACTCCTCCATTGTTTTCCGTCAGTCCTACATAAAAGTCAATGTTATCTTTAATTTTGGAAGAAAATATTTTCATAGGGATGTCATTTTAGATACTAGACTAACCTTTAAATTTCATGAATAATAGGAATGTATGTTTGTTTTAACCCTTTTCTTGTGTTGTTGTTAGATAAGAAAATGGTTAAAAGTTTGTGGTGATAGTGTACAATTTATTACAATGTATTTTAATGTTTTATGATAGAATTTAGTCACCAGCATGATAACACATTTCGTGGTAATTGACTATCTAGAAATGGATTAAAAAACATGTCTCAAACTCAAGGCACGTGGGGCCAAATCTGGCCTACCAACTGATTTTATTTGGCCCGATAGATGGTTTGCTCAAAAACAAAATGTATCGAAGTTCATGGTGACACCTGTGTTTCAGATAAGATAAGGAAAAGAGATTATGGAGGTAAACAACCAAACAGAGTAAGGTAAGGTAAGGTAAAACTTTATTGATCCCTCAGGAGGTCTCCTTTGGGAAATTGTTTGTAGTGATGGTTTGATAAGGCATCATGATACACTTTGAAAGACCACTAGATGTCACTATCAATTTTAAAAAATGATGCCAGGTTTTATTGAATTAGTGGATCAGAGCCAAAGAATATAAACTAGAGAGTGCCATCTAGTGGACTTTCAAAATGAAGACACTGTATCATGATACTTCCTCAGCTGTTTGTCTCATCAACCCATCACTAATACTGATATTTTAAATAATGAAACTGGTGTTGAAGTGAATAAATGTAATGGCAGTGTTTGTTGAAGGGGGACAAACTTAAAATTAATATATTTTTGATTATTTTTAGAGTAATTCGTTCCTTTTTAGAGTTATAGGCAAAGATGTATGTCAGTTTTAATGTAACTACTGAAGCTCAGTTGTCTTCATCTTCATCCAACAAACAACAAACTTAAAAACATTCAAATACCTCCATACTGTTCGTCTGTAATGTATATCTTGTATTGGAGCCTTGAAATAAAGAATTGTTTGGAAAAAACACAAAATAAACAAGTCTATATTTTAAGCTTGTTTGTATCAGAAGCTAAAATGCTAACATGCTACACAGACAAAGGGTAATCTGGTTAAACATTGCTAGCTCCAGTCTACTTTAAGATAGAAAAGGAATCTAAGAATAAAAAAATATATATTAGACACATACTTCCTGTTCACGACCTTGACTAGTAAAAGATTTTGGCTCTTTGTTTCATTGGGTTTGACACCTCTGTCATGGATGAAGTCATTTGACAATAATGGACATTGCTTTGACTGTTACCTAGCAACCAGTGGGCATGTCAATGTATTTAGATCACACGGATGGCTGCAAATATGACCTATATTATGAGCATGAAAAATGCTGGTAAAAAACACGAAACAATTCATCAGAGCGTGCATGTGAAATGTGCCCCACAAGCTGCGATGTAAACAGTGATGATGAAGGTGTTTGTGGTCGGACCATTATCTTTATAGGTGCAAGTCGGTTGTGCAGCACTAAACAAGAACAGCCTGTTTGCATTATCAGTGATGGGACTATAGTGCACGTTGCATCTGCTTTCCATTCTCCGTCCATGTCCATCAGGTACAGAGTACACAGAATGACGTACTTGGCCACGGCAAATTAATGATAATGGTGCAGATGTTAGAAATAATTGAGGTGCGCTGGTAAACGCCGTAACAACAGGAAACTGTGACTGCAGCAGATGCGGGTCCGAGGTAAAATAACTGAATGCGTTGTCTTCTAAAAAAAAAAAAAAACGAGGAGAAATCTTAATTCACGAGAGAAAGCCTGCAGATGGAGCAACAGACCCGAGCAAGATAAAAGCAAAACCCTGTAACGCGCGGCGACACAAGGCGTACATCAACGGCAGAGCAAAGAAATGATAAAAATGTTCATCTGATAAAAAGGCCATGTTTTCTGTCAAATATTAATGACACCATAAAAGGCTTTACTCATAACTGTATCTCTGCTGAATTTATGAAGGGGTCGTAGTTACTACAAGGTGAGGATAAATTATTTTCACTTCAGCAACACCCCTTTCTCTTCAGAAGCTTCTAACAACATTACAGTCTCATTTTTACAGTATTCATATTTCATCTGTTTGTAATTTAGAAAGTGTGACTGCTGCATAAATGCTACCATGCCTCGCAGCTCTGGTTCATGTTAGAAGTCTTTTCTTCTTTAATTGGATCACTGGTTGGTATTTCAGTAGAAAAAAAATTCAATTACAAGTTTTTTGCTAAATAAAATCGATATTTTTAAAGTTTTAGAAAAGTAAAGTTGTGTTGAACAGGAGCCTCCATATTCTCGGGAGATTTGTTGCAAAAATGTCTGTCTTGTATAGCAGAAGTATTTTTCTAGCGTTAGCATGATGCTAAACAAGACAAAACACACTTGCTCCTTTATCAGGACATTTATCAAAACAGCAGTAAAATAAATTAAATGAAGTTTTTTTTTCAGGTACTCATTCAGGAATGTATCCCCTAGTTGAAATAACAAGGGCTTTATGAAAAGGTTTTTCAAAATTCTAGTTTCCATTTACCATTGTGTTTTAAGGTTGTTCATTTCGTTAAGATTGTATACATTTTTAACGGTAATGAAACCACGGACAGTGAAGTGGTCAGGATTAAGGATAGGGTTGGAGTAAGGATAATGGTAGTGGTTAGGGTCACGGTTAGCGTTAGGCTAATGGCAAGGGTTAGAGTTAGGATAAGGATGAGGATGAGGATGAGGATGAGGATGAGGATGAGGATGAGGATGAGGATGAGGATGAGGATGAGGATGAGGATGAGGATGAGGATGAGGATGAGGATGAGGAAGAGGAAGAGGAAGAGGACGAGGATGAGGATGAGGATAATAATTAGGATTAGGATTGGGGTTAGGGTTAGGGTCATGATTAGGACAAGGACAAGGACAACGACGAGGACGAGGATGAGGATGAGGATGAGGATGAGGATGAGGATGAGGATGAGGATGAAGATGAAGATGAAGATGAGGATGAGGATGAGGATGAGGATGAGGATGAGGATGATGATAAGGATAAGGATAAGGATAAGGATAAGGATGAGGATGAGGATGAGGATGAGGATGAGGATGAGGATGATGATAAGGATAAGGATAAGGATAAGGATAAGGGTAAGGGTGAGGATAAGGATAAGGATAAGGATAAGGATAAGGATAAGGATAAGGATAAGGATAAGGATAAGGATAAGGATAAGGATAAGGAAAAGGATAAGGATAAGATAAGGGTCATGGTCAGGATAAGAGTCAAGATAAGGCATAGGATTAAGGATAAACTCAAACAAAACAACAATGTTTAGGAGTTAAGATGACCAGGAATGATTAACTATTATTCAAGATAGCTCTACAACCTTTGCTCTGAGTGTTGGAAAGATGGAAATGCAGGACACAAGCGATTGAGCTGAAACATACAGTAAGTTGTGTTGATATTGCTCCAATGTGAGGACCATGGTGAGTACATTTTTTTAATCACTTACATCGATGTATAAAGAGCAAAGAGTGTGATTCTTAGGGCTGACCTTCAAAGATGTAAATACAGTTCTGGTGCACTGCAATGATATGGACATTTACTGTCATGATCCACGAGTAGCTACATGTAGAGCTACCTTTGAATCACCATCTAATGTTAACTTAGAAACTTCCTAGATGTAAGAAACATGTTGTTTGTGTTTCTTAGTTCTGCTTGTTTGACATTTGCTGTAAAGCCTTTAAATCAGTGGTAAACTAGAGCAAGACAAGAAGAAAGACTTCAAAAATGATAGAAATGAACCGAATATTGTTGCACAGGGATCAAACACAAAGTGAGCAATCCATGGTCGTCACTACGTAACATCACACCAGAAAAATAAAAAGCGTTATCTGGCTCCGGCTTTGTTTATCAGCTAATGAATCTGGTGCTGATGTACAGTAATGACTCACTTAAGTGCAACAGCAGCCAGGCTGGTATCTCCATAACAACAGCCTCTGTCTGACACTCTCGGGCGATTATTCTCCGGCATAATGTGCGCAGGTGCAGCTTAATTCAATTGAGTCTGAACACAAATGTGTTTTCATGTTTACGGCGAGTTGCCACGCCGACAGAGGAGATTGTGTAACTGTTTAGAATTTACACACGACTGTAGCGTCTGACACTTAAAATATATTGTAAGTTCACTTTGTGCATTATCTATCAAGGGCGTCAGGAGGCACAGTGTCATTCATTATTCTACTGGTAACAAAATGTTTTAATAGTTTATGTTATGTTTATGTTTATTCTTATCAATAAAATCTTTTTTTTCTTCATGCTAAAATGTTATATAAGGTGTTAACATTCCAAACAACTTTCTTTCTGAATAAAAAAGTTATTTTAATTAATTGTCCTATGGGGTTTTTTTTGTAATTGAGGAAAAAAAGCTTATATTATATTAATAATTCTGTATTTCTTCTACTTCAAAAAACTACTGTCCAAACACACATTTCAACAAAAACAAAAATCCACATTTTATTTTTGACATAAGATCCTGTTAATTAATTTCCAGATTTTTCTTATATTTTTCTTATTTTGACATTGTAATAAATTGGGATATTTCTTTTTTCAAGTGGTGATTTAAAAACTAAATAATAACATATACTGTCTTAAAAGTGCCTCTTTATCGAGTTTCCTATTAAAATATGTTTTTTTAAAATCTTTTTTCTGTTTTGTATTTTATCTTCAGAAAGAATGTCTTACTGTAAATGTCAAGGCAAGGTGACAGTCCATGAGAAATTAGGTACTGGGCCTCAAGAAAAATAAATAAATAATGTATATAATTTCTCTTCTATTAATTATTTCTCTCTTAAAGGTCTTGTGTTTTTCAGAAAAGATGGTATTTTCTCTGAAGTAACATTAGCCTGCCTGTCTGGGCACTTCAAGATGCTTGTTTCAGTCAAGTTTATTCGTTTTTAAAGTTTTTATTTGACAGTCGCTCCATGAATATAATGCCAACATTAAATCGGTTGCGAAAAAAGGTTACACTCCTACACTAAATGACCTGATTTAGTCCAACTGCCCTTCACTTAAATTTGTTTTATTTGTAGTCGGTTCTTTCGTTCATTTACCAATTGTCCTCGTCTGTTATCGTAGGTAGGAGGAAACACAAACTCTTTTAGTTAAAGTTAAGTTAAACTTAAAGTAAGAAGACTTGTTTGCCCCAAAGTTGTCCATCTATGTGAAAACATGAGTTTGTATAAAGGAACTGGTAGAACACAACTGTCAAGAGAAAAGTGGACATAACACTCAAACACAATTTTATTGAAGAATTTAATTCCTCCTGTCGATGTCCAACTGTCACTTTTGACTGTAGAGTGTGAAAAATAGAGCTCCAAATTTTCTCTTAAACATCTACGCAAGCATTTCGGGTCACGCTGGAACGTGAAATGGGAGTTCTGGGAAGCGACGGGCCAGACAGTCGCTGCCTTTTATGACGAGGTAGGAAACCTTAACCTGTCAATCAAGTCACTCCTCTGTCAATAGTGGTTTAATCCTGCGTTGAAAGCTGACGGATCGGAGAGAGACACCGGGTCAGAGGTGAAGTGAACGATAATCCCAGCGCTGCATGAGTGTTTGAATCCTCACTGCATATTTGACTGAAGGGTCGAAGCTTTAATGATCTCGCTGTTCTGGTGCCAAACCAGACATCACCTTTCTCACCTCGCTGAGCGTCAGGTCCTAGCTTGTCTCATAGACCTTTCATCACTAAAGTAAAAAAAAAAAGACTCAACATAATATCCAATTAATTTCAATGATTATTCTCAGTTTGATGTCATGATGTAATTGAGATTTGTATCTGATTAGAAACATTTGTTACACCCCAGAGATCAGATCAGTGGATGTTGCAGGTCAAACCAAATTTGAGTTTATTGAAAAGTAGCTGGCAAAAACTCTCTGCTCTAATTATGAATGTAATTATTGATTTGAGCTCAAACCAGTTGTCCTCCTTCACCAACAAAGGCGCTCGTAATACAAGACAGACTTAATAAAAAAATGCATATTTATTGATGAGCCAAATTCAACTCAGAAAAGGATATTATTTTAGATATTAATTCAAAAATGTTGGGCACCTGGTTACTCAGCGACAGCCTGGTTGGTTTTTTTTCCGCATATGGTTTGTGGTTTTGTTTTTCCGCGTATAGTTTGTATGTTCTATGTACTGGACGGACTGGCAACTTGTTGGGGGTCCCCCTGCCTCTTGCCTCAAGTAGCTGCTAAGGAAATCCGAGATAGAAAATGAATGAATACATTTTGTAACTTGCTAATACAAGAAAGTTTTTTTTTGGTCATTTTTGTATTTGTTTTTTATGTTAAGAACATAGATAAAGAGATAGATAGATAATAAAAGATCTTTATTAATACATTGTGACACTGAATGTCTATTTATGAGGTGCTAGATAAATACAATTATTATTATTATTGTTGTTGAGTCCTTGAGTCTATTATATAATCTATTATATATATATATATATAGTATATAATGCGAGCCTGTTAATAATTCCAGTACATTATTATGAGACTCAGCAAGAGTGGGTTTTTATTCATGACCATATAAAAGGACAGGAAGTTGGCATCAGACCCGACCCTGCAAATCAATTGAGTCCAAACACCTTTAACATAAGAGACTAAACAGTTAAGATGTTTCCTACAATTGATAGATTTCCCACAATTCAGTTGGTTGTGTTGAGTTATTGCTGCGTGATTTAATAACAGACATAAACGCCGCCGACACAGTAAGGGACAGTAAAATGCTTGTGATTGGAATTCTTTCATTATTCCTAATATATGGAATAAGGGCCGTAATAAAGTCGGGGTAATGCTACGGGATGCTAACCTGGCGTGATTGCTTTGATGTGCTTTCATCAGGGGAATAGCTTCTTATTGACTGGAGACTTTTTTTTTCCGTTGGTGGTATTTGATTTGGATCATCACGCAGCTTCCGCCGCCGCCCACCGTCTCTTAAAGAGCAAGAGGGTGATTGAAAAGGTGTTTCGTGATAAATGAAACTTGAGTCGGCCCATTACGTGCCAAATGAGTTCCCGGTATGAATAGTACTGAAAGTTTTACACGGTTGTTCACTTTGAATGTGAACGGTCCATTTTTGAAATAACACTTGTCTGACACGATCGTCGTCTCCATTTGTAACAGAGATCCCCTGTTCCACGGTTTAGAACGGCTGTTACATTATGACCGCCTGCCAAACTACCATTCATAATCCTGACCCGTTGTTTTATAGCCACCCTGTAACGCTAATGTTCTGGCTATTACAAATACACTGATTCTTTAATTGGCAAAACAGACAGGAGGAGACAAGGTCTCAAGCAAGTTGTTGCATAATTTAACAAGTAACTTGCTTTTTTTTTCGTTAGTTAGCTAAGGTCAGTTTAGTTAACCCTAAGCCTAAACCACACATGTCAAACTATTGACAAAAATCCTGACATTTTTTTTTAGCCGACCGGATGGTTTGCTCAAAATCAAAGTATGTTATTGTTAACGTAGATATGTTGACCTATAAAAATATCCGTTAGGGATAAGGAAGATCAGGAACGAAGACTCTTAATATCTAGAATCATTCAGAGACTTCCAATAACTCTACAAACTTATTATTATTAAATATTAAATTAGTTTGGCCAGCGACCAAGATTTCTAAATGATTTTAACTCCTTGTTAGATTGCGTTTCACACCCTTGATCCAAATGATCCAAACCAAGAACAAAGCTATACAGTCATTTATAATATCAAATGATATTTTTAAAATATGTTCACATATGTCGTTAACTATAAAAACATTTGTCAATCGACTGTCTATAAACATCCTACAAATAATAATGTTAAATGCTAATTATTAAAGAAACCAAAGTTTATTGATTTATATGCCGATCTTTCCCTCTACTCTCATCTATAGACTGAAACTTTGGGTAGTGAACGAAAGGACGAGATACAAGCAGGGTTGTGAGTCGGAGAAAGTGTCAATTTGAGAACTATGGGGCCAAATCTGGATCTATTCAAAGCAGATTGATAATGTTGACATTGGACATCTAAGGATCCAAGTGTTTAAGATAAGAGAAGGAATATATATTATCTATGTCAGCAGTAAAACTGGCGTTGAAGGAATGGAATGAGGGCGTTTGATGACTACGAAGATAAATTCAGCCTCTAGGATTAACAAGACAATAACGCAATCATACTCATAATCCGGACTATTTGTTCAGCCTGCTCAATGGTTACGTTTGAACACGTTAATCTTTGTAAATCAGACCGTTTTAAATGAGTCTACTATTCTACTGGGGGAAATTTGGCCCCTCCATGCCATTAATTTGGCACCTTATATATGCTGATCTATGTTTTTTTTTGTTTTTTTTATAATAATTGACCACAAACTATTAAAAATAATTTGTGTTCAAATCAACAGGTTTTTTAACAGGAGTCATGCCAAACATACGGCCCGCAGGCCACAATCAACACACAATATATGACACCAAGAGTAAACTGACTTTGAAGGAAAGATATAATTGTTTGATCAATACAAAGATAACGAGGATAAATCGAGCCTCCGAGAATAAAAAGACAATATCGAAATCATGCTTAAGTTAAGCTAGTTTGAGTTAAGAGTTTGGTGAATAAAGATTTTTTAGATTGTTATAGGATGTTGGCCCCTGTGTGATTGAGTTTGACACCCCTGTCTTACAATATCAAATATATAACTTTGGTAAATTATCGATAAATCCATTCCAGTGACCACGATTTGCCCACTTAGCTCGGCTACATACAAAACAGTCACTTGACTATTGGTTAAGTGTGATCAATAATTTAAACAGGAGGGAAACTCTTACGACCACAATATCATTCTTTTACATCAGGGGTGTCAAACCCAATCCCACAAGGGGCCAAAATGTTTAAGCCACTTCAAGTGTCAGATCAAAAAAAATTAATGTTAACCTAACAGGAAGTGGTACATTTTGTCTTTTGTTTTTTTTGTCTCAAGAGGCTGAATTGAATTGAAGCTATTGTTGACATCCATCATCTCTGTGTCTTGTCTTAGCTTAAACTCTGACGTCTTTATAGGTCACCATATCACCATAAACCTAAATCTATGTTGATGTCATTGAAAAGATGATGATATTCCATGTTAATCTTTGTATCCTTTTCTTTTTTATTTTTCCTTAGATTTAGATTGTGTCATCTTGCACTTTCTTTTTATTGCACTTTGTTCTTGTTCTCGTTTTATGAATTGCCTGTGTTGCTGTGTGCTGAAAAAACAATTTCCCGAAATCTCCAGAGGGATTAATAAAATCAATATATCTATCTATCTATTTCTGGCCGGTCACTATGTCATGAGTTCATGAGAA